>NC_069499.1:833770612-834370612 GCF_027579735.1 Bombina bombina
GGAAAGGTTAGTTACCGCATCTGGCCAAATGGGACAAGCCCAGGTACCTCGTCAAGGTCCTTTTCAATACCTGGGACCCTAAAACAGCCACACAATTCAAGCTTTTCAAATCTAAACAAACTGGGAACAAGGGAAGGGTGCACAGGAATATGTAATCACCCTAGACATATACAAGACACGGAAGGGAACTGCACTGCATATATATATATATATATATATATATATATATATACATACACAAAATAAATAATGAATGTATATTGCGATGATTTTATACTTTCAATAATGAAACATATTATGCATTGGTATTTTTTATTTTAATGGCACTACTGGTATTTATATGTACCACTCCAACTAATTCTGAATAATTGCATTATCGTAGGGAGTGGTGGTCTGACATTATTTACAACATAAACGTATTATCATTCAAATAGAAGGGAATATTCAAATAACTACTAACATGCAATACAAACATACTCCACACAATAAAAGTACATGGTGTGCTGAAAAAAGAACAAACATACAATACAAACACACAGCATCGAGTCAGCACGCTATGACATATTCTGATATGAGAAATGCACGCACACTGTGGGAAGAGATGTTCTTTTTCCTTTTTTAACCATTTCACTCACTAATTATCCTCTTAACTTTTAGTTGTTCTGTATGCTATTTATATTACTTTGTTAATAAATATTTTTCACTATTTCTTTTTCCATTTATTGTTTGTGCCAGAAGATCTTCATGTTTTCTTCCATTGCAATGATTTGTGGTTTAAAATAGATATGACATAATAATGTTCAGATCTAGGTTAAAGAGGTACTCTGTGATCAGCTGACTCTGGTTTTGCTGATGGAGTAAGTAATGTGACAAAATTCAGATATTGGTATAGATTTGTGTTAATACGCATTAAGGGCTAGATTACAAGTGGAGCAGTATTTAGCGCTTTTGCTAGAGTGTTAATTGCGCTAAAATTAAGATTTTAGCGCTTAGTCCGCTTGCTCTCGTATTACTAGTTGAAAGTAAACTGTTTTCACTCTAGTGGTAACCTGACTAGCGCTCAAATCCGAAATTTGAATATTGCATTCGAGTTCACATATTCACCCATAGAAGTCAATGGATAAAAATAAAGTGGGGCAAAAAAACAAACTCTCGCACAAATATGATCACATATTCTCATTTGCGCTAAACCGACAAAATATGAATGTCATATTCCAATGTTATTAACATAACTGAATATGTACTATTTATTCATAAATAAATATTTCTACATATATCTGATAATATTTTGCAGAAATATATATATATATATATATATATATATATATATATTTTTTTTTTTTAAATATATATTTATAAATACATAGAACATATTCCACTATGTGCAGAACATTGGAATGCGAAATATTTAAAATAAATACACAGTATAGCACTATTAAATTTGAATATTACACACACACACATATATACACACACATATATATATGTGTGTGTGTGTGTATAAATATGTCTGTAAATACATATATACGCAAATACATATTTACACACACACATATATATATATATATATATATATATATATATATATATATATATATATATATATATATATATATATATATATATATATATATATATACACACACATATATATACACACATGCATATCCATGTTTAGTCATGTATATGTATGTATGTCTATGTTAAAGCCCTTTGCCACCCAATATCTCATGTGTTTGAGCCCTTATAACTTTTATGTGCAATATTTTTTTTAAATAATTTGTATTAGATAGTGTTATTATGAGTGTAACTATACTTTGTATGTATTTTTGATGTGTTTTATGCAATTTTTATGTTTCGTGAAACAATTAACCAGAGCTCTGAAGTTGTGGTAATCATTTTAGCGTAAATCACGATTGTGCCAATGAAATCGCATTTATGCTCAGCTTTTAATACGAGCGGTAAGCCCCTCACAACAGTCGGGCACAAACAATTGTGCTTCACTTGTAATCTAAACCCTAAATTTTCACTTGTTGAAAAACACTGAAACCAAATGCTGATGTGAAATGCTGCATGCTGTGTGACAAATTAGATATGAATAAATGGAAATGTAACCTAATCTACAAAAACTAGACTTAAAGTAATTTTGCCATCATAGCTGTAAAGGTCTTCAGGTGTGTTGGAATATGATTTGCATACACCTCCCAGTTTCCCTCATTTTCATATATACTCTTATCTGAAGACACATTTTACTTCCTGATCACATCTCTTTTGTTAAGCTTCAAGGGAGGATGAGCAGGTTACTTGCTTTAGTGTCTTCTGCATTTTTGTTATCCTGGCAGAATGACATCTGCCTATCTCTTTGCCCTGGACCCAGCTTTCAACTTCTAGGGTCGTGTTACCATTTTGTACTGCAAAGGTCAAATTTTTGGGGAGCACATGGTCTCTGTCTGACATGTGGGGGGCACTTGGCCAATTTATCAGATAATCATGTCTTGTCGTTCCCTTTGCATCACTTGAATGAGACATCAAGATGGTGGATTGACCGTGCAGCCAAAGGTGAGAGGCACAGGATAAGGGATAGAAACAAGTCTAGGGTATGTTCTTCAAAAGGCAGATAAAGTGCTTTTTTTTTTTTCTTTCAGAAAAGTCATGTACCATGCTATTTGTGAAAAGATATACTAGTGTATTTAGCCTTTTGAAATAAAGGGTCATATTTACTTGAGGGTTATCAAGCACCATTTAGAAATTCTGTTAAACAATGATTTTTATCATAGTTGGGGTATGTGCACTATCAAAATGGCTGTACTTTCATTTAAAAGTTAATTTCAGTCCTTCCATTTACCTTTGCCAATGTCATATATTAAAGGGACACTGTACCCAATTTTTTTCTTTTGTGATTCAGATAGAGCATGACATTTTAAGTAACTTTCTAATTTACTCCTATTATCAAATATTCTTCATTCTCTTGGTATCTTTATTTGAAATGCAAGAAAGTAAGTTTAGATGCCGGCCCATTTTTGGTGATCAACCTGGGTTGTTCTTGCTGATTGGTGGATAAACTCATCCACCAATAAAAAAAGTGCTGTCCAGAGTCCTGAATAAAAAAAAGCTTTAGATGTCTTTTTAAAATATAGATAGCAAGAGAACGAAGAAAAATTGATAATAGGAATAAATTAGAAAGTGGCTTAAAATTGCATGCTCTATCTGAATCATGAAAGAAAAAATGTGGGTTCAGTGTCCCTTTTAATAATCTACAGAATATTCTCAATAACTTAATTTGACAAAATTGTATCCCTCGTGTGAAAAAAACGATATAGCTCTAGGGAGTCAGGGAGGGCCCAAATCTAATGTATTATAGAATTGCAATTTTTCTCTAGCATATAGTCGACTGGAGTAGAGGTAGCGAGAAAAAAAGTGAGTACTATTGGAATATTTGATTTTTAAAAAAATTGCAATTAGGGTAGTACCTCCTTTGCACCCTAGATAATCTAGACCACTTTGAGGGCATTTTGTCCTCTTTCATAGCAGACAAATGTTAAGTTTTGAGATGCAGTAATAACAAAATATACTCTTCCCACTTATATTTCTGTTACAAAATTTAAACTTTACTGTGGGAAAGACCTAATGACATCACTAAATTTAATACTCCTACGAATTGTAAATTATAGTAAAAAATAGAAAATTAATGACTGGGAGTTTAACCAATGATTTAGGTACCTTCAACTGTCATCTTGAAACCTATTTCTCCATTTGAAACTTTATGCCACTAAATACCACAAGGTATACTTTCCTTATTATAAACTTCCTTATATTATATTATAAGCTTCTATTTAAACATTGCTTTTGTATTCCTCCTTCTTGTGTCATCATCAGTGTTCCCTCTAAGGCCAGTTTTGAAGCCAGCCCAGCAGTGAAGCAGTCTGTATTGTATAGTGTTTGCTAATTGCTCTAATTAACTCTTTTACTGCTTTGCCGCTCACAAAACTGGCCTTAGAGGGAACACTGGTCATCATATGGGAAGAAGGGCTTAAAGTTACATAAAACAGTTTGAGATCTGTGCATATCCTAAAAGTGCTAATTAATAAAAAATAGTTTGCATAAAAAAAATGTTTTTTAAAAATTGCTGGCAAGTATTTTAAAATTTTCAAAAATAAACCAAATGAATTACATAGCTAAGCTGCCTGGAGCAGCCAACTCCACCCCCCTTATCAGAGTTTAGGCATTGTATTTCAAATTCATTGTGTTTCAACTGAGTTCACAGCTTCTAGGCATGCTCCATCAGATAATCCCTATGTACTTTTGCATCCTACCAAAACAACAATAGATATAGATACAGTCATAGAAGGAAATGTGTGGGGGGAGTTATAGCTTTACAATTCAGAAACTAAAAAGAAAGGGTTAATTGCGAGGCACTGCATTATGAATTTGCAGGTAAAGTAATTAAAGTACATATTATATTTTGTCTCTATCCCAATTTGTTTTATGTCCCTTTTAAAGGGATAGGAATGTCAAAATTAAACTTGCATGATTCAGATAGAGCATGTAATTTTAGGACACTTAAATAAAGTTATATTTTCAAATGTGCTTCATTCTCTTTCTATCCATTGTTGAAAAAAATGCACATATCTTAAATTAGTGGGAGCTAGCTGCTGATTGGTGCCTGCACACATTTGTCTCTGATTGGCTAACTAGATGTTTTCAGCTAGCTGTCAGTAGTGCACTGCGGTTCCTTCTGCAAAGGATACCAAGATAATGAAGCACATTTGATAATGGAGTAAATTGAAAAGTTGTTTAAAATTTGTATGTTCTATACAAATCATTGAAGAACATTTTTGTGTTTCCTGTCCCTTTAATGCACACTTTTAAAGGGACATTAAACTGCTGTGCACAACTAGAAAAAAATAGTAACCACTCACTATGTTATTGCATTTCATCCTTTTCTTGCAGCTCTGACCAAAGCTAGACTATCATTAAACTAACCATATATGAGCCACAATGCCAACATTAAAACATCCTCTAAACATGTAGCTACAGTATGTGATAAAATGCTGCCAGTCTTAGAGGGGTAAGATGTTAACTAGTTATTAGTTTTGTGTTTTAATTCTTTAACATTCATAGATTGGGAAGATTTTCTTATGTTTTTAAAAATCTGCCTCCATTGATATGTCAGGTGTACATTAAAGGGATGTTAAACTGCTGTGCATAACTAATGAAAGAATCGGATCTACTTACTATCGGCTAGATTTAGAGTTCTGCGGCCAAAGGGGTGCGTTAGCTACGCATGCTTTTTTCCCCCCGCACCTTTTAAATACCGCTGGTATTTAGAGTTCACAGAAGGGCTGCGTTAGGCTCCAAAAAAGGGAGCGTAGAGCATATTTACCGCCACTGCAACTCTAAATACCAGCGTTGCTTATGGACGCGGCCAGCTTAAAAAACGTGCTCATGCACAATTCCCCCATAGAAAACAATGGGGCTGTTTGAGTTGAAAAAAAAACCTAACACCTGCAAAAAAGCAGCGTTCAGCTCCTAACGCAGCCCCATTGTTTCCTATGGGGAAACACTTCCTAAGTCTGCACCTAACACCCTAACATGTACCCCGAGTCTAAACACCCCTAACCTTATGCTTATTAACCCCTAATCTGCCGCCCCCGCTATCGCTGACCCCTGCATATTATTATTAACCCCTAATCTGCCGCTCCGTACACCGCCGCAACCTACGTTATCCCTATGTACCCCTAATCTGCTGCCCCTAACACCGCCGACCCCTATATTATATTTATTAACCCCTAATCTGCCGCCCCCAACGTCGCCTCCACCTACCTACGATAATTAACCCCCAATCTGCCGACCGGATCTCACCGCTACTCTAATAAATGTATTAACCCCTAAAGCTAAGTCTAACCCTAACACCCCCCTAAGTTAAATATAATTTAAATCTAACGAAATAAATTAACTCTTATTAAATAAATTATTCCTATTTAAAGCTAAATACTTACCTGTAAAATAAACCCTAATATAGCTACAATATAAATTATAATTATATTGTAGCTATTTTAGGATTAATATTTATTTTACAGGCAACTTTGTAATTATTTTAACCAGGTACAATAGCTATTAAATAGTTAATAACTATTTAATAGTTACCTAGTTAAAATAATTAAAAAATTACCTGTAAAATAAATCCTAACCTAAGTTACAATTAAACCTAACACTACACTATCAATAAATAAATTAAATAAAATACCTACAATTATCTACAATTAAACCTAACACTACACTATCAATAAATTAATTAAATACAATACCTACAAATAAATACAATTAAATAAACTAACTAAAGTACAAAAAATAAAAAAGAACTAAGTTACAATAAAATAAAAAAATATTTACAAACATTAGAAAAATATTACAACAATGTTAAACTAATTACACCTACTCTAAGCCCCCTAATAAAATAAGAAAGACCCCCAAAATAAAAAAATGCCCTACCCTATTCTAAAATTAAAATAGAAAAGCTCTTTTACCTTACCAGCCCTGAAAAGGGCCCTTTGCGGGGCATGCCCCAAAGAATTCAGCTATTTTGCCTGGAAAAAAAAAAACATACAATACCCCCCCCCAACATTACAACCCACCACCCACATACCCCTAATCTAACCCAAACCCCCCTTAAATAAACCTAACACTAAGCCCCTGAAGATCTTCCTACCTTCTTGTCTTCACCACGCCGGGTTCACCGATCGATCCAGAAGAGCTCCTCCGATGTCTTGATCCAAGCCCAAGCGGGGGGCTGAAGATGTCCATGATCCGACTGAAGTCTTCATCCAAGCGGGAGCTGAAGAGGTCCATGATCCGGCTGAAGTCTTCTATCAAGCGGCATCTTCAATCTTCTTTCTTCCGGATCCATGTTCATCCCGCCGACGCGGAACATCCATCTTCACCGACGACTTCCGACCAATGACGGTTCTTTTAAGGGACGTCATCCAAGATGGCGTCCCTCGAATTCCGATTGGCTGATAGGATTCTATCAGCCAATCGGAATTAAGGTAAGAAAATTCTGATTGGCTGATGGAATCAGCCAATCAGAATCAAGTTCAATCCGATTGGCTGATCCGATCAGCCAATCAGATTGAGCTCGCATTCTATTGGCTAATTTGTAAAGAGCTGCAAGAACGTGATAAAATACAGTAACATAGTAAGTAGTTACTATTCTTTTGTAGTTGTGCACAGCAGTTTAATGTCCCTTTAATGTACACCTGACAGATATCGATGGAGGCAGATTTTTAAAAACAGAAAAATCTTCCTCATTTATGAATGTTACAGAATTAAAACACAAAACTAATAACTAGTTAGCATCTTACCCCTCTTAGACTGGCATCATTTTTATCACATAATGTATCTACATGTTGGAGAGGATATTTTAATGTTGGCATTGTGGCTCATATATGGTGATTTAGTTTGACAGCAAAGCTTTGGTCAGATGTTATTAAGGAAATGGAACTTGTATATTGTTGTACCCTATAGTTCCCCTTATTTTATTATTTTATAAACCAGTTGGTATAAGATGTTTAAAGAAATTAATCAAGAGTGTTAAACGGTTTGCTCCTAGATATTGGAAACAAACACAAATACACTCTATTAGGTAATGTGTTTTTATTTTTTTTATTTTTTTATTTTAGAAAGATACCACTACATGCTTCAAAAAATTGGAATATTAGAAATCTATAGTATATTAATATGGAAGAATATGCTAAAGGTTTAAAGAACTGGGCACAAGTAATCTGTATAATACATCAGTTTTTTTGCTGGATGGTTATTCATTTTAAAAGGCCTTGTTACTTACTTAAATGTGATAAGGTGATCCAAATGATTCATTAGGATAAATATTTCTGCTAAGATTTTATTTTTTTATTTGATTTGCTTTAAGGGACAGTTTACTCAAAAATGTTCTTCCCTATTAAGGGACATAATACTAATATGCTAAATCACTTGAAAGTGATGCAGCATAACTGCAAAAAGATTGAAAGATTGAAATATCACTTGGACATCTCTCTAAAAAGGGAAGATATTTTACCTAATAATTTCTTCAGCTCACCAAAGTGCTGTGTGAACAGTTATCCTTCAGCTGCTGCCCCACCCCTCCAAAAAAACAATAGCCAATCTGCATCAGCAGTGCTGAGGTCATGCTCTGCTGTGTTCTCGTGACATTTCACTGAAATTTTGTGAGATTTCATAGTAAACTTCCTTAAACTGAATCTAAAAATTAACATGGCTGTGCCTGCACATGCCAGATACACACTCCCTTGCAAGTCCTGGTACTAGCATCCTGATTGGCTGCTTAAAGTCTCTTTACATTGGGATGCAAATGCTTGAAATGTTAAGGAAAAATATCTTTCTTTTTTACATAGAGGTGTCCAGGTTTAATTTTCTATTCGTCTTTTTACAGCTAAGCTGCATCACTTTCAAGTGCTTCAACATTTGGGTATCGTCCCTTTTTAACTTATTCACAATGATTCATTTTACCTGCTAATAGGTCCTTTACCCTTATTTCCGCTTTTAAAATAGCTGACAGGCTATGTAAACACAACCAGCAGAAAAAATACACTTTTTGTGTAGTAGTATCAGTATGGATAAAAACTGATTAAAAAAAAATATATATATATATATATATGCTTGTGCAATGTTAAATGCCGACAGCGTATGCTGTCGGCATTTATCGATGTGCAGCAGACATGATATGCTACATCGTATCATGTCGGTCTGCACTTTAGTAAATCGTCCCCTTAGAGTCTGCAGACATCGGTTATGATAGGATGCCACAGTTGCAGCCAAAAAAAAAAAGTTAGAATCGGGGCCGGCATGGGCACTCAATTATCAGACCTGTAAAGGTAGGGTAAAAATATTCTTATAGACACTACTAACGAAAAAAGCGTAATCAAACCTTACAAAAACAAGTTTATCATGACTTGAATCTATTCATAGGTCTCTAGTTATTAAGCTCCGTACTTACCTGCATTCGCCGGCCCCAATACGCCCGGCTAAGTTCGCCTAACCTCGCTGCCGCGGACCTGAATACGTTCGCCAAATTTATCAATAAAGCTGTCAAAAAGCTGCGCACAAAGTACGGAGCGATGAGCAGCAGACTGATGTTAACTAACAGCCATCGATTTCGCTGCTCTTCGGCTTTTTCCTAGCTTTATTGATACCCCTGTCACTAAGCACTCACACTATACTATACTGTTATACCCCCTAAACCGCCGCTCCCGGAGCCCCCCGCAACTATAATAAAGTTATTAACCCCTAAACCGCCGCTCCCGGACCCCGCCGCCACCTACATTATACCTATTACCCCTAATCTTCTGCCCCCTATACCGCCGCCACCTACATAAACTTATTAACCCCTATCCTGCCGCTCCCGGACCCCGCCACAACTAAATAAATTGTTTAACCCCTAAACCACCGCTCCCAGAGCCTGCCGCCACCTACATTAAACTTATTAACCCCTATCCTGTCCCCCCTACACCGCCGCCACCTATATTAAATTTATTAACCCCTAAACCTAAGTCTAACCCTAACACTCCCCTAACTTAAATATTATTTAAATAAATCTAAATAAAAATTACTCTTATTAACTAAATTATTCCTATTTAAAACTAAATACTTACCTGTAAAATAAACCCTAAGATAGCTACAATATAATTAATAATTAAATTGTAGCTATTTTAGGATTTATTTTTATTTTACAGGCAACTTTGTATTTATTTTAACTAGGTACAATAGTTATTAAATAGTTATTAACTATTTAGTAACTACCTAGCTAAAATTACCTGTAAAATAAATCCTAACCTAAGTTACAATTAAACCTAACACTACACTATCATTAAATTAATTAAATAAATTACCTACAATTACCTAAAATGAATTACAATTAAATAAACTAAACTATAGTACAAAAACAAACAAACACTAAATTACAGAAAATAAAAAAAGAATTACAAGAAGTTTAAACTAATTACACCTCATTTAAGCCCCCTAATAAAATAATAAAGCCCCCCAAAATAATAAAATTCCCTATCCTAAATTACAAAGGAATCAGCTCTTTTACCAGCCCTTAAAAAGGCTTTTTGCGGGGCATTGCCCCAAAGTAATCAGCTCTTTTACCTGTAAAAAAATAATACAACCCCCCCCCCCAACATTACCTTGAGTCGTCTTCACCCAACCGGGCCGAAGTCTTCATCCAAGTGGCGCAGAAGAGGTCCTCCATCCAGCAGAAGTCTTCATCCAGGCGGCGTCTTCTATCTTCATCCATTCGGAGCGGAGCCATCTTCCAAGGAGCCGACGCGGAGCCATCCTCTTCAACCGACGGACTAACGACGAATGACGGTTCCTTTAAATGACGTCATCCAAGATGGCGTCCCTCGAATTCCGATTGGCTGATAGGATTCTATAAGCCCATCGGAATTAAGGTAGGAAAAATCTGATTGGCTGATGCAATCAGCCAATCAGATTGAATTTCAATCCGATTGGCTGATCAAATCAGCCAATCGGATTGAGCTCGCATTCTATTGGCTGTTCCGATCAGCCAATAGAATGCGAGCTCAATCCGATTGGCTGATTGGATCAGCCAATCGGATTGAACTTAAATCTGATTGGCTGATTGAATCAACCAGTCAGATTTTTTCTACCTTAATTCCGATTGGCTGATAGAATCCTATCAGCCAATCGGAATTCTAGGGATGCCATCTTGGATGACGTCATTTAAAGGAACCGTCATTAGTCCGTCGGTTGAAGAGGATGGCTCTGCGTCGGCTCCTTGGAAGATGGCTCCGCTACGCTCCGGTTGGATGAAGATTGAAGATGCCGCTTGGATGAAGACTTCTACCGGATGAAGGACCTCTTCTGCTCCACTTGGATGAAGACTTCTATCAGATGGAGGACCTCTTCTGTCCCGCTTGGATGAAGATTTCGGCCCGGTTGGGTGAAGACGACTCAAGGTAGGGTGATCTTCAGGGGGTTAGTGTTAGGTTTTTCTAAGGGGGATTTGGGTGGGTTTAGAGTAGGGGTATGTGGGTGGTGGGTTTTAATGTTGGGGGGTTGTATTATTTTTTTACAGGTAAAAGAGCTGATTACTTTGGGGCAATGCCCCACAAAAAGCCCTTTTAAGGGCTGGTAAAAGAGCTGATTACTTTGTAATTTAGGATAGGGCAGGGAATTATATTATTTTGGGGGGCTTTATTATTTTATTAGGGGGCTTAGATTAGGTGTAATTAGTTTAAACTTCTTGTAATTCTTTTTTTATTTTCTGTAATTTAGTGTTTGTTTTTTTTGTACTATAGTTTAGTTTATTTAATTGTAATTAATATTAGGTAATTGTAGGTAATTTATTTAATTTATTTAATTTAATGGTAGTGTTAGGTTTAATTGTAACTTAGGTTAGGATTTATTTTACAGGTAATTTTGTAATTATTTTAGCTAGGTAGTTATTAAATAGTTATTAACTATTTACTAGCTATTGTACATAGTTAAAATAAATATAAAGTTGCCTGTAAAATAAAAATAAATCCTAAAATAGCTACAATGTAATTATTAAATATATTGTAGCTATATTAGGGTTTATTTTACAGGTAAGTATTTAGTTTTAAATAGGAATAATTTAGTTAATAAGAGTAATTTTTATTCAGATTTATTTAAATAATATTTAAGTTAGGGGGTGTTAGGGTTAGACTTAGGTTTAGAGGTTAATAATTTTATTATAGTGGCGGCGGTGTGGGGGGCAGGATAGGGGTTAATAACTTTAATATAGATGGCGGCGGTATAGGGGGGCAGGATAGGGGTTAATAAATTTAATATAGGTGGCGGTGGTATAAGGGGGCAGATTAGGGGTTAATAGGTATTTTGTAGGTGGCGGCGGGGTCCGGGAGTGGTGGTTTAGGGGTTAATATGTTTAATATAGGTGGCGGCGGTGTAGGGGTGCAGATTAGGGGTGTTTAGACTCGGGGTACATGTTAGGGTGTTAGGTGCAGACATTTCCCATAGGAATCAATGGGATATCGGGCAGCAGCGAACATGAGCTTTCGCTATGGTCAGACTCCCATTGATTCCTATGGGATCCGCCACTTCCAGGGCGGCGGATAGAAAACCAGGTACGCTGGGCCGGAAAAGTGCAGAGCGTACCTGCTAGTTTTTTGATAACTAGCAAAAGTAGTCAGATTGTCCCAAACTTGCGTTCGGCACATCTGGAGTGACGTAAGAATCGATCTGTGTCGGACTGAGTCAGGCGGATTGTAGCTTACGTCACTAGATTCTACATTTGCCGGTCTGTAGGGCTTGATAACTAGAGCGAATCAGCCTTGCCACAAATACGCTGCGGAATTCCAGCGTATTTGCGGTTGACGGCTTGATAACTAGAGGCCTTAGTGTCATACTCTCTAAGAGTTTTCTGTCATTATTTGGGGTAATTTTTCTACCTTGAAGATATTCTCACATATTATTGGTTTTGTGTCTGCAGAAATAACATTCCCCTTCACAGCAAAAAGTTATACAATTTTCAGAGCATACAATTTTCAGATTCACTTTTATTATTAAATTTGCTTCATTTTTTGTTATCCTTTGTTGAAGTAGAGCAATGGAGCTGGAGCCTAGCTGAACACAATGGATGAGACAGTGACAAGCAGCTAGCTCATAGTAGTGCATTGCTTCTGAGGCTACCTATGTATGCTTTTCAACAATAGATACAAAAGGAACAAAGCAAATTAGATAAGAGAAGTAAATTGGAAAATTGTTAAAAATGTTTCTTTCATATAGGTGACGAGAGTCCACAAGCTTTTACGTATGGGATATACATTCCTACCAGGAGAAGGCAAAGTTTCCCAAACCTCAAAAGCCTACAAATACCCCACCCCCTTCACACATACCTCAGTACCTTAGGAGGTGGTTGAAGCATTATGATGTGCTTTATTTATTAAGTGAATGGCGCTTTTGAGCATATTGAAGCCCAGTTCCCCTCAGAGTACAGTGCTTGTCAGAGTGAAGTAAAGGGAGTATTGCCTCATTTCACCATGTTTTAGCCTCATAGCAAATCTGTCATGGGCTCTCTGTAAATTTAGTCACAGGGATTCATCTTCTGCCTCCCTTTACAGATCAACATTATACTCCTATTCCATTAGCTCTGCTGATATGTTTCAGTACTGGTTAGGCTGTCTGCTATGAGTAGATGGGTGTATTAAGGTAAGTATATTTTCTGAAAGACACTCTCAGCTATGGATTGGGCACTTTTGATTATTTGTTTCCTATGTATATTTATATATAAGAGCCCTGGGACAGGTACTTATTCCCCTAATTTTAAAAATTATGTTGCAATAAATTGTTTATGGACTTAAGTGTTGCCTTATAAGCACATATATTTGCAGTAAGATATATGGGGTCATTTACATTTACTAAAAGGTATGCCGTTTGTGAAGATATGTTCTAACATATCATTCACAAACGGCATACCTTTACCAACGATGACTATAGCCTCCTTTCACGAGAATCCTTTTTTTCTCTTGTAAGATGTATCGAGTCCACGGATTCATCCTTACTTGTGGGATATTCTCCTCCCCTACAGGAAGTGGCAAAGAGAGCACCCACAGCAGAGCTGCCTATATAGCTCCCCACTTAGCTCCACCCCAGTCATTCTCTTTGCCTACTCTAAGTAACTAGGAAGTGCAGAGCGAGTGTGGTGACAAAAATGTTAGTTTTTTATTTCTCAAGCAAAAGTTTGTTATTTTAAATGGTGCCGGTGTGTACTATTTACTCTTTGGCAGAAAAAGAGACGAGGATTTCTGCAAGGAGGATTATGATCTTAGCACTTTGTAACTAAGATCCACTGCTGTTCTCACAAGGGCTGAAGAGTACAGGAAAAATTCAGTTGGGGGAATGGTTTGCAGGCTAAACTGCATTGAGGTATGTTCAGTCTATATTTTTCTAGACAGACTGTCTGTTTATTCTAGAAAAGGCTGGCAATATCCCCATGGGGAAAGGGTAAGCTGTATTCAGACACTTGGATAGGTATTTCAGCTTGCTTGAAGGGCTCATTTGTTACTGGTGACACTGTTAGGAAAAAACGTTTTTTGTTTGTTCAGTAAATGATTCAATTATAATGTTTTTTGAAGGGACTAAAGGGGTCATTGTGGCTTGTGTTAGGGTTTTTTAACCCACATGGTTAATTAAGAGACACTCAGGTGTTTTTCTAATAGGCCTCAAAACATCGAGTGAGGTGGGAGGGGCCTATTTTTGCGCCTCAGTTGCGCAGTTTCTTTTCCTTAAGAGTCATCCAACTGCTTTTCTAGAGGTTCCTGCTGTGTTTGAGGGCTGTAAAGGAGGTTTTTTTCCCCACAAATCGTTCTGAAGGGCAGGTAGGCGCCACAGCAGAGCTGTGGCAAGGTGCTGAAAGTCTTTTTTTACCGGTTTTGACGTTTTTTCAATCCGGTTTTGCCATTTAGGGGTTAATTGTTTATTTGCATAGTTGTGCAAAGTTACTAAGGCTGTAAGATACTACTGTAAAAATTTTGTTAAGTTTACTGCTTTTTTACACTGTTTTGCAGAACTTGTGCAGCTTTTGTTCTCTTAAAGGCACAGTACCGTTTTATTTCTAAGTGTTATTTACTTTGATTACAGTGTTTTCCAAGCTTGCTTGTTACATTACTAGCCTGTTTAACATGTCTGATACCAAGGGAAATCCTTGTTCAATATGTTTGGAAGCCATTGTGGAACCCCCTCTTAGAATGTGTCCCAAGTGTACTGATATGTCTATAAATTATAAAGAACATATATTAGCACTTAAGAATAGAGCAATAGATGATTCTCAGTCAGAAGTAAATGAGGGTTTGCCATCTAGCTCTCCCCAAGTGTCACAACCAGTAACGCGCGCACAAGTGACGCCAAGTACCTCTAGTGTGTCATTCATTTACTTTACAAGACATGGCCACAATTATGAATAAAACCCACACTGAGGTTTTATCCAAACTGCCTGGTTTACAAGGAAAGCGGGACAGCTCTGGTGATTCCCCTTACCTTGTTTTTCATGCAGATAAGGTGGTTTTACGTACCAAACCTGGTTTTCTTCCTAAGGTTGTTTCTAATAAGAATATCAATCAAGAGATTGTGGTTCCTTCGTTGTGTCCTAATCCTTCATCTAAGAAGGAATGTCTGTTACACAATCTTGATGTGGTTCGTGCTTTAAAATTCTACTTACAAGCAACTAAAGATTTCCGTAAAACATCTTCTTTGTTTGTTGTTTATTCTGGTAAATGGAGAGGTCAAAGGGCTATGGCTACCTCTCTTTCCTTTTGGCTGAAAAGCATCATCCGTTTGGCCTATGAGTCTGCTGGACGGCAGCCTCCTGAAAGGATTACTGCTCATTCTACTAGAGCTGTGGCTTCCACATGGGCTTTTAAAAATGAGGCTTCTGTTGAACAGATTTGTAAGGCGGCGACTTGGTCTTCGCTTCATACTTTTTCCAAATTTTACAAATTCGAAACTTTTGCTTCTTCGGAGGCTATTTTTGGGAGAAAGGTTCTACAAGCAGTGGTGCCTTCCGTTTAAGGTCCCTGTCTTGTCCCTCCCTTCATCCGTGTCCTAAAGTTTTGGTATTGGTATCCCACAAGTAACGATGAATCCGTGGACTTGATACATCTTACAAGAGAAAACATAATTTATTCTTACCTGATAAATTTATTTCTCTTGTGATGTATCGAGTCCACGGCCCGCCCTGTTTTTTTAAGACAGGCGTATATATTTTTATTTTTAAACTTTCAGTCACCACTGCACCCTATGGTTTCTCCTTTTTCTTCCTAGCCTTCGGTCGAATGACTGGGGGGTGGAGCTATGGGGGAGCTATATAGGCAGCTCTGCTGTGGGTGCTCTCTTTGCCACTTCCTGTAGGGGAGGAGAATATCCCACAAGTAAGGATGAATCCGTGGACTCGATACATCACAAGAGAAATAAATTTATCAGGTAAGCATAAATTATGTATTTTTTTAATTTTGCTCATGATTGTGCACGCAATGACGCCTTATTTAAAGTCTTGATGTTGTGTCATCAATTTGCACTCCTTTTTTTACGGCGTTAAAAGATCTGCCCCTTCTGCACATTGCGCCTTTATTTCATTATAGGGCTATGTTTGCATTGTTGTTTTTTTTTAGGATTTAATCGGTCTTTCAGTTTTTTAACTCGCTTAATTCCATACTAATTTTGCACAAATGTTTTTAGACTATTATATATAATTTTAGATTTCATTTTTTGCAATCTTTTTTATAGGCAATTTTCCCATTTCCTCAAAAGCTTGCTAAAAAGGGGTTAAGGATAATTTTTTTGCAACTAAGAATTTCTTTCATGTAATTTGCAAGAGTCCATGAGCTAGTGACATATGGGATATACAATCCTACCAGGGGGGGCAAAGTTTCCCAAACCTCAAAATGCCTATAAATACACCCCTCACCACACCCACAATTCAGTTTTACAAACTTTGCCTCCTATGGAGGTGGTGAAGTAAGTTTGTGCTAAGATTTCTACGTTGATATGCGCTTCTCAGCATTGTTGAAGCCCGATTCCTCTCAGAGTACAGCGAATGTCAGAGGGACGTGAAGGGAGTATCACTTATTTGAATATGATGATTTCCCTAACAGGGGTCTATTTCATAGGTTCTCTGTTATCGATCGTAGAGATTCATCTCCTACCTCCCTTTTCAGATCGACGATATACTCTCAATTTACCATTACCTCTACTAATAACTGTTTTAGTACTGGTTTGGCTATCTGCTATATGTGGATGGGTGTCTTTTGGTAAGTATGTTTTTATTACTTAAGACACTCTCAGCTATGGTTTGGCACTTTATGCATTTATATAAAGTTCTAAATATATGTATTGTACTTATATTTGTCATGAGTCAGGTTCATGTATTTCCTTCTGCAGACTGTCCGTTTCATATTTGGGGAATATAAACATTTTAAGAAATTTATTTCTTACCTGGTGTTTAGTCTTTTTTTCAATTGACTACTTCTTGCAATTGCGGGTATTAGGGTGCGTCAAATGCTAAACTTTATTGCGTCATTCTTGGCGCGAAAATATTTTTGGCGCGAAAAAATACGTTTATGACGCAACTTCATCATTTCCGGCATCATACGTGACACCGAGACCTTTCACACGGCGGCGTCATTAGTAACGCGAGTGTGTCATTTCCGGTTATTTTTTGCGCCAAAAAAGTTTACGTTACGTTGTGCGTCATACTTGGCGCCAAACTTTTTTTCATTATTTCAATACCCCTTGTATGTTTGCCTCTTGCTTTTTTTCTCTATCAGAGGCCTATGCTATTGCATTTTTTCCCATTCCTGAAACTGTCATATAAGGAAATAGATCATTTTGCTTTATATGTTGTTTTTTCTCTTACATTGTGCAAGATGTCCCAATCTGATCCTGTCTCAGAAGTTTCTGCTGGAACATTGCTGCCTGACATCGGTTCTACCAAAGCTAAGTGCATCTGTTGTAAAATTGTAGAAATTATTTCACCGAATGTCATTTGTAATAGTTGTCATGATAAACTTTTACATGCAGATAGTGTTTCTATCAGTAATAGTACATTGCCAGTTGCAGTTCCTTCAACTTCTAATGTGCATGATATACCTGTAAATTTTAAAGAATTTGTTTCTGATTCTATTCTGAAGGCTTTGTCTGCATTTCCACCTTCTAATAAACGTAGAAGGTCTTTTAAAACTTCTCATTTAGCTGATGAAATTTCAAATGACCAACAACATAATAATTTATCCTCTTCTGATGAGGATCTATCTGATTCAGAAGATCCTTCCTCAGACATTGACACTGACAAATCTACTTATTTATTTAAAATAGAGTATATGCGTTCTTTATTAAAAGAAGTGTTAATTACTTTGGATATTGAGGTAACCAGTCCTATTGACGTTCAGTCTAATAAACGTTTAAATGCTGTTTTTAAACCTCCTGTGGTTTCTCCAGGGGTTTTTCCTAATCCTGAGGCTATTTCTGATATGATTTCTAGGGAATGGAATAAGCCAGGTACTTCTTTTATTCCTTCTTCAAGGTTTAAAAAATTGTATAATTTACCAGCAAAATCTATAGAGTTTTGGGAAAAACCCCTCAAAGATGATGGGGCTATTTCTACTCTTGCTAAACGTACCACTATTCCTATGGAAGATAGTACTTCCTTTAAGGATCCTTTAGATAGGAAGCTTGAATCTTATCTAAGGAAGGCCTATTTATATTCAGGTCATCTTATCAGACCTGCTATTTCTTTGGCTGATGTTGCGGTTGCATCAACTTTCTGGTTGGAAAATTTAGAGCAACAAGAATTGGATTCTGACATATCTAGCATTATTCGCTTACTGCAACATGCTAATCATTTTATTTGTGATGCCATTTTTGATATTATCAAAATTGATGTTAGATCCATGTCTTTAGCTGTGTTAGCTAGAAGAGCTTTGTGGCTTAAATCTTGAAATGCTTATGACATCTAAATCTAGATTACTATCTCTTTCTTTCCAAGGTAATAATTTTTCTTTCATGTAATTAGCAAGAGTCCATGAGCTAGTGACGTATGGGATATACATTCCCACCAGGAGGGGCAAAGTTTCCCAAACCTCAAAATGCCTATAAATACACCCCTCACCACACCCACAATTCAGTTTTACAAACTTTGCCTCCGATGGAGGTGGTGAAGTAAGTTTGTGCTAGATTCTACGTTGATATGCGCTCCGCAGCAAGTTGGAGCCCGGTTTTCCTCTCAGCGTGCAGTGAATGTCAGAGGGATGTGAGGAGAGTATTGCCTATTTGAATGCAGTGATCTCCTTCTACGGGGTCTATTTCATAGGTTCTCTGTTATCGGTCGTAGAGATTCATCTCTTACCTCCCTTTTCAGATCGACGATATACTCTTATATATACCATTACCTCTGCTGATTCTCGTTTCAGTACTGGTTTGGCTTTCTACAAACATGTAGATGAGTGTCCTGGGGTAAGTAAATCTTATTTTCTGTGACACTCTAAGCTATGGTTGGGCACTTTGTTTATAAAGTTCTAAATATATGTATTCAAACATTTATTTGCCTTGACTCAGAATGTTCAGCTTTCCTTATTTTTCAGACAGTCAGTTTCATATTTGGGATAATGCATTTGAATTAATCATTTTTTCTTACCTTCAAAAATTTGACTCTTTTTTTCCTGTGGGCTGTTAGGCTCGCGGGGGCTGAAAATGCTTAATTTTATTGCGTCATTCTTGGCGCTGACTTTTTTGGCGCAAAAATTATTTTCCGTTTCCGGCGTCATACGTGTCGCCGGAAGTTGCGTCATTTTTTGACGTTATTTTGCGCCAAAAATGTCGGCGTTCCGGATGTGGCGTCATTTTTGGCGCCAAAAGCATTTAGGCGCCAAATAATGTGGGCGTCTTATTTGGCGCTAAAAAATAAGGGCGTCGCTTTTGTCTCCACATTATTTAAGTCTTATTTTTTCATTGCTTCTGGTTGCTAGAAGCTTGTTCTTTGGCATTTTTTTCCCATTCCTGAAACTGTCATTTAAGGAATTTGATCAATTTTGCTTTATATGTTGTTTTTTCTCTTACATGTTGCAAGATGTCTCACGTTGCATCTGAGTCAGAAGATACTACAGGAAAATCGCTGTCTAGTGCTGGAGCTACCAAGCTAAGTGTATCTGCTATAATTTTTGGTATCTGTTTCTCCAGCTGTTGTTTGTATTGCATGTCATGACAAACTTATTAATGCAGATAAAATTTCCTTTAGTACTGTTACATTACCTGTTGCTGTTCCATCAACATCTAATTTTCAGAGTGTTCCTGATAAACATAAGAGATTTTATTTTTTAAATCCATTAAGAAGGCTATGTCTGTTATTTCTCCTTCTAGTTTACATAAAAGTCTTTTAAAACTTCTCTTTTTTCAGATGAATTTTTAAATGAACATCATCATTCTGATACTGATAATGGTTCTTCTGGTTCAGAGGTTTCTGTCTCAGAGGTTGATGCTGATAAATCTTTGTATTTGTTCAAGATGGAATTTATTCGTTCTTTATTTAAAGAAGTATTAATTGCATTAGTAATAGAGGATTCTGGTCCTCTTGATACTAAATCTAAACGTTTAAATAAGGTTTTTAAATCTCCTGTAGTTATTCCAGAAGTGTTTAATCTCCCTGATGCTATTTCTGAAGTAATTTCCAGGGAATGGAATAATTTGGGTAATTCTTTTACTCCTTCTAAACGTTTAAGCAATTATATCCTGTGCCATCTGACAGATTAGAGTTTTTTGGGACAAAATCCCTAAGGTTATGGGGCTGTCTCTACTCCTGCTAAATGTGCTACTATTCCTACGGCAGATAGTAATTCATTTAAGGATCCTTTAGATAGGAAAATTGAATCCTTTCTAAGAAAAGCTTACTTATGTTCAGGTAATCTTCTTAGACCTGCTATATTTTTAGCGGATGTTGCTGCAGCTTCAACTTTTTGGTTAGAAGCTTTAGCGCAACAAGTAACAGATCATAATTTTATAGCATTATTATTATTCTATAACATGCTAATAATTTTATTGGTGATACCATCTTTTGATATCATTAGAGTTGATGTCAGGTATATGTCTCTAGCTATTTTAGCTAGAAAAGCTTTATGGATTAAACTTGGAATGCTGATATGTCTTCTAAGTCAACTTTGCTTTCCTTTTCTTTCCAGGGTAATAAATTATTATTTCAACTGTTTCTGGAAGGAAGGGAACTTTTTTACCAAAGGATAAAATCTAAGGTAAATTCAGGTCTAATAATCATTTTCGTTCCTTTCCTCACAATAAGGAACAAAAGCCTGATCCTTCATCCTCAGGAGCGGTATCAGTTTGGAAACTATTTCCAGTTTGGAATATATCCAAGCCTTATAGAAAACCTATAGCCAGCTCCTAAGTACCCATGAAGGTGCGGACCTTATTCCAGCTCAGCTGGTATGGGGCAGATTACGTTTCCTTCAAAGAAATTTTGATCAATTCCGTTCTCAATTTCTGGTTTCAGAACATTGTTTCAGAAAGGTACAGAATTGGCTTCAGTTAAGGCCTCCTGCTAAGAGATTTTTTTCTTTCCCGTGTCCCAGTTAACACAGCAAAGGCTCAGCATTTCTGAAATGTGTTTCAGATCTAGAGTTGGCTGGAGTAATTATGCCAATTCCAGTTCTGGAACAGGAGCTGGGGTTTTTATTTTATCTCTTCATTGTACCAAAGAAGGTCAATTCCTTCAGACCAGTTCCGGATCTATCAATATTGAATCGTTATGTAAGGATACCAACATTCAGTTTCTGTAGGACTGTCCTGCCTTTTGTTTAGCAAGGGCATTATATGTCTACAATAGATTTACAGGATGTTTATCTGCATATTCCGATTCATCCAGATCACTTTTAGTGTCTGAGATTCTCTTTTTAGACAAGCATTACCAGTTTTGTGGCTCTACCGTTTGGCCTAGCCTCAGTTCCAAGAATTTTTTTCAAAGGTTCTCGGTGCCCTTCTTTCTGTAATCAGAGAACAGGGTTTTGGTATTTCCTTATTGGACGATATCTGGGTACTTGCTCAGTCTTCCCATTTTCGAAGAATCTCATACGAATCGACTTGTGTTGTTTCTTCAAGTTCATGGTTGGAGGATCAATTTACCAATCAGTTCATTGATTCCTCAGACAAGGGTAACCTTTTTAGGTTTCTAGAATAGATTCAGTGTCTATGACTCTGTCCTTGTCAGACAAGAGAAGTTTAACATTGATTTCAGCTTGTCAAAACCTTCAGTCACAATCATTCCCTTTGGTAGCCTTATGCATGGAAATTTTAGGTCTTAGGACTGCCGCATCAGATGCGATCTCCTTTGCTCGTTTTCACATGCGACCTCTTCAGCTCTGTATGCTGAACCAATGGTGCAGGGATTACTCAAAGATATCTCAATTAATATCTTTAAACCGATTATACGACACTCTCTGACATGGTGGACAGATCACCATCGTTTAGTTCAGGGGGCTTCTTTGTTCTTCCGACCTGGACTATAATCTCAACAGATGCAAGTCTTACAGGTTGGGGAGCTGTGTGGGGGTATCTGACGGCACAAGGGGTTTGGGAATCTCAGGAGGTGAGATTTCCGATCAATATTTTGGAACTCCGTGCAATTTCAGAGCTCTTCAGTCTTGGCCTCTTCTGAAGAGAGAGTTGTTCATTTGTTTTCAGATAGACAATGTCACAACTGTGGCATACATCAATCATCAAGGAGGGACTCACAGTCCTCTGGCTATGAAAGAAGTATCTCGAATTTTGGTTTGGGCGGAATCCAGCTCCTGTCTAATCTCTGCGGTTCATATCCCAGGTATGGACAATTGGAAAGCGGATTATCTCAGTCGCCAAACGTTGCACCTGGGCGAATGGTCCTTCACCCAGAGGTATTTCCTCAGATTGTTCAAATGTGGGAACTCCCAGAAATAGATCTGATGGCTTCTCATCTAAACAAGAAACTTCCCTGGTATCTGTCCGTATCCAGGGATCCTCGGGCGGAGGCAGTGGATGCATTATCTCTTCCTTACAAGTGTCATCCTGCCTATTTCTTTCCACCTCTAGTTCTTCTTCCAAGGGTATTCTCCAATATTCTAAAGGAATGCTCGTTTGTCCTGCTGGTAGCTCCAGCATGGCCTCACAGGTTTTGGTATGCGGATCTTGTCCGGATGGCCTCTTGCCAGCTGTGGACTCTTCCGTTAAGACCAGTCTTTCTGTCTCAAGGTTCTTTTTTCCATCAGGATCTCAAAACCTTAATTTTAAGGTGTGGAGTTTGAACGCTTGATTCTTGGTCAAAGAGGTTTCTCTGACTCTGTGATTGATACTATGTGACAGGCTCATAAATCTGTATCTAGAGAGATATATTATAGAGTCTGGAAGACTTATATTTCTTCAGGATGGTTTAGATAAAGGTTTGTCCGCAAGTTTCTTGAAAGACAAATCTCTGCTCTTTCTGTTCTTTTTCACAGAAGGATTGCTAATCTTCCTGATATTCATTGTTTTGTACAAGCTTTGGTTCGTATAAAACCTGTCATTAAGTCAATTTCTCCTCCTTGGAGTTTGAATTTGGTTCTGGGGGCTCTTCAAGCTCCTCCTTTTGAACCCATGCATTCTTTGGTCATTATATTACTTTCTTGGAAAGTTTTGTTTCTTTTGGCCATCTCTTCTGCCAGAAGAGTCTCTGAATTATCTACTCTTTTTTGTGAGTCTCCTTTTCTGATTTTGCATCAGGATAAGGCGGTGCTGCGAACTTCTTTTGAATTTTTTACCTAAGGTTGTGAATTCTAACAACATTAGTAGAGAAATTGTGGTTCCTTCATTATGTCCTAATCCTATGAATTCTAAGGAGAAATCATTGCATTCTTTGGATGCTGTTAGAGCTTTGTTATATTATGTTGAAGCTATTAAGTCTTTCCGAAAGACTTCTAGTCTATTTGTCATCTTTTCCGGTTCTAGAAAAGACCAGAAAGCTTCTGCCATTTCTTTGGCATCTTGGTTGAAATCTTTATTTCATCATGCCTATGTTGAGTCGGGTAACACTCCGCCTCAAAGGATTACAGCTCATTCTACTAGGTTAGTTTCTACTTCCTGGGCGTTTAAGAATGAAGCTTCGGTTGATCAGATTTGCAAAGCAGCAACTTGGTCCTCTTTGCATACTTTTGCTAAATTCTACCATTTTGATGTGTTTTCTTCTTCTGAAGCAGTTTTTGGTAGAAACGTACTTCAGGCAGTGGTTTCAGTTTGAATCTTCTGCTTATGTTTTTTCATTAAAAATTTTATTCTGGGTGTGGATTATTTTCAGCAGGAATTGGCTGTCTTTATTTTATCCCTCCCTCTCTAGTGACTCTTGTGTGGAAAGATCCACATCTTGGGTAATCATTATCCCATACGTCACTAGCTCATGGACTCTTGCTAATTACATGAAAGAAAACATAATTTATGTAAGAACTTACCTGATAAATTCATTTCTTTCATATTAGCAAGAGTCCATGAGGCCCGCCCTTTTTTTGTGGTGGTTTTGATTTTTTTGTATAAAGCACAATTATTCCAATTCCTTATTTTATATGCTTTCGCACTTTTTTCTTATCACCCCACTTCTTGGCTATTCGTTAAACTGAATTGTGGGTGTGGTGAGGGGTGTATTTATAGGCATTTTGAGGTTTGGGAAACTTTGCCCCTCCTGGTGGGAATGTATATCCCATACGTCACTAGCTCATGGACTCTTGCTAATATGAAAGAAATGAATTTATCAGGTAAGTTCTTACATAAATTATGTTATTTGGTTCTCAGTTGGATTCTATTATTTCAACTATCACTGGGGGAAAAGGAGTTTTTCTGCCTCAGGATGAAAAACCTAAGGGTAAATCTAAGGCTTCTAACCGTTTTCGTTCCTTTCGTCAGAATAAGGAGCAAAAACTCAATTCTCCCCCAAGGAATCTGCTTCCAATTGGAATCCTTCCTCAAATTGGAATAAATCCAAGCCATTTAGGAAACCAAAGTCAGCCCCTAAGTCCGCATGAAGGTGCGGACCTCATTCCAGCTCAGCTGGTAGGGGCAGATTAAGGTTTTTCAAGGATTTTTGGATAAAATCTGTCCAAAATCATTGGATTCAGAGCATTGTCTCTCAAGGGTATCGAATAGGATTCAGAGTAAGACCTCCTGTGAGAAGATTTTTTTCTCTCATGTATCCCTGTAAATCCAGTAAAAGCTCAGGCTTTTCTGAAGTGTGTTTCAGACCTGTAGTCTTCAGGGGTAATCATGCCAGTTC
Source organism: Bombina bombina (assembly GCF_027579735.1). NCBI lineage: Eukaryota > Metazoa > Chordata > Amphibia > Anura > Bombinatoridae > Bombina > Bombina bombina. Next base: position 833,795,454 of record NC_069499.1, read on the forward strand.
CTCCTCAGGAACAAGGTTTGGGGTTTTATTCAAACCTAATCATTGTACCAAAGAAATAAATTTATTCAGACCAGTTCTGGATCTGAAAATTTTGAATCGTTATGTAAGAGTACCAACTTTCAAGATGGTGACTATAAGGACTATTGTGCCTTTTGTTCAGCGAGGACATTTAATGTCCACAATACTATCAGTTTCTGAGATTCTCTTTTCTAGACAAGCATTACCAATTTGTTGCTCTTCCATTTGGCCTAGCAACAGCTCCAAGAATCTTTTCGAAGGTTCTGGGTGCCCTACTATCTGTAATCAGAGAACAGGGTATTGCGGTGTTTCCTTATTTGGACGATATCTTGGTACTAGCTCAGTCTTTACGTACTGCAGAATCTCACACGAATCGTCTAGTGTTGTTTCTTCGGAAACATGGTTAGAGGATCAATTTACCAAAAAGTTTCTTGATTCCTCAGACAAGGGTCACCTTTTTAGGCTTCCAGATAGATTCAGTGTCCATGACTCTGTCTCTAACAGAGAAGAGACGTTTAAAATTGGCCGCAGCATGCCAGCACCTTCAGTCTCAGTCATTCCCTTCAGTGGCTATGTGCATGGAAATTTTAGGTCTCATGACTGCAGCATCGGACGCGATCCCCTTTGCTCGTATTTACATGAGACCTCTACAGCTTTGTAAGCTGAATCAATGGTGCAGGGATTATACAAAGATATCACAATTAATATCCTTGAATCCCAATATACGACACTCTCTGACATGGTGGATAGATCACCATTGTTTGGTTCAAGGGGCTTCTTTTGTTCGGCCAACCTGGACTGTGATCATAACAGATGCAAGTCTTTCAGGTTGGGGAGCTGTTTGGGGATCTCTGACAGCACAAGGGGTTTGGAAATCTCAAGAGGCGAGATTGCCAATAAATATTTTAGAACTCTGTGCAATTCTCAGGGCTCTTCAGTTCTGGCCTCTGCTAAAGAGAGAACCGTTCATTTGTTTTCAGACAGACAATATAACAACTGTGGCTTATGTCAATCATCAGGGTGGGACTCACAGTCCCGAAGCTATGAAAGAAGTATCCTGGATACTTGCTTGGGCGGAATCCAGCTCCTGTCTAATCTCTGCGGTGCATATCCCAGGTGTAGACAATTGGGAGGCGGATTATCTCAGCCGCCAGACTTTACATCCAGGGGAGTGGTCTCTCCATCCAGATGTGTTTTCTCAGATTGTTCAGATGTGGGGGCTTCCAGAGATAGATCTCATGGCCTCTCATCTAAACAAGAAACTTCCCAGATACCTGTCCAGGTCCAGGGATGTTCAGGCGGAAGCAGTGGATGCGCTGACACTTACTTGGTGTTATCATCCTGCTTACATCTTCCCGCCACTAGTTCTCCTTCCAAGAGTGATCTCCAAAATCATCATGGAACAGTCTTTTGTGTTGCTGGTGGCTCCAGCAGGTTTTAGTATGCGGATCTGGTTCAGATGTCCAGTTGCCCACCTTGTCCACTTCCGTTACGGCCGGTCCGTTTTTCCATCAGGATCTCAAATAATTAAATTTGAAGGTATGGAAATTGAACGCTTAGTTCTAAGTCATAGAGGTTTCTCTGACTCCGTGATTAATACTATGTTACAAGCTCATAAATCTGTCTCTAGAAAGATTTATTATAGATTTTGGAAGACTTACATTTCATGGTGTTCTTCTCATAAATTCTCCTGGCATTCTTTTAGAATTCCTAGAATTTTACAGTTTCTTCAGGATGGTTTGGATAAGGGTTTGTCTGCAAGTTCCTTGAAAGGACAAATCTCTGCTCTTTCTGTTTTATTTCACAGAAAGATTGCTATACTTCCTGATATACACTGTTTTGTACAGGCTTTAATTCATATTAAGCCTGTCATTAAGTCAATTTCTCCTCCTTGGAGTCTTAATTTGGTTCTGAAGGCTTTACAGGCTCCTCCATTTGAGCCTATGCATTATTTGGACATTAAACTACTTTCTTGGAAAGTGTTGTTTCTTTTGGCCATCTCTTCTGCTAGAAGAGTTTCTGAGTTATCTGCTCTTTCTTTTTTTTTTTTTTTTAAAATAATGTTTTTATTGAGGTCATAAACATAAATCATAATACATAAGTAAGACATATTTAGGTATTCCTTTTCATGTAACAAAGTATGCAGAGACCAAGGTAACTAATATCTTACTACTAGTTTCTCCATGGCTCCTCGAAGGGAGTCCACTCTCATAATGAACCTCAGATTTTTTCTATTTCAAGTTATCTGCTCTTTCTTGTGACTCTCCTTTTCTGATTTTTCATCAGGATAAGGCAGTTTTGCGGACTTCTTTTCAATTTTTACCTAAGGTTGTGAATTCTAACAACATTAGTAGAGAAATTGTTGTCCCTTCCTTATGTCCTAATCCTAAGAATTCTTTGGAGAGATCCTTACATTCTTTGGATGTGGTAAGAGCTTTGAAATATTATGTGGAAGCTACTAAAGATTTCAGGAAGACTTCCAGTCTATTTGTTTTATTTTCTGGTCCTAGGAAAGGTCAGAAGGCTTCTGCTATTTCCTTGGCTTCTTGGTTGAAACGTTTGATTCATCAAGCTTATTTGGAGTCGGGTCAGGCCCCGCCTCAGAGAATTACAGCTCATTCTACTAGATCGGTCTCCACTTTGTGGGCTTTTAAGAATGAAGCTTCAGTTGATCAGATTTGCAAAGCGGCAACTTGGTCCTCTTTGCATACATTTACTAAATTCTACCGTTTTGATGCATTTGCTTCTTCGGAAGCAGTTTTTGGTAGAAAAGTTCTTCAGGCAGCTGTTTCAGTTTGATTCTTCTGCTTTTTTATTTAATTTTTTTTTTCAAAAATGAAAATAAACTTATTTTTTTGGGTTGTGGATTAATTTTTTCAGCAGAATATGGCGGTTTTTATTTTTATTCCCTCCCTCTCTAGTGACTCTTGAGTGGAAGACTCCACATCTTGGGTATTGATATCCCATATGTCACTAGCTCATGGACTCTTGCCAATTACATGAAAGAAAACATAATTTATGTAAGAACTTACCTGATAAATTAATTTTTTTTCATAGTGGCAAGAGTCCATGAGGCCCACCCTTTTTATGGTGGTTATGATTTTTTTGTATAAAGCACAATTATTTCCAAATTTCCTTTGTTGATGCTTTCTACTCCTTTCTTTATCACCCCACTGCTTGGCTATTCATTAAACTGAATTGTGGGTGTGGTGAGGGGTGTATTTATAGGCATTTTGAGGTTTGGGAAACTTTGCCCCTCCTGGTAGTATTGTATATCCCATATGTCACTAGCTCATGGACTCTTGCCAATATGAAAGAAATGAATTTATCAGGTAAGTTCTTACATAAATTATGTTTTTTGTGTTTGCCATAATAGATCAGGCTAAACCTGTCCCTGGAGTTACCATAGGAACTGAGCTGCCTGAACACCTTTCTACCAAAGCTAAGTGTGCTTATTGTAAAATACTTCTTCAGCTTCTTCAGCTCATTTATGTGGCTCATAGTGTTTTTTTTTTTTGTTTTCTTTATTTTTTATCACATTCTGACAATGTTTCTATGTGTACAAAGGCCCTACTGTTTTTTTCCTCACAGTCTAATGCAGAAGGCATACCCATGGCATTGCATTGAATACAAATTCAAGACATTTATTCACAGTCTGGTTTTTTTTCAATGGACTGTTTATTTTAATGTTTTAAAATAAACAGATATAAGGTATTGAGTATAGTAGAGGTTTATGCTCTATGAGATTATATCCTTTACCTATTGCTAATTTAGAGCTTTGGGAAACAGTCCCCAAGGTTGATTGTCATTTCCACTCTTGCCAAAGGTACTACTAGTCCTTTGGAAGACACTACTTCTTTTAAGGACCCTTAAGGAAACTTGAATCTTATCTTAGAAGGGCATACTTATATACTGGTTACATTCTTCGACTAGCCATTTCTATTGCTGATGTAGCTGCTGCCTCTACTTTCTGGTTATCTAGCTTTGCTAAGCAGTTATCTTCAGATCCTGAATGTTCAAACATTCTTATTTTTCTTCAACATGCAAATCATTTTATTTGTGATGCAGTTTTTGATATCATGAAAATCAACATTAAAACTGTCTTTAGCTATTCTTACCAAAAGAGCTTCATGGCTTAAATCACGGAATGCTGATATGGTGTTTAAAATGAGATTACTATCTTTCTTTTCCATGAAAGAATCTATTTGGTTCTCAACTAGATTCTATTATTTCCACTATCACTGGAGGTAAGGGAGTTTTCCTTCCTCAAGACAAAAAGTCTAAGGGGAAATGTAAGGCTTTCTTTCTAATGACACGGTGACTCCATGGATCATCATAATTACTATTGGGAATATCACTCCTGGCCAGTAGGAGGCGACAAAGAGCACCACAGCCAAAGCTGTTAAATACCACTCCCCTTACCCACAACCTCCAGTCATTCGCTTTGCCTTTAGCAAGGAGGTGGTAATGTTTTTAGGTGTCTGAAGATTCTTCACTCAAAAGTTTATTATTTTTAAAGCAGAGCTGGCTGTTCTGTTTTTTATTGGGGTCTAGCTGTGTTCCACATCAGTCTCTTCAGCAGAGCTGTGGTGGCTTTTGAGCACTTGCAAACTGGTGGGATTTTTCATTTCACTGTGCCTTCCTTGTTTGGTGCTGCCCTATCCGGAATACCTGATTAAGAGTAGTCAGTCTTTCATTTGTTCCACGGGTCTATGAGGGGAGGAAGCCTTTCCATATCTGTGAGCTGCCCTGCTGCCGGGCAGATTTGACTCAGGTAGGTGTCTTTATTTTATTAAGTTTGGCACTATGATGGGTACAGGGACTGTTAAACCAGTGTAGGTTTATGATTGGGCAGTATTTGGGCACTGTGTGACACTTAGGAGAGGCTCTGTATGGTTTTTTTTAACCGGCTTTTTTTCTATAAGGAAAATAGCAATGGATGCCAGACTTTTAGTGATGCCCACGAATGGCAGGGGCTTATTCTGAGACGGCAGTTCTGTTTGGGGTTCTTCCGGATCACTTCCTTGTTTGTTCCGGTGTGTTCTCTGGGACCTAAGCGCTGCCTTTTCTTTCATGTAATTGGCAAGAGTCCATGAGCTAGTGACATATGGGATATACAATCCTACCAGGAGGGGCAAAGTTTCCCAAACCTCAAAATGCCTATAAATACACCCCTCACCACACCCACAATTCAGTTTTACAAACTTTGCCTCCTATGGAGGTGGTGAAGTAAGTTTGTGCTAAGATTTCTACGTTGATATGCGCTTCTCAGCATTGTTGAAGCCCGATTCCTCTCAGAGGACAGTGAATGTCAGAGGGACGTGAAGGGAGTATCACCTATTGAATACAATGATTTCCCTAACGGGGGTCTTTTTGATGGGTTCTCTGTTATCGGTCGTAGAGATTAATCTCCTACCTCCCTTTTCAGATCGACGATATACTCTCAAATTTACCATTACCTCTACTAAAGAACTGTTTTAGTACTGGTTTGGCTATCTGCTATATGTGGATGGGTGTCTTTTGGTAAGTATGTTTTTATTACTTAAGACACTCTCAGCTATGGTTTGGCACTTTATGCAAATTATATAAAGTTCTAAATATATGTATTGTACTTATATTTGCCATGAGTCAGGTTCATGTATTTCCTTCTGCAGACTGTCAGTTTCATATTTGGGAATATAAACACTTTAAGAAAATTGTTTCTTACCTGGGGTTTAGTTTTTTCAATTTTGACTACTTTTGCATTTGCGGGTATAGGCCCGCGGGTGCGTCAAATGTTAGACTTTATTGCGTCATTTTTGGCGCGAACTTTTTTGGCGCGGGAAATTACGTTTTTGACGCAACTTCGTCATTTCCGGCGTCATACGTGACGTCGAGACCTTTCACACGGCGGCGTCATTAGTGACGCAAGTGTGTCATTTCCGGTCATTTTTGGCGCAAAATTTTTTTCATTATTTCAATACCCCATTCATGTTTGCCTCCTGTTTTTTTCTCTATCAAGAGGCCTATGCTTTTGCATTTTTTCCCATTCCTGAAACTGTCATTTAAGGAAATAGATTTTTGCTTTATATGTTGTTTTTTCTTTTACATTGAGCAAGATGTCCCAATCCGATCCTGTCTCTGAAGTTTCTGCTGGAACATTGCTGCCTGACATCGGTTCTACCAAAGCTAAGTGCATTTGTTGCAAAATTGTAGAAATTATTCCACCGAATGCCATTTGTAATAGTTGTCATGATAAACTTTTACATGCAGATAGTGTTTCCATCAGTAATAGTACATTGCCAGTTGCAGTTCCTTCAACTTCTAATGTGCATGATATACCTGTAAATTTTAAAGAATTTGTTTCTGAATCTATTATGAAGGCTTTGTCTGCATTTCCACCTTCTAATAAACGTAAAAGGTCTTTTAAAACTTCTCATTTAGCTGATGAAATTTCAAATGACCAACAACATAATAATTCATCCTCTTCTGCTGAGGATCTATCTGAAACAGAAGATCCTTTCTCAGATATTGACACTGACAAATCTACTTATTTATTTAAAATAGAGTATATGCGTTCTTTATTAAAAGAAGTGTTAATTACTTTGGATATTGAGGTAACCAGTCCTATTGACGTTCAGTCTAATAAACGTTTAAATGCTGTTTTTAAACCTCCTGTGGTTTCCCCAGGTGTTTTTCCCATTCCTGAGGCTATTTCTGATATGATTTCTAGGGGATGGAATAAGCCAGGTACTTCCTTTGTTCCTTCTTCAAGGTTTAAGAGATTGTATCCTTTACCAGCAAAATCTATAGAGTTTTGGGAAAAGATCCCCAAAGTTGATGGGGCTATTTTCTACTCTTGCTAAACGTACCACTATTCCTATGGAAGAGAGCACTTCCTTTAAGGATCCTTTAGATAGGAAGCTTGAATCTTATCTAAGGAAGTCCTATTTATATTCAGGTCATCTTCTCAGACCTGCTATTTCTTTGGGTGATGTTGCGGCTGCATCAACTTTCTGGTTGGAAAATTTAGCGCAACATGAATTGGATTCTGACATATCTAGCATTGTTCGCTTACTGCAACATGCTAATCATTTTATTTGTGATGCCATTTTTGATATTATCAAAATTGATGTTAGATCCATGTCTTTAGCTGCATTAGCTAGAAGAGCTTTGTGGCTTAAATCTTGGAATGCTGATATGACATCTAAATCTAGATTACTATCTCTTTCTTTCCAAGGTAATCATTTATTTGGTTCTCAGTTGGATTCTATTATTTCAACTATCACTGGAGGAAAAGGATTTTTTTTGCCTCAGGATAAAAAACCTAAGGGTAAATCTAAGGCTTCTAACCATTTTCGTTCCTTTCGTCAGAATAAGGAACAAAAACTCAATCCTCCTCCCAAGGAATCTGCTTCCAGTTGGAAGCCTTCCTCAAATTGGAATAAATCCAAGCCATTTAGGAAACCAAAGTCTGCCCCTAAGTGCGCATGAAGGTGCGGCCCTCATTCCAGCTCAGCTGGTAGGCGGCAGATTACGGTTTTTCAAGGATTTTTGGATAAAATCTGTCCAAAATCATTGGTTTCAGAGCATTGTCTCTCAAGGGTATCGAATAGGATTCAAAGTAAGACCTCCTGTGAGAAGATTTTTTCTCTCACACATTCCTGTAAATCCAGTAAAAGCTCAGGCTTTTCTGAAGTGTGTTTCAGACCTGGCGTCTTCAGGGGTAATCATGCCAGTTCCTCTTCAGGAACAAGGTTTGGGGTTTTATTCAAACCTATTCATTGTACCAATGAAAGAAAATTTGTTCGGACCAGTTCTGGATCTGAAAATTTTGAATCATTATGTAAGAGTACCAACTTTCAAGATGGTGACTATAAGGACTATTCTGCCTTTTGTTCAGCAAGGACATTATATGTCCACAATAGACTTGCAGGATGCATACCTTCATATTCCGATTCATCCAGAACACTATCAGTTTCTGAGATTCTCTTTTCTAGACAAGCATTACCAATTTGTTGCTCTTCCATTTGGCCTAGCAACAGCTCCAAGAATCTTTTCAAAGGTTCTGGGTGCCCTACTATCTGTAATCAGAGAACAGGGTATTGCGGTGTTTCCTTATTTGGACGATATCTTGGTACTAGCTCAGTCTTTACATACTGCAGAATCTCGCACAAATCAACTAGTGTTGTTTCTTCGGAAACATGGTTGGAGGATCAATTTACCAAAAAGTTTCTTGATTCCTCAGACAAGGGTCACCTTTTTAGGTTTCCAGATAGATTCAGTGTCCATGACTCTGTCTCTAACAGACATGAGACGTTTAAAATTGGTTGCAGCCTGCCGGCGCCTTCAGTCTCAGTCATTGCCTTCAGTGGCTATGTGCATGGAAGTTTTAGGTCTCATGACTGCAGCATCGGACGCAATCCCCTTTGCTCGTTTTCACATGAGACCTCTACAGCTTTGTATGCTGAATCAATGGTGCAGGGATTATACAAAGATATCACAATTAATATCCTTGAATCCCAATGTACGACACTCTCTGACATGGTGGATAGATCACCATCGTTTAGTTCAAGGGGCTTCTTTTGTTCGCCCAACCTGGACTGTGATCACAACAGATGCGAGTCTTTCAGGTTGGGGAGCCGTTTGGGGGTCTCTGACAGCACAAGGGGTTTGGAAATCTCAAGAGGCGAGATTACCAATAAATATTTTAGAACTCCGTGCAATTCTCAGGGCTCTTCAGTTCTGGCCTCTACTAAAGAGAGAACCGTTCATTTGTTTTCAGACAGACAATATCACAACTGTGGCTTATGTCAATCATCAGGGTGGGACTCACAGTCCCCAAGCTATGAAAGAAGTATCTCGGATACTTGCTTGGGCGGAATCCAGCTCCTGTCTAATCTCTGCGGTGCATATCCCAGGTGTAGACAATTGGGAGGCGGATTATCTCAGCCCCCAGACTTTACATCCAGGGGAGTGGTCTCACCTTCCAGATGTATTTTCTCAGATTGTTCAGCTGTGGGGGCTTCCGGAGATAGATCTCATGGCCTCTCATCTAAACAAGAAACTTCCCAGATACCTGTCCAGGTCCAGGGATGTTCAGGCGGAAGCAGTGGATGCGCTGACACTTCCTTGGTGTTATCAACCTGCTTACATCTTCCCGCCTCTAGTTCTTCCAAGAGTGATTTCCAAAATCATCATGGAACAGTCTTTTGTGTTGCTGGTGGCTCCAGCATGGCCACACAGGTTTTGGTATGCGGATCTGGTTCGGATGTCCAGTTGCCCGCCTTGGCCACTTCCGTTACGGCCGGACCTACTTTCTCAAGGTCCGTTTTTCCATTAGGATCTCAAATCATTAAATTTGAAGGTATGGAAATTGAACGCTTAGTTCTAAGTCATAGAGGTTTCTCTGATTCAGTGATTAATACTATGTTACAAGCTCGTAAATCTGTCTCTAGGAAGATTTATTATAGAGTTTGGAAGGCTTACATTTCATGGTGTTCTTCTCATAAATTCTCCTGGCATTCTTTTAGAATTCCTAGAATTTTGCAGTTTCTTCATGATGGTCTGGATAAGGGTTTGTCTGCAAGTTCCTTGAAAGGACAAATCTCTGCTCTTTCTGTTTTATTTCACAGAAAAATTGCTATACTTCCTGATATACACTGTTTTGTACAGGCTTTAGTTCGTATTAAGCCTGTCATTAAGTCAATTTCTCCTCCTTGGAGTCTTAATTTGGTTCTGAGGGCTTTACAGGCTCCTCCATTTGAACCTATGCATTCTTTGGACATTAAACTACTTTCCTGGAAAGTGTTGTTCCTTTTGGCTATCTCTTCTGCTAGAAGAGTTTCTGAGCTATCTGCTCTTTCTTGTGAGTCTCCTTTTCTGATTTTTCATCAGGATAAGGTCTGTTGAGGTGAGGAGGCTGCCTGAAGGTGTTTTTTAGCTTTAAAAGCAACATTACAGTATAGGGATAAGACTGTTTGAATCTGAGTCATCATTAGCTAAGGCAGATGCTGTTCAGGGTTCTCCTGTTCAGGATATGCCACAGCTTTTATCCTCATGCGTCCCATAATTTAGTGTCATTTCATGCAGTGCCCAGTGTTTCTACTCCAGTTGGAGTTTCCTTGCAGGACATTGCTACCCAGATATGCAGGTGCTGTGGCTTAGTTGGTTAAAGCGCCTGTTTAGTAAACAGGCAATCCTGAATTAGAATCTCAGCAGTGTCGTTATTTTGCGGTAACTCATGTCCTGTCGGCTTTTCCTGCGTTACAAGGGAAGCCTAAGAGGAGATATAAGGATTCAGTGGGGAAGGTATCTGAATCGGGTGTAGCTATGTTGAACGTTTCTTCCCATAAATCTGAGGGGGAAGATTCTTCCATAGCGTCTGAGGGGAAAATTTCAGACTCAGATAGTATAGTTCCTACTTCTGATTCTGAAGTTGTAACTTTTTGATTTAAGCTTGAACACCTCCGGGCGCTACTTTAGGAGGTTTTGGCTACTTTGGATGATTCTGCTTGTAGTTACTCCAAAGAAATCTTGTAAGCTGAACAAGTATGTTTTATTTTCCCTCAGAGGTGGAGGTTTTTCCTGTTTCTGACCTTGCTTCTGAGATTATTGCATGGGAGTGGGAGAAACCAGGGGTTCCTTTTTCCACTACACCATTTTTTAAGAAAATGTTTAAAGTTGCTGACTCTGTTAAGGAGTCTTGGGAGACCGTTCCCAAGGTGGGGAGCGATTTCCACGTTGGCTAAGAGGATCTCTATTCCCATTGTGGATAGCTGTTCTTTTAAAGATTCCATGGATAAAAAGTTGGAGGCATTGCTTAAAAGGATTTATGTTCCCCAGGGTCTGGAAGGCAACCTGTGGTGTGTTTTGCTGCTTTCACTTGTGCGGCAGCATATTGGTGAATTGTCTGTTTCTTTACGGACATATGCACCTATGGATGAGATCTAGGGTAGGATCAAGGCTCTTAAGTTGGTTAATTCCTTTATCACGGATGCCTCTTTGCAGATTATCAGGTTGGGAGCAAATAATTCTGGTTTTGCTATTCTGGTTCACAGGGCCTTATGGTTGAAGTTCTGGTCTGTGGATATGTCATCAAAGTCTAAAGTTTTGTATATTCCTTACAAGGGTAAGACTTTGTTTGGATCAGCCTTAGCTGAAATTATTTCTGATATTATGGGAGGTAAGGGTTACTTTCTCCCTCAGGATAAGATGCCAGAGTAATTTAGTTCCTTTCCAAACTTTTCATGCAAGCCTTCCCCTTCCTCTGTCAAGCAGGAACAGTCCAGGTCCTACTGGAAGTCCAATCAGGTTTGTAGCAAGAGGAAGCAGTCTAAGAAACCTGTCTCTGATTCAAAGTCAGCATGATGAATCTGCCCCTGGTCTGGGGAGCGGATCTTGTGTGGGGCAGACTTTCCCTGTTCACTCAGGCTTGGGTTCGGGATTTTTCGGTTCCATGGGCGGTGAACATAGTGTTCCCACGGATACAATTGGAGTTAAAAAGTTTTCCTCCCAGGGGCAGGTTCCATCTTTCAAGGTTTTCTGCAGATCAGATAAAAAGAGAGGCATTTTTATAATGTGTTCAGGATCTTTTTGACCTGGGAGTGATAGTTTCTGTTCCAATACAGGAACAGGGTCTGGGGTTTTATTCAATCTGTTCGTGGTTCCCAAAAAAAAGGGAATTTTCAGACCAATTCTAGATCTCAAGAGTGTAAACAAGTTCCTCAGAGTTCCGTCTTTCAAGATGGACACTATTTGCTTCATCCTTTCTTTAGTTCAGGAAGGTCAGTTTATGACTACTGTGGATTTATAGGATGTGTATCTACATATTCCAATCCACAAGGATTTCTGAGTTTTACGTTTCTAGACAAACATTTTCAGTTTGTGGCACTTCCTTTTGGTTGGCAACGGCTCCCAGGATTTTCTCAAAGGTTCTGGGAGCGTTCTCCAGTTGCGGGGTGTTGCAGTGGTGCCTTATCTGGATGATTTTCGGGTTCAGGAGTCCTCTTTTTAACAGGCAAACTCCCACACTGAAGAGTTGTTGTCTTTTTTGCGCTTCCACGGATGGAAGGTGAATTTAGGAAAAAAATTTTTGGTTCCATCTTCAAGGATGGTACTTTTGGGAACCATTATCGTTTCTCTAGAGATGAAGGTTTTTCTGACAGAAACCAGAAGAACAAAGATCTTCAACTCTTGTCTTGCCCTTCAGTCCTCTCCTCAGCCGTAAGTGGCTCAGTGTATGGAGGTTACCGGCTGATGGTATCCGCTATGGAGATCATTCCGTTTGCTCGGCTCCATCTCAGGCCTCTGCAGTTATGCATGCTCAGACAATGGAAAGGGGATTATGTGGATCTGTCTACTCGAATTGTTCTGGATCAGGTGTCAAGAGATTCTCTTCTGTGGTGGGTGTCTTAGGAACACCTCTCCCAGGGAACCTGCTTTCGCAGACCTTCCTGGGTGATTGTGACCACGGATGCCAGCCTGCTGGGTTTGGAAGCTGTCTGGGGCTCATTGAAGGCTCACGGTATAGGACTTGGGAGGAATCACTTCTTCCCATGAAAATCTTAGAGTTGAGGGCAATCTTCAATACTCTTCTGGCCTGTCCTCAGTTAGCTTCAGCCTAGTTTACCAGGTTTCGGTTGGACTATATAATGTCAGTGGCTTACATCAATCTTCAGAGAGGAACTCGGAGTTCCTTAGCCATGTCAGGGGTAGCCAGGATTATTCAGTGGACAGAGATCCACAATTGACTCAAATTAGACGAGAGAGGGCGTTAGTTATTTGCTTTGCTCCGGCATGGCCTGGCAGTATCTGGTATGCGGATCTGGTGGATATGTCATCTTTTCCACCGTTAAGGAAGGACCTTCTACTTCAGGGGCCCTTTTTTTCCATCTAAATCTCTTGTTTCTCTGAAGCTGACTTCTTGAAGATTGAACGCTTGATACTATCTAAGCGTGTGTTTTCGGAGTCAGTCATTGAGACTATGATTCAGGCTCGCAAGCCTGTGACTAGAAGAATTTATTATAAGATATGGCGTAAATATCTTTATTGGTGTGACTCCAAAGGCTATTGTTGGAGTAGAGTTAGAATTCCTAGGATTTTGTCTTTTCTCCAAGAGGGTCTGGAGAAGGGTTTAGTTGCTAGTACCTTGAAAGGTCAAATTTCTGCTTTATCTATTTTGTTGCACAAGCGTCTGGCGGATGTGCCAGATGTTCAGTCTTTTTGTCAAGCCTTGGTTAGAATCCGGCTTATGTTTAAGTTTGCTACTCCTCCATGGAGTCTTAATTTGGTCCTTAGAGTCTTTCAGCAGGCTACGTTTGAACCTATGCATTCTTTGGATATTAAATTGTTATCCTGGAAGTTTTTGTTTTTGGTTGCTTTTTCTTCGGCTAGAAGAGTTTCGGAGCTCTCAGCGCTGCAGTATGAGTCTCCTTACTTTATTTTTCATTCTGATAAGGTAGTCCTGCGTACTGCCTTAGATTTCCCTCCAAAAGCGGTTTCGGATAGGAATATTGATCATGAACTTGTTGTTTTCTTCCTTGTGTCCTAATCCTTCTTCTCAGGAGAGTTTGTTGCACATCCAGGATGTGGTTCGTGCGTTGAAGTATTATTTGCAGGCGACTTAAGATTTTTGTCAGTCTTCTTCTTTGTTTGTTGTGGTTTCTGGAAAACGCAAGGGTCAGAAAGCTACTTCTCTTTCTTTTAGGCTGAGGAGTGTTTTTCGTTTGGCATATGAAACTGCTGGGCAGCAGCCTCCTGAGAAAATCACGGCTCATTCACACAAGGGCTGTTTCCTCATCTTGGGCCTTCAATAATTAAAGGGACAGTCAACACCAGAATTTTTTGTTGTTTAAAAAGATTGATAATCCCAATTTTGCATAACCAACACAGTTATATTAATACACTTTTTACTTCTGTGATTACCTTGTATGAAAGCATCTTCTGACCGCCCCTAATCACATGACTTTTAGTTATTATCTATTGACTTGCATTTTAGCCAATAAGTTCAGTGTCCGCCACTAGCCACGGGTGTTATCACAATGTTATCTATATGGCCTACATGAGCTAGCTCTCCCCTGCTGTGAAAAGCAAATAAAAAAGAGGCGGCCTTCAAGGGCTTCGAAATTATCATATGAGCCTTCCTAGGTTTGCTTTCAACTAGCATACCAAGAGAACAAAGCAAAATTGTTGATCAAAGTAAATTGGAAAGTTGTTTAAAGGGACAGTAAAGTAAAAAATAAAATATTTCATGATTTAAATAGGGCATGTAATTTTATACAACTTTCCAATTTACTTTTATTACCAATTTTGCTTTGTTCTCTTGGTATTCTTAGTTGAAAGCTAAATCTAGGAGGTTCATGTGCTAATTTCTTAGACCTTGAAGACTGCCTCTAATTTGAAAGCAGTTTGACAGTTTTTCACCACTAGAGGGCGTTAGTTCAGGTGTTTCATATAGATAACATTGAGCTCAGGCACGTGAAGCTCCTAGGAGCCAGCACTGATTGGCTAAAAATGCAAGTCTGTAAAAAGAACTGAAATAAGGGGGCAGTTTGCAGAGGCATAGATACAAGGTAATCACAGAGGTAAAAAGTATATTATTATAACTGTGTTGGTTATGCAAAATTGGGGAATGGGTAATAAAGGGATTATCTACCTTTTTAAACGACAAAAATTCTGGTGTTTACTGTCCCTTTTAAAATTACATGTCCTATTTGATAAATTAAAGTTGTTTTTTTTTTTGGACTTGACTGTCCCTTTAAGCTTCTGTGGAACAGATTTGCAAGGCTGCCACTTGGTCATCTTTCCACATTTTTTCTAAATTTTACAAATTTTATACTTTTGCTTCAGTTGAGGCTGTTTTTGGGAGAAAGGTTCTTCAAGCAGTGGCTCCATCTGTTTAGGTTAACTATCTTGTCCCTCCCTTATCATCCGTGTCCTCTAGCTTGGGTATTGATTCCCAATAGTTATTATGATGATCTGTGGACTCACCGTGTCATTAGAAAGAAAACAAAAGTTATGCTTACCTGATAAATTTATTTATTTCTTCGGTGAGTCCACGGCCCGCCCTGTATTTTCAGACAGTTTATTGTTATAGAAACATCAGGCACCTCTGCACCTTATATTACTTCCTTTCTCCTTTGTATTCTGGTCGAATGACTGGAGGTTGTGGATACGGGGAGTGGTATTTAACAGCTTTGGCTGTGGTGCTCTTTGCTGCCTCCTGCTGGCCAGGAGTGATTTTCCCAATAGTAATTATGATGATCCATGGACTCACAATGTCAAGAAAGAAATACATTTATCAGGTAAGCATACATTTTGTTTCCAATAATTTTTGTTCCTTTCATCAGAATAGAGAACAGAAAACGAATCCCTCCCCAAAGCCTCTGGCTCTTACTGGATACCTTCTTTAAATTGGAATAAATCCAAACAATATAAGAAACTGAAGGTGAGCCCCCAACCCAGTTCTTCTGGTAGGGGGGCAAACAAACACTTTCAAGAAGTTTGGTCAGAATCTGTCCAAAATCTGTGGATTCAGAATATAATTTCTCTGGGATATCAAATCGGTTTCAGAATGAGACCTATAGGAATTTTCTTTCATGTAATCGGCCAGTCCATGAGCTAGTGACGTATGGGATATACATTTCTACCAGGAGGGGCAAAGTTTCCCAAACCTCAAAATGCCTATAAATACACCCCTCACCACATCCACAATTCAGTTTTACAAACTTTGCCTCCCTATGGAGGTGGTGAAGTAAGTTTGTGCTTGATTTTCTTCTGTGATATGCACTTCAGCATTTTGAAGCCCAATTCCTCTTAGAGTACAGTGAATGTCAGAGGGATGTGAAGGGAGTATCACCTATTGAATTCTATGGTTTTCCTCGCGGGAAATCTTTTCGTAGGTTCTCTGTTATCGGTCGTGGAGATTCATCTCCTACCTCCCTTTTCAGATCACCGATATACTCTCATATTCCATTACCTCTACTGATAACTGTTTTAGTACTGGTTTGGCTATCTGCTATATGTGGATGGGTGTCTTTTTGTAAGTATGTTTCTCTTGTGGTGTATCCAGTCCACGGGTTCATCCATTACTTGTGGGATAGTCTCCTTCCCAACAGGAAGTTACAAGAGGACGCCCACAGCAGAGCTGTCTATATAGCTCCTCCCCTAACCCCCACCTCCAGTCATTCTCTTGCAACTCTCGACAAGATAGGAAGCATCAAGAGATATGTGGTGACTCAGTGTAGTTTTACCTTCAATCAAGAGTTTGTTATTTTTAAACGGTACCGGCGTTGTACTGTTTTACTTTCAGGCAGAAATTGGAAGGAGAATCTGCCTGGAGGTTGATGATCTTAGCGGTTTGTAACTAAGGTCCATTGCTGTTCTCACACATAACTGAAGAGTATGGGAAAACTTCAGTTGGGGGAACGGTCTGCAGATTACCTGCTTTGAGGTATGTTCAGTAATTTTATTTCTAGAGAGGAATAAGTTCTAGAAAATGCTGACAGAGCCTTCTGTATTTGAGGTAAGCTAGATGCAGTGATTTAACAATGACTGGGATCATGCTTACAAAACAGGGTAATACTCATGTTAATACTCATATTACTTAGTGACAAAACGTTTTACATGTTTCATAAATAGGACGTTTTTTCTCTGAGGGAGATAAGTCTTTATTTGGGGCCTAGTTTTCCACATGGCTAGTTAGATACTCCTAGGAGTATTTTCTTAAGGCCCCTCTGACATCCAGTACATGGTGGGAGGGGCCTGTTTTTGCGCTCTAGATGCGCAGTTTTCCTTCAGACTGAGACTTCCAGCTTCCCTAGAGGAGTTCTCTGGCATCTGAGGACCATTACAAAGGGTTTATTTCTGCACAAAATCGTATTTGAGGGCAGGTAGGAGCCTCAGCAGAGCTGTGGCAAGGGCTCAACTGTCTTTTAACGTTTTTTTTAAATCCGGTTTAGGGCCTAAGGGGTTAATCATCCATTTTCAAGTGGGTGCAATGTTGCTTTAGTCCCTTACACACACTGTAAAAATTTCAAAGACTTTACTATATTTTTACACTGTTTTGCAGTTTAAGTGCTAGTTTTTTTCTCTTAAAGGCACAGTAACATTTTTGTTTAATTGCTGTTCTACCTTTATTAAAGTGTTTTCCAAGCTTGCTTGTCTCATTACTAGTCTGTTAAACATGTCTGACATAGAGGAAACTCCTTGTTCAATATGTTTGGAAGCCATTGTGGAACCCCCTCTTAGAATGTGTACCAAATGTACTGAAATTTCTATAAACTATAAAGACCATATTATGGCGCTTAAAGATTTATCTCCAGAGGATTCTCTGACTGAAAAAAGGGAGATTATGCCATCTAGCTCTCCCCATGTGTCAGAACCTATAACTCCCACTCAAGTGACGCCAAGTACATCTAGCGCGTCTAATTCTTTTACCTTACAGGACATGGCGGCAGTTATGAATGCTACCCTCTCAGAGGTATTGTCCAAACTGCCAGGGTTACAAGGAAAGCGAGACAGCTCTGGGGCTAGAACTAATACAGAGCTTTCTGACGCTTTAATACCTGTGTCCGATATACCCTCACAATACTCAGAAGCCGAGGCAGGTGAGCTTCTATCTGTGGGTGACATTTCAGACTCAGGGAAGGCGTTGCTTCAGTCTGATTCTGAAATGACAGCGTTTAAATTTAAGCTTGAACACCTCCGCTTATTGCTTAGGGAGGTTTTAGCGACTCTGGACGACTGTGAACCCATTGCAGTTCAAGAGAAATTGTGTAAGATGGACAAATACTTTGCAGTGCCTGTTTACACTGATGTTTTTCCAGTCCCTAAGAGGTTTTCGGAAATTATTACTAAGGAATAGGATAGACCAGGTGTGCCGTTCTCTCCCCCTCCTGCTTTTAAAAAGATGTTTCCCATAGATGCCGCCATACGGGACTCTTGGCATACGGTCCCTAAGGTGGAGGGAGCAGTCTCTACCCTAGCTAAGCGTACAACTATCCCCGTCGAGGACAGTTGTGCTTTCCTAGATCCTATGGATAAAAAATTGGAGGGTCTCCTTAAGAAAATTTTTATACATCAAGGTTTTATTCTCCAGCCTCTTGCATGCATTGCCCCAGTTACTGCTGCAGCGGCTTTTTGGTTGGAGTCTCTTGAGGAGGCTCTACAGGTGGAGACCCTGTTAGATGATATTTTAGCCAGGATTAAAGCTCTTAAGTTAGCTAATTCCTTTATTTCTGACGCCGTTTTTCATTTAACCAAGCTAACGGCTAAGAATTCAGGTTTTGCCATTCTGGCGCGTAGGGCGCTATGGCTTAAGTCCTGGTCAGCAGACGTTACTTCAAAGTCTAAGCTTCTTAACATCCCCTTCAAGGGACAGACCCTATTCGGGCCTGGCCTGAAGGAGATCATCTCTGACATTACCGGAGGAAATGGTCACGCCCTTCCTCAGGATAGGTCCAATAAGTTAAGGACCAAACAGAATAATTTTCGTTCCTTTCGAAAATTCAAGAGTGGCGCAGCTTCAGCCTCCTCTAATACAAAACAAGAGGGAAATTTTGCCCAGTCCAAACCAGTCTGGAGACCTAACCAGGCTTGGAACAAGGGGAAGCAGGCCAAAAAACCTGCTGCTGCCCCTAAGACAGCATGAAGGAGTAGCCCCCGATCCGGGACCAGATCTAGTCGGGGGCAGACTTTCCCTCTTTGCCCAGGCTTGGGCAAGAGACGTCCAGGATCCCTGGGCACTAGAGATTGTTTCCCAGGGATATCTTCTGGAATTCAAAGGTTCATCTCCAAAGGGGAGATTTCATCTCTCACAACTATCTGCAAACCAGATAAAGAGAGAGGCATTCTTACGTTGTGTTCAAGACCTACTGGTTATGGGAGTGATCCACCCAGTTCCAAGGGAGGAACAGGTTCAGGGTTTCTATTCAAACCTGTTTATAGTTCCCAAAAAAGAGGGAACTTTCAGACCAATCTTGGATCTCAAGATCCTAAACAAATTTCTCAGGGTCCCATCCTTCAAGATGGAGACAATCCGAACCATCCTCCCTATGATCCAGGAGGGTCAATATATGAATACCGTGGACTTAAAGGATGCTTATCTCCACATTCCGATTCACAGAGATCATCATCAGTTCCTAAGGTTTGCCTTCCTAGACAGGCATTACCAGTTTGTGGCTCTTCCCTTCAGGTTAGCCACGGCGCCAAGAATCTTTACGAAGGTTCTAGGATCTCTTCTGGCGGCTCTAAGGCCACGGGACATAGCGGAGGCTCCTTACCTAGACGACATTCTAATCCAGGCGTCGACTTTTCAAATTGCCAAGTCCCATATGGACATTGTTCTGGCCTTTCTGAGGTCTCACGGGTGGAAAGTGAACAGAGAAAAGAGTTCTCTCTCTCCTCTAACAAGAGTTTCCTTCCTAGGATTCAGTAGAAATGAAAATTTTTCTGACAGAGGTCAGGATATCAAAGCTTCTAACTTTCTGCCGTGCTCTTCATTCCACTTCTTGGCCGTCAGTGGCTCAGTGTATGGAAATGATCGGCCTAATGGTAGCGGCAATGGACATAGTTCCGTTTGCCCGCCTACATCTCAGACCACTGCAACTTTGAATGCTTAATCAGTGGAATGGGGACTACACAGATTTGTTTCCTCTGTTAAATCTGGATCAAGAGACCAGGGATTCTCTTCTCTGGTGGTTATCTCGGGTCCATCTGTCCAGGGTAATGAGTTTCCGCAGGCCAGAGTGGACTATAGTGACGACAGATACCAGCCTTCTGGGCTGGGGCGCAGTCTGGAATTCCCTGAAGGCTCAGGGTTCGTGGACTCAGGAGGAAGCCCTCCTTCCGATAAACATTCTGGAACTAAGAGCGATATTCAATGCTCTTCAGGCTTGGCCTCAACTAGCTGCGGCCAGGTTCATCAGATTTCAGTCGGACAATATCACGACTGTAGCCTATATCAACCATCGGGGGGGAACAAGGAGTCCCCTGGCAATGATGGAGGTTTCAAAGATAATTCTGGGGGGAGAGGTTCACTCTTGCCATCTCTCAGCTATCCATATCCCAGGAGTAGAGAACTGGGAGGCGGACTTTCTAAGTCGGCAGACCTTTCATCCAGGGGAGTGGGAGCTCCATCCAGAGGTATTTGCCCAGCTGATGGGGCAAACCAGAACTGGATCTGATGGCGTCTCGTCAGAACACCAAGCTTCCTTGTTACGGGTCCAGGTCAAGGGATCCCCAGGCAGCGCTGATAGATGCTCTAGCAGTGCCCTGGTCCTTCAGCCTGGCTTATGTGTTTCCACCATTTCCTCTCCTCCCTCGTCTGATTGCCAAGATCAAGCAGGAGAGAGCTTCAGTGATTTTGATAGCACCTGCGTGGCCACGCAGGACTTGGTATGCAGATCTGGTGGACATGTCATCCTTTCCACCATGGACTCTGCCGCTGAGGCAGGACCTTCTACTCCAAGGGCCATTCAAACATCCAAATCTAATTTCTCTGCGTCTGACTGCTTGGAGATTGAACGCTTGATTTTATCAAAACGTGGTTTCTCCGAGTCGGTCATTGATACCTTGATTCAGGCTCGAAAGCCTGTCACCAGGAAAATCTATCATAAAATATGGTGTAAATATCTTCATTGGTGTGAATCCAAGGGTTACTCATGGAGTAAGGTCAGGATTTCTAAGATTTTATCTTTTCTCCAAGAAGGATTGGAAAAGGGATTATCAGCTAGTTCCTTAAAGGGACAGATTTCTGCTCTGTCTATTCTATTGCACAAGCGTCTGGCACATGTTCCAGACGTTCAGGCGTTTTGTCAGGCTTTAGTTAGAATCAAGCCTGTGTTTAAACCTGTTACTCCGCCATGGAGTTTAAATTTAGTTCTTAAAGTTCTTCAAGGGGTTCCGTTTGAACCTTTGAATTCCATAGATATCAAGCTTTTATCTTGGAAAGTTCTGTTCTTAGTAGCTATCTCTTCGGCTCGAAGAGTTTCAGAGTTATCTGCCTTACAGTGTGATTCCCCTTATCTGATCTTCCATGCAGATAAGTTGGTTTTGCGTCCCAAACCTGGGTTTCTTCCTAAGGTAGTATCTAATAAGAATATCAATCAGGAAATTGTTGTTCCGTCACTGTGTCCTAATCCTTCTTCAAAGGATTGTTCTTGTTACACAATCTTGACGTGGTTCGTGCTTTAAAGTTTTATTTACCAGCTACTAAGGATTTTCGTCAAACATCTGCATTGTTTGTTGTCTACTCTGGAAGGAGGAGAGGCCAAAAGGCTTCAGCAACTTCTCTTTCTTTTTGGTCGAGAAGCATAATCCAGTTAGCTTATGAGACTGCTGGCCAGCAGCCTCCTGAAAGAATTATAGCTCATTCTACTAGAGCGGTAGCTTCCACATGGGCTTTTAAAAATGAGGCCTCTGTTGAACAGATTTGTAAGGCGGCGACTTGGTCTTCGCTTCATACTTTTTCTAAATTTTACAAATATGATACTTTTGCTTCTTCGGAGGCTATTTTTGGGAGAAAGGTCTTACAGGCAGTGGTGCCTTCCGTTTAAGTTCCTGCCTTGTCCCTCCCTTCATCCGTGTCCTAAAGCTTTGGTATTGGTATCCCACAAGTAATGGATGAACCCGTGGACTGGATACACCTTACAAGAGAAAACAAAATTTATGCTTACCTGATCAATTTCTTTCTCTTGTGGTGTATCCAGTGGTGTATCCAGTCCACGGCCCGCCCTGTCACTTTAAGGCAGGTGTTTTTATTTTTAAAACTACAGTCACCACTGCACCCTATAGTTTCTCCTTTTTCTTACTTGTCTTCGGTCGAATGACTGGAGGTGGGGGTTAGGGGAGGCGCTAAATAGACAGCTCTGCTGTGGGTGTCCTCTTGCAACTTCCTGTTGGGAAGGAGACTATCCCACAAGTAATGGATGAACCCGTGGACTGGATACACCACAAGAGAAATAAATTTATCAGGTAAGCATAAATTTTGTTTTTCATTACTTAAGACACTCTCAGCTATGGTTTGGCACTTTATGTATTAATGTAAAGTTCTAAATATATGTATTGTACTTATATTTGCCATGAGTCAGGTTTATGTATATTTCCTTTTGCAGACTATCAGTTTCAAAATTTGGAAAAACATATTTAGGAAGTTATTTTTTCTTACCTGGGGTATAGTCTTTTCTTCAAAATTGACTGTTTTCATTAATTTTTGCGGGCAAAATTAAGGTTGCGAGGCCGCAACATGCTGATATTTATTGCGTTTTTGTTGGCGCGAGAATTTTTTTGCCGCGAGGGTACGTTTGGTGATGCAAATTCGTCATTTCGGGCGTCTTGGCTGACGCCAGGTTTCCTTGCACAAGGTTGCATCTGCCATGACCCGAGTTGCGTCATTTCCGGATTTTGTTAGCGCCAAAAAATTTCATTTTGCGTTGCGCGTCATACTTCCAGCAGGCTGGAGCCCGGTGTTCCTCTCAGAGTGCAGTGAATGTCAGAGGGATAGTATTGCCTATTTGAATTCAATGGTCTCCTTCTACGGGATCTATTTCATACGTTCTCTGTTATCGGTCGTAGAGATTCATCTCTTACCTCCCTTTTCAGATCGACGATATACTCTTATATACCATTACCTCTACTGATTCTCGTTTCAGTACTGGTTTGGCTATCTGCTATATGTAGATGAGTGTCCTGGGGTAAGTAAGTCTTATTTTTTGTGACACTCTAAGCTATGGTTGGGCACTTTATACGTAAAGTTCTAAATATATGTCTTTAAACTTATATTTGCCATGATTCAGGATAATCAGTATTCCTTCTTTCAGACTGTCAGTTTCATTATTTGGGAAAATGCATATGAATAAAATATTTTTTCTTACCTTAAAGAAATTTTCTAATTGACTTTTTTCCTTGCGGGCTGTTAGGCTCGCGGGGGCAGAAAATGCTTCTTTTTATTGCGTCATTCTTGGCGCGAACTTTTTTGGCGCAAAATTTTGTGATTTCCGGCGCCTTAGTTGACGCCGGAAGTTTACACGTGGTTGCGTAATTTTTGACGCATGTGTGTTAGACGTTTTTTTTGCGCCAAAAAATGTGGGCGTCATACTTGGCGCCAAAAAATGTGGGCGTCATACTTGGCGCCAAAAAATGTGGGCGCCATACTTGGCGCCACTTTTTTTCACATTATTTAAGTCTCACTTTTTTGTGGCTTCTGGTTGCTAGAGGCTTGTTTGTTTTGCATTTTTCCCCATTCCTGAAACTATCATTTAAGGAATTTGATAATTTTGCTTTATATGTTGTTTTTTTCTGTTACATATTGCAAGATTTTCCATAAACTATTCCTGGATCAGAACATACTGAGGGATTCCTGTTAACTAAGAAGTCCTACCAAAGCTAAGTTCATTTATTTTAAATGTTATGAATCTTTATCTTTAGCTATGGTTTGTAATAAGTTATCATGATAAACTTTTACATGCAGAATCCATTAGTATTTATGCTTTATGTATTGCTTTTCTTTTTACATCTTATGTACAAGATATACTTAGAAAATGTATAAAAATATTTTTCTGATTCTAGGTTAAGGCTTTGTCTGACTTTGCGCCTTCTATTAAAAAATTTTTAGGTCTTTTTCAAACTTCTTTTTGATGAAGTTTCAAATGACCAACAACATACTGAATTATCCTTCTCTGATGATGTTTTTTCTCTTTCAGAATTTTTCTTCATCAGATATTGACACTAACAAATCTACTTTTTTATTTTTTTTATTAGAGTACATTTGTTTTTTGTTGAAAAGGTGTTGATTATTTTGGATATTGAGGTAACTAGTTCTTTTTCAAAACTTGCTAACATTTTATTTCTGCTTATTTTATCTTCTGTGTCTTCAGAGGTTTTTTTCCATTCCTTCATACTAGGGAATGGCTGACAATTTTCTTCAAAGGTTTTAAATTATATTCTTTGCCGGCAGTTAAATTCAATTTTGAGGGTTCTCCAATTTAATGGGGCTATCTCTACTCCTGCTAAATTATGCTATTGTTTCTATAGCAAAATAGTATTTATTTTCTTTTTAAATGGTTGTATCCTATTTAAGGAAATTTTTTTATTTTCAGGTACTTTTCTTGGACCTGTAATTTATTTGGATGATGTTGCTTTTGCTCCATTTTTTCTGTTTACTTTAAAGATCTAGTATCAGATTATGTATTATTTAGCATTGTTAAGGGACAAAGTCTACTGCTCATTTGAGGTTCAGACTGGGTGCTGTTGCATTTGTCTTGTTGTCTTGCATTTTTGTTTATGCAAGTCCGGTGTGTTCTGGTCCCTTAACTGGATTAACATGCTAATAATTTTATTTGTTTCTTCATTTTTATTGAATATTTTCACAAATGAGGTTTAATCTATGTCTTTAGCTGTTTTTAGCTAGAAGAAATGTTGTGATTTCTAAAAAATCCTTATTTCTTTTTTTCCCAAGATAATCAATTATTTGATTCATATTGGATTCAATTCTTAACTGTTACTCTGGCCTTCAAGATTAAGTTCTTAGACTAAAACTTTAAGCTTATTTTAGTTTGGTTGTTCTTACTAAAGAACAAAATTCTAAATTCTTACCCAAGTAACATGTTTTTATTTAGAAGTTTTTTTGGTTCTATTCGGTCCAAAATTCTTAGATTTTGGGTACAAATAAAATTTGAAGTAAAACCGTCTGTGAGAAGTCTTTTTCTCTCTATTATATTCCAGCTATTCCAGTAAGGCTAACACTTTCCTTAATGTGTTTCAGTCCCATATATTTTGGGTAATGTTGAAGTGCGGTTGATCACCTGTTGAGGATCAAGCGCTGCTCAGATCTGGAATCTTCTGGGGTATTTATTCCAGTTCCATTTTTAGGATCTGGGTTTTGGGGTTTTATTCAAACTATTCATTGTTCCAAAGATAGAAAATCTTTTTATTATATAAATGTACCATCTTTTAGATTGGTATTTTTATGGTCTATTCTGACTTTTTTTGGTCATTATAGCATTATTTGTTTTCATTAGATACAATAGATGCATATCTTCATTTCTGTTTTCATTCAGATTATTTTTATTTTCTGAGACTACGGAATCTCATATGATTCAATTTTGTTTTTTCAAGACATGGTTAGAGGATCTTTTTATCAAAAGCTCTTGATTCCTCACACAAGGGTCACCTTTTTTAGGTTTCCAGATAGATTGTGTCACTGTCTTTGTCTCTAACAGATAAGTGATTTTTTTTTTTCTTATTGGGTTCCGTCTGTCGGTACCTTCAGTCTCTATTATTTCCTTCAGTTGCTATATATGCATGGAAATTTAGGTCTTATGGCTGCAGCATTGGATTCATTTTCCTTTGCTCATTTTCATAGAAAACCTTTCCAGTTTTTTATGCTGCATAATGGTGCAGGGATTCTAGGATTTCACTTTTTAAATCTTCGAATTCTATGTTTATCTATCTTTGATTCGGTGGTTAAGATCACCATCATTTAGTTCTACAGGTCTCTTCGATTCTTTCAACCTGGACCATGATCTCTATAGATGCGAGTCTTTTAGGTTGGGAGGCTGTCTGAGGTTCTCTGTCAGCACAAGGGGTTTGGAAATCTCAGGAGGCGAGATTACCATTTGATATTTTGGAACTCCGTGCATTCCCAGAGTTCTTCAGTTGGTTTCTTTTGAAGAAGAGATGTTTATTGTTTTTTTCAGACATTATCACATCTGTAGTGTATGTCAATCATCAGGGTATGACTATCAGTCTTTAGACTGTGACAAAGTATCTCGGATATTTGCTTGGGCTAAATCCAGCTCCTATCTAAATTCTGGGGTCCTTTTCCCAGGTATAGACGTTTGGGAAGCGGATTATCTCTGTTAATCAAGCTTTACATCCGGGAGAATGGTCTTTACCCAGATATGTTTTTCAGATGTGAGGGCTTCCAGAAATAGATCTGTTGGCCTCTCGTCTTAACAAGGAATTTCCCAGGGGCCTATTTCAGGTCCGGGGATCCTCAGGCGGAAGTAGCGTATGCATTGACACTTCCTTGGAATTATCATTCTGTCTATATCTTCCGCCTCTAGTTCTTCAAAAATTCTAATGGAGCATTCGTTTGTACTGCTGGTGGTTCCAGCATGGCCTCACAGGTTTTGGTATGCGGATCTCATTTGGATGGCCAGTTGCCAACCTTGGACATTTCCGTTAAGACCAGACCTTTTATCTCAAGGCCCATTTTTCCATCAGGATCTCAAATCATTTAATTTGAAGATATGGAGATTGAACGTTTGATTCTTAGTCATAGAGGTTTCTCTGACTCAGTGATTAATACTATGTTACAGGTTTGTAAATCTGTCTCTAGAAAGATTTATTATCGAGTTTGGAAGACTTTCATTTCTTGGTGTTCTTCTCATACATTCTTTTGGCATTCTTTTAGAATTCCTAGAATTTTACAATTTTTCAGGTTGGTTTTGTCTGCAAGTTATTTGAAAGGACAAATCTCTACTCTTTCTGTTCTTTTTCACAGAAAGATTACTATTCATTCTGATATTCATTGTTTTGTACAGGCTTTGGTTTGTATCAAGCCTGTCATTAAATCAATATCTCCTCCTTGAATTTGGTACTGAGGGCTTTACAGGTTCCTCCGTTTGAACCTTTGCGTTCTCTGGACGTTAAAATTACTTTCTTGGAAAGTATTGTTCCTTTTGGTTATCTCTTCTGCTAGAAGAGTTTCTTAGTTTTCTGCTCTTTCTTGTGGATCTCCTTTTCTGATTTTTCATCAGGGTAAGGCAGTGTTCCTTCCTGTTATTCATTATTTTGTTCAGGCTTTGGTTCTTATCAAACCTGTCATTAAGCCAATTTCTCCTCCTTGGAGTTTTAATTTGGTTCTAAAGGCTTTACCGGCTCTTCTATTTGAGCATAGGTTTTCTCTAGACATTATTTACTTTCATGGAAAGTATTGTTCTTTTTAGACCTCTTCAGCTAGAACAATTTTTAATTATCTGTTCTTTCTTGTGAGTCTCCTTTTTCTGATGTTTTCATCAGGATAAGGTGGTTTTTGCTATCCTCATTTCAATTTTTACCTAAAGTTGTGATTTCTATCAACATTAGGGAGGAATTATTGTCTTTTACTAAGACTTCTTTGGTAAGATTCTTACATTCTTTGGATATGGTAAGAGTTTTGAAATCTTATGTTGAAGCTATTCAGATTTCAGATAGTCTTCTAGTCTATTTGTTATCTTTTCTGGTGTTAGGAAGGTCAAAAGGCTTCTGCCATTTATTTGGCATCTTGCTTAAACTTTTGATTCATCATGCTTATTTGGAGTCGGGTGGATTCCCGCCTCGGAGGATTATGGCTCATTCTACTAGGTAAGTTTCTACTTCCTGGGCTTTTTAAGAATGAAGCTTCTGTTGATCAGATTTGCAAAGCAATGACTTGGTCTTCTTTGAATACTTTTTTTATGTTCTACCATTTTGATGTTTTCTCTTCTTTAGAAGCAGTTTTGGTAGAATGGTACTTCAGGCAGCTGTTTCAGTTTGATTCTTCTGCTTATATTTTCAGTTTTTTTCATTATAAAAATTGAAACTTTTTTGATTTGGGTAGTGGATTAATTTTTCTGCGGAATTGGCTGTCTTTATTTTATCCCTCCCTCTCTAGTGACTCTTGCGTGGAAGTTCCATATCTTGGGTATTTATTATGCCATACGTCACTAGCTCATGGACTCTTGCTAATTACATGAAAGAAAACATAATTTATGTAAGAACTTACCTGATAAATTTATTTCTTTCAAGAGTCCATGAGGCCCACCCTTTTTTGTGGTGGTTATGATTTTTTGTATAAAGCACAATTATTCCAATTCCTTATTTTTTTTATGCTTTCGCTCCTTT
Source organism: Bombina bombina (assembly GCF_027579735.1). NCBI lineage: Eukaryota > Metazoa > Chordata > Amphibia > Anura > Bombinatoridae > Bombina > Bombina bombina. The sequence goes on from NC_069499.1 coordinate 833,823,318, forward strand.
TTTATCACCCCACTTCTTGGCTATTCGTTAAACTGAATTGTGGGTGTGGTGAGGGGTGTATTTATAGGCATTTTAAGGTTTGGGAAACTTTGCCCCTCCTGGTAGGAATGTATATCCCATACGTCACTAGCTCATGGACTCTTGCTAATATGAAAGAAATGAATTTATCAGGTAAGTTCTTACATAAATTATGTTTTTCTGTGCTCAGAGGGCTATGCTGTTTGCATTTTTTCCCATTCCTGAAACTGCCATATAAGGAAATTGATAATTTTGCTTTATATGTTGTTTTTTCTCTTACATTTGCAAGATGTCTCAATCTGATCCTGTCTCAGAAACCACTGTTGGATCCCTGCTGCCTGATAAGTTCTACCAAAGCTAAGTGTATCTGTTGTAAGTTAGCATAGATTATATCTCAGCTGTATATGTAATAGTTGTCATGATAAGCTTTTACATGCAGAGAATGTATCCATCAGTACTAGTACAATGCCTGTTGTTCCTTATACATCTAATGTAAAGATTTTATGGCTGATGCGATTCAGAAGGCTTTGTCTGCTATTCCGCCTTCTAGTAAACGTAAAAGGTCTTTTAAAACTTCACATAAAGTTGATGAAATTTCAAATGACCGAATATCATATGGTTATAAAAATATAAATAAAAAATTCAAGCCAATGTGGCTGAATATAAATGTGTTAAGAGAAATTAGGAAAAAACGTAGGGCATTTAAATTATTCAAAGAAAATAGTACAGACTCAAAATTCCATATTTATAAGGAATGTAACAAAGCATTCAAAAAAGCAATCAAATTAACCAAAATTGAAAATGAAAAATTAATTGCAAAAGATTCTAAATCTAACCCTAAAAGGTTCTTTAAGTACAAAATCTAAGAAAGACAATAGAGGTACATTAAAATGCGGGGAGGGTAGCATGATTAACAGTGACAGGGAGAAGGCTGAGATACTAAACCAGTTTTTTTCTTCAGTATACACAAGAGAGGAACCATTGGATGATACTTTGGAACAAAATAGAACATGCCAACCAATACCATTAATTTGTTTATGTATAGAGGATATCAGGAACAAATTGGATAATATTAAGGTAAATAAAACTCCAGGCCCAGATGGAATACACCCAAGGGTGTTAAGGGAACTTAGCACTGTTATAGACAAACCTCTACTCTTAATTTTTCAAGACTCATTATCCTCAGGCATGGTACCCAAGGATTGGCGTAAAGCTGATGTGGTGCCACTCTTCAAAAAGGGAAGTAGGGATGATCCAGGAAGCTATAGACCAGTTAGTCTGACATCAATAGTGGGGAAGATATTTGAAGGGATTATAAGGGATTATATTGATGAGCATATTCGTGTAAACAAGATTATGAGTTCTAATCAACATGGTTTTAGGAGAAATAGATCATGTCAAACTAATCTTATTAGATTCTATGAGGAAGTGAGTAAAAATATAGATAAAGGGGAATCAGTTGATGTGATTTACTTAGATTTTGCAAAGGCGTTTGATACAGTGCCACATGAGAGATTAATGCACAAAATTAGGGGACTGGGAATAGCTGAAAATGTTAGTTTGTGGATAAATAACTGGATAAAAGATAGGGAGCAACGAGTAGTAGTAAATGGATCATACTCAGATTGGACAAAGGTAATCAGTGGAGTACCCCAGGGATCAGTAGTGAAAAAGGGTGTGTGTACAAGCGCTAAGGTAATCCCCAAAGCTGTATCCAAACAGAGATCCTAACCAACCTCCAAAAAATATGCACAAGTAGTAAGAAGTGAATACAGCGCCAACAAGAGGCCAAGGGATAAATATACTCACAGAGAGATAAAAGAAGATTATTTAATGACCCATGTTAAAAAGCATCAGTAATAAAAGACTATATATAAAAAATGTAAAAAGCACATATAAATGAAATTACAAATACAGGAATATCTTACAGAAGCGGCTCAAAGGGCCAAAGCTGATAATTACAATAAAAACAGAGGTAATAACAGGTGATCAGTGTGAGTGGTACACCAGAATAAGAGTGTATACTGATAAAACAGAATTAGCCTAAGTGCAACTGTAGCAAGTGCATCAAGCAAAAAACTAATAAACAATAATACAAACAATAGTGTTCAAAATTAGTGTTACAAAAATAGTGTTCCAAAAAATAGAAAAATGCACTGCAGTGCAAAAAAAGGGGGGTAGCAAAATAATTGTATAGATACAATCAAGTAGTGAGTGAGTGCAAATGGATATAAAAATGCTAGCTACTTAATCCAGTGAGGTTAAGATATAATTAAATAAAATACACAATATGCAATAACATAAAAAATATAATACACAGTATGCAATAACATAAAAAATAAAAAATAAAATATAAAATATAATCCAAAAAAGTGTTCAAAAAGTTGATCAACAAATGTTAGTGAAGAACAAAAATAAGTCAATCAAAACTAAAAAATGCAAAAAAAGGGTGATGAAAAGCAAGGTGAAAGTGAGGAAATTGATTCCTTCCAATGTTAGTTACTTTAACAGATCCAAATTCCTGAGTGTGGTTGCTGAAGTAGCTGATTGGATCCTAGCACCTGTCAGCTGCTCCTATGGTATCCTAAAAAGTGTCCCTGTAAAAAAAAAGAAATTCACAACATAGTGTATCCAATATGAGAATGAAGTAAAGATTAAAAGACTAGTCTTGAGAAAGGCCCTTTTTTGAGGGCAGAAACGCGTTGACATATTGGTAAGCATTACTTTAATCTTTACTTCATTCTCATATTGGATACACTATGTTGTGAATTTCTTTTTTTTTACAGGGACACTTTTTAGGATACCATAGGAGCAGCTGACAGGTGCTAGGATCCAATCAGCTACTTCAGCAACCACACTCAGGAATTTGGATCTGTTAAAGTAACTAACATTGGAAGGAATCAATTTCCTCACTTTCACCTTGCTTTTCATCACCCTTTTTTTGCATTTTTTAGTTTTGATTGACTTATTTTTGTTCTTCACTAACATTTGTTGATCAACTTTTTGAACACTTTTTTGGATTATATTTTATATTTTATTTTTTATTTTTTATGTTATTGCATGCTGTGTATTATATTTTTTATGTTATTGCATATTGTGTATTTTATTTAATTATATCTTAACCTCACTGGATTAAGTAGCTAGCATTTTTATATCCATTTGCACTCACTCACTACTTGATTGTATCTATACAATTATTTTGCTACCCCCCTTTTTTTGCACTGCAGTGCATTTTTCTATTTTTTGGAACACTATTTTTGTAATACTAATTTTGAACACTATTGTTTGTATTATTGTTTATTAGTTTTTTGCTTGATGCACTTGCTACAGTTGCACTTAGGCTAATTCTGTTTTATCAGTATACACTCTTATTCTGGTGTACCACTCACACTGATCACCTGTTATTACCTCTGTTTTTATTGTAATTATCAGCTTTGGCCCTTTGAGCCGCTTCTGTAAGATATTCCTGTATTTGTAATTTTATTTATATGTGCTTTTTACATTTTTTATATATAGTCTTTTATTACTGATGCTTTTTAACATGGTTCATTAAATAATCTTCTTTTATCTCTCTGTGAGTATATTTATCCCTTGGCCTCTTGTTGGCGCTGTATTCACTTCTTACTACTTACCCCAGGGATCAGTGCTAGGCCCTATTCTTTTTAATATTTTTATAAATGACTTGGAGCAAGGATTAAATAGCGACATCTCTATTTTTGCAGATGATACTAAATTAAGTAAAGTCATTAGGTCAGAGCAGGATGAACTTTCGTTACAAAGGGACCTGCAAAAATTAGAAGTATGGGCAGGTAAATGGAAAATGAGATTTAGTATGGGAAAATGCAAGGTTCTACATTGGAAGTAAAAATAAGCAGGCAACATGTTATTTAAATGGGACAAGACTTAGCCAAACACAGGAGGAAAGGGATTTGGGGGTAGTAATAGAGAACAAGCTAAAGATGGGTGCACAATGCAGGGCAGCAGCTTCAAAGGCTAATAAGATACTAGCATGTATTTAAAGAGGCATTGACTCAAGGGAGGAAAGCATAATTCTGTCACTATATAAAGCCCTGGTAAGACCTCACCTTGAGTATAGAGTGCAGTTCTGGGGACCAATCGCAAAAAAAGATATGGCAGAACTAGAAAAGTCCAGAGAAGGGTCACAAAGCTAATAAGGGGATTGGAGAATTTAACCTATGAGGAGAGGCTAGCCAAACTAGGTCTGTTTTCTTTAGAAAAAAGGCGCTTAAGAGGTGACATGATTACTTTATATAAATATATTCAAGGCCCATATACAGAGATAGCAGAAGCTCTGTTTATTCCAAGAAAATTGTTTGTGACCAGAGGTCACAATTTAAGGTTGGAGGAAAGGAGATTTAATCTCCTGCAACGGAAACGTTTTTTCACTGTAAGAGCAATAAAAGTGTGGAACTTATTATCAAATGAGGTAGTGAATGCCAATACCCTAGATACATTTAAAAATTATTTGGATACATTTCTGTCTATAAACACAATTCATGGATATGATTGCTAGTATTAAATGGGTCACCTTTTAGTGGGATTATTTAAGTTTAACTGGAGGTTTTTGTATATATTTTAGATTTGTATAGGTTGAACTGGATGGACTTCGGTCTTTATTCAACCTCATCTACTATGTTACTATGTTAACTATGTTATATATACTGAATTATCCTCCTCTGATGAGGATCGATCTGATTCAGAAGATCCTACCTCAGATATTGACACTGACAAATCTACTTATCTCTTTAAAATGGAGTATATTCTTTCCTTTTTAAAAGAGGTGTTGATTACTCTGGATATTGAGGAAACTAGCCCTCTTGATACTAACACTAGTAAACGTTTAAATTCTGTTTATAAACCTCCTGTGGTTACTCCAGAGGTTTTGCCAGTTCCTGAAGTTATTTCTGATATGATTTCAAAATAATGGAATAGGCCTGGTACTTCTTTTATTCCTTCCTCTATGTTTAAAAAGTTGTATCCTTTGCCAGCAGTGAGAATGGAGTTTTGGGAAAAAATCCCCAATATGGATTGGGCTATTTCTACTCTTGCTTAACGTACTACTATTCCTATGGAAGATAGTACTTCTTTTAAGGACCCTTTAGATAGGAAACTTGAATCTTATCTAAGGAAAGCTTATATTCTGGCTATCTTCTCAGACCTGCCATTTCTATGGCTGATGTTGCAGCTGCATCAACTTTTTGGTTGTAAAGCGTGGCGCAACAGGAAACAGATCCTGATTTGTTTAGCATTGCTCGTTTGCTTCAACATGCTAATCATTTTATCTGTGATGCTATTTTTGATATCATCAAAATTGATGTTAAATATATGTCTTTAACTATTTTAGCTAGAAGAGCTTTGTGGCTCACATATTGGAATGCTGACATGGTATCGAAGTCTAGATTACTATCTCTTTCTTTCCAAGGTAACAATTTATTTGGTTCTCAGTTGGATTCAATTATTTCAAATGTCACTGGGGGGAAGGGATTTTTTTACCTCAGGATAAAAGATCTAAGGGTAAATCTAAAGCTTCTAATCGTTTTCATTCTTATCGACAGAATAAGGAACAGAAAACCAATCCTTCCCCCAAAGAATCTGGTTCCAATTGGAAACCTTCTTCAAGTTGGAATAAATCTAAGCCTTTTAAGAAACCAAAGCCAGCCCCCAAGTCTGAATGATAATGCGGCACTCATTCCAGCTCAGCTGGTGGGGGGCAGTTTAAATTTTTTCCAAAACTTTTGGGCAGATTCTGTCCAAAATTATTGGATTCAGAGTATTGTCTCTCACGGGTATCAAATAGGATTCAGAGTAAGACCTCCTGTGAGAAGATTTTTTTCTCTCACGCCTTCCAGCAAATCCAGTGAAGGCTCAGGCTTTTCTGAAGTGTGTTTCAGATCTAGAGCTTTCAGGGGTAATCATACCAGTTCTTTCAGGTACAGGGTCTGGGGTTTTATTCAAATCTATTCATTGTCCCAAAGAAAGAAAATTCATTCAAGCCAGTTCTGGATCTGAAAATTTTGAATCGTTTTGTAAGAGTGCCAACTTTCAAAATGGTGACTATAAGGACTATTCTGCCTTTTGTTCAGCAAGGTCATTATATGTCCACGGTAGACTTACAGGATGCATATCTTCATATTCTGATTCATCCAGATCACTATCGGTTTCTGAGATTCTCTTTTCTAGACAAGCATTACCAATTTGTTGCTCTTCCATTTGGCCTAGCTACAGCTTCAGTAATTTTTTCAAAGGTTCTCAGTGCCCTACTCTCTGTAATCAGAGAACAGGGTATTGCAGCGTTTCCTTATTTGGACGATATCTTGGTACTAGCTCAGTCTTTACATTCTGCCGAATCTCACACGAATCAACTAGTGTTGTTTCTTCAAAGACATGGTTAGAGGATAAATTTACCAAAATGTTCCTTGATTCCTCAGACAAGGGTCACCTTTTTAGGTTTCCAGATAGATTCAGTGTCTATGACTCTGTCTCTAACAGACAAGAGACGAATAAAATTGGTTTCAGTTTGTCGGAACCTTCAGTCTCAATCATTCCCTTCAGTGGCTATGTGCATGGAAGTTTTAGGTCTCATGACAGCAGCATCGGACCCTATTCCCTTTGCTCGTTTTCATATGAGACCTCTCCAGCTTTGGATGCTGAAACAATGGTGCAGGGATTATACAAAGATATCACAGTTAATATCCTTAAATCCCAATGTTCGACTCTCTCTGACTTGGTGGTTAGACCACCATCGTATATTTCAACGGGCCTCTTTTTTTGTTCGTCCAACCTGGACTGTAATCAAAACAGTCTTTCAGGTTTGGGAGATGTCTGGGGATCTCTGACAGCACAAAGGGTTTTGAAACCTCAAGAGGCGAGGTTACCAATCAATAGTTTAGAACTATTTTCAGGGATCTTCAGGTTTGGCCTCTGTTAAAGAGAGAACCATTCATTTGTTTTCAGACAGACAATATCACAACTGTGGCATATGTCAATCATCAGGATGGGACTCACAGTCCCCTAGCTATGAAAGAAGTATCTCGGATACTTCCTTGGGCGGAATCCAGCTCTTGTCTAATTTCTGTGGTACATATCCCAGGTGTAGACAATTGGGAAGCGGATTATCTCAGCCATCAGACTTCACATCCGGGGGAGTGGTCTCTCCATCCAGATGTTTTTTCAGATTGTTCAGGTATTCCAGAAATAGATCTGATGGCTTCCCATCTAAACAAGAAACTTCCCAGGTACTTGTCCAGGTCCAGGGATCCTCAGGCGGAGTCGGTGGATGAGTTAGCAGTTCCTTGGTTTTACCAACCTGCTTATATCTTCCTGCCTCTAGTTCTTCTTCCAAGAGTGATCTCCAAGATCATCATGGAACAATTGTTTGTGTTTCTGGTAGCACCAGCATGGCCTCACAGGTTCTGGTATGCGGATCTTGTCCGGATGTCCAGTTGCCAACCTTGGCCACTTCCTTTAAGACCAGACCTTCTGTCTCATGGACCGTTTTTCCATCAGGTCACACTTAATAAATTTAAAATGGATATTGTCAGAAAACACATGTTACACAACATAAGAAAATAGGAGACATTAATTTCAAGAGTATAGCATTATGAGCATTGCTGGTTTGCGACACAATTATATACGAATAAGAGGTGACTCTCCAAGATATGTGATAAATTGAATTATGAAATAAGAGTGCATGGTAATACCTTCAATATAGGTATGAAATGTGTTCATTAAACATATTTACCAAGGCTTTCTCACTGTCTGTTGCCCAAACTCTCTAATTTTTTTTTAACTAAACATATAAACTAAACAAAATAAGTCCCAAATAGGTTCGGAAGTACACGAGCAGCTGTCTTAATAGGACAAAATATATAATATGAATTATATGTGTAGATGGACAAGTTACTCAGCACAGCAAAATAGACCTGGTTGCAATTTTAATTCAGTTCCCTGTAAGTGGGTGGGTTTTAGATAATGATTCGCTGAAATAATGTACCTGTCAAGGTGTGTCTGAGAGAAATAATAGTAGGGTAGGTCATCTTGTTAACTGTTAAAATATACTGCTAGGCAAACTTCTTCCAATAAATATTAGTCTAGTAGCTGACTGAACAACTGAGTCAGCCAAGACAAAACAAAACAGAGGAGACGAGCTAAGTGAGCAACTACCATATTGAGAAATGTTTGCATTTTCGCAATGGATCCCTAAAGCGTATTGATGATGTATGAGGCTAATTAAAAGTAAGACATATGTGGCTATAAGTCAAAGCAGGATGTTATATGGGGATAAGTTTTAAATAGCGATTTGCAGATATTTTGTTTTGCACAGAGATACGTCCGGTAAAAGTATTATTCACAAGGGTCATATTGTTAATTGATAGAATACTATACTAAGCAGAGTGCTACTAGTAAGCAATACCCCATTGCCTGACAAAACAAATAAACGAGCAAAGGCAAAGCAGGGTAAACCCATGGTACTTATTTGCATACCAGTCCACCAAGAAAAAACATATTTGAAATAAAGGTTACTTTAAATAACAATACATATATGACTACAAACACAGAACAAAATCCTGAGTGCGGGGATGTATTAGACAGCAGCTTCGCTGAGATATTATAGTCTCCAAAGATATGGCTGGTAAAAACAATCTTAAGAGTGGTCAACTAGTCAGCTGTTAAAGTAAATGTAAATTGTGATGATAAAGTGCCCGATGATAAAATTTGATTAAAAACGGGGGCACTTTAATTCATCAAAATTTACATTTCACTTGTGTTGTGAAAATACTTACCTTTTCATCCTTACAGCCGCTCGGTCATCCTCCAATCACGGCTCCCCCCCCCCCGGGGAATCCGTGTCTGATTCAAGGCTGTGATTGGAGGAAGCCTGATTCCTCATTTTAGACCCAGGAAGAGGCTTGCAACGGGCGGAGGATGCGATGCAGCTGTCAAGATTAAAAGGTAAATATTTTCACAACACAAGTGAAATGTAAATTTTGATGAATTAAAGTGCCCCGGTTTTTAATAAAATTTTTAAAAAACGGGCACTTTATCATCACAATTTACATTCACTTTAAAATATAATACCTGCTGAAATACAAAGTTCCATGATTATTTACAAAAGCAATGTGGTCTCTAACATTAATGAGCAGAAATAAGAAAAAGAAAAAAACATTAAATATCATATGTTCAAAGATTAGTAAAATTAGGTATTGTTTTAGGTATTATGTAAGGCAGTTCACAGCTACGAGCTGAAATGCACTGCATGCGGAGAGAGATACTGAATAGACATTGGGAACCTTAGGTCTGTCAAATGTCATATAGGAGTTCTCAAGTTAAAGGATTATTAGGTTGTGCGGTAAACCGGTTGCTAAAAAGAAAACATCTGGTATCAGGCGTTGACCCTATTCCAGCAGTCCTCTGGAACAGGAGGAATGAAAAGAAAAAAAAAAAGTGACAGTTTAGTCCATGCCTCTTCTTTCTTTATCTAGTCCATCAAGAACAGTTAAGTGGGACATATAACAATAACAATGTAAAACAACAACCATCGTTCAAAATGGGTATGATCACCTTATCCTGCACAATTCCGAGTCCATTTTTAGGCTTGCTGGTGCCTTGCTGAACAAAATTTCACATGTATGGTAACAAGTTTTCCCAGTATCAAGAAAAGGCTTGGATACCCCCAGTAGTCAAGACCAGCCATGAGAGAGAGTCCCTGCCTAACTTTGTGTGAGTTGGTTTGGCTGTGAAATTTATCCAAAAATAATTCAATTGGTAGCTCGGTGGTTGCACCTGTAAGAAATGTAGGTTTATATAAAGTATTTGGATACTCTCCTCACACAATCAGGGACGCCATCTTTGGGAGTATTCTATGAATGACTGCAGCTTTTTTAAATGATTTCGTCAAGTGATCCATAACTGCCTTTTGGATATCGGGGGTAATAAGTAGCTCTGTGTCGGAAACAATAAATGGCCCCGTTGTTTTAAAAAGCTCAGTGGCATCAACCTCTCTCTACCCTTCTTCCTCCTGTCTCAGGAGTATCTGTGTCATAGCCGCATTAGCAGTCACGCGGTGCAATATTTCTGGCAGTTGATGGCGCTTAAGAAATAAAGATGGAGACTTAGGAGCCTGCGTCTCAGTCAGCAGACGCTGCATGGTTGTTTTCAATCTAGTGAGCGCAAGGAGCAGTATTATTTTCAGGGCAGAAAGTATATCCTGCATCTGGTTATCTTTTGTTAGGATAGCGGTGTTCATTAGAGCAGTATTGGCAGGTCCATGCATAGCGTAGTATTTTTTTGACCACCTCAGAACGCCTCACACACTTCAACTTTTTACCGACTTCACGGGGGCCAAGTGATGCAATTCTGGATCCCTTTAGTTTCTGAACAGCTGTACTGTTAAGGATTATACGGATGGCTGTAGGTTAGACCACATAGAATAAATAAAAGGAGAGTCTATATTCAGAGCCTCACAGATTTGTGGCCATCTTGGTTTGCCGCCCACCAGAAGTTAAAAAAATAAATATATATTTATATATATATATATATATATATATATATATATATTTTTTTTTATTTAAAGTCCTTTTATTAATACTAATACAGATACCCAAATCCAGAGATTCCAAAATACAGACTTTTCCATTTATTTATTTTTTAAAGTCAGAATTTTGCTTTGTTCTCTTAGTATCCTTAGTTGAAAGATAAACCTAGGAGGCTCATATGCAAATTTGTTAGCCCTTGAAGGCCGCCTCTTATCTGAATGCATTTTGAAAACAAAAATCACAACTAGAGGGTGTTAGTTCATGTGTGCCAAATAGATAACACTGTGCTGACATCCGTGGAGTTACCTTGGATTAAGCACTGATTGGCTAAAATGCAAGTCTGTGAGAAGAACTGAAATAAGGGGGGCAGTCTGCAGAGGCTTAGATACATGGCAATCACAGAGGTAAAAACTATATTAATATAACTGTGTTGGTTATGCAAAACTAAGGAATGGGTAGTAAAGGGATTATCTATCTTTTTTAAACAATTAAAAATGCTGGCGTAGTCTGTCCCTTCTAAGATCAAAAAACTCTCCAAATTATTTGGCATTATCCAATTCCACTAGAGCTAAAGGACAGTCATGTACTTGCTATCTTGTTACAGAAATACTATACACCCAACAGTACTGAATATGGTTCTGTTATGAGTTTGAAGAAATTAATTTTTAATCTGTGTTTGAGTAAAATAATTTGATCTCTTGCTTTCCATAGCAACTGACGTTCTGGAAACTAGAAGCAGCCTGACCGTATCTTGCATGATTCTGACACGATCTGAGCAATCACTTTTGTTGAAGGAGACATCATGCATAGAAGAAAACCATTTCATATGCCAGACAGGTGAGAGTAATGTGTGAAACAAATCTAAGAATCATACTTGAATAGACATGGAAGCCAGAATTAAACTTTTTATTTTTCAGAAAGAGCTTACAATTTAAAAAAATATCCAATTTTGTTATCAAATAAACCTCTTAGTATCCTCTGTTGAATATTAGTTTATTTTCCCAAAACCATACTGAGGGTAGGCTAAAAAGTGTGCCTGTGCATTGTATAGCAGCCGTGTGTTGCAATATAAAGGTTTAGATATAGCAGGTATCACTGATTGATGGCAGGAAACAAACAGTTCTTCCTTCACTTTTGTTGCATAAGGGGGTTCACAAAGTTTTATATTAATTTGTTTTAATTAAACTTGCTTTTTTAATTTATTCCTGTTTTTCCATTCTTTTTTCCATTATGGTGTGGGTGATAAAGGGGAGATTATTTTCACTTGTGTAGGTCTCATTAAACCTTGTAAATTTATCGGAAAAAAATCAGGTAACTTATTTCCCTGTTTAAGTGTTTCTCTTTGTTCAAGTTACGAGTTTCAGATCATGTAGTTAAAGGGACACTAAACCCAATTTTTTTCTTTCATGATTCAGATAGAGTATGAGATTTTAAGCACCTTTCTAATTTACTCCTATTATCAATTTTTCTTTTTTCTCATGCTATCTTGATTTGAAAAAGCAGAACTGTAAGCTTTAGAGCCAGCCCATTTTTGTTCAGCACCTGGGTAGCACTTGCTGATTTGTGGCTAAATGTAGCAAACCAATCAGCAAGTGCTACCCAAGTGCTGAACTAAAAATGGGCCGGCTCCTAACCTTTCATTATTGCTTTTTCAAATCAAGATAACATGAGAACAAAGAAAATTGATAATAGGAGTAAATTAGAAAGTTTCTTCAAATTGCATGCTGTATCATGAAAGAAAAACATTTGGGGTTAGTATCCCTTTAAGAGTAATAAAGAGGTTAGAGTAACCAAAAGCTAAATTTTAAACCTTTTATAAGATTAAAGAAGCTGCTTCAGGATCTATACCTCTATGCCAAGTGTGAGCACAATATACAGGAGGAACAAATTGAAACACTCATGATATTCAAACATTTTAAAGGGAAATTAATATGACTGAATAGTTTGTTCATGGTTGTAGCAGTGGGGATAGAGTTGATTTAAAGGGGCATACTGAGAAAGAAACTGAGTCACAGAAGGGGAAGCAGAAGTAAGCAGAATAGACAGGCCAGTTCTGAGCTGGTGTACCCCAATAGATTATCCAGTTTGAGTTAAGATGTTGGGGATATTGATTAAAGTATGACAATGTTAATGACCGCAGCACTTTTCCATTTTCTGTCCGTTTGGGACCAAGGCTATTTTTACATTTTTGCGGTGTTTGTGTTTAGCAGTAATTTTCCTCTTACTCATTTACTGTACCCACACATATTATATACCTTTTTTCTCACCATTAAATGGACTTTCTAAAGATACCATTATTTTCATCATATCTTATAATTTACTATAGAAAACATTATAAAATATGAGGAAAAAATGGAAAAAAACACACTTTTTCTAACTTTGACCCCCAAAATTTGTTACACATCTACAACCACCAAAAAACACCCATGCTAAATAGTTTCTAAATTTTGTCCTGAGTTTAGAAATACCCAATGTTTACATGTTCTTTGCTTTTTTTGCAAGTTATAGGGCCATAAATACAAGTAGCACTTTGCTATTTCCAAACCACTTTTTTTCAAAATTAGCGCTAGTTACATTGGAACACTAATATCTTTCAGGAATCCCTGAATATCCATTGACATGTATATATTTTTTTTTCGAAGACATCCCAAAGTATTGATCTAGGCCCATTTTGATATATTTCATGCCACCATTTCACCGCCAAATGTGATCAAATAAAAAAAATTGTTCACTTTTTCACAAATTTTTTCACAAACTTTAGGTTTCTCACTGAAATTATTTACAAACAACTTATGCAATTATAGCATAAATGGTTGTAAATGCTTCTCTGTGATCCCCTTTGTTCAGAAATAGCAGACATATATGGCTTTGGCTTTGCTTTTTGGTAATTAGAAGGCTGCTAAATGCCACTGCGCACAATACGTGTATTATGCCCAGCAGTGAAGGGGTTAATTAGGGAGCATGTAGGGAGCTTCTAGGGTTAATTTTAGCTTTAGTGTAGTGTAGTAGACAACCCCAAGTATTGATCTAGGCCCATTTTGGTATATTTCATGCCACCATTTCACCGCCAAATGCGATCAAATTAAAAAAAACGTTAATTTTTTCACAATTTTAGGTTTCTCACTGAAATTATTTACAAACAGCTTGTGCAATTATGGCACAAGTGATTGTAAATGCTTCTCTGGGATGCCCTTTGTTCAGAAATAGCAGACATATATGACTTTGGCGTTGCTTTTTGGTAATTAGAAAGTCGCTAAATGCTGCTGCGCATCACACGTGTATTATGGCTAGCAGTGAAGGGGTTAATTAGGTAGTTTGTAGGGAGCTTGCAGGGTTAGTTTTAGCTTTAGTGTAGAGATCAGCCTCCCACCTGACACATCCCACCCCCTGATCCCTCCCAAACGGCTCCCTTCCCTCCCCCACCCCACAATTCTCCCCGCCATCTTAAGTACTGGCAGAAAGTCTGCCAGTACTAAAATAAAAGTTGTTTTTTTTTTTTTTTTATAAAAAAGAGCATATTTACATATGCTGTGTTTAGGATCCCCCCTTAGCCCCCAACCTCCCTGATCCCCCCCAAAACAGCTCTCTAAGCCTCCCCCTCTGCCTTATTGGGGGCCATCTTGGGTACTGGCAGCTGTCTGCCACTACCCAGTTTGCACAAACAAATGTTTATTTTTTTTTATTTTTTTCTGTAGTGTAGCTTCCCCCCCCACGGACCAACCCCCACCACCTAAATGACACCTAAGGGTTTTTTTTTTTTTTACATTATAGGTCCCACTTTTATTTTGTTTTGGGACACTTTTTCTGTAGTGTAGCGGTTCCCACCCGCTCCCTCCCCGTGCACACGCCCGCCCCCGCCCCCTCGTGCACGTGCGTGCGCCCGCACGCTCCCCCGGACTTCCCCGCCCCCCTCCACATGACCAGGGCCATTGATGGCCGGCTCCCACCCACCAACGATACCGGCCATCGATGTCCGGTGCAGAGAGGGCCACAGAGTGGCTCTCTCTGCATCGGATGGCCGTAAAAGGTTATTGCAGGATGCCTCCATATCGAGGCATCACTGCAATAACTGGGAAGCAGATGGAAGCGAGCAGGATCGCTTCCAGCTGCTTTCCACACCGAGGACGTGCAGGGTACGTCCTCAGGCGTTTAACTGCCTTTTTTCTGAGGACGTACCCTGCACGTCCTCGGTCATTAAGGGTTTAAAGAGGACTGTTCTGCCTAACAATCTAGTGAAAAGTTATCCTGTCATGGAAGAGGGGCATACAAGTCGACCTAAGACAGATAATGGCCGTATGAGACTAAATTATAAGGAAGATAGGGTAATTTTTTTCCTCAGGATCCCTTAAATTTAACTCTTTACTGTCTTTTAGGGGCTCATATTGGGCATATTGTAGAAAGTATTGATACATTTTTGGAGGGATCTGGACCTGATTGAGCATACATGGTGCATATTGGTACTAATGACAGAGTTAGAAGGAACAACTTCCAAGGCAGTATTTTTTACCAGTGCCATTTGCTAACCCAGTATAGCAGTTTAGCATTGTTTATAGCAATGTTATACATAGAGTTTGAAAGACACATGCACGCTCCTGAGATCCTATCAGTTTACCTAGATTTACTCTTAACAAAGGATATCAAGAGAACAAAGCAAATTTGATACTAAACGTAAATTGGAAAGTTGTTTTTGAAATCACATGCTCTATCTGAATGATGAATGTTTAATTTTGACTTGACTATCCCTTTAATACTGGAAAATGTAATGCAATGGGGCAAAAGAGAAGTGGACGAAACTGAGTTAAACATATTTATAGATAACAAGCTAAAAAGGAGAGTGCAATGCAAGGAATTGGCTTCTAAGGAAAATAATATAGTAACATGTATTAAAAGAGGCATAGATGAAAGGGAAGAAAGCATGACTCTCTTGTTGTATAAATACCTTGTAAAAGTTTTTAACTTGAGAATGGAATGCGGTTCTAGGGACCAATTTTATAAAAGGACATTTCAGATTTTGAAAAAATTCAGAGAAGGGCCACAAAACTAATAAGGATCATTTAAACTACTAGGAGCGGTTAGCCAAATTTGTGTCTTGTTAATGATTACATTACACCAAGATGTTTAAGGCTGATATACAGAGTTGGTGGAAGTGCTCTTCATTCCAAGGCAAATGTTTGTGACAAGCCGTCACAATATAAGGGTAGAGAAAAGGAGATTTCATCTCAAGCAACATAAACATTTTTTTTTCACTATAAGAGCAATCAAATTGTGGAACTCCTTGCAGAAGGAGGCAGTGAATGCCAATACCTTAGATAAATGTAAACATGGCTTAGATAAAAAAAAAAAAAGAGAATTCAGGAATGAGACTGATTGTGTTAAATGGGTCAGGTTTCTAATTGTGTTAATATAAGTTAATTGTCGACTTCTTTATTGTAAATCAGTTAGGATCTGTATAGGTTAAACTCGAAGGACATTTGTCTTCTTCATCCTTATCTCCAATGTTACTGTTTTACTACTTGAACATCATGTTTGGATGTGCCCCATCAAAATAGATATTTTTAATTAAACAGTTCTAACTATACAGTTTAGTTTACCATGTATTTTTATCATAGAGTGGTTGAATGCTGCGGCACTCTAATGCTCCCTCTACATGTTGCTTATATAACATTGTTGCATACACGGCTGCCACAGTGCTCAAGACATGTACATACTCCTGAGCCTACCACAGTATGCTCTCATGAAAAGGAGCTAGGTTTCAATGTAGGATACCAAGAGAAAATGTGTGCTGTATTAAGTTTAATCTTGACTCTCTCATCCCTTTAACCCCTTCACCCAACACTAAAAAAATAAAGGGACAGGGAGGAATGGGGAGCTATGTTACAGAAAAATGGTAGGCTCTTCCTAATTAATGATCCAGAGGGGGGAATGTGGGGGGGACCACTACACTACAGAATAACATTTAAAAAAAAAAAAAAAGGGTTTAATAGGTACTGGCAGAGAGCTGCCAGTACCTAAGATGGCGGACAATAGTTAGAGGGGGAGGGTTAGAGAGCTGTTTGGGAGGGATCAGGTGAGGTTGGATGATACCCCTTATCCCACACTGCAGCAAATAAAAAAAATATATATTTATATTTGCAGACTGTCTGCCAGTACCTAAGATGATGGGGACCAGTGGGGGGTGAGGGAGGTAAGAGAGCCATTTGGGAGGAATCTAGTAGGGATCAGGGGGTGTGAGGTGTCCGGTGAGAGGGCAATCTCTATACTAAAGCTAAAAGTAACCTTTTAAGATACCTGATTAACCTCTTCACTTCTGGTAATAATAGAAGTGTGGTGCACAGCCACCAAAAGCAATGGCAAAGCTATGTATTTCTGCTATTTCTGAACAAAGCGGATCCCAGTGAAGGTTTCACAATAATTTGTGTCATGATTGCACAAGTGGTATGTAAATAATTTCAGTGAGAAACCCAAAGTTTGTAAAAATGTTAACTATTTTTTTATGTTTATAATCCATTTGGCGGTGAAAGGGTGGCATGAAATATATCAAAATGGGCCTAGATCAATACCTTGGATTGTCTACTTAAAAAAATAAAAATATAATATATAAAGTTTATTAAAAAAAAAAAAAAGACAACAAAAAACAAACAATGCTCTTTTTCTTCTCTGAAAGTCCCGGTAGGGAAGGGGTAAAATCCAAGTAAATTTGTATGACAAACAACTAGAGCACTACTACTTAGATTCATATGCTTTATGTAAGATATGTTTTCTCAGTGATGGTGTCTTACCACTGCATAGCTGCTTTTATTTATATTTAACAATTGGCAGTGACATAGTTTATTGTAATCTCATTACATAATAATTAAATGGACATAAAAGATTAAGATTAATAGCAGCTTTTTCTTAACAGTGTGAAAGCGTGGCAACATAGCCTTTTTTTCTAATGTTAAACTTGGTACCATACCATGTCCAGGTGCTGGGCACTGTTATTAGGAATTTTCAAGCACTGAATGCTAGATACAGTATTGCAGAATCTTTGAAAATCTGAAAAAATATGATTTTGATTTACATGGTTCATAACTTCTACAAATATATTAATATATTCACACAAAATGTTTAAACAGATTCTTCTACCACAATGATAAATCCCTTTCTCGTGTAAATTGTGCTAGTCTGTCTTGTCTGGAACATAGAATAGGATAGCAAATTTCCTAAGGTGGGAACTCCTACAAGAAACAACACAAGACATTTTCCCAAATACATTTCTCATATGTGAGGATTGTATTCACTACAATATCAATATATATTTTTTTTATTAAAAATCACGCCGCGCCGCTCCAGCCGTTGCTAGGGGCGCGGCGTCTTCTTCCATGCTCATTGCCTAGGGCTGTGTCAGCTCTGGAGGCGTTCAGCACTGACATCGCCGCACGCTTCCTGATGCCGGTCTCACGCTGTGGCGTAAATCCTACACTATTAAAATCTGCATTAATGACTTCACAGTACAGTCCAGCCCCGAAATACCAGGCAATGCCTCTCTGAATCGGAGAAACAGCAAAACCCCAGACGTACGTTTCGGCCTATTGTGGGCCTCGTCAGTGAGGTGCAGCCATATCCCTCTAGGCACACTGAGCAACGGGTCCACGTCTGGATTCCCGCCTCACACATAGGGAGACTTCCCTAAGTGTCATAATTTGCATAAATAAAAAGAGAGAAGCGCTCAACCTGAGAACGAACAATAGCATAATAGCTTGTTCTATGGCTAGTTTCCACCCAAGAAGCAGCCTCTTTTTGCTCAACATGTGCCTTTCACAGAGAAGAACTTTCCTGAAGCATATCAGTCTGATCCTGACTTCACAGTACAGTCCAGCCCCGAAATACCAGGCAATCCCTCTATGAACGAGAGAAACGGCAAAACCCCAGACGTACGTTTTGGCCTATTGTGGGCCTCCTCAGTGAGGTGCAGCCATATCCCTCTAGGCACACAGCCATATCCTTCTAGGCACACTGAGCAACGGGTCCACGTCTGGATTCCCGCATCACACATAGGGAGACTATTAAAATCTGTTCAGTACGATCTATCACTGCCCAAGTATAGGTGATACTTTGTGTGCTCCTGTGTGTAACCCTTTAATTGCTGGACTGCTTTACTGTTGCCAAATCCTGCCTGCCTGACCATTCTAGTGGTGTGCCCTTGGACTGCTTTACTGTTGCCGAATCCTGCCTTCCTGACCATTCTAATGGTGTGCCCTTGGACTGCTTTACTGTTGCCGAATCCTGTCTGCCTGACCATTCTACTGGTTTGCCTAAGACCGCTCTACCATTGTCACTGGGGACTGTCCTGCCTGTGGTGAGTGCCGCCTACCACATCTTTCTCTCCTCTGTGATAGTCCCTATCTTTCCAGCTCAACGCCGGGATAACAAGACTACTGGCCGAGCATTACACTAAGTTCCTGTTTTATCATAAGGTGCTTATATTATGGGGTTGATTCCAATCATGTTTATCAGCTGTTTTTCAGCTACCGATATGCTTTGAAATAATCATAATGCAATTGTCATATCCCTTTAAGGGTTTACCTGGGTCTTTGTGATATCATCATGACACCTATTTAGTGCTCCCTCTAGCTTTCCAAAAGTACTTGCTTATTAGTCAAGCTGTGTACCTCCCGAATTGTATCCAATGTGAGTACATTTCCCAGATCTGTTCATGAGATTCTGTCCTACTCCTTTTAGATTGCTTTGACTCTTCAGGATTGTGAACTCTGCAAGCTATTTTTTGTACCTTGTTTGGAGTTTTATACATCTCAAGACATCCAGTCATCTCACACTGCACTATTTTGTTGCTCTAAAAGTTTTCCATGCAGTTTTTAGACTGGCCACATCACTAGGATCCTTTCACATGCTTAACAGCCAGATCTGCAAGTGATTCTGTGCAAGCTTTACTAAGGATCTACTTTTACTTCCAAGCACATTATAGTGATTTCATTACATGCAAGAGCAGTTATTATTAACTCTAATACTTCCTCCTTTTGCTCCACAACACGCCAGCAGCTGTTAAAGGTAAGGTGTGGTGGGGGGGGGGAATAATTGTATTAGAGCTAAAAAAAAACTATTCCAAAACTGTCACAGTGAGTTGCATACATAAAATAAATATCCTGTTCATTGTCACTACTATTAATACTTAGAATTGTAACTTTATTTTGCCTAGACATACCTGCAAGTGGGTTCACACAAGCACTCGTTACACAGCACTGCAGTTTCCTGTAATTGGAACAGCAATCAATAATACCATTTATGTATTTGAAAATGATTTGATTGGATATAGGAAAAGTCAACTATATGATGCATGGACAGCTTCAACTTTAGTGATCACATTCCATCCGACCACAAGTTATCAACTAAATATTGACAACGAAAAAGACACATTGAATTTAACAGCCAATGGCATGTAATTTAATTCTCAACATCCAAAAATTAACAGTTAACACAAATCCAATAAACAATAGAGTTATCTGTTTGTGCCTGCATGGATAAAAAAAAACAAGGTAACAATTTGCATTCTAACTTTAGCTTTTTTTGATGGCAATCAAATCTTGACAAATATCAAACAATACATACAGAAAGAGAAGTGCACTGTCAGGAACGAACCAGCTCAATAACTTGTTAGTTTTTTTTTTCTATGGCAATTTACTACATGAGTGCAGCTTCTTTTAGACCAACAATCCTTTTCATAGAGAAGAACTTTCCTGAAGTATATCAGTATGATCCTGCCTAACAAGGCAAAGGGCAACCAGATGTGAACTCCTTTCCCAGTGTGCTTAGAGGAATATGGCTGTCACTTACTGACGAGGCCCAATGAAGGTCGAAATGATTATCTGGGGTTGCCGTGTTCCTTGTTCAGTCAGGAGTTCCTGACTGAACAAGGACCCATATCGTCTGTCCAGACCTTCCATTCACCCCTCAGATTCGCTTTCAACATGTAAATGGTATTTTTGAAAGGGTACAATATTTGCCTCTGGGTCGGAAGATCTTAAGATTTTAAAAAAAGTCTCCATTTTCCAATAAAGCGCACTAAATATACATTAACACCAAACAGAGTATCAGATTGTTCATGCAATAAACTTTTCAACTCAACTCGCCATGTTTTTTGAAGGAGGAATGCTGCCTATGACCCCAAGAACACCATGGAGGTGGAAACATTATGCTTTAGGGGTGTTTTCCTGCTAAGGGGACAGGGCAACTTCACCGTATCAGAGGGACGATGGACTTGGCCATGTACTGTCAAATCTTAGGTGAGAACCTCCTTCCCTCAGCCAGGGCATTGAAAATGGGTTGTTGATGAGTATTCCAGCATGACAATGACCCAAAACACATGGCCAAGGCAACAAAGGAGTGGCTCAAGAAGAAACACATTAAGGTCCTGGAGTGGCCTAGCCAGTCTCCAGATCTTAATCCCATAGAAAATCTGTGGAGGGAGCTAAAGGTTCGAGTTGCCAAACGTCAGCCTCGAAACCTTAATAACTTGGAGAGGATCTGCAAAGAGGAGTGGGACAAAATCCCCTCCTGAGATGTGTGCAAACCTGGTGGCCAACTACAAGAAATGTCTGACCTCTGTGTTTGCCAACAAGGGTTTTGCCACCAAGTACTAAGTCATGTTTTGCAAAGGGGTCAAATACTTATTTCACTCTTTAAAATGCAAATCAATTTATAACTTTTTTGAAATCAGTTTTTCTGGATTTGTTGTTGTTGTTCAAATTAACTGTTCAAATTAAACCTACCATTAAAATTATAGACTGATCATTTCTTTGTCAGTGGGCAAACGTACAAAATCAGCAGGGGATCAAATAATTTTTTCCCTCACTATACCTGTATATAAATTCCTGTAGATATATAGGTATAGATATATATTTTCTTTCCTATAATAATTAAAGGACATAGAGACATAACATGTGGGATATAATTCCCACCACTAGGAGGTGTCCAAGAACCCTCACAAGAGCTTAAATTCCTTCCCACCTCTCCTTAGTTTTTGTTCTTGGCCTCCTAGGAGAAGGACGAGAATAGAGGTGTTCCAGCTACTTGCTTATGGATTGATGTTTGGGAGCTCAGATCAATGTGAAACCCTTTATCCCTGGGATGTATCATTCACAAAGAATCTAGATCGCAATCTGAATGATACAGAGACATAGGAATACCCCGTTATGTGAGCAGTATCTCCATAGGGATTTCAGCCGTAAGTACCCTCAGGTGTCGCAAGGACATGTCCCTTAGCCCCCCTGTGGAATAACTGTATTTACTCATGTAAGTTGTGCTTGTCTGTCTTATCCGGAACATAGAATAAGATAGCAAATTTCCTAAGGTGGGAACGCCTACAAGAAACAAAACAACACATTTTGCCAAAATACATTCCTCAAAAGTGAGGCTTGTATTCACTATGAGATCAATACTTTTTTTTTTAAATAAAAATCACTATTTGTACAAGCATTGGATGGGCTCGCTACTGGATACTGCTGCAGTTTGGTGACTGGTAAGCTGGTGGAGGGCTTCAACTTCAGGTAAGCCACTTACCAAAGCACAGGCACAGCCCACAGACTGTTAGAAGGTACTCTGACACAAGTACATCATAGCAAGGTGATTTAGCCTGCTCTCGCACTGACACACTTTTTTGCCCAAAACATGAATATATCTGTCCTATATTACTCAGGAGGGCATTCTTAGACCACTGACACTTTTTTTGGACTCTTTGGCAGCCTTTTTAACATTTAATTAAAAAAAATAGGGATATGGCCCTTTAAGAAAACCACTGAATTAGCGATTCTCTGAATAAGCATCAGGTTAGCCTATACAGCATTTAGGGGATTTTTTTGGAGCATGTATGTTTAAATGCACTAAAACTTTTGTTAAAGCTTTTTTTTTTTTTTACTGTTTTTAGCCTCTGAGAAAAAATGTATTCTTACTTGATAAGTTCCTTCCTTTCTTTCTTGGTGGTGAGAGTCCACAGACTCACCCTTTTTTCCTTGTTGGTGGCTTTTCTATTGCTTTACCACAGGGCTTGCCAAAAAAAACAGGAGCCTGGGAGCCACTGGCTCCTAGAATTTTACTCCTGACTCCTAAACTTTTGAGTTATTCACCATAGATCTATATAGAGATACTACTGTTTGGCTCCTAAAAGTATGTCTGGCTACTAAATATTCTTACTGATTTGTTGACTCCTGCTTTACCCTACTATCCCTTTTTTCTTCTTCCTATTTTTGGCTATATGTAATCCTGGGAGGGTCAGGGAAGTAGGAGGGATATTAAAGCTCTGGTGTAGGGTGTCTTTGCCTCCTCTTGGTGGCCAGGTAAGGAATCGTGGACTCTCACCATAAAGAAAGAAAGAAATTTATCAGGTAAGAATAAAAAAATTTTTTTTGAAGTTTGCAGCATTTTGAAAACCTAGGCTACAGATTTTTGCTTTTTTTGTTCTCTCAGGGGCGGATGTCCTATATATTAGCCTCAAAGAAGTTTCCATGAGCTTAGCCTGCTGCATGGAATCGAATGACATGCAATTTGGTGTATGCTTTTTGTTCAAACCCCTATATCTTATGATGGTTTGGCATGTTTGTTGTAGGCCCTTAGGAACTTCTTGTCCAAGAACCGTAATAGCTGCATGTGTTGATTCAGCCTAGGGTTCCCTGTTTGCATAGTTAGACATGAGTGGCCAATGCCAATAATGTTAGTGTTTGTAATGTTGGCAGGCTGAGTATATGCATGATTCCTTTATATAGGTGGTTAGAGTCCATTAACTTGTTACTGATGAGATGCACATTCCTACCAGGAGGTGGCAAAGTTTCCCAAACCTCCAAAAGCCTATAAATACCCAGCCGACCTCACTCATTCTTCAGTTTAAAAATGTTGCCTCCTTAGGAGGTGGTGAAGCATTTTGAAGCCCAGTTCCTCTCTAAGTACAGCGTTTGTCTGAGGGATGTGAAGGGAGTATTGCCTAATGATACCATGTTTTCACCTATGGGAAATCTATCCATAAGGCTCTCTGTAAATTTTGTTGCAGGGATTAATCTGCTTGCCTCCCTTTACAGTTTGACATACTCCTCTACATTATCTCTGCTGATATGTTTTAGTACTGGTTTGGCTATCTGCTATATGTAGATGGGTGTATTATGGTAAGTATTATCTTTTTTTTTCTTTAAGACACTCTCAGCTATAGAAGGCACTTTATTTTTAAAGTTATAAATGTGTATATAAATATATATTTGCCATGAGACAGGTTGTTTATTTCTCCTTAAGCCTCATGAAAACCGCATATGTTTATTGTAACAATATTAAATGCTTACCTTTAGGCCATTTTTTACCTCTGCATTCACAGAGGTTCTTTTTTTCAAATATTGTGCGCAAATGCACATGATGATGCTATTTACGTTATTATGACGCGCCATATTTTTGTTGCTAACATATTTGTGCCTTTTTTTTTCAGCTTAGAAACCCACTTCCACATCACTCTGTGCTCTCATAATTTTTAGAGAGCTGTATGCAACACTTCTTTTTACATCTTCAAGATGTTTGTTTTAACGTTATTTATTTTCATAGCATTGTTTCCCATTTCGTCTTAAAAAAACTGCTGTATTAAGGAGCATGTGATATTTTGCAACTAATTGTATTTTTTGTAAATTTTTTGCTATGTCGTCTAAAACTGAACCTGCCGCAGACATTATCATAGGAACGGAGCTGCATGAACATATTTCTACCAAAGCTAAGTGTGTTTGTTGTAAAAAAGCTGATTTGAAAATGTATTACATGCTGACAATATTTCTACAAAGGCATCCACTATGTTTCCATCTTAGTCCAAAGCAAAAGGCATTCCTGCAGAAATAAAAGATTGTATTGCTGCAGTCATAGAAAAGGCTTTGACTGCTATTCCGCCTTCAAATAAACGTAAAAAAGACTTTACAAAGTTTTCTTAAGTCTAGTGAATCTTGTACTGACCGATTGCATAATGATGTATCTTCTACATCAGAGACAGAAATTGACAAATCTTCTTTTTTTTAATTTAAAATGTAACATATTCACTCTCTTTTAAAGGAAGTAGTATTTACTTTGGGGATTGAGTAGCCTAAACCTCCTGATGATAAATCTTGTAATCGTTTAAATTCTGTATTTAAGACTACTGTTATTACACCTGAAGTTTTTCCTATTCCAGATGCTATCTTTAATGTGATTGCTAAAGAATGGTCTAAACCTGGTACTTCTTTTAACCCTTCTTCTAGGTTTAAAAAATTGTATCCTTTGCTAATTTGGAACTTTGGGAAACAGTCCCTAAGGTTGATAGGGCTATTTCCACTCTAGCTAAATGTACTACCATTCCTATGGAAGACACCACTTCTTTTAAAGACGCTTTAGATAGGAAGCTTGAATCTTATCTTCAAAGGGCATATTTACATACTGGCTATATTCTTAGACCAGTTATATCTATGGCTGATGTTGCTCCTGCTTCTACCTTTTTGGTTGGACAGTTTAGCTCAGCAGTTGTCTTCAGACCTTGAATTTTTTTAACATTATCCCTTTACTTCAACATGCAAATCATTTTCTTTGCGATGCTATCTTATGAAAATCAACGTCAAATCTATGTTTTTAGCTATTCTAACTAGAAGAGCTTTATGGCTTAAGATTGGCAAGATTACTGTCTCTCTCTTTTCAAGGTAAAGAATTGGATTCTATTATCTCCACTATTACTGGGGGGAAAGGACTTTTCCTTCCCCCAAGACAAAAAATCTAAGGAAAAATTTAAAGCAACCAATAGTTTTCATTCCTTTTGTCAGAATAGAGAACAGAAAACTGCTCCCTCCCTTAAAGCCTCTGGCTCTAATTGGAGACTATCTCCAAATTGGAATAAATCCAAACCATATAAAAAACCAAATTTGTCTCCTAAGCCAGCATGAAGGTGCGGCCCCCAATTATTATTATTATTATTATTATTATTATTATTGTCATTTATTTATATAGCGCCGCCAAATTCCGTAGCCCTGGGTACAATGATAGGGGTATACAATGACAAGGATTTGTGATAAAATACAAAACATAACAAAACTAAACACATCTAGTACAGGAGGAAGAGGGCTCTGCTCCGGAGAGCTCACAGTCTACAGGTTTAGGGTGCAGTGAAATAAGGTTGGGGTAGCTTTTCACATTGGTTGTAGTTGCAGCAGTGAGTCAGGCAGTTCATGTATTTGTTTGGTTCAGATGAGGGATGGAGGAGAGATGGTAAGCCTGTCTGAATAGGTTGGTTTTCAAGGAGCGTCTGAAGCTATACGTGGTTGGAGACAGTCTTATGGAGCGGGGTAGAGAGTTCCAGAGGACAGGAGAAGCACATGCAAAGCCTTGGAGGCGGGAGTGGGATGTAGAGATAACAGGAGTGGAGAGACGTAGGTCAGATGTTGATCGAAGAGGACAGGATGGGGAATATTTCACGATGAGAGAGGAAATATAGTTGGGAGTTAGACTGTTGAGTGCTTTGTAAGTTAGGGTTAATACTTTAAATTGTATTCTGGAGTGTATGGGGAGCCAGTGTAGAGACTGGCAGAGCGGAACAGCTGATGTAGTTCAGCGACTTAGGTGGATGAGTCTAGCAATGTTGCGTAGGTGTGAAATGGCAGGATTTGGTAAGTGCTTGTATATGTGGGTTGAATGTGAGCTCTGAGTCTAGTGTGACCCCAAGACAGCGGACCTGGGGTGAGGTGTTGAGAATAGAGTCTCCAACTGTCAGAGAAATGTCAGATTTTGAATGCCCAATCCAGTTCTTCTGGCGGGGGGCAGACTAAAACTGTTTCAATAATTTTGGGTAGACTCTGTCCAAAATCAGTGGATTCAGAATATTATTTCTTAGGGGTATCAAATGGGATTCAGACTAAGACTTCCCAAAGAAAGATTCTTTCTCATCCATGTTCCAAAACAAACATTAAAGGCCCAATCATTTCTGAAATGTGTTTCAGATCTAGAACTCTTGGGGGTAATTGTCCCAGTTCCCCTACAGGAACAGGGTTGGGGTTTTATTCAAATATTTTCATCGTCCCAAAGAAGGAAACAACTATAAAGACTATTCTGCCAGGTCACTTTATGTCCATAATAAACTTACAGGATGCTTACCTTCACATCCCAGTCCACCCAGATAATTATCGATTTCTGAGATTCTCTTTTCAAGACAAATATTACTAATTTATCGCTATTCCATTTGACCTAGCAACAGCTCAGAGAATATTTTCAAAGGTTTTCGTGCCCTTCTATCTGTAATCAGAGAGAAGGGTTTTGTGGTGTTTCCTTATTTGGACGATATCTTGGTACTAGCTCAATCTTTTCATTTAGCAGAATCTCCCACAAAACAACTATTGTCGTTCCTTCAAAGACATGGTTGGAGGATCAATTTACCAAAGAGTTTCTTGATTCCTCAGACAAAGGTCACCCTTTTTTAGGTTTACAGATAAATTCAGTGTCCATGACTCTATCCCTAACAGAAAAGAGGCTATTGAAATTGGTTTCAGCTTGTCTAAACCTTCAGTCCCTATCATTCCCTTCAGTGACCATGTGTATGGAAGTTTTAGGTCTCATGATTGCAGCATCGGACGCAATCCCCTTTGCTTGTTTTCATATGAGACCGCTAGAACTTTGCATGTTACGCCACTGGTTCAAGGATTACACTCAAATATCAAAACTGATGTTCTTGAATCCCAATGCACAACTTTCTCTGACTTGGTGGTCTCTCCATCCAGATGTGTTCTATCAAATTGTACGGATGTGGGGCCCTCCAGAAATAGATCTGATGGCCTCTCGTCTGAAGAAGAAACTTCACAGTTATCTCTCATGGTCTAGGGATACTCAGGCAGAAATGTTAGATGCTCTAGCAGTACCCTGGTCTTAACAACCTGCTTACATTTTTCCTCCTCTGGTTCTATTACCAAGGGTGATCTCAAAGATCATAATGGAACATAATGGATCATAATAGATGTGTTTCTGATAGCCCCAGCATGGCCAGACATGAAAGTGTGGCCCTTAAGCCAGTTCTTCTGGTAGGGGGCAGACTCAAGCTATTTAAAAGAGTGTGGACAAACTCTCTCCAAAATTAGTGGATTTAGAATATCATTTCTCAGGGGTATCGAGTAGGATTCAGAATATGACCTCCCTTGGGAAGATTCTTTCTTATCCATGTAACAAAAAAAAGCTCAAGCCTTTCTGAAATGTGTTTCAGATCTAGAACTTTCAGGGGTAATTGTCCCAGTTCCACAGCAGCAACAAGGATTGGGGTTTTATTCAAATCTATTCATTGTACCAAAGAAGAAAAATTATTTCAGACCAATTTTGGATCTAAAAACTTTAAATCATTTTGTAAGAGTCCCAACGTTCAAGATGGTTACTATAAGGACTATTCTGTCTTTTGTTCAGCAAAGTCACTTCATGTCTACCATAGACTTACAGGACGCTTACTTTCACATTCCGCTTGATCCAGATGAATATAGATTTCTGAGATTCTCTTTTCTAAAAAAGCATTACCAATTTGTCGCTCTTACGTTTGACCTTGCAACAGCACCAAGAATATTCTCAAAAGTTCTAGGTGCCCTTCTATCTGAAATCAGAGAGCAGGGTATTGCGATGTTTATTTATTTGGACGATATCTTGGTTAGTTCCAAGATAGCTCAATCTAGCTCAATTTTTTCATTTAGCAGAATCTCATATGAAACAACTTCTGTTGTTTCTTCAAAGACATGGTTGGAGGATCAATTTACCAAAGAGTTTCTTGATTCCTCAGACAAAGGTCACCTTTTTTTAGGTTTCCAGATAGATTCAGTGTCCATGACTCTATCCCTAACAGAAAAGAGACATTTGAAATTGGTTTCAGTTTGTCTAAACCTTCAGTCTCTATCATTGCCTTCAGTTGCTATGTGTATAGAAGTTTTCGGTCTCATGATTGCAGCATCGGACGCGATCCCTTTTGCTCGTTTTCATATGAGACCTCTACAACTTTGCATGTTGCACCAATGATGCATGAATTATACTCAGATATCACAACTGATATACTTAAATCTTAACACTCAACTCTCTCTGACTTGGTGGTTTAACCATCACCTTATTGTTCAAGGGGCCTCCTTTGTTCATCCTACCTAGACTGTGATCACAACAGATGCAAGTCTCATAGGTTGGGGAGCTGTTTGGGGGTCTCTGACAGCACAAGGAGTTTGTAATCCTCGAGAGGCAAGATTACCAATCAATATCTTAGAACTCTGTGCTATTTTCAGAACTTTTCAGGCTTGGCCTCTATTGAAGACAGAATCAGTATAGGCTTTGACTCGTAATAAAAACCTGTTATTACAGCTGTTTGGGCCTAGCTAGATTATAAATTTAGCACATTTACTCTGGGAGCTTGCTCTTTAAGGGTTGCTGTATTGATTCTCTGTTAAAGTAAGATTGTCTGTTTAAGTATTATAGTTAGCTAACCAAGGTAGTTAGGCAAACAAGGTTTTGGGGTAACCAAGGGGAAATATATTTTATACTTTGAAGTTAAACCTTTTATTAAGAATGTGTGAGAATCTCATTCAGTGTACAGCTTGCCACATGTTTGCATCACTGGAGCAGCCGCTTCTGGGATTATATGTTTGTGGCAAGTGCGAGCATATTGTCTCTTTAGAAACTCGTATTGGGGATCTGGAGGAACGAATTGCAACACTACATGAAATTCAGACACTTGAAAGGGAAATGGATAGGACTGAGCTGGTTGTTAATGGTTCCAGCAGTGGGAATGGGGAGGATTCAGATGAGGAGACTCCAGGATGTAGCTGGGTCACAGTAAGAGGGCGAAGTAAGCGGAAGAGACAGGCCAGTTCTGATCTGGTACACCCCAATAGATTTGCAAGATTAAGTGAAGATGTTGGGGATATCAGTTCAGGGGTGGCAGTGTCAGAGAGGGCTGTGTTGCCTAGTATAGTGAACAGTCCTTTAGCTGTAGAAGAGGAGCATACTATGGTGGGCAGTCCTTCAGTCATGGAAGAGGGGCATACAAGTCAGGGCCAGAGGCAGATGTTGGTGGTAGGAGACTCTATTATTAGGAAGGTTGATAGGGTAATTTGTCATCCAGACCCTTTACATAGAACAGTTTGCTGTCTTCCAGGGGCTCGTGTTAGGCATATTGTGGAGCGTATTGATAGATTGTTAGAGGGATGTGGGTCTGATCCTGCAGTCATGGTGCATATTGGTACTAATGAAGGAATCGGTGGGAGATGGAGAGTCCTAAAAAATGACTTCAGGGAGTAAGGTAGCAAGCTTAAAGCAAGGACCTCCAAAGTAATATTTTCTGAGATATTACCAGTGCCGTGTGCTAATTCAGTAAGGCAGAAGGAGTTAAGGTCTGTTAATTCATGGCTAAAGACATGGTGTAAAAATGAGGGGTTTGACTTTTTAGAACACTGGGCTGATTTTTCACTAGGGTACAATTTGTACAGTAAGGATGGATTGCACCTGAATGACATGGGTGCAGGTGTGTTGGGGGAAAGGATGGTAGCACGTTTAGAGAACCTTTTAAACTAGGCAAAGGGGGGGAGGG
Organism: Bombina bombina; assembly: GCF_027579735.1. Lineage (NCBI taxonomy): Eukaryota > Metazoa > Chordata > Amphibia > Anura > Bombinatoridae > Bombina > Bombina bombina. The sequence continues at coordinate 833,853,459 of NC_069499.1, forward strand.
TCAGTTAGAACAAAATAGAACAGAGAGATCAGTCTGTGAATATGACAATCCCTTAATATCTCAAGGAAGGGATGACTTAAGAAATGTCACATTAGAAAATATAGAGGAAAGCACACCGAGTAGCAGCAGAAAGCACATGAAAATTAAATGTATGACAACAAATGCAAGAAGCATGACAGGTAAAATGGGGGAGCTGACGCTCTTAGTTGCAGAAGAGGACTATGATGTTATCAGTATAACTGAAACTTGGTGGGATGATTCACATGACTGGGCAGTTAACTTAGAGGGGTATACATTATTTAGGAGGGACAGGAATAATAAAAGGGGTGGAGGAATCTGCATGTATATTAAACCTAACCTTAAACCTACAATAAGGGAAGATATTTATGATACAAGTGACAATGTAGAGACCCTGTGGGTTGAAATAAAGAGTGGGGGGAAAAATCCTAAAAAAATATTACTAGGAACATGCTACAAGCCTCCCAACATTAGTGACCCGGAGGAAACTCAACTACTTATCCAAATAGGTAAGGCTGCTAATAACAGTGCTGTAATTATGGGAGATTTTAACTACCCTGATATAAACTGGGCCAATGAAACTAGTAATTCAGCTAAGGGGGATAGATTTTTAAATGTTCTCAGGGATAACTTCTTGTCACAATTAATAGAGGAGCCAACTAGGAGTAAAGCTATATTGGATTTAGTGCTATCAAACAATACAGATATAATATCAAACATAGAAGTTAAAGAACATTTGGGTAACAGTGATCATAACATGGTCACATTTGAAATCTATTTTCAAATGCAGTGTTTTAAAGGCTTAACTAAGACTTTTTTAATTTCAAGAAAGCAAAATTCAACGATTTAAGGAAATCATTAAATAATATAAATTGGGACAATGTATTTTCTAATAAAAATACAGAGAATAAATGGATAATATTTAAAAATGTGTTAAATAAATATACATATCAACACATACCATATGGTTATAAAAGTAAAAATAAAAAAACAAAGCCATTATGGCTAAATAAAGAAAATAGTACAGACTCAGCATACAATATTTATAAGGAATGTAACAAAGCATGCAAAAAAGCAATCAAATTAGCCAAAATTGAAAATGAAAAATTAATTGCTAAGGATTCTAAGTCTAACCCTAAAAGGTTCTTTAAGTACATAAATAGCAAAAAATCTAAGAAGGATAATATAGGTACATTAAAATGTGTGGAGGGTAGCATGATAAATAATGACAGGGAGAAGGCTGAGGTACTAAACCAGTTTTTTTCTTCAGTATACACAAGAGAAGAACCATTGAATGATACTTTTGAACATAATAGAACATGCCAGTCCATACCACTAACTGGGTTTTGTTTAGAGGATATCAGGAAAAAACTGGAAAATATTAAGGTAAATAAAACTCCAGGCCCAGATGGAATACACCCAAGGGTGTTGAGGGAACTTAGCACTGTTATAGACAAACCTTTACTCTTAATTTTTCAAGACTCATTATCCTCAGGCATGGTACCCCAGGATTGGCGTAAAGCTGATGTGGTGCCACCCTTCAAAAAGGGAAGCAGGGATGATCCAGGAAGCTATAGACCAGTTAGTCTGACATCAATAGTGGGGAAGATATTTGAAGGGATTATAAGGGATTATATTGATGAGCATATTCGTGTAAACAAGATTATGAGTTCTAATCAGCATGGCTTTAGGAGAAATAGATCATGTCAAACTAATCTGATTAGATTCTACGAGGAAGTAAGTCAAAATATAGATAAAGGGGAATCAGTGGATGTGATATACTTAGATTTTGCAAAGGCATTTGATACAGTGCCACATGAGAGATTAATGCACAAAATTAAGGGACTGGGAATAGCTGAAAATGTTAGCTCATGGATAAATAACTGGATAAAAGATAGGGAGCAACGAGTAGTAGTAAATGGATCATACTCAGATTGGACAAAGGTAATCAGTGGCGTCCCCCAGGGATCAGTACTGGGCCCTGTTCTTTTTAATATTTTTATAAATGACTTGGAGCAAGGATTAAATAGCGACATCTCTATTTTTGCAGATGATACTAAGTTAAGTAAGGTCATAAGGTCAGAGCAGGACGAACTGTCTTTACAAAGGGATTTGCTAAAATTAGAACTATGGGCAAGTGAATGGAAAATGAGATTTAATACGGAAAAATGCAAGGTTCTACATTTTGGAAGTAAAAATAAGCAGGCTACGTATTTTTTAAATGGGACAAGACTTAGCCAAACACAGGAGGAAAGGGATTTGGGAGTAGTAATAGATAACAAGCTAAAGATGGGTGCACAATGCAGGGCAGCGGCTTCAAAGGCTAATAAGATACTAGCATGTATTAAAAGAGGTATTGATTCAAGGGAGGAAAGCATAATTCTGTCATTATATAAAGCCCTGGTAAGACCTCACCTTGAGTTTGGAGTGCAGTTCTGGGGACCAATTGCTAAAAAAGATATTGCAGAACTAGAAAAAGTTCAGAGAAGGGCCACAAAGCTAATAAGGGGATTGGAGAAATTAACCTATGAGGAGAGGCTAGCCAAACTGGGTCTGTTTTCTTTAGAAAAAAGGCGCTTGAGAGGTGACATGATTACTTTATATAAATATATTCAAGGCCCATATACAGAGATGGCAGAAGCACTGTTTATTCCAAGAAAATTGTTTCTGACAAGAGGTCATAATTTAAGGTTGGAGGAAAGGAGATTTAATCTCCTGCAACGGAAACGTTTTTTCACTGTGAGAGCAATAAAATTGTGGAACTCATTACCAAAGGAGGTAGTGAATGCCAATACCATAGATACATTTAAAAATAGTCTGGATAAGTTTCTGTATACTAACAAAATTCATGGATATGATTGCTAGTATTAAATGGGTCACATTTTAATGGGGTTATTTAAGCTTAACTGGAGCTTTTTGTAAGTATTTTAGATTTGTATAGGTTGAACTCGATGGACTTCAGTCTTTTTTTCAACCTTATCTACTATGTTACATCTATCTCTACTCCTTGGGGTCTAAATTTTATATTAAAGACTTTGCAGGCTCCTTCTTTGAGCCTATGCATTATCTGGACATTAAACTACTTTCTTGGAAAGTGTTGCTTCTCTTGGCTATCTCTTCTGCTAGAAGAGTTTCTGAATTGTCCTTTTCTGATTTTCCCTCAAGATAAAGCTGTTTTGCTGAGTTTGTTTAAAGTTTTGCCTAAAGTTGTGAATTCTAACAACATTAATAGGGAAATTATTGTTCCTTCCTTGTGTCCTAATCCTAAGAATACTCTTGAAAGGTCTTTACATTCTTTGGATGTGGTAAGAGCTTTGAAATATTATGTTGAGACTACTAAAGATTTCAGAAAGACTTCTAGTCTATTTGTTATTTTTTCTGGTTCCTAAAAGGTCAGAAAGCCTCTGCAATTTCTTTGGTATCTTGGTTGAAACTTCTAAATCACAAAGCTTATTTGGAGGCGGGGCAGTCTCCACCTTAGAGAATAACAGTTCATTCTACAAGATCAGTTGCCACATCTTGGGCTTTCAAGAATGAAGCTTCAGTTTATCTTCTTTGCATACATTTATTAAATTTGACCATTTTGATGTTTTTGCTTCTTCGGAAACAGCTTTTGGTAGAAAGGTTCTTCAGGCTGCTGTTTCAGTTTGATTCTAATGCCTAGGATTTAATTTTTTTTTTTAAATCAAAGATTTTTATTGAGGTAATGCAACAAAACATGAACATATGTTATGACATACAGATATGCATTGTTGAAAGTTGTCTCATATGAACTTTCTATGAGTATAGTGAGATAGGGTGAGACAAGTTGAACACAATTATCCATATATGTTTGATTATCTAGACCAGGCATGTGAAACACATAATGATACCTAATTTTTTACAAATATTAAGCTGATTTCTCCAACATAGGTGTGTCCGGTCCACGGCGTCATCCTTACTTGTGGGATATTCTCTTCCCCAACAGGAAATGGCAAAGAGCCCAGCAAAGCTGGTCATATGATCCCTCCTAGGCTCCGCCTACCCCAGTCATTCTCTTTGCCGTTGCACAGGCAACATCTCCACGGAGATGGCTAAGAGTTTTTTGGTGTTTAAATGTAGTTTTATTCTTCAATCAAGTGTTTGTTATTTTAAAATAGTGCTGGTATGTACTATTTACTCTGAAACAGAAAAGAGAAGAAGATTTCTGTTTGTGAGAGGAAGATGATTTTAGCAGACGTTACTAAAATCGATTGCTGTTTCCACACAGGACTGTTGAGATGAAGTAACTTCAGTTGGGGGAAGCAGTTGGCAGACTTTTCTGCCTGAGGTATGATGGCCACATTTCTAACACGACTTGTTAATGCTGGAAGGCTGTCATTTTCCCTATGGGGACCGGTAAGCCATTTTCTTAGATTAAGTAAAAGAATAAAGGCTTTATAAGGGCTTAATAAACTGGTAGACGATTTTCTGGGCTAAAACGATTGCTTGCTAAGCATATTTGACAGATTATAGCGCTTTATAGTTATTATAATCTTGGGGATTGTTGTTAAAAAAACGGCAGGCACTGTATGGACACCTTTTTCAGATGGGGGCCTTCTCTAGTCATAGGCAGAGCCTCATTTTCGCGCCACTAATGCGCAGTTGTTTTTGGAAGGCAAGGCATGCAGATGCATGTGTGAGGAGCTAGGATCCACTGAAAAAGCTTATAGAAGGCGTCATTTGGTATCGTATTCCCCTCTGGGCTTGGTTGGGTCTCAGCAAAGCAGATTCCTGGGACTGTATAGGGGTTAAATGTAAAAATTTTAAGGGTTAAAGCTTCCAAATTTGGTGTGCAATACTTTTAAGGCTTTAAGACACTGTGGTGAAATTTTGGTGAATTTTGAACAATTGCTTCATACTTTTTCGCATTTTCAGTAATAAAGTGTGTTCTGTTTAAAATTTAAAGTGACAGTAACGGTTTCATTTTAAAACGTTTTTTGTGCTTTGTTGACAAGTTTAAGCCTGTTTAACATGTCTGAACCATCAGATAAACGATGTTCTATATGTATGAATGCCAATGTGTCTCCCCATTTAAATATATGTGATAATTGTGACATGGTGTCCAAACAAAGTAGGGACAATGATGCCACAGATAATAATAGTGCCCAAGATGAGTCTTCAGATGAGGGGAGTAAGCATGGTACTGCATCACCCCCTTCTGTGTCTACACCAGTTTTGCCCACACAAGAGGCCCCTAGTACATCTAGTGCGCCAATACTTATTACTATGCAACAATTAACGGCTGTTATGGATAATTCTATTAAAAATATTTTATCTAAAATGCCTACTTATCAAAGAAAGCGCGATTGCTCTGTTTTAAACACTGAAGAGCAAGAGGACGCTGATGATAACGCTTCTGACATACCCTCACACCAATCTGAAGGGGCCAGGAGGGAGGTTTTGTCTGAGGGAGAAATTTCAGATTCAGGGAAAATTTCTCAACAAGCTGAACCTGATGTTGTAACATTTAAATTTAAATTAGAACATCTCCGCGCACTGCTTAAGGAGGTATTATCTACTCTGGATGATTGTGACAATTTGGTCATTCCAGAGAAATTATGTAAGATGGACAAGTTCCTAGAGGTTCCGGTGCCCCCCGATGTTTTTCCTATACCCAAGCGGGTGGCGGACATAGTAAACAAGGAATGGGAAAGGCCCGGCATACCTTTTGTACCTCCCCCTATATTTAAGAAATTATTTCCTATAGTCGACCCCAGAAAGGACTTATGGCAGACAGTCCCTAAGGTCGAGGGGGCGGTCTCTACTCTAAACAAACGCACTACTATTCCCATAGAAGATAGTTTTTTTTAAAGATCCTATGGATAAAAAATTAGAGGGTTTGCTTAAAAGAATGTTTGTTCAGCAAGGTTACCTTCTTCAACCAATTTCATGCATTGTTCCTGTCACTACGGCAGCGTGTTTCTGGTTCGAAGAACTAGAAAAGTCGCTCGATAAGGAATCTTCGTATGAGGAGATTATGGACAGAGTTCATGCACTCAAATTGGCTAACTCTTTTATTCTAGATGCCGCTTTGCAATTAGCGAGATTAGCGGCGAAAAATTCAGGGTTTGCTATCGTGGCGCGCAGAGCGCTCTGGCTAAAGTCTTGGTCAGCGGATGTGTCTTCCAAGACAAAATTGCTTAACATCCCTTTCAAGGGCAAAACACTGTTTGGTCCTGATTTGAAAGAGATTATTTCAGACATCACCGGAGGAAAGGGCCACGCCCTTCCTCAGGATAGGTCTTTTAAGGCTAGAAATAAGCCTAATTTTCGTCCCTTTCGCAGAAACGGACCAGCCTCTACTTCTACATCCTCTAAGCAAGAGGGTAATACTTCTCAACCCAAACCAGCCTTGAGACCGATGCAAGGCTGGAACAAGGGTAAGCAGGCCAAGAAGCCTGCCACTGCTACCAAAACAGCATGAAGGGATGGCCCCCGATCCGGGACCGGATCTGGTGGGGGGCAGACTTTCTCTCTTTGCTCAGGCCTGGGCAAGAGATGTTCAGGATCCTTGGGCACTAGAAATAGTTTCTCAAGGTTATCTCCTGGAATTCAAGGAACTACCCCCAAGGGGAAGGTTCCACAGGTCTCAATTATCTTCAAACCAAATAAAAAGACAGGCATTCTTACATTGTGTAGAAGACCTGTTAAGGATGGGAGTAATTCATCCAGTTCCAATAAGAGAACAAGGGATGGGATTTTACTCCAACCTGTTCATAGTTCCCAAAAAAGAGGGAACGTTCAGACCAATTCTAGATCTCAAGATCCTAAACAAATTTCTCAGGGTTCCATCATTCAAAATGGAAACCATTCGAACGATCCTTCCTACCATCCAGGAAGGTCAATTTATGACCACGGTGGATTTAAAGGATGCGTACCTCCATATTCCTATCCACAAGGAACATCATCAGTTCCTAAGATTCGCTTTTCTGGACAAGCATTACCAGTTTGTGGCACTTCCTTTCGGATTAGCCACTGCTCCGAGAATTTTCACAAAGGTACTAGGGTCCCTTCTAGCGGTTCTAAGACCGAGGGGCATTGCAGTAGTACCGTACTTGGACGACATCCTGATTCAAGCCTCGTCTCTGTCAAAAGCAAAGGCTCATACGGACATCGTCCTAGCCTTTCTCAGATCTCACGGATGGAAAGTAAACATAGAAAAAAGCTCTCTTTCCCCGTCGACAAGAGTTCCCTTCTTGGGAACAATAATAGACTCCTTAGAAATGAGAATTTTTCTGACAGAGGTCAGAAAATCAAAACTTCTAAGCTCTTGTCAGGTTCTTCATTCTGTTCTTCGTCCTTCCATAGCGCAGTGCATGGAAGTAATAGGATTGATGGTTGCAGCAATGGACATAGTTCCTTTTGCACGAATTCATCTAAGACCATTACAACTGTGCATGCTCAGACAGTGGAATGGGGACTATACAGACTTGTCTCCGACGATTCAAGTAGATCAAAGGACCAGAGATTCACTCCGTTGGTGGCTGAACCCGGACAATCTGTCACAGGGAATGAGCTTCCGCAGACCAGAGTGGGTCATTGTCACGACCGACGCCAGTCTGGTGGGCTGGGGCGCGGTCTGGGAACCCCTGAAGGCTCAGGGTCTATGGTCTCGGGAAGAATCTCTTCTCCCGATAAACATTCTGGAACTAAGAGCGATATTCAATGCTCTCAAAGCTTGGCCTCATCTAGCAAAGGCCAAATTCATAAGGTTTCAATCAGACAACATGACGACAGTTGCATATATCAACCATCAGGGGGGAACAAGGAGTTCCCTGGCGATGGAGGAAGTGACCAAGATAATTCAATGGGCGGAGGATCACTCCTGCCACTTGTCTGCAATCCACATCCCAGGGGTGGAAAATTGGGAAGCGGATTTTCTGAGTCGTCAGACATTCCATCCGGGGGAGTGGGAACTCCACCCGGAAATCTTTGCCCAAATAACTCAATTATGGGGCATTCCAGACATGGATCTGATGGCGTCTCGTCAGAACTTCAAGGTTCCTTGTTACGGGTCCAGATCCAGGGATCCCAAGGCGACTCTAGTAGATGCACTAGTAGCACCTTGGACCTTCAACCTAGCTTATGTTTTCCCACCGTTTCCTCTCATTCCCAGGCTGGTAGCCAGGATCAACCAGGAGAGGGCTTCGGTAATCTTGATAGCTCCTGCGTGGCCACGCAGGACTTGGTATGCAGACCTGGTGAATATGTCATCGGCTCCACCATGGAAGCTACCTTTGAGACAGGACCTTCTTGTTCAAGGTCCATTCGTACATCCGAATCTGGTCTCTCTCCAACTGACTGCTTGGAGATTGAACGCTTGATTTTATCAAAGCGTGGGTTTTCAGATTCTGTAATAGATACTCTGATTCAGGCTAGAAAGCCTGTAACTAGAAAAATTTACCATAAGATATGGAAAAAATATATCTATTGGTGTGAATCTAAAGGATTCCCATGGAACAAGATTAAAATTCCTAGGATTTTATCCTTTCTACAAGAGGGTTTGGAGAAGGGATTATCTGCAAGTTCTCTGAAGGGACAGATTTCTGCGTTATCTGTTTTACTTTAAAAGGCTGGCAGCTGTGCCAGACGTTCAAGCGTTTGTTCAGGCTCTGGTTAGAATCAAGCCTGTTTACAGACCTTTGACTCCTCCCTGGAGTCTTAATCTAGTTCTTTCAGTTCTTCAAGGGGTTCCGTTTGAACCCTTACATTCCGTAGATATTAAGTTATTATCTTGGAAAGTTCTGTTTTTGGTTGCAATTTCTTCTGCTAGAAGAGTTTCTGAGTTATCTGCTCTGCAGTGTTCTCCGCCCTATCTGGTGTTCCATGCAGATAAGGTGGTTTTGCGTACTAAGCCTGGTTTTCTTCCGAAAGTTGTTTCCAACAAGAATATTAACCAGGAGATAGTTGTACCTTCTTTGTGCCCGAATCCAGTTTCAAAGAAGGAACGTTTGTTACACAATTTGGACGTAGTCCGTGCTCTAAAATTCTATTTAGAGGCCACTAAAGATTTCAGACAAACTTCTTCTTTGTTTGTTGTTTATTCTGGTAAAAGGAGAGGTCAAAAAGCAACTTCTACCTCTTTCTTTTTGGCTTAAAAGCATTATCCGTTTGGCATATGAGACTGCCGGACGGCAGCCTCCTGAAAGAATCACAGCTCACTCCACTAGGGCTGTGGCTTCCACATGGGCCTTCAAGAACGAGGCTTCTGTTGACCAGATATGTAAGGCAGCGACTTGGTCTTCACTGCACACTTTTGCCAAATTTTACAAATTTGATACTTTTGCTTCTTCAGAGGCTATTTTTGGGAGAAAGGTTTTGCAAGCCGTGGTGCCTTCCATTTAGGTGACCTGATTTGCTCCCTCCCTTCATCCGTGTCCTAAAGCTTTGGTATTGGTTCCCACAAGTAAGGATGACGCCGTGGACCGGACACACCTATGTTGGAGAAAACAGAATTTATGCTTACCTGATAAATTACTTTCTCCAACGGTGTGTCCGGTCCACGGCCCGTCCTGGTTTTTTTTTTTAATCAGGTCTGATGAATTATTTTCTCTAACTACAGTCACCACGGTATCATATGGTTTCTCCTATGCATATTTCCTCCTGTACGTCGGTCGAATGACTGGGGTAGGCGGAGCCTAGGAGGGATCTTATGACCAGCTTTGCTGGGCTCTTTGCCATTTCCTGTTGGGGAAGAGAATTTCCCACAAGTAAGGATGACGCCGTGGACCGGACACACCGTTGGAGAAAGTAATTTATCAGGTAAGCATAAATTCTGTTTTTAACTCCCTGGTGACTTAAATTGCCTTATAGAGTGATACCTTACTAATCTTATGAAAAATAAAAAACAATATTTGTATGTTAACTAGAGAATTGATAACAAGTTGTATCTAGCGTATAAATATGCAATATGAATTATTGGTCACAGATATGCAGTTACAGAACCTGAGTACTCTATATTTAAAACAGTTGGAAATCTATTATTATTCAAGGTTCAACCTCAATCAATATTTTTATCTGTGCCTAAGAATGTTAAAGGACACAGCTCTGAATGTCATGAGTGTAACAACTTGTTATAATAACAGCTAATATATAGCGGATTAATATCGCTGTATAATTCACCAAACCAGGTGAATATAGATATAAGTACATAAGCCTTCTAAAGTTATATGATGTATACTCTTAGTGTTAGAAATGTGTGTAGAAGAGTTTGCTCTGGAGGAGGCGCTTATTTGCAATGTTTTGGATGTACTAAGCATATGACCCCTTCTAGGTCACTCCTGTATAGTAGCAGCTAACCTCTCTTTTAAGTTTTAAATTGAGAGTCTTGCTCAGAAGAATAAGGACAATGTAAATAAACTTAAACAAATATGATGCTCCCTTATGCTAAAATGTAGTTTTTCCCCATATTAATGCAGATGATTTTAGAAAAAAGGTGTACTCCCTCATGTAGCTGGGAGTTAATTACCATACTTGCATGAGCTAATATATTAACTATATGAGATTACTAAACATGTGAGCCTGCTATATGAGACAACAGGAGCGCATACTGTCCATATACTATCTACATGTACCCTCTATTAAATTATGTATACGCTGTACCCAAAGTGAGCTAATGCTGGGAGACAAGACCTTTGGCTAAACATCTACCTAGGTAGCCATCATTAGTAAGTGGGAAGCTTAAAAAGTAGAACTCAACAATCCACATCGTTAAAGCATAAGTAAAAAATGAATGCAAAAAAATAATGTCCAAAATATTTTAGTTGTCTTTTGGGAAGATCTCAGCGATAAAGTCTTCATTAAAACAGGATATATCAAGCTGGCAGCCCAGTCTCATATTTATATTTCCAACCAAGAAGTTATCATGTGCATATGAGGGACTGTTGAGCACAACACAGCGAGGTATAACAAGGGACAATTACCCAATACCCTTTCAAATTTTGCTTGGATTACTGCTGGGAAAGCAACAGTTCACTGCAGAGCAAGAGTTGCAAAAAAGTTTTCGAGAGTCACCTCCTAAGTATGTCTTGGACGTCTGGTGTCGGGATAACAGGTAAGCGCGTGAGGTCGATATCGCATCAATCCCCATCAGAGAGAGTCTCACAGAAAGCTTTAAGCTACCGGTCATCCCCTGGGCTTTTGAAGGTAATAAGCATTGTGTCGGGTGGTCGGCCGCATCCACCCGCACTAATGACTGCATCCTCTCAGGGGTTCTCCCGACCTCAGTAGTAAAATGGTTATGTGAGTCATTAAGATCTTCAATACTTTGACAACACATGGGGGCTTCCTGCTGTGACCCGCATAAAGGCTCTCTGGGATCCGCTGTGTGCCTAGGTATCTCCTCTAGACTGAGAGAAGACTGTGAGCAGTATCGCTGCATGTCTTGCTCCGATATGGACGCCATTAGTCTCTCCGGATACGTTGGCTCTTGAGGGCGGGCTTTTACAAGGAATTTAAGATGAGCAAAGTTATTGTCCATTTTCCGAGCTAGTGCAGCTACTAGATCTTGAATTTCAGCATGTGTAGTACCATCCATTGTGACACGTAGTTATACCCCCTCGAAGTGGCTATGTAGTGTATCTGCTTTACCCAGCAGATGAGGGGGGGGGGGGAAGCTGATGAATGAAAGGTCTCCGTCGTGCCTGCCCAGACACCTTAGATAGTCGATCTGTATATATAATCTCCATAAGTTAAGTATCAAACTGATCCGTTGAGCTTCATGAAGTCATTTCCAGTAGAAAGGGATCTGAATTTTATAGTGGAGGAGAAATAAACGATATATTACTATTATAAGGCCTGGAGCATTTGAGATATGTGTCTGGACATGGAGGCTGCTAGGACACGCCCCCAGTTTTCTGAATTTTTAAGAAAACTCAGTTATTTTTTTAGATTCAATTTCTCTGCGGAAATAGCTGTTTTTATTTTATTATATTCCATCAGTAACTAACTTGTGAACTCTCGTCACCTATATGAAAGAAAACATAATTTATGTAAGAACTTACCTGATAAATTAATTTTTTTCATGGCAGCAAGAGTCCATGAGACCCACCATTTTTGGGGGGTTATGATTTTTTTGTTTAAAGCATATTATTTATCTTATTATAATTATTATTTATGCTTTTACTCCTTATACACCTCACTAACTTGGCTATACGTTAAACTGAGGTATGAGTGAGGTGGGAGTTGTATTTATAGGCATTTGAGGTTTGGGAAACTTTGCCTCCTCCTGGTAGGAATGTATAGGCCATCAGTAACTAGCTTGTGGACTCTCGCCACCATTAAAAAAATTAATTTATCAGGTAAGTTCTTACATAAAATATGTTTTTTTTAAATGTCTTGAAACTTTCAGTGAATGAGGACTGCATATTTCTGCTAGTGTGTACGAACTCACCAGGTGGAGGGTTATGCTACACCCTGTTAGAGTCTCCTGCAGTACCAGGAAAGCATAACCCTATTTTGTTATTTGCAATAGTATGATTAGGTTAGCATGATCACCCTTTGTGTTTGAGAGAACTGTTATGTTTAAGGACATGTGAAGCACATTAGTGTTGGAAAAGTGACAATGATTCTGGCCTTTTGTATGCGATTTAGGATTTTAGACTATAGGCTAATTTCCTTTCTGATGTTTTCTTATCTGAAAAACATGGAAATGGAAGTATAAAATGTAGACATATTTATATGTGTTTATGATTTCACATTGCTTGTTTAAAGGTACATACTACGCCAAATGATTTTCATTGACACATTCTGCACCTTACTTCTTAGCTGTGACCTAATGGTATATATTTGAAGTGTTGCGAATCTTGGTCTCTTCTGGTTTGTTCTTCTACAGGCCCCAAAACAACAGAGAGAATGTGCATTATTCTTTGGTAGTTGTATGTCTGCACCTTTTTGGGAAAGATCTCCTGTCTTTGCATACGATCTTTATATTAGTCTTACATGAAGTAATAAGAGTGTGTTAGAGCAGATTGACCCTGAATGTATATGCGATGGAAACTGTAGTCTACACTTGGATTTTAGTGAACTCTATCAATATGTTCTTAGTGTTTGTCCATTTCTGGTGTGTGTGTTCTCTCACAAAATCTACTCTCATTTGTCAAAGGAACACCTTTACTGGTTTCCTTAGAATGTTTCACTATACCATTTTCTTGTTTACGACTGCTTTACAATTGTAATACTTATGTTTCTTTCCTAAGATATGGTGAGTCCACAGAATCATCAATTACTAGTGGGAATATCACTCCTTGCTAGCAGGAGGAGGCAAAGAGCACTACAGCAAAGCTGCTATATATCTCACTTCCCTTACCCATAACCTCCAGTTATTCTCTTTGCCTGTGGTGCAAGGAGGAGGTGAAGTTTTGGTGTCTGATCTACAATCAAGATTTTTTTTTTTTTCAAAGAGCTTTATTTGGAAGTAAATAAAATCAAAATACATACATCTTAAATTCAATTTAGGGTTTACAAAGCTCACCCATACAGTCAATGAAGAGAGTAGGAAATAAAATAATACCGAATACACGTAGGGGATGAGATTAGTGGGGTCTTCGCCCCTGTCAGCATCAGCATAAGGAGTGTTTTTTTTTTTATAGGGTTCTGTATTATGAACCGGAAGTGAAGGAGAAGGACCTCTGGTGTCTTTGGGATGTCTATCTCTAAAATTTGTGTTATCTCTGCCCATAAGGGTGACTAAAAAATCTCCAGTAAGGGACAATCCCACCAGATATGCAAGACAGTGCCCCACCCTCCACACCCCCTCCAACATCTATCTGATGTATTTCGGTATATTGTCTTAAGTCGTGTGTTGGTGTAAGATACCACCTACTCAGAAGTTTATAATGCGATTCTTGTATACAAGCAGAAACTGAAACCGTCTTAGCCACGCGGAATATCCTCTGACAGTTCAGTGCCCAATTCTTTATGCCACAATCTGGTAGAGGTCGGGAGGGCGCCATCTTTGGGCATTGTGAGTAGTCTGTATATTTTGGAAGTAAGGTGTCGAGGAGTGGTATGATGCGTACATAGTGTCTCAAAAGGTGTGGGACCCCTAAAGAATTGTCGCGTATACTTATGGGTGGTTATGTAATGTCTTATCTGTAGGTACACAAACCATGGTAGCGGGTGATCTGGGAAAGGTTCCAGGACCTCCTCTCTTGTTTTTAATTTACCATCAGTGATAAAGGTACTAACATGATTATTATGTTTGGATGTACATGAGCGGGGCAGTCCAACCAGTATAGGAATTTCAGGATGATCATATACCGGGGTTAGAGGTGAGTATGTGGTTGAAATGTGTGATTCAGTGCGAACCGTCCTATCCCATTCACTAAAGGGCTCCCCTAGGAGGGGAAAAAGGCCATTTCAGGTGCTCTATGTGATTCCCTCTTCCACAGTAGAGAAGCTAGATCCCCAGTATGAAGAATGAAAGAATCTATGCCAATCCAGTCTTTCTGTGCACCTCCCTGACACCACTCCACCGCCCGCTGAAGCAGAATAGCTCTCCTGTACAGATATAAGTTGGTGAGTCCCAGCCCACCCCCTTCCCTGGGTAGGTACATAGTCTGTTTGTTGACTCTTGGTCTTATACCTTTCCAAATATATTCCTCGATTTAGGTGTTGCAATGCGGCAAGGTACGAGTGGGGGAGAGGGTTTGGGATTGTTTGGAAGAGATATAGTATCCTTGGAAGGACATTCATCTTGATCACATTGATCCTTCCCAGGAGATCGACTTATGTATCCAAGTCGAGAGATTGCAAGAAATGTCTCTCTTAAGGGACGCATAGTTTGCCTCATAAATATCTGTTGCAGATGCGGCTATAGTGACGCCTAGGTATTTCAGGGATTTAGAGTTGATTACAAAGGGGTAGTAGTAGCCATGTCATAGTGGAGGGCGGCATAGCGATACCCAACAGCTCTGATTTAGAATTATTTAAAAGAAAGTGAGAGACTTCTCCATATCTGGTAAACTTGTCCAGAAGGGCGGGAATGGATGTTTCGACATCTGTAAGCGTGAGCAACAGATCATCGGCATACATTGCAATTTTGTATTCTTTAGTTCCTAATTGCAACCCCTTTATAGATTGATTAGTCCTGATGTTACTAGCCAGCGCCTCTATCGAAATAGCAAACAGAGGCGACAGCGGGCACCCATGCCTAGTGCTGTTGGCGATATTAAAGAGCTCGGAAAGGATATCATTTACTTTGATTTGTGCATTGGACGAGGAGTATAAGGCGAAAACCATTTTTATAAATTTGTTTCCAAACCTCATCTTTTCCAAGGTGTTCCTTAGGAACTGCCGATTCACCCTGTCAAATGCCTTTTCGGCGTCTGTAGATAACAGAGCAAGTGGCACTTGGTTAACTGTAGAGTAAGCAGTTAGTTGCAGAATTTTAAGGGTGTTATCCCTTGCCTCCCTCCCTGGGACAAACTCCACTTGGTCAAGAGAGATCAACGAAGGAAGGAACCTGTTGACCCTATTAGCCAAAGCCTTAGCTAAGATCTTCACGTCTGTATTAAGCAGTGATATTGGTCTATAGCTTTGTGTTTTATCTACCGGTTTCCCCGGTTTCGGTATAACCGTAATATACGCTGCTAGCATAGATGGCAGAAGTACTCCCGTGTCAGCTAGCTCATTAAACAAGTTTTGCAGGTGGGGCAGTATATATGAGAATATTTTGTAGTATTTAGCCCCAAATCCATCGGGGCCTGGGCTTTTACCAGTGGGCAGCTCCTTCAGAGCCCTCTATACCTCCTCAAGAGTAAGAGGGGACTCGAGGTAGTTTATCGCTTCTTGCTCTAATGTTGGTAGACGGGTGTGTGCGAGATAATCCTGTGCCTCAAATGAGTCTGAGGTCCTTCTGGGGGGTGGTGTGTGTGGGACAGCTTTAAGGTTATACAATTTGCAATAATAAGCCCTGAAGGCTTCTGCAATGTTAGGGCTATCTCTATGTATTTTATCCTCTCTCTCCCCCGAATTGCAAACACAAGTTTTTTTTATTTTAAAGCAGAGTAGGTTTGCTCTGATCTTTCTAAAGGGTCTAGCCTTAGCCCATGTCAGTCTCTTCAGTAGGGCAGTGGTGGCTTTTAAGCAATTGGGAACTTGTGGGGTACAATCCTCACTTTGTTTTCCCAAAACATTTTGCTGCCCTATTTAGATAGCCTGAGTAGGTTTACTCAGTCTTTTTGTATTTCCACAGGTCTATGTGAGGGAAGGCATCCTCTCAAACTAGGTGGGCTTTCCTGCTGCCAGACAGATGAGTATTAAGGTAAGTGACAATTTTATTTTTCTATGTAGCAGGGAAAAATGTGGCACTTATTCGGCTGAAATGCTGCAGGGGGACGTTTTTTTATTATTCCATTCAGGGTGCAGGTTTTTATGGCAGTTTTTGCAGGCACTGTTAGTGTGAGTAGTTATTTATTTTATTGATGGCTCAGTGAGGATCTGTTTTTAGTAACGGATTATGTACTTTTTTTTTTGGGGGGGGGGTTATTTATTTTTAAGCCTGTTTTCAAGAAAGTATAAAAAAAAAGGCTTTTTTGTTTGCGGTAGGGCCGCCCCTTTTAGGGAGGTTCTGATTCTTTGATGTCAGAGTAAATTTGGCGCTTTTTTTTCTCTTCCTGTAAGAGTGAGGTGCGCATATTTCTGATGTTTTGCTGTTTAGAAGGCTTCTTGCTGTTTTTGCTTCTCTGGAAATCCAGATTTTTCCTCAGTTTGCTGCGGGTTGCAGGACAGGTAGGGCAGCAATTCTGCTGGGGTATGTTTTCTTAATTTATTAAATTTAAAGGGAACATTTATTTAAGAACTTATTATTTAAGAACTTAATATTTAAGAACTTTTTTTGGTTCTGTATTATATCCTTTGCTAAAAGATATATATATATATATATATATATATATATATATATATATATAAATTAGATTTTTGTTTATTTGCTTTTTTTTGTATTATCGATCAGGAGGCTGTGCGGGATGTTACCTGTAGCTTATGTTTTGATGCCTAGGTGGAACCCCCAGTACCTTTTTGTTCTACATGTATTGAAAGAACTTTAGCTTATAGAAATGACTTTTTGATTCTGAGCCATCATTAGCTAAGGCTAATATTGTTCAGGAGCCTCCTGTTTCAGATTTGCCGCAGCTTTTTCCTTAAGCGTCCCAATCCTATTCATCTGCACATGCAGTGCCCTGTGTTTCCTCTCATGCTCCGTCTGGAGTTACTTTGCAAGATATTGCTGCCCAGGTAAAAAGGAAATTTTTAAAACGGAAATTTAAAGAAACAGTAAGTAAGGTTTCTGATCCTGAGGTGGCTAATCAAAGTCTTTCCTCTCAGAAGTCTGATTCTTGTGCATCTGAGGGTGAAATTTCGGATTCAGGCAGTATAATTCCATCTACTGATGCTGAAGTTGTGTCCTTCAGATTTAAGCTGGAACACCTCCGCTTGTTATTTAAGGAGGTTTTGGCTACCTTGGATGACTCGGATACTACTCTCGTTGTTAACCCTAAGAAGTCTAGTAATCTGAGGGTGGAAGGAGCTATTTCCACTTTGGCTAAGAGGACCAATATTCCCATAGATGATAGTTGTTCTTTTAAGGATCCAATGGATAAGAAATTGGAGGCATTATTAAAGAAAATGTATGTTCACCAAGGTCTTCATTGGCAGCCTGCAGTGTGTATTGCTACTGTTACCAGTGCTGCAGCTTACTGGTTTGATGCTTTGTCTGATTCTATTCAGACAGATATTTTTCTTGAGGAGATCCAGGATAGGATTAAGGCTCTTAAGGTTAACCAATTCCTTTATTTCGGATGCATCCTTACAGGTCATTAAACTGGGAGCAAAAATGTCTGGTTTTGCGGTTCTAGCTCACAGAGCCCTTTGGTTAAAATCCTGGTCTGCAGATGTTTCTTCTAAGTCTAAGTTATTAGCTATTTCTACAAGGGTAAGACCTTGTTTGGCTGAAATTATTTCAGATATCACAGGAGGAAAGGGATCTTTTCCTCAGGATAAGAAGAATAAGCAGAAAGGGCGTCAGTAATTTTTGTTCCTTTCGTAACTTTAGAGGTAAACCCTACGCTTCCTTTTCCAAACAGGAACTATCCAAGTCTTCCTGGAAGTCTGGTCAGTCTTGGAACAAGGAGAAACAGTCTAAGAAGCCTGTGGCTGACTCCAAGTCAGCATGAAGGATCGACCCCGATCCAGGAACGGATCTAGTAGGGGGCAGGCTTTCTCAATTTGCACAGGTTTGGATACGAGATGTCCCAGACCTGTGGGCCATGGAAATGTTATCTCAGGGGTACTAGATAGAATTCAAGACTTTTTCTCCCAGAGGCAGGTTTCTTCTCTCAAGATTATCTGTAGATGCCAGAAAGAGGCGTTCTTAAATTGTATCAAGGATCTTTTTGCCCTGGGAGTTATAGTTCCAGTTCCTCCGCAGGAACAATGTCTGGGATTTTATTCAAATCTGTTTGTGGTTCCCAAGAAAGAGGGGACTTTCAGACCTATTTTAGACCTAAAATATTTAAACAAGTTCCTCAGAGTATCGTCCCTCAAGATGGAGACTATACGTTCCATTCTTCCTTTGGTTCTAGAGGGTCAGTTTATGACAACCATAGACCTAAAGGATGCATACCTTCATGTTCCCATTCACTGGGATCATCACAAGTTTCTAAGGTTTGCTTTCATAGACAATCATTTCCAGTTTGTGGCTGTTCCTTTCGGTCTTGCCACAGCTCCCAGAATTTTCTCAAAGGTCCTGGGGCTTTTTTGGCATTGATCCGGTCTCGGGGCATTGCAGTAGCGCCTTATCTGGACGACATTCTGGTTCAGCCACCGTCTTTTCAACAAGCAAACTCTTATACGGAGATCTTGTTGTCTTTTCTTCACTCCCACCGTTGGAAGGTAAATCTGGGAAAAGTAGAAAAATCCACAGCACCTTAACGAATTTTCAACACTTTATTGAAACATCTTTCTCCCATACAGGTACAAAGCAGGTAGCAGCAACGTTTCGGGATATTATCCCTTAATCATGCTAATGAGCCTCATCTGATGAGATACATTTTATTGGCCTGCACTTTAACCCATAGTATACTGTTACAAAGTGAATTTTATCACTCAACATCACCACCTAGTGGTTATAAATATTATTACAGTTAAACACATATGTAAATTTAAAAACAATATACAATTTACCTATTCATCTGTTGGTATATCTATATACAAATATTTGTTGATATTCAATATCTTCTGCATAATATTACCATTTCTTCCTGAATTTTTTTTATTAAACATCCATTTATTATAGAAACACTTTGAGGTCCAGCTCTCTATTGATTCCTTTAGGAATTAAAGCATCCAATTTATATATCCAATAGGACTCTTTTTGTTTTAATATGGTTTCCTTATTGCCACCTCTTCTTAATTTATCCACTCCATCAATAATTTGCCACCTTAGTTGGCTTATATTGTGGCCTGCACTCAAAAAATGGCAAGATACAGGGGCTTCCTGGTCCCCACATCTAATATTGGATCTGTGTTGACTCATCCTATCTCATACCCTTCTGGTGGTCTCACCAATATAGATTTTTGAACATGGGCATTTAATAAGGTATACGACATAGGATGAGTCACACGTATAGAAATTGTTAATGCTAAAAAAAATTCCTGTTTGGGGATGTTGAAATTCTGTCCCTTTAATAACTGCACTACAACTTGCACAACCCAAGCATGGAAAAGTTGCATAGCTTTTCTTAGTGATGTATTTCTGTTTCTTTCTAGATCCCAAATAATTTCTAACCAACATATCTCCCAAATTTTGGACTCTTCGATATGCTATCATAGGTGGTTTTTTAAAGGATTCAATATTTGAATTACAATTTTTTAAGATGCGACTGTGTTTAGATACAATGTTCCTCACTTTCTTACTAATTGGGTTAAACTGCGTTACACCAACTACCCTTTCTTCATCTTTTTTTTTTAGCTCTAAAAACATTGTTATCTTTCTCTTCTGATTCCCTCATGATTTCTTTCTCAATTAACTTCCTGGGGTATCCTCTTTGTAGGAACTTATCCCCCATTTCTTGTAGTCTGTTTACAACTAGGTAATCATCATTTACAATCCTTTTTACTCTTTTAAACTGACTACGTGGTAGAGAATTCATTAAGGGCTCATAATGAAAGCTTTCATACCTTAACAAAGTATTTCTATCTGTTTTCTTTCGATGCAGATCAATCTTAAATTTACAAGTTTCCCTGTTTATATGTATTATCGTGTCCAGGAATACCACTTTTTCCTCACTGAAAGTTAGTGTGAATTTTAAATTATTTACAGCTTGATTAAATTCTTCAACAAATGCCAATAGGGTACCAACGTCGCCCCACCACACGTCAAATATGTCATCTATGAAGCGCCACCACAACGCTCCATTTTTAAGAAACAACTCATTTTCGTATACAAATTTTTCTTCAACACTATTCATGAACATATTGGCGTATGCTGGGGCGACGTTGGACCCCATGGCAGTACCTCTTGTCTGTAAAAAACAGTCATCTTGAAACAAGAAATAATTATTGTATAGTATTATTCTTAATAAATTTTCAAAGAATAGTATTTGACTCTCACTATACAACTCCGAATTTCTCAGTGCCAAGATACATGCTCCTATGCTACTTTCATGGTTAATTACAGTGTACAAACTACTTACATCGATTGTATACAGAATACATTTTGCATTAGCCAATGGTAAACCCTTTAATTTTTCAATGAAATCACTGGTATCTTTAATATAAGAGGTTATTTTTTGAACCTCTGGCTGCAAAATCTTATCCATATAGGTGGCTATGTTTGTAAAGACAGATTCTATTCCTGCCACAATTGGCCGCCCAGGTATCTCTGTTAAATTTTTATGCACCTTAGGTACTGTGTAGAAAATTGGCGTTTTAGGCCATTCTACATTTATATGTAGAATGGCCTAAAACGCCAATTTTCTAACTTTTTGTCAATAATACCAATCCTGAATGCCCAATTTAACACTCTTCTTATTTCTGCCTGTATTTTAACCACCGGATTACTCTGTATTGGTTTATAGGTATCAATATCTCCCAACTGCTGTTTAATCTCTGTAACATAGTAGACAGTATCTAACACTACAGTGGCCCCCCCTTATCAGCTCTTCAGCTTTTTTTGTGGCACTGTTAGATTAGGTTCATATACTTTATATTTTTTCAGACTTTTATTATTGTGATTAGCTTTTAATTTTAACACATCACACTTAACCATTTCAATGTAGGTCTCCACACTATTATTGCCTTGGGTTGGTATGTACATACTTTTCTTATATAAACCTGTAGATTTTAATGTTAACATATCTCTTTTAGGTATAACAGTGGTATTAATCAATCGTGGGCTCTCATTAAATAAACATTTTAGCCTCAATGTCCGGAAAAACCTATACAAGTCTTTCTCCAACTCAAAAAAGTTAATGTCTTTTTTAAGGACAAAATGACAATCCTTTATCTAACACTTCGTACTCACTCTTCTGCAGGATCTTACTCGAAATATTAATCACTGTTGACCCTTCTTTTTCACCTTGCTGGTTTTCTTTCTCGGCGGGTATCGGCGATCTTTCTCCATGCCCCTTGTGTTTGCGCCCGCCTCTGTGGCGCTTCCTGATGACGTCGGTGAGTCGTCGTTCAACTCTAAAAAACTTTGCCCATCTGATGACTCCGTACTGCTGACGCAATTTCCGCCATCTTTGAATTTCTCCTTCCCTTGGTTCCGATTAGCTCTCTGTTGTTTACCGGCCCCTCTTCTCTTCCAATGGGATGGTTCACATCTCCACCTGTAGACATGCCCCTGGAGGTAATCCATTTTGTCACGCTGAAATTTTAACCTCTTCTGTTCCTGCAGCTCTTTCTTCAAGGTATTGATTTTATCATCTACCTCCTTTATTTTTTTAGCAAATTCATCCGATTCCAACATTTCCTGAAGATCCTCTTTTTTTCTTTTCCACTTCAAGTTGTTGTTTGTCAATCTCTTGCTGTAAGGAATCTACAGTTAGCGCAATGAGGTCATATGAGCACTTATTTAATATTGCTTCAAATTTTTCACAGTATTGAGGATTGTCCTTTAGTAGAGTAGGTTGTGTAGACATGCGTAATCCTCTTGGAATTCTTTTCACCCTTAAATATTCTGCTAGGGTTATTGCATGCAGTTCCCATATCATATTTTTCCTCTTCAACCTCTCATACTCTTGTCCACTCTTTTCTTTTGGGGCTTCTTTAAGAAAATCTCTTGACCCACGGATTAATGTGGTAATCCTGGCTGCATCCACATCTGAATAGGTAAAAGTCTTTGTACCATCAACTTTGGGTATTGTATCCATTATATCCGGACGCAATAATTACCTGGAGCAGGTAAACACCATAGACAGTCTAATAATGTAGTATATAAACAGGCAGTGTACAGCTCCACAGCTATAAGATGCAAGTGGCAGGAGGGACCGTCAAAAATCTATATTGGTGAGACCACCAGAAGGGTACGAGATAGGATGAGTCAACACAGATCCAATATTAGATGTGGGGCCCAGCAAGCCCTTGTATCTTGCCATTTTTTGAGTGCAGGCCACAATATAAGCCAACTAAGGTGGCAAATTATTGATGGAGTGGATAAATTAAGAAGAGGTGGCAATAAGGAAACCATATTAAAACAAAAAGAGTCCTATTGGATATATAAATTGGATGCTTTCATTCCTAAAGAATCAATAGAGAGCTGGACCTCAAAGTGTTTCTATAATAAATGGATGTTTAATAAAAAAAAATTCAGGAAGAAATGGTAATATTATGCAGAAGATATTGAATATCAACAAAGATTTGTATATAGATATACCAACAGATGAATAGGTAAATTGTAAATTGTATATTGTTTTTAAATTTACATGTGTTTAACTGTAATAATATTTATAACCACTAGGTGGTGATGTTGAGTGATAAAATTCACTTTGTAACAGTATACTATGGGTTAAAGTGCAGGCCTATAAAATGTATCTCATCAGATGAGGCTCATTAGCATGATTAAGGGATAATATCCCAAAACGTTGCTGCTACCTGCTTTGTACCTGTATGGGAGAAAGATGTTTCAATAAAGTGTTGAAAATTTGTTAAGGTGCTGTGGATTTTTCTACTTTTCTACATGTTTGGAGGTTTTGACGGTCCCTCCTGCCACTTGCATCTTATAGCTGTGGAGCTGTACACTGCCTGTTTATATACTAAATCTGGGAAAGAGTTCTCTGATTCCAGCCACAAGAGTAGTGTTTTTAGGGAGCATAATAGATTCCCTACTAATGAAGATATTTCTGAGAGAGGTCAGAAAAACAAAGATCTTCGACTCTTGTCTTGTCCTTCAGTCCTCTCTTTCGGCCGCCAGTGGCTCTATGTATGGAGGTAATTGGTCTGATAGTAGCTTCCATGGACATCATTCCGTTTGCTCGGTTCCATCTCAGACCTCTACAGTTATGCATGTTAAGGCAATGGAACAGGGACTATGTGGATCTGTCTCCACAAATAGTTCTGGATCAGGTGACAAGGGACTCTCTTCTGTGGTGGTAGTCTCAGGAAGACCTTCCTGGGTGATCGTGACCACGGTTGCCAGCCTTCTAGGTTGGGGAGCAATTTGGGGTCATTGAAGACTCAGGGTCTTTGGACTTGGGAGGAGTCAATACTCCCTATAAACATTCTACAACTGAGAGCGATTTTTAATACTCTACTGGTCTGGTCTCAGTTAGCCTTAGCCCGGTTTATCAGGTTCCAGTCGGACAACATATGGCGTGGCGTACATCAACCACCAGGGGGGAACTCAGAGTTCCTTGGCCATGACAAAGGTGGCCCGGATAATCCAGTGGGCGGAGTCTCACAACTGTGGTCTTTCTGCGATCCACATCCCAGGAGTGGACAATTGGGAGGCGGATTTTCTGAGCCAACAAAACCTTTCATCTGGGGAGTGGAACTTCATCCAGAAGTATTTTCCAGTTTAATCCTTAATTGGGGACAGCCAGAACTGGATCTTATGGCTTCTCGGCAGAATGCCAGGCTTCTGAGGTATGGCTCGAGGTCAAGGGATCCACAGGCTTTCTTGGTAGATGCTCTAGCGGTTCCTTGGAATTTCAGTGTAGCATACATATTTCCTCTGTTCCCTCTCCTGCCATGAGTCATTGCTCGGATCAAGCAGGAGAGGGCGTCGGTGATTCTCATAGCACCGGCATGGCATGGCATCGCAGGATCTGGTATGCAGATCTAGTGGATATGTCGTCTCTACCTCCGTGTGTCAGGGTTTTTTCCCTGTTTTGTTTGCCATGCACTGCTGGCAGCCATTTTACTCACCTCTCTTCCTAACTATGGTGCATTGTGGTGGATGCTGCTCATTTCCTGCACTTCCTTTTATGGCCAGACTGGTGTGAATCATCTGTGTGAGACAGGATGAAGTCTCAGAATTGTGATGTCATCACTTATTATTTAAAGTGCCTCTGTTCAGTATGCTTTGCCTTTGCATTGTCTCAGACCTGTTTGTGAGAGTTCCTGTGTATTACCTGGCTGCCTGACGTCCTTCCTGGTTCCTGATCCCTGACTTGTTCCTGACTCTTCTGTTTTCCTTTTTCCTGATTCCGGCTCGTCTGACTATTCGCTTTGGCTCCTTACTCTGCTCGTCTGACTACCAGCTCTGGTTTTGACTCCTGGCTTGTTATTTGACTTGTGGACTTTTTATTAGTTTTTGCTATTAATAAAGGTGTGATTATTTTTGCACTTCTTCTCTCAGTCTGATTCCTGGCACCCTGACACCGTGGAGACTCCATCTTAGGAAGGACCTTCTACTTAAGGGTCCTTTTCTTCATCCAAATCTCATTTCTCTGAAGCTCACTGCTTGGAGATTGAATGCTTGATTTAATGTAAGCATGGGTTTTCAACAGTCAGTCATTAATACCATGATTCAGGCTTGTAAGCCTGTGACAAGAAGGATTTACTATAACATATGGCGTATATATCTGTATTGGTGTGAATCCAGAGGTTGCTCTTGTAGTAGAATCAGGATTTCTAGGTTTTCATCTTTCCTCCAGGAGGGTCTGGAGAAGGGTTTGTCAGCTAGTACTCTGAAAGGTCAGATTTCTGCGTTGTCTATTTTGTTGTATATGCGTTTGGCGGATGCGCCAGATGTGCAATCTATTTGTCAGGCCTTAATTAGGATCAGGCCTGTGTTTAAGCCTGTTACTCCTCCCTGGAGTCTTAACCTTGTTCTTATAGTTTTACAGGGGGCTCAGTTTGGACCTATGCATTCCTTAGATATTAAGATGTTATCTTGGAAGGTTTTGTTTCTTGTTGCTATTTCTTCTGCTCGGAGAGTTTCGTAACTCTCAGCTCTGCAGTTTGATTTTCCTTATCTTATTTTTTCATTCTGATAAGGTGGTTCTACGTACTAAATTAGGTTTCCTACCTAAGGTTGTTTCAGACAAGAATATTAATCAGGAGATCGTGGTTGCTTCTTTGTGTCCTAATCCTTCTTCTGCTAAGAAGCGTTTATTGTACAACCTAGATGTTGTGCGTGCATTGAAGTTCTATCTTCAGGTGACTAAGGACTTTCGTCAGTCTTCTGCTTTGTTTTCTGGGAAATGCAAGGGTCAGAAAGCTACGGCTACTTCTTTCTCTTTAGCTAAGTAGTATTATTTGTTTGGCCTATGAGGCTGCTGGATAGCAACCTCCTGAGAGAATCACTACTCATTCCACGAGGGCTGTTTTTTCTTCCTGGGCATTTAAAAATGAAGCTTCTGTGGAACAGTTTTGCAAGGCTGCAACTTGGTCCTCTTTGCATACTTTTTCAAAGTTTTATAAATTTGATACTTTTGCCTCAGCTGAGGCTTCTTTTGGGAGAAGGGTTCTTCAAGCGGTGGTGCCTTCTGTTTAGGTCTGTCTTGTCCCTTCCTTTATCATCAGTGTCCCCTAGCTTGGTTATTGATTCCCACTAATAATTGATGATTCAGTGGACTCACCATATCTTTGGAAAGAAAACATAATTTATGCTTACCTGATAAATTTATTTATTTCCGGATATGGTGAGTCCACGGCCCACCCTTTATTTAAGACAGTTATTTTTTCTAAAACCTCAGGCACCTCTACACTTTTGTGTTATCATCTTTTTCCATTTTAGGGAAGTAACATATATAGCAGCTTTGCTGTAGTGCTCTTTGCCTCCTCCTGCTGGTCAGGAGTGATATTCCCACTAGTAATTGATGATTCAGTAGACTCACCATATCCAGAAAGAAAGTAATTTATCAGGTAAGCATAAATTATGTTTTTATGCAGTTAATAGTTATTTGAATCATGCCAACACCATGCATGCTTTCCCTGAATTTATCGGAGACACTTTTTTCTGGATGCGCTAATTTTGTTGTCAGTTGTTGTAAATTAATCCTCATGATATTTAACTACAGCCTCAATTAAAGCAATGTTTTCTTCTAGAAATAACTTGTGGCCTCCTTAAATATCTAGTAGCTTGTGGTGAATATTGATCTGGTATATTTGTGTCCTTATTGTCCAACTCCTATACATGTGGCTTCTTGCTTAGCTTTTTCTTTGTTGTGTGCCATATGGCATACCATTTTTTTTTTTTTTGGTCCTCAACCAAAATCTTTTCTTTTAAGCCTGTGAGATAAAGCTGTGTAGGCAATGTAGCTTGTGGCATTTTGAGTGGATGACATCCCCCCCTCCCCGTGACTAAGCTCTGGACTGGACATGTGCATCTCCCCTGGATTAGCCCTTT
This sequence comes from Bombina bombina, assembly GCF_027579735.1. Lineage (NCBI taxonomy): Eukaryota > Metazoa > Chordata > Amphibia > Anura > Bombinatoridae > Bombina > Bombina bombina. Next base: position 833,880,292 of record NC_069499.1, read on the forward strand.
GCTCATCCATGACTCCCCTTTTGATCTCCCACTGTGCTGACTGTCGCTACTCTCTGTTGTGGCTCTAGAGGTTCCTAGTCTCTAAGTAAAATTATTTTGATAATGCAAAGAATTTTCTTTCCCATCAGCTGTACTACTCTACTTGTAATAAGCTGTGAAGTTGATAAAAATGGGATGTCCTGTAGAAAGAATGGGAATTGGCCATTTTGGAATTTGATGTTTGTTTGAGTGGTTTAAATTATTTGCCGTGTTCAGATTTGGTTTTTGATGATCAAGCCATTATCACTTGCTAACAGTGCCGATCTTCTAAAATGGATATCAAATATTGCAGGAATTATCAAGCTTGGTTGTGTTGAACCTGACATGATTATGATTAAAATGTTAGTCGATCCTGTTTTCCAATATCAAACAAGAACTTCAGAAAGATTGGAATCAATGCCTATATTTGAGAACTACCTTATGCATTAGAGATCATCTCTATAGTATAACCTATTAAATGGAGACATTTCATTCACATGATAAATCTTTGAACTTTATATCAATGTATGAATGGTAGATCTAATATTACAATTTTTTATAAGCTTTTCTGTATACTTCTAACAGCACCATAGAGTTTCGTTCACAAAATAATTGAATGATCTTAAAGGGACAGTCAAGTCCAAAATAACTTTCATGATTCAAATAGGGTATGCAATTTTAAACAACTTTCCAATTTACTTTTATCACCAATTTTGCTTTGTACTCTTGGTATTCTTAGTTGAAAGCTAAATATTGGAGGCTCATATTGTAATTTCTTAGACCTTGAAGCCCACCTCTAATCTGAATGCATTTTGACAGGTTTTCACCACTAGAGGGTGTTAGTTCATGTGTGCCATATAGATAACATTGTTTACAATTTGCATAAATAAAAAGGGAGAAGCGCTCAACCTGGGAATGAACAATAGCATAATAGCTTGTTCTATGGCTAGTTACCACCCAAGAAGCAGCCTCTTTTTGCTCAACATGTGCCTTTCACAGAGAAGAACTTTCCTGAAGCATATCAGTCTGATCCTGACTTCACAGCACAGTCCAGCCACAAAATACCAGGAAATCCCTCTTTGAACAAGAGAAACGACACTAGGCCAAAACCTACATCTGGGGATTTGCCGTTTCTCTTGTCAGTGAGGTGCAGCCATATCCCTCTAGACACACTGAGCAATGGGTACATGTCTGGATTCCCACATCACACTTAGGGAGTCTTCCCTAAAAGTCATAATTTGCATAAATTAAAAAAGAGAAACACTCAACCTGGGAATGAACAATAGCATAATAGCTTGAGCTATGGCTAGTTACCACCCAAGAAGCAGCCTCTTTTTACTCAATATGTGCCTTTCACAGAGAAGAACTTTCCTGTAGCATAAGTGTGATGCTGGAATCCAAACATGACCCGTTGCTCAGTGTGCCTAGAGGGATATGGCTGCACCTCACTGACGAGGCCCACGCTAGGCCAAAACATACGTCTATGTTTCTCTCATTCAGGGAGGGATTGCCTGGTATTTTGGGGTACGACTGTACTGTTAAGTCAGGATCAGACTGATATGCTACAGGAAAGTTCTTCTCTGTGAAAGGCACATGTTGAGCAAAAAGAGGCTTCTTCTTAGGTGGTAACTAGCCATAGAACAAGCAATTATGCTATTGTTCGTTCCTAGGTTGAGCGCTTCTCTCTTTTTATTTTAACATTGAGCTCACGCATGTGAATTTACTGAGGAGTGAGTACTGATTGGCTAAAATGCAAGTCTGTCAAAATAATTGGAATAAGAGGGCAGTCTGCAGAGGATTAGATACAAAGTAATTCCAGAGCTAAAATGTGTATTATTATAACTGTTGGTTATGCAAAACTGGGGAATGGGTAATAAAGGGATTATCTATCTTTTTAAATAACAGAAATTCTGGTGTTTACTGTCCCTTTAATGTTTCAGAAGTTTGGTGTAATATAACATTTATAGTATTTACCCCATGACAAACCATGACACTAGTGTTTGTGGTCTTTTAGTCGAAATCAAATACAAAGTGGTGGGGGGATTAATATATGCTGTGAATGGAAAGATATATCATCAGGAACTTCCACGAACGCTGTACCGCTTCAGGCCCTTGAACCGGTCTCTGACTCAACCGGAAGTGTGTGGGAAGAAAGTAGCAGTGGAGCACTGGGGGTGCACGCCGCTATTAGCAGCCGGTTCCGCTGCTTGTAATGTGATACAAAAAACGAAGGGTTGCGGCAGCATCAAGCAGAGTAACAAAAGTAGGTTAAAAATAAAACTTTATTTCCAATATTTAAAAAGCCAGTTGGCAAAAAATACAAAGGGTAGCAGGTGAATACCCTCCTTACATGTTTCGTGCCTGTACTTGGCACTTAATCATATATTTTGCCAACTGGCTTTTTAAATATTGGAAATAAAGTTTTATTTTTAACCTACTTTTGTTACTCTGCTTGATGCTGCCGCAACCCTTCGTTTTTTGAAAGATATATCATGTCATTTTAGTATTTGCACTGGGAGCGGTATAATAATAGAATTTTATAGGGAAATTTTAGCACTTATGCATGTAAGAGGGATAAAGAAAATTGAGTGTTCTTAAAGCTAAATATATTAATACAAAACATGTATGAGTACACATTTGACTCTATATATAGGACCTAGAACATCCCTTTGAATAGTATGGAACACCGTAATTGTCAATATATTTTGTTAAGCTTAATAAAGTAATTATAACTGCTTCTCTACAGAGGAAAGGAATTGTGGTTTAGAAGGCCATGAAACATCCGTCATTTTTCTCCAAGGACAAGATATGCAGGTAAGACAAATGTACAACTTAGATGGTCAATCAACTCTGTCAGAGGTTAGAACCTCAAAGTTAGTCATTTTATTGAGTCCTATTAGTGCTCTCATTGACACTTCAGACATTGGGATTATACCTTGTGCAACCAGTATATATTACCTAGATTATATGGTCTGTTTTTAATTGCTACCTATTTGTTCATAAAGGTTAACAATATCTTAATAATTTCTGTGTGAAGATCCTCTGATGATTACCTTATATTATAATCTATATGTATTTAACATGTATTTAATACATTTACAGCTATCTGCAATAGTAATGCATATATATAAGTAAATACAACATACTGCTTATATTTATGTGATTAAAGAGAAATGCTTATACAAAGAGGTGATATAGCAATCTACTGCTTTCACTTACAGTGTGTCTCAGCAGATAGGTTTGAATTGTATACTGTAGTACATTGTATGCACTTAGAAATGTAATTTGCAGTAATTTACTCAATGTATTGTAATATACACATTTATTGGTATATGCCAGGGCTCAAAATTTCCACTAGCCATTGGCAAGTGGAAATGTAATGGTGGCGAGTGAAAGTAGGGCTACCTGCTACAAATATTATCTAAATGGATATTATATATTCATTAAAGGGCAAGGAAATGTTATTCCTCTAGGGCTATAGGGACCCTATTAGTGTTTAGACTGTTAATTCTGAAAGTGAAAACGGGGGCAGAGAGAGATGGAGAAGAAAAGGATAGTGTTAAGAAAGAGTGGAGAAAAATAAAGAAAGATTGATGAGATCTGAAAGAGGGGTAAGAAAGAGTGTAAAGGGAAGATATGCCCTGAGAGAGAAGCGAGAGGGTAAAATGAAAGGTTAAAGATAGTTGAGAGATAATTATAAAAAAATAATAATCTAAGTCTGCTATGACCTCACATTAATGTCAGCACTCTCTGCTTTCTCTCAGTTAAACAAATTAATTTCTTTCATATAGGTGGCGAGAGTCTATGAGCTGTTACTGATGGGATATTCATTCCTACCAGGAGGAGGCAAAGTTTCCCAATCCTCAAATGCCTATAAATATCCCTCCCACCTCACACATACCTCATTTTTAAAATGTTGCCTCCTTAGTATGTGGTGAAACATGATGTGCTTGATTCTTCAGGGAAAGGCACTTCTAAGCATATTGAGCCCAAGTTCCTCTCTAAGTACGGGGATTTTCTGAGGGAAGTGAAGAAAGTACTGCCTGATGACACAATGTTTTAACCCATGGCAGATCTTTTCAAAAGGCTCTCTGTAAATTCTGTCATAGGGATGCATCTGCTTGCCTCCCTTTACAAATAAACATTATACTCCACATCCCATTACTTCTGCTGATATGTTTCAGTTCTGGTTTGGCTGTCTGCTTCTAAGTGGACGAGTGTATAGAGACCTCAATAGATAAGAGGGAGGAAATTTAGGCATGAAAAAGACCTAGCCGGGTAACAAATAAGAGCACGCGTACCTCACCATGCCCCTTTAATGACGACGGTTGTGACATCATCATGATGCTCCGATGTTACCATTTTCCTGCCAAAATCGTGGATATTTAAGCTCCACCCCCATATTCCAATTTTCCTGCAAAAAATATGGGTATTTAAGCTCCACCTTCTCACTACAATATGCCCCCACACAGTAAGGGTCCTTTTTCTCCAACATTGGTGTGTCCGGTCCACGGCGTCATCCTTACTTGTGGGATATTCTCTTCCCCAACAGGAAATGGCAAAGAGTCCCAGCAAAGCTGGTCACATGATCCCTCCTAGGCTCCGCCCACCCCAGTCATTCTCTTTGCCGTTGCACAGGCAACATCTCCACGGAGATGGTTAAGAGTTTTTTGGTGTTTAAATGTAGTTTTATTCTTCTATCAAGTGTTTGTTATTTTAAAATAGTGCTGGTATGTACTATTTACTCTGAAACAGAAAAGGATGAAGATTTCTGTTTGTAAGAGGAAGATGATTTTAGCAGACAGTAACTGAAATCAATTGCTGTTTCCACACAGGACTGTTGAGATGAAGTAACTTCATTTGGGGGAAACAGTTAGCAGTCTTTTCTGCTTAAGGTATGACTAGCCATATTTCTAACAAGACCATGTAATGCTGGAAGGCTGTCATTTCCCCTCATGGGGACCAGTAAGCCATTTTCTTAGTTAAACATAAAAGAATAAAGGGCTTCAAAAAGGGCTTAAAAACTGGTAGACATTTTTCTGGGCTAAAACAATTGCTTTACTAGGCATATTATGCAGATTCTAACTAATTATTGGTATTATAATCTTGGGGAACGTTTAGAAAAACGGCAGGCACTGTGTTGGACACCTTTTTCAGATGGGGGCCTTTCTAGTTATAGACAGAGCCTCATTCTGGGACTGTATAGGGGTTAAATGTAAAAACGGCTCCGGTTCCGTTAATTTAAGGGTTAAAGCTCTGAAATTTGGTGTGCAATACTTTTAATGCTTTAAGACACTGTGGTGAAATTTTGGTGAATTTTGAACAATTCCTTCATACTTTTTCACATATTCAGTAATAAAGTGTTTTCTGTTTGAAATTTAAAGTGACAGTAACGGTTTTATTTTAAAACGTTTTTTGAGCTTTGTTGAGAAGTTTAAGCCTATTTAACATGTCTGTACCATCAGATAAGCTATGTTCTATATGTATGAAAGCCAATGTGTCTCCCCATTTAAATTTATGTGATAATTGTGCCATAGTGTCCAAACAAAGTAAGGACAGTATTGCAACAGATAATGATATTGCCCAAGATGATTCCTCAAATGAGGGGAGTAAACATGATACTACATCATCCCCTACTGTGTCTACACCAGTTATGCCCACACAGGAGGCCCCTAGTACATCTAGTGCGCCAATACTTATTACCATGCAACAATTAACGGCTGTAATGGATAACTCCATAGCAAATCTTTTATCCAAAATGCCTACTTATCAGAGAAAGCGCGATTGCTCTGTTTTAAACACTGAAGAGCAAGAGGACGCTGATGATAACTGTTCTGACATACCCTCACACCAATCTCAAGGGGCCATGAGGGAGGTTTTGTCTGATGGAGAAATTTCAGATTCAGGAAAAATTTCTCATCAAGCTGAACCTGATGTTGTGACATTTAAATTTAAATTAGAACATCTCCGCGCACTGCTTAAGGAGGTGTTATCTACTCTGGATGATTGTGACAATTTGGTCATTCCAGAGAAATTATGTAAGATGGACAAGTTCCTAGAGGTTCCGGTGCCCCCCGACGCTTTTCCTATACCCAAGCGGGTGGTGGACATAGTAAATAAAGAGTGGGAAAGGCCCGGCATACCTTTTGTTCCCCCCCCCTATATTTAAGAAATGATTTCCTATAGTCGACCCCAGAAAGGACTTATGGCAGACAGTCCCCAAGGTCGAGGGGGCGGTTTCTACTCTAAACAAACGCACTACTATTCCTATCGAAGATAGTTGTGCTTTCAAAGATCCTATGGATAAGAAATTAGAGGGTTTGCTTAAAAAGATTTTTGTACAGCAAGGTTACCTTCTACAACCAATTTCATGCATTGTTCCTGTCACTACGGCAGCGTGTTTCTGGTTCGAGGAACTAGAAAAATCGCTCAGTAAAGAATCTTCGTATGAGGAGGTTATGGACAGAGTTCAAGCACTTAAATTGGCTAACTCTTTTGTTTTAGATGCCGCTTTGCAATTAGCTAGATTAGCAAAGAAAAATTCAGGGTTTGATGTCGTGGCGCGCATAGTGCTTTGGCTAAAGTCTTGGTCAGCGGATGTGTCTTCCAAGACAAAATTGCTTAACATTCCTTTCAAAGGTAAAACATTATTTGGACCTGATTTGAAAGAGATTATTTCAGACATCACTGGGGGAAAGGGCCACGCCCTCCCACAGGATAGGTCTTTTAAGGCTAATAATAAGCCTAATTTTCGTCCCTTTCGCAGAAACGGACCAGTCTCTAATTCTGTATCCTCTAAGCAAGAGGGTAATACTTAACAACCCAAACCAGCCTGGAAACCAATGCAAGGCTGGAACAAGGGTAAGCAGGCCAAGAAGCCTACCACTGCTACCAAAACAGCATGAAGGGATAGCCCCCGATCCGGGACCGGATCTAGTGGGGGGCAGACTTTCTCTCTTTGCTCAGGCTTGGGCAAGAGATGTTCAGGATCCTTGGGCGCTAGAAATAGTTTCTCAAGGTTATCTCCTTGAATTCAAGGAACTACCCCCAAGGGGAAGGTTCCACAGGTCTCAATTATCTTCAAACCAAATAAAGAGACAGGCATTCTTACATTGTGTAGAAGACCTGTTAAAGATGGGAGTGATATATCCAGTTCCAATAAGAGAACAAGGAATGGGATTTTATTCCAATCTGTTCATAGTTCCCAAAAAAGAGGGAACATTCAGACCAATTTTGGATCTAAAGATCCTAAACAAATTTCTCAGGGTACCATCGTTCAAAATGGAAACTATTCGAACGATCCTACCTACTATCCAGGAAAATCAATTTATGACTACCGTGGATTTAAAGGATGCGTACCTACATATTCCTATCCACAAGGAACATCATCAGTTCCTAAGGTTCGCTTTTCTGGACAAGCATTACCAGTTTGTGGCACTTCCATTTGGATTAGCCACTGCTCCAAGGATTTTCACAAAGGTACTAGGGTCCCTTCTAGCGGTTCTAAGACCAAGGGGCATTGCAGTAGTACCTTACTTGGACGACATCCTGATTCAAGCGTCGTCCCTGTCAAAAGCAAAGGCTCATACGGACATCGTCCTAGCCTTTCTCAGATCTCACGGATGGAAGGTGAACAAAGAAAAAAGTTCTCTGTCCCCGTCAACAAGAGTTCCCTTCTTGGGAACAATAATAGATTCCTTAGAAATGAGGATTTTTCTGACAGAGGTCAGAAAATCAAAACTTCTAAGCTCTTGTCAAGTACTTCATTCTGTTCCTCGTCCTTCCATAGCGCAGTGCATGGAAGTAATAGGATTGATGGTTGCAACAATGGACATAGTTCCTTTTGCACGAATTCATCTAAGACCATTACAACTGTGCATGCTCAGACAGTGGAATGGGGATTATACAGACTTGTCTCCGACGATTCAAGTAGATCAAAAGACCAGAGATTCACTCCGTTGGTGGCTGACCCTGGACAATCTGTCACAGGGAATGAGCTTCCGCAGACCAGAGTGGGTCATTGTCACGACCGATGCCAGCCTAGTGGGCTGGGGCGCGGTCTGGGAATCCCTGAAAGCTCAGGGTCTATGGTCTCAGGAAGAGTCTCTTCTCCCGATAAACATTCTGGAACTGAGAGCGATATTCAATGCTCTCAGAGCTTGGCCTCAAAAAGCAAAGGCCAAATTCATAAGGTTTCAGTCAGACAACATGACGACCGTTGCATATATCAATCATCAGGGGGGAACAAGGACTTCCCTGGCGATGAAAGAAGTGACCAAGATAATTCAATGGGCGGAGGATCACTCCTGCCACTTGTCTGCGATCCACATCCCAGGAGTGGAAAATTGGGAAGCAGATTTTCTGAGTCGTCAGACATTCCATCCGGGGGAGTGGGAACTCCATCCGGAAATCTTTGCCCAAATAACTCAATTATGGGGCATTCCAGACATCGATCTGATGGCGTCTCGTCAGAACTTCAAGGTTCCTTGCTACGGGTCCAGATCCAGGGATCCCAAGGCGACCCTAGTAGATGCACTAGTAGCACCTTGGACCTTCAACCTAGCTTATGTATTCCCACCGTTTCCTCTCATCCCCAGGCTGGTAGCCAGGATCAATCAGGAAAGGGCCTCGGTGATCTTGATAGCTCCTGCGTGGCCACGCAGGACTTGGTATGCAGACCTGGTCAATATGTCATCTGCTCCACCATGGAAGCTACCTTTGAGACAGGACCTTCTTGTTCAGGGTCCATTCGAACATCCGAATCTGGTTTCCCTCCAACTGACGGCTTGGAGATTGAACGCTTGATTTTATCAAAGCGTGGGTTTTCAGATTCTGTAATAGATACTCTGATTCAGGCTAGAAAGCCTGTAACTAGAAAAATTTACCATAAAATATGGAAAAAATATATCTGTTGGTGTGAATCTAAAGGATTCCCATGGAACAAGATAAAAATTCCTAAGATTCTATCCTTTCTACAAGAAGGTTTGGAGAAAGGATTATCTGCAAGTTCTCTGAAGGGACAGATCTCTGCTTTATCTGTTTTACTTCACAAAAGACTGGCAGCTGTGCCAGATGTTCAAGCATTTGTTCAGGCTCTGGTTAGGATCAAGCCTGTTTACAGACCTTTGACTCCTCCCTGGAGTCTAAATCTAGTTCTTTCAGTTCTTCAAGGGGTTCCGTTTGAACCCTTACATTCCGTAGATATTAAGTTATTATCTTGGAAAGTTTTGTTTTTGGTTGCAATTTCTTCTGCTAGAAGATTTTCAGAGTTATCTGCTCTGCAGTGTTCTCCGCCCTATCTGGTGTTCCATGCAGATAAGGTGGTTTTGCGTACTAAGCCTGGTTTTCTTCCGAAAGTTGTTTCCAACAAAAATATTAACCAGGAGATAGTTGTACCTTCTTTGTGTCCGAATCCAGTTTCAAAGAAGGAACGTTTGTTACACAATTTGGACGTAGTCCGTGCTCTAAAATTCTATTTAGAGGCTACTAAAGATTTCAGACAAACATCTTCCTTGTTTGTTGTTTATTCTGGTAAAAGGAGAGGTCAAAAAGTGACTTCTACCTCTCTTTCCTTTTGGCTTAAAAGCATTATCCGATTGGCTTATGAGACTGCCGGACGGCAGCCTCCTGAAAGAATCACAGCTCACTCCACTAGGGCTGTGGCTTCCACATGGGCCTTCAAGAACGAGGCTTCTGTTGACCAGATATGTAAGGCAGCGACTTGGTCTTCACTGCACACTTTTGCCAAATTTTACAAATTTGATACTTTTGCTTCTTCGGAGGCTATTTTTGGGAGAAAGGTTTTGCAAGCCGTGGTGCCTTCCATTTAGGTGACCTGATTTGCTCCCTCCCTTCATCCGTGTCCTAAAGCTTTGGTATTGGTTCCCACAAGTAAGGATGACGCCGTGGACCGGACACACCAATGTTGGAGAAAACAGAATTTATGCTTACCTGATAAATTACTTTCTCCAACGGTGTGTCCGGTCCACGGCCCGCCCTGGTTTTTTAATCAGGTCTGATGAATTATTTTCTCTAACTGCAGTCACCACGGTATCATATGGTTTCTCCTATATATATTTCCTCCTGTCCGTCGGTCGAATGACTGGGGTGGGCGGAGCCTAGGAAGGATCATGTGACCAGCTTTGCTGGGACTCTTTGCCATTTCCTGTTGGGGAAGAGAATATCCCACAAGTAAGGATGACGCCGTGGACCGGACACACCGTTGGAGAAAGTAATTTTTTTTTTTTTCAAATAAGCCCTCAATGTACCTGTGAAAGGGATTGCTATATAAAATACTATAGAGGGGCAATCGACTGAAAGACCAATTTTTCTCTTGCAAGGTGTATCCAGTCCACGGATTCATCCTTACTTGTGGGATATTATCATTCCCTACAGGAAGTGGCAAAGAGAGCACACAGCAGAGCTGTCCATATAGCTCCCCCTCTAGCTCCGCCCCCCCGTCATTCTCTTTGCCGCTCTAACAGATAGGGCATCTCCACGGGAGGGTAAAGTGAATGTGGTGTTAGATTTGTAGTTTTATATCTTCAATCAAAAGTTTGTTATTTTTAAATAGTACCGGTTTGTGCTATTTACTCTCTGGCAGAAATATGATGAAGAATTCTGCTGAGAGGAAAATGATTTTAGCATGTTGTAACTAAAATCCATTGCTGTTCCCACACAGGACTGAGGAGTACCAGAAAACTTCAGTTGGGGGGAACAGTTTGCAGGCTTAACTGCTTTGAGGTATGTTTCAGTCATCTTTTTCTAGTCAAGACAAGATAATGCTAGAAGACTGACAAGAATCCCCATGTGGGAAGGGTAAGCCATGTTCTGAGACTTAGTATAGAACTAGAGGCTTATTTAAGAGGGCTCAATAGACTGGTTAACACTTTTACAGGGCAATCAATTATTTTATTTAACAAAATACTAATTTTTGACACTTTTAAAGCACTTTTGGTGTGTTTATTTGGGGTTTTATTCCACATGGCATTAATTTTAGTTACCTAAATTGGGTTCTGAAAGCCCCACAGCTGTGGAATGGAAGGGGCCTAATTTCGCACCGCAGTTGCGCAGTTTATTCAGACAGATTTCTTTGCATGCTGCTTCACATGGGTCCACAGACTGCTTGAGGACTTCAAGAGGCTTGCTTTTCTCAAATCCAATCCTTAAGGGAAGGTAAGGCCACAGCAGGCTGCTGTGGCAAGGTGCTGTAGTTTATTAACCGGTTGTTTGCTTTAGGCGGCTCCGGTTTGGGTATTAAAGGGTTAATCAGGCTGAAACTTGCTGTGCAATCATATCAAAGCATTAGGCACATACTGTAAAAATTTCAAGAGATTTGGTTCATTTTTCAACGTTTTGTAAAATTGTGTGTGCTTTTATTTTCTTAAAGGTACAGTACCATTTATTGCAAATTGTGTTTTTTACTTGATAAATGGTATGCAGACCTAGTGGACATGTCATCTGTCCCACCATGGACACTGCCAACGAGGCAGGATCTTCTAATACAGGGTCCATTCAAGCATCCAAATCTAGTTTCTCTGCAGCTGACTGCTTGGACATTGAACGCTTAATTCTATCCAAGCGTGGGTTCTCTGAATCAGTCATAGATACTCTGATCCAGGCTAGAAAGCCTGTCGCCAGGAAAATTTACCATAAGATATGGCGGAAATATCTTTTCTGGTGTGAATCCAAGGGTTACTCGTGGAGTAAGATTAGGATTCCAAGGATATTGTCTTTTCTCCAAGAAGGATTGGAGAAAGGTTTGTCAGCTAGTTCCTTAAAGGGACAGATATCCGCTCTGTCTATCTTTTTACACAAGCGTCTGGCAGAAGTACCAAATGTTCAAGCGTTTGCACAGGCTTTAGTCAGAATCAAGCCTGTCTATAGACCTGTGGCTCCTCCATGGAGTTTAAATTTAGTTCTTTCAGTTCTTCAAGGGGTTCCGTTTGAACCTTTACATTCCATAGGTATTAAGTTATTATCTTGGAAAGTTTTGTTTTTGGTTGCTATATCTTCTGCTAGAAGAGTTTCAGAATTGTCTGCTTTGCAGTGTAATTCACCCTATCTGGTGTTCCATGCAGATAAGGTAGTTTTGCGTACCAAACCTGGTTTTCTTCCTAAAGTTGTTTCTAATAAGAATATTAACCAGGAAGTCATTGTTCCTTCCATGTGTCCTAATCCAGCTTCTAAGAAGGAATGGCTTTTACACAATCTTGATGTGGTTCTTGCTTTGAAATTCTATTTACAAGCAACCAAGGATTTCAGACAAACATCATCTTTGTTTGTTGTCTATTCCGGTAAGAGGAGAGGTCAGAAAGCGACTGCTACCTCTCTTTCCTTCTGGTTGAAAAGCATCATCCGATTGGCTTATGAGACTGCTGGGCAGCAGCCTCCTGAACGAATTACAGCTCATTCCACCAGAGCTGTGGCTTCCACATGGGCTTTCAAGAATGAGGCTTCTGTTGAACAGATTTTGTAAGGCAGCGACTTGGTCTTCACTGCATTCTTTTGCCAAATTTTACAAATTCGATACTTTTGCTTCTTCGGAGGCTATTTTTGGGAGAAAGGTTTTGCAAGCAGTGGTGCCTTCCGTTTAGGTTACCTGTCTTGTTCCCTCCCTTCATCCGTGTCCTAAAGCTTTGGTATTGGTATCCCACAAGTAAGGATGAATCCGTGGACTGGATACACCTTGCAAGAGAAAACAGAATTTATGCTTACCTGATAAATTACTTTCTCTTGCGGTGTATCCAGTCCACGGCCCGCCCTGGCAATTAAGTCAGGTTAAAATATCTTGTTTAAACTACAGTCACCACTGCACCCTATGGTTTCTCCTTTTTCTCCTAACCGTCGGTCGAATGACTGGGGGGCGGAGCTAGAATGGGAGCTATATGGACAGCTCTGCTGTGTGCTCTCTTTGCCACTTCCTGTAGGGAATGAGAATATCCCACAAGTAAGGATGAATCCGTGGACTGGATACACCGCAAGAGAAAGTAATTTATCAGGTAAGCATAAATTCTGTTTTTCCATACCTCAAATTTTTTTTACAAGATAATTATTGTTATTCATTATTACATTTTGTTTTATATTTTGTCATAATGGAGCAGCCACCACCCTGTTCCTGAAGTATACATGGAAACTGAGCAGACTAAACACCTTTCTATAAAAGCTAAGTGTGCGTATTGCAAATCGTCTGAAGTAGCTTCTTCAGCTCATTTATGTGTGTCATGTCTAGATTATTTGTCACGTTTTAAACAACCTAATGATGTTTCCATATATGCAGAAACTCCTACTATTTCAAATATACAGTCGGATGCAGATGGCGTACCCACAGCACTGAAAGTTTGTTACTGCTGCCATTGATAAGGCCCTGGCTGCACTGCAGACTTCAAATAAACGCAAAAGGTCAGTCTTTGTTTTACCTAACACTAGTAATATTAGTGTAATAATAGCACTTTTTTCAGACATCCTCCATTGCTGACGTAGTTGCAGCTTCTTACTTTTGGTTAACCAATCTAGCTCAGCAGTTATCTTCTGACCTTGAATATACCAACATTTTAAATATACTGCAACATGGAAATAATTTTATTTGCGATGCAGTTTTTGACATACTAAAGATTAACATCAAAAATATGTCTTTAACTATTCTAATTTGTAGGGCCCTTTGGCACAAATCATGGAATGCTGATATGGTATCTAAAACCAGACTACTATCTCTTTCATTCCAAGGAAAGAATTTATTTAGATCCCAACTGGATTCTATTATTTCTACTATTACTGGAGGTAAGGGTGCTTTCCTTCCTCAAGACAAAAAGAATAAAGGCCCAGGCTTTTCTGAAATCAGTTTCAGACCTAGAACCTAATTGTCCCAGGGCCAGGGTTTTTATTCAAATCTCTTCATTGTTCCAAAAACAGGAGATTATTTCAGACCTATTCTAGATCTAAAAACCCTAAACAGATTTGGAATGGAAACTAAAAGGACTATTCTGCCCTTTATTCAGCAAGGTCACTTTATGTCCACAATAGACTTAGAGGATGCTCATCCTCACATCCCTATACACCCAGAACACCATCAATTTCGGAGGTTCTCCTTTCTATAAAAACATTACCAATTTGTTGCTCTCCCCGTTTGGCCTAGCAACAGCTCTAATTATTTTTACAAAGGTGCTTGTGCCCTTCTATCTGTAATCAGAAAGCAGGGTATTGCAGTGTTTTCTTATTTGGATGATATTTTGGTACTAGCTCAGTCTTCACTTTTAATAGAATCTCATACAACCCAACTGCTGTTGCTTCTGCAAAAACATGGTTGGAGGATCAATTTACCAAAGAGTTCCTTGATTCCTCAGAGAAAGGTCACCTTTTTAGGTTTCCAGATAGATTGAGTTACCATGACACTTTCCTTAACAGAAAAGAGCCAACTAAAATTAGTTTCAGCTTCTCAAAACCTTCAATCCCTATCATTCCCTTCAGTGGCTATGTGCATGGAGGTACTCAGCCTCATAATTGCAGCTTCGGACGCAATCCTCTTTGCTCGCTTGCATATGAGACCCCTCCAACTTTGCATACTATGCCAATGGTGCAGGGATTATACTCCCAATACACGGCTTTCTCTGACCTTGGTGGTTAAACCACCACTTTATATTTCAAGGGGCTTACTTTGCACAACCAACCTGGTCTGTGATCTCCATAGATGCAAGTCTTGCAGGTTGGGGAGCTGTCTTGCGGTCTCTAACAGCACAGGGACTCTGGAATCCTCTTGAAACGAGGAGTGTATTAGACTTCTATGCTCTCTTCAGAACGCTTCAGGCCTGGCTTCTATTGAAAAAGGAGTCTTATTTCCATTTCCAGACAGACTATATCACAGCAGTAGCTTATGTCAATTACCAAGGGGGAACACACAGTTCCCTAGCCATGATAGTGTTATCCCGAATCATCTCTTGGGCAAAAACCAATGCCTGCCTCAGTTCTGCTATTCACATCCCAGGTGTAAACAACTGAGAGGCAGATTACATCAGTTGTCAGACCTTACATCCGGTAGAGTGGTCTCTGTATTCAATCAGAATGTACTACTTTGTGGCCTACCAGAAATAGATCTGGTGGCCTCTTGTTTGAACAAGAAAATTCCCAGATATCTTGCGAGAACCAGGGACCCTCAGTCGGAAGCATTGGATGCTCTAGCAGTGCCCTGGCTTTAAAAGTCAGCTTATTTGTACCACCCTCTGGTCCTACTTCCCAGTGTGATTTCAAAGATAAAAAGGGAAAAGTCTTCATTAATCCTGATAGCCCCAGTGTGGCCTCACAGGATTTGCTGCACAGATCTAATTTGAATGTCGAGTTGCCTTGCCTTGGACTCTTCCTCTAAGGCCAGACCTTCTATATCAAGGTCCCTTATTCCATCCAGACTTAAAGTCTCTCTAAACTTAGTGGCATGGAAATTGAACTTTGGTTCTCAGTCATAGGGGTCCATTTATTAATGTGCGGACGGACATGATCCGCTATAGCGGATCATGTCCGCCGCAAATTGATAAATGCCGACAGCATATGCTGTCAGCATTTATCATTGCACCAGCAGTTCTTGTGAACTGCTGGTGCAATACCACCCCCTGCAGATTCTCGGCCAATCAGCTGCTAGCAAGGGGGGTGTCAATCAGCTCGATCGTATTTGATCAAGCAGTCTTAGGACCGCTGCTTCTTAACTTCTGCTTCAGCCGTAACTGAAGCGGAGTGGGTCGGAGGCAGCATCCGCTTTGAGGTTTCTCTGACTCTGTGATTAACACTAATTCAGGCCCGCAAGCCTGTTTCAAGTAGGATCTACCATAAAGTTTGAAAAACATATATCTTATGGTGTTCTCATGATTACTCCTGGCATTCTTTTCTAATTCCTTGGATTGTTCAGTTTCTTCAAGATGGTTTGGATAAAGGTTTGTCTGCCAATACTTTGAAAGGACACATCTCTGCTCTCTCTGTTTTGTTTCACAGAAAGATTGTTAGCCTTCCTGATATTACACTATTATTATACTATTTCTCCTCCCTGGATTCTTAATCTGGTATTGAAGATTCTACAGACTCCTCCTTTTGAGCCTATTCATTCTTTGGACATTAAACTGCTTTCTTGGAAAGTGTTGTTTCTCTTGGCTATCTCTTCTAGAAGAGTCTCTGAATTGTCTGCTTGCTCTTGTGAGTCTCCTTATCTGATTTTTCATCAAGATAAAGCTGTTTTGTGGACTTCTTTTAAATTTTTTTCTAAGGTTGTTAATTCTAATAAAATTAATAGGGAAATTATTGTACCTTCTTTGTGTCCTAATCCTAAGAATGCTCCTAAAAGATCTTTACACTCTTTGGATATTGTTAGAACTTTGAAATACTATGTAGATGCTGCTAAGGATTTCAGACAGTTTTCTAGTCTGTTCTTTTTTTTTCGGTTCTAGAAAAGGTCAGAAAGCCTCTGCCATTCCTTTAGCATCTTAGTTGAAGCTTTTACTTCACAAAGCTTATTTGGAGGCAGCTCAATCTACAAGATCAGTCGCCACATTTTGGGCTTTCAAGAATGAAGCTTCAGTTGATAAAATCTGCAAAGTGGCCTCTTGGTCTTCTTTGCATACTTTTTACTAAATTTTACCATTTTGATGTTTTTGCCTCTTCAGAAGCAGCTTTTGGTAGAAAAGTTCTTCATGCAGCTGTCTGTTTGATTCTAGTGCCTATGATTTGAGTTTTTTGGTTTAAAAAAAACTTTTTGTTAAAATTTGGATATAATTTCTCAGCGAAAATAACTGTTTTTATTTTATTTCTCCCTTTATTGTTACTCGTAGACTTACACATCTTTGGTATTATATCCCATCAGTAACAGCTCGTGGACTCTCGCCACCTATATGAAAGAAAACATCATTTATGTAAGAATTTACCTGATTTATTGCATGGTGGCGAGAGTCCACAAGGCCCATCCATTTTTTTGGGGTTATGATTTTTTTGTTTAAAGCACATCTTTTTTTCCTGCTCCACTTTTTATGTATTTGCTACTTAAACAACTCAACAACTTGGCTATATGTTAAACTGAGGTATGTGTGAGGTGGGAGGGGTATTTATAGACATTTGAGGTTTGGGAAACTTTGCCTCCTCCTGGTAGGAATGAATATATTCATTATATAACAGCTCGTGGACTCCATGAAAGAAATTAATTTATCAGGTAAGTTCTTACATAAATTTTATATATGTATATATAAATGTGCATTGGAACCCTTTGAAGTCAAGTAGCTGAAACATGTAGAAGTATATTTATACAATATTTACTTTTAATAAAGGGTTTAACTATGTATTTAATGTAAATATTTTACAATCCAATTTTCTTCACATAGGGGTATATGTTCTAAGTATTTATAAATTATTTCTTTCTAATGACAGTGAGAGTCCAAAAATTCATTCATTACTGTTGGAAATACAAAACCTGGCCACCAGGAGGAGGCAAAGACACCCCAGCCAAAGCTATAAGTATCCCTCCCACTTCCCCAGTAATTCTGTGCCTAGTCTACTAGGAGGTAGGCAGAGAATGTGCTTTGAAGAATATTACTTTACCAGTTTCCTTATTGGGTTGCTTCCTGGATTGGGGTATGTCTAGTAGCCGTGTAATCCTCTTAGTAAGAGTTTTGGTGAAGGTTAGCCTCTGTATGTTGCTCGGAAGCTTCCTATGCCTCCTTTCAGTTTGTACCGCCTCAGGCAACCGGTGTAGGCTTACACTGCTTTCCTTTGTGTCCCAAGTCCCTGTCAGAAGAAGGATGATGATGTCAGACCTGGAATTGCTGTGTGAACCCTTGAGGGTAAGTCCCATTTCTTACATATAGGTGGCGAGAGTCCATGAACTGTTACGTATGGGATATACATTCCTACCAGGAGGAGGCAAAGCTTCCCAAACCTTAAAAGCCTATAAATACCCCTCCCACCTCACACATACCTCAGTTTATAAACTTTCCCTCCTTAGGAGGTGGTTGAAGCATGATGTGCTTGATTTCTTCAGTGAAAGGCGCTTCTAAACATATTGAAGCCCATTTCCCTTCAGAGTACAGGGATTGTCTGAGGGAAGTGAAGGGAGTACTTCCTGATGGCACCATATTTTTGCTCGCTGTAAATTCGGTCACAGGGATTCATATTCTGCCTCCCTTTACAGATCAACGTTATACTCCTATTCCATTACCTCTGCTGATATTTTACAGTACTGGTTGACTGTCTGCTATGTGTGGATGGGTGTTTTAAGGTCAGTATAAAATTTTAGACACTCTCAGCTATGACTGGACACTTTTCGTTAAGTTATATTTATATATCCGTGTATATACGAAAGCCCTTGGAGAAGCATTATACCTCTTATCAAAATATGTTGCAAAATAAGTGTGTTATTTTTCAAACAATAGGAAACGTTTTTTTTTTATACTGTATAGCAGATGACACGCAAACAATGGTGATATGTTTTATAAACTTTAAAGGGGCAAACTATTAGAGTTTTACTTACTTCCGTTTGCGGAGCATTACAAACATATTAAAATTTTGCATGCGATTGTGCACATGGCGATGTTTTCAATTTGTGCCGTTTTTTGCTGCGTTTTCTGATTCGTGCTGTTTTTTTTGTTTGTTTTAAATATCCAACCCCCTCTTCATTCATTGCCCACATTTACAATTTGGGCTGCATACGCATCATTGTTTTTATGCTCTATATTTATCAATGTATTTTGAAAAGAGTCTTTTGGTCCTTTTAAAAAAAATTCCCTTTTTTTTCCCTGGCAACTTTATTATGATGGCAGTGTTTATATTTGCAACTTAATAATTTTTTTGTTTTTTTTTGCTATAATATATCAGTCTGCACCTGTCCCAGAAGTTACCATAGGATCTGAGCTGCCTGAAATTGTTTCTACAAAAGCTAAGTGTATTTATTGTAATACATCTGAACTGATTTCTTCAGCTCAATTATGTGGCTCCTGTTTTTAAATTTTATTAGATTCTGACAATGTTTATATGAGTACAAATTCTTCTACTGTTATACCCTCTCTGTCTAATACTTAAGGCATTCCTACAGTAATTAAATATTTTATTGCTGCAACCATAGAGAAAGCCATGACTGCTATTCTGCTTTAAAATATGTGTAAAAGGCCAGCAAAATTTTCACCTATTTAAATTTACAGATGGAAATTCCTCTGACTCAGAGAATCTTCCATCAGAGACAGAAATTGATAAATCTTCTTTTTATTCAAAATTTAACATAATCACTTTCTTTTAAAGCAATCTAAAAAGAGAAAAAAACACAGAGGCGCCCAATGGCCTAGTACCATCAACACAATCAGGATATGTATGAGAATAAAGGGCTACTCACAAACGAATAGCACCAGATGGGTGCAAGCAGGCAGACTGGATCCTCAGTTGTCCAGCTAACTGTATTGGAACAACAAGGTATCAGCAGTGGAGTCCCAGCAAAAGGTATTAGTATGTTACTAGATGAATACAAAATGAAACCAACATGGCCCAGCACAGTATAGTTCAAAGGGGCAAGTAAAGTGAAAAAAGCTCACTCACTTATTCCAAAAACACCTCCAGGGGCAATACAAGCAAGCTGGAGCTTCTCAGCCGCCCAGCTGACTGGTCCCAGGTGATACGAAGGTTACATAGCAATAACAGGATGTAAAATATAAAGTGCAATCCAAACAGCAGCAAGTGTATAATATAAAATAAACTTTAATAAAAGCAACATGTTTCTCAGCCACATAAGGGCTGTTTCTTCAGGCTATTGTACAAAAATAAAAATACACTTGCTATTTAAAACATATTGTGAGCTATGATTGGATGTGTGGTGATTGATACCAGGTGTATGGAATCCTCATTAGCTTGGTTCCCATAGAGACCATAGTATATACAAAAAAAATGAAAGCTGTTGATGTTTAACACAGCACAATGTGACAGACATACACATCTATAAGTATATTGTATGATACGTAATACATAATATACAAACAAATTAATTAATGACACAGTCCCTATATGGGAACACACATTAATCATTAATCTAAACACATCCTAGTCCCAATGAGCATCAATACACTACTATCTTTTAATTAAACCCATGGGTGAGCCAATGTCAATTGGTAGGTATATGCAGCCACCAATAAGCAGAGCAGTCCTAAATAAACCTGTCTGCAAAGAATGGTGTTTAAAATGTTAGACTCTCTGAAAATCATGTAAGTGAATGTTCTGCTTTCATAAACCTTCTAAATGAAATGTCTTTCTTTAAAATTTCGAAGACTATAATGTAGCTTTAAAAAATAGACTTTATTTAACACATAGAGAGAAATATGGCATACAGGCTTAGTATCAAATTCAAAAATGTTCTTGTTTTAACAAGTAAGTGTAGATATACCAACAAGCCCTAAGGATTAGTATATATTAGCATATGTTATTGTTTAAAGGGACAGTCAAGTCAAGCAAAACATTAGATTTCAATATGGAAATGCAATTTGCATAATTTTTAACATTAATTTTTATCCCCAAATTATCTTTATTCTCTTGGTGTTCTTATTTGAAAGATAAACCTAGGAGATTCATCATCTCATTTCTTAGACCTTAAAGAGTGCATGTAATCCGATTGCATTTTGACCACTAGAAGTCATTAGTTAATGTGTTTCATATAGAAAACATTGATCTAATGCAGTATATTTACCCTTGAGTAGTGATCATGTATTGTCTGAAATGCAGGTCTATCAAGAGAACAGACAAATGGGGTAATTTTGCAGAGGCATAGATACAAGGTTAATTACAAAAGTAAAACGTGTATTTCTATAACAGTCTTGTTATTCCAAATTTGAAAATGCGTATATTTTTTTTTCTTTGTAACCAATAAAAATTGATATTATGACTGTCCCTTTAAGCTGTGCTGTTGGCATCAAAACAGTGATATGCCATAATGTATAATTTTAATGGTCATTTTGTTTGAGATTAGGAGAACAGTTTAGACATCTCATCGCAAAACCAACCAATGTAATCAACAAGGACAGCATGTGATGATGTGGTCTCCGCACACTTGTAAAACACACTCTGTAAACAATCCGCCTCTATGGACCTGGTCCCATAGAAGCCTATTAAATACAGATGTGCTCGACAAGTGTAAGAAGACCACATCATAACATACCTATCCTTTACACATTAAATAAATTAAAAATATTATAAAAAATTACTTCCTCTTCCTTCCCCTCTTCCCACGAGACTGAGGCTCTGGGGGAGGCAACTACCCCCTCTGACGAGTTCTCATAGGAGATGTTTGGGGAAGAGGGGTAGGAGATGGTGCAGGCCCAGGAGCAGATGGTGCAGGCCCAGGAGCAGATAGTCCAGGATCAGATGGCCCAGGAGCAGATGGTGCGTTTTGCGCCTCCCGGAGGACCTGCAACATATCCTTAAGAGTATTCAAAATCTCTCTTTGGCCATTGCGAATCTCATTTAGTACTCCCGTCAGGTAGACTCTGCTTTCCGCCTGTTCCCTCCTGTCAGGGTTTTTTCCCTGTTTCATTTGCCATGTGCTGCTGGCAGCCATTTTACTCACCTCTCTTGCTGACTGATGCATTGTGGGGGATGCTGCTCATTTCCTGCACTTCCTTTTATGGCCAGTCTGGTGTGCATCATCTGTGTGAGACAGGATGCAGTCTCAGAATTGTGATGTCATCACTTATTATTTAAAAGGCCTCTGTTCAGTATGCTTTGCCTTTGCGTTGTCTCAGACCTGTTTGTGAGAGTTTCTGTGTATTACCTGGCTGTCTGACGTCCTTCCTGGTTCCTGATCCCTGGCTTGTTCCTGACTCTGCTGTTTTCCTTGTTCCTGATTCCGGCTCGTCTGACTATTCGCTTTGGCTCCTGACTTGGCTCGTCTGACTACCAGCTCTGGTTTTGACTCCTAGCTTGTTATTTGACTTGTGTACTTTTTATTATTTTTTGTTATTAATAAAGGTGTGATTATTTTTGCACTTCTCGTCTCAGTCTGATTCCTGGCACCCTGACACCTCCGGGAGGCACGCATCTCCTCAAGGAAATCAGTCAAGATCTGCACCTCTGCTATCTTTGGGGGTATGTGCTCCTGAGGATCTGCTGCACGGTTGCTGGTGCACGGGGGGCTGCTGCAGGGATCTCTTCTGCAGCAGGGGCTTCTTCAGAGGATTAGGGTAAAGGGATGTCTTCCATGTCTCCCCGAGGTGGCAAGTCATCTGCACCACTCTCATGCCTGGGTGAAGGAGGAGCCTGTGGTTGCTGTGCTGCCTCCTCCCCGGGCTCAGACTCTGTATATTGGAAAAATAAAGAAATCGAGATATTAGTTCCAAATAAAGATGTAAATGTTTTTTTTGTTTTTTTTAAAGTGTATTAATGAGTCTGCCTTCGTAATTCTATTGTAATCAATTTCTGCATTTGCAAACTCTTCTTTCTGATATCTATATGGTCAATCTGAATGTCTTTTTGCGTTTGTCTTAAATCTGATTAAATGAACACATAATCTGTAGACCAGATACTAATGTGATGGCTTTTCTTGAAATGCAACATTCGCAAGGTAATTGTGAATGCGTTTACGTAATAATGTCTAAAAAAGCGTAATTGCGTTAAACATATCCTTAAATACATTTTTTTTTATGTAAAGAGATTAGTAAATGAGCTTACCGGCAGATGAGAGGTGCAGGTTCCCGGTATCAACTCCTCTAATACCGACTATGGCCACCTCGGAGATGTTGTGACACAGCATTTCTTCCCAGCGGGGATATTGAAAGATGATTTCTGGCTCGCCACCGGTCCCAGCTGTATATTCCATCTCCCTTGAGAACTTTGGTTTGAGTTCAGCTCTGCAGTCCCAGTAACGATGCTGTATAGACCACATACCTGTTATAGACCCTCACTGCATTGACGGCATCCCTGATCTCCAGCCACAGCTTCCTCTTCTCCTTAGGGGTGGCCTTCTGTGTCTGCAGCCTCCTAGCCCTCTGCATATAAGCCTCTATAAGTGCCTCCTTCTCCGCCATGGTATATCGCTCCTCCCTCTGCCTGGGCTTCCCCTGCGATGTGAGCCTCTGTTCATCCTCAACAATGTGGCTGGGTCTACCC
Source organism: Bombina bombina (assembly GCF_027579735.1). Taxonomy (NCBI): domain Eukaryota; kingdom Metazoa; phylum Chordata; class Amphibia; order Anura; family Bombinatoridae; genus Bombina; species Bombina bombina. The sequence goes on from NC_069499.1 coordinate 833,903,410, forward strand.
ACCCCTTCCTCTCCCTCTTCCTGTCCCGTTACTCTCCCCCTCCCTCTCTCCTGGCTAACCTCCTCTACAAGCTCATCCCTGACTTCCTGCCTAATGAGCTTTAATAGCTCCGGGCTAATCTGCTCCCTCTCCCCCTCCCCCTCTCCCGACATACTCAAGTAAAATGTGAAGGAGCCCAAATTTGAAAGGGGGCAAACTAATGAAAAAAAAAGTAAACACTAAAAGTGTGAATGGGATATAAATAAAAGAGGGTAATGGGTTTTAAACAGACAAACGTATATGTGGAAAAAGACAAAAATGAGGATATGTAAACAATAAATGTAGTAAAGGAGAAAAAAAGCTATGGGGTTAAAGGGAATGGGATATGGGTTTGAATAGAATGGGATATGGGGTTAAAGGGAATGGGGTATGGAGTGTAGTATGAGAGGGAAGGGGGTATGGAGTGTATGTAGTGTTATTGATAAGTGTATGTATGTATTGAATGTGTTTGCGTGTAAATGTGTTTATATAATAAATGTAGGAACAAAACACTCGCACACTCACCCAAACAAACTCACTGTCACTAACCAACTCTCACTAACCAACTCTCACTAACCAACTCTCACTAACTAACTCGCACTAACTAACTCGCACTAACTAACTCGCACTAACTAACTCGCACTAAATAACACTCCCAAAATCTCTCTACTCTACAATCTCTCTATTCTCAAATCTCACCAAACCCTCCAACGCCTAGACCTGCACCTAACTTGAAAAAGCAATACAGTCAAAGAAGCCATGCTTGGAGCGTGCTTATATACCCTATGTAAATGTTTAATGATGTACCGGTTTGAAAAGTAATGATGTACCGGTTTGAAAAGTAAAGGAGGTGCTTTGTTTAGTAATTAGTATGTATGCAATGTGTATAATTTTTTTTAATTTGCGCATGCTCATATTGATTTCGTATTTGTGTAGTGTGTATAATGCGATGTGATAGTGATCGTTTTGCATAACATTGTCCAAAAGTATTTTCTGTAAATGCTGATTTATGATGGTCTCGTATTTGTGAAGTGTTATAAATGTTTATTTCTACTATTGTTAAATGATCTTGAATACGAATGTTTTGTTTGTGTATGAGTGTGCAATTCTTTTTTCATGTTGTTTTGTTCCGTGTTGCAATATCTGAACGTATTTATGGATTCCTCGTTTAGTGTAAATGTTTTGCGTAATTTTTTTATTCTGATTGTGAATGTGTAATGCGTATGTGCTATTTTGCGTGATTCTTGTTTGTACATTTGAGCTTTGTTTTTGTTGTGCATTATTCCGTGTACGTAATATGACAGAGCAGGGTGTATTTCTCGCGAGATCGAGTGTTAAATGAAAAATCTGTGGTTTTCATTTATCATGGATCTCTATGGGAGAATGTTTAACGCACCCGTGATTACGCTTAAAAAATAAACGCGGTAGTCGTGTTACTGCGACGCGTCACAAGGTTGTTTGGAGACTCGTAATACCAAAGCTAAAAAAATTGCTTAATGGAAATAACGTACAAGTTATTACCGCACCGCTCATAATCATTATTTTTGGGATTCTTTAGAGTTTGAATATAACCTTAGTAGAGCATATTCATGTACTGTTTTTTTTTTTAACTGAGCTTTTTACATGGCTGACATTACTGTTCTCTCAACCTTTTGTTGAACAGTTAGCATAAGCAGTTTTAGATTCTCAAGTATATAACTCTGTTTATTTACTTCTGATGTATTCATTTTATTATGTTTACTATATTATTATGATTTTCAAATATTTTTTATTATATCTAGCTTGTTAGGATAATAATTTGTTTTATTTCTATTATCTCCACAATTTGGAGGTTTAGAGGCCTATCTATCAAGCCATCAACTTTGTTGCATTCGACGGCACCAATACGCTCGCCTAACATCGCCTAACATCACGGCTGCGGACCTGAATACGATCTCCATATTTATAAAAAAAGACGGCAAAAAGCCGTGCACCAAGTACGGGGCGATGATCAGCGGACTGTTGTTAACTAACAGTCATCGATCTCGCTGCTATTCGGCTTTTTACCAACTTTATACCCTCTCACTAAACATCGCCACTATACTAAAATGTTTAACCCCTATCCTGCCACTCCCGGACCCCACCGCAACTAAATAAATGTATTAACCCCTAAACCCCTGGCCTCCCACATCACTACCACTAACTTAACCTATGAAGCCCTAAACCGCCAGCCCCCCACATCGCCATAAACTAAATTAAGCTATTAACCCCTAAACCTAACAACCCGCTGACTTTACATTAAAATTACAACATCCCTATCTTATAATAAATTAAAACTTACCTTATAATAAATTAAAACTTACTAAACTTGTAGAATTAAATGAAACTATATTAAACTATTAAATAACCTACCCTAACTATTATACTAAAATTATTAAATTACAAAAAAAAATCAGTATAAAAAATAAAAACGAATTACACCTAATCTAATAGCCCTATCAAAATAAAAAAGCCCCCCAAAATAAAAAAAACCCTAGCTTACAATAAACTACCAATGGCCCTTAAAAGGGCCTTTTGCGGGGGAATTGCCCCAAAGAAATCAGCTCTTTTACCTGTAAAGAAAACTACAAACAACTCCCCTAACAGTAAAACCCACCCCCCAATAAAAACCCTATCTAAAAAACCTAAGCTCCCCATTGCCCTAAAAAGGGCATTTGTATGGCATTGCCCTTAAAAGGGCATTTAGCTCTACTGCCCAGACCGTACTCTAAAAATAAAATAAACCTAACACAAACCCCCAACAATCCACTTACAGTTCTTGAAGTTCCGCTTGAAGGATCCATCAAGCCGGCAAGAAGTCTTCATCCGGACGGCCTCTTTTTTCTAAGAAAACAGACCCAGTTTGACTAGCCTCAACTCATAGGTTAAATTCTCTAATCCTCTTATTAGCTTTGTGGCCCTTCTCTGAACTTTTTCTAGTTCTGCAATATCTTTTTTTGCGATCGGTCCCCAGAACTGCACTCCATACTCAAGCTGAGGTCTTACTAGGGCTTTATATAGTGACATAATTATGCTTTCCTCCCTTGAACCTGAATGACATGGGTGCAGGTGTGTTGGGGAAAAGGATGGTAGCAAGTTTAGAGAATCTTTTTAAACTAGGCAAAGGTTGTGCAGTTAGAATACAATAGAACAGAGAGGTCAGTCTGTGAATCTGTCACTTCTTTAATATCTCAAGGAAGGGATGACTTAAGAAATGTCACATTAGAAAGTATGGAGGAAAGCACACCAAGTATCAGCAGAAAGCATATGAAACTTAAATGTATGGGAACAAATGCAAGAAGCATGACAGGTAAAATGAGGGAGCTGGAGCTCTTAGTTGCAGAAGAGGACTATGATGTTATCAGTATATCTGAAACTTGGTGGGATGATTCACATGACTGGGCAGTTAACTTAGAGGGGTATACTTTATTTAGGAGGGACAGAAATAATAAAAAGGGTGGAGGAATCTGCATGTATATTAAACCTAACCTTAAACCTACAATAAGGGAAGATATTTATGTTACAGGCGACAATGTAGAGACCCCCTGGGTGGAAATATAGAGTGGGGGGAAAAATAAAAAATAAATATTACTAGGAACATGCTACAAGCCCCCCAACATTAGTGACCTGGATGAAACTCAACTACTAATGCAAATAGGTAAGGCTGCTAATAACAGTGCTGTAATTATGGGATATTTTAACTACCCTGATATAAACTGGGCCAATGAAACTAGTAATTCAGCTAAGGGGGATAGATTTTTAAATGTTCTCAGGGATAACTTCTTGTCACAATTAATAAAGGAGCCAACTAGTAACACTATATTGGACTTAGTGCTATCAAATAATATAGATATAATATCAAACATAGAAGTCAAAGAACATTTGGGTAACAGTGATCATAACATGGTCACATTTAAAATATATTTTCATAAGCAGCGTCTTAAAGGTTTAACCAAGACTTTTAATTTTATGAAAGCAAAATTCAACTATTTAAGGAAATCATAAAATAACGTAAATTGGGGCAAATTATTCTCTAATAAAAATACAGAGGATAAATGGATAACATTTAAAACTTTGTTAAATAAATATACATATCAACAAATACCATATGGTTATAAAAATAAAAAATCCAAGCCAATGTGGCTGAATATAAATGTGTTAAGAGAAATTAGGAAAAAACGTAGGGCATTTAAATTATTCAAAGAAAATAGTACAGACTCAACCTTTCCATATTTTTATAAGGAATGTAACAAAGCATGCAAAAAAGCAATCAAATTAGCCAAAATTGAAAATGAAAAATTAATTGCAAAGGATTCGAAGTATAACCCTAAAAAAAAATGTAAGTACATAAATAGCTAAAAATCTAAGAAAGACAATATAGGTACATTAAAATGCGTGGAGGGTAGCATGATTAACAGTGACAGGGAGAAGACTGAGGTACTAAATAAGTTTTTTTCTTCAGTATACACAAGAGAGGAACCATTGAATGATACTTTGGAACAAAATAGAACATGCCAGCCCTTAATATTAACTGGGTTATGTATAGTGGATATCAGGAACACATTGTATAATATTAAGGTAAATAAAACTCCAGGCCCAGATGGAATACACCTAAGGGTGTTAAGGGAACTTAGCACTGTTATAGACAAACCTCTATTACTGCACAAAATTAAGGGACTGAGAATAGCTGAAAATGTTAGCTCATGGATAAATAACTGGATAAAAGATAGGGAGCAACGAGTAGTAGTAAATAGATCATACTCAGATTGGACAAAGTTAATCAGTGGAGTCCCCCAGGGATCAGTACTGGGCCCTGTTCTTTTTAATATTTTTATAAATGACTTGGAACAAAGATTAAATAGCGACATCTCTATTTTTGCAGATGATACTAAGTTAAGTAAGGTCATTAGGTCAGAGCAGGATGAACTTTCGTTACAAAAGGACCTGCAAAAATTAGAAGTAAGGGCAGGTAAATGGAAAATGAGATTTAATACTGGAAAATGCAAGGTTCTACATTTTGGAAGTAAAAATAAGCAGGCAGTGTATTATTTAGATGGGACATGACTTAGCCAAACACAGGAGGAAAGGGATTTGGGGGTAGTAGATAACAAGCTAAAGATGGGTGCACAATGCAGGACAGGGGCTTCAAAGGCTAATAAGATACTAGCATGTATTAAAAGAGGCATTGATTTAAGGGATGAAAGCATTCTGTCACTATATAAAGCCCTGGTAAGACCTCACCTTGAGTATGGTGTAACGTTTCACCAACCAATTTTATGATAAGTGATGTTAAAATGTATAATGATAGTTTGTAGCTATTTGTTACTACTTCATTTACATATAACTTTGTGAGGAAGTTAAACCCAAATAGCAGATAATGGATGGATTGTGCAAACTTTAGATTGAGACACAAAATCACAATGAGTAAAGTTGTATAACGTGTTTAGTGAATCAGCAGTAACTACTTTGGTAGTATTGTAAAGTAAACACTCATTCAGAATCTGTGGATATTCAAAGTGTAAGTAGCAACAGTATCGGTTTAGATAAATATGAACACAGTTTGTATAAGTACTTGGCTGTTGATACAATTGTTACCAAATAGTAATACTTGTGGTTGATTCCACTGCAGTGATTGACAGACAGGATTCGTATTAGTCACCTCCGGTTCTGTTGAATTTGTGAGGTTCCACTGAGGGGGATCAGGGAGAGTTGATCCAGCTTGGTTTACCCTGTCTGCGATGTAAGCGTGAGACAGGCTTTCAGATGTTCCGACACTCGATGGAGGAGAGGAGAAGGAACCACGCTGCGGTTAGCGTGTGACGTCACGATGCTGTGTAAATTTCTGACAGGCACACGGAACACGCTCAGAGCAGCAGGTGGATTTTTGTTTTGAAACTGAATTTGGATGTTAGGAGAAAAAGTCAATGTCCCATTTGAAGTTAGATGGTTTAGGTTGATTTGAAGTTCAGATGATGTGATGAAGTAAAGTTTTTGGAATACTTATAATCCAGGATAGAGGGAGACACAAGCTTAACTGGCTAACTATCCCTATACACTATAATAATCAAGCAGGGAAGCAAGGAAGAGGAGTTCCCTTTATAGACTTAAACAGGAAGTTGGATTTCAGTAATTTAAAGGAACAGCAGAACGTGACAGATCCCCCCCTCTCAAGACCCCCTGGAAGCAGGACCAGGACCCGGTTTTAATGGGTACTTGGCATGATAAGAGGCCAATAAACGTGGGGCATGTAAATCATGTGCTGGAACCCATGAATCTTCGGAAGTTTCATAACCTCTCCAATGCACTAGATACTCAAGCTTACGATTGCGAATACAGGAATCTAGAAGTTTGCCCACTTCGTATTCTTGTTGATCATCCACTAGTGAGAGTGACTCAGTAGGAGATGGTAATTGAGTGTCCGGATTGCCTCTGTACGGTTTCAACAACGAAACGTGAAAAGAAGGATGGATATGTAGGTCTTCTGGCAACTGGAGACGAACTGCATTATCATTGATGACTTTGGAGATGGGAAAGGGTCCCAAATATTGAGAGGCTAATTTCTTACAGGGTACTGACATTTTAATGTTCTTAGTAGACAACCATACCAAATCCCCTTCTTCATAAGCAGGAGGTGTAGAGTGTTTGGCATCAAAATATTTCTTCTGGGTTGTTTTAGCAATATACAATTGATCCCGAAGAGTGTCAAGAGTACTCTTGAGTGTCAATGAGTAATCTTGAGCAGCAGGAGAGTTGGAGGAAGTGGTGGGATTTGGTAAAGTGACATGGTGGTATCCATAGGTTGCATGGAACGGGGATTGTTTAATAGAATCATTCACAGAATTATTATAAGCAAACTCAGCCAGTGGGAGCCATTCAGACCAATCATCTTGCGAGTTACTAATATAACACCTAAGATATTGCTCTAGAGTCTGATTTAGGCGTTCGGTTAGACCATTTGACTGGGGATGGTAGGCTGTGGAAAACCTGTTTGAGATTTTGAGTTGGTGACATAAATTCCGCCAGAATCTTGAAGTAAATTGTGTTCCCCTATCCGTTACTATAGAGGAGGGAAGACCATGTAATTTTACGATATTCGATAAAAAGATTTTTGCAGTTGTTGTTGCATTTGGGACTTGTTTTAATGGTACAAAATGTGCCAATTTAGTCAGATGATCTATAACTACTAAGATGGCAGTATATCCATTGGATGTAGGTAGATCAACAATGAAGTCCATACCTATGATGCTCCAAGGTTTCATAGGAACTGGTAACGGAGTTAATAGACCACTAGGTTTAGTATGTAGTTTTTTCTTGGTAGCACAAGTGAGACAGGAATTTATGTAGTAATGAATATATTTTTTCATTAATGGCCACCAAAACTGTCTTTTTATAAGTTCTGTAGTACGAGTTATGCCCGGATGGCCGGCCATAGGAGAATCATGATGATTTTGTATGATTTGATTCCGTATAGTTGGTGGAATGTATGTTAAATTTTGATATGTGTATAACCCTGTTGTGGCATCCTTTATACAGTGGTTGGGTATTGATGAATCTTATTGGAGAGCCACTAAAATATCGGATTGAAGCGTAGTTAAGGTGCAAATAAGCTTAGTAGGAGGTATGATAAACACGTTTTCCATATTTTCGGAAGTGGGTTCTGTAGTTCTTGAGAGAGCATCAGCTCTAACATTAGTATTTCCTGGTCTATAGGTTAATACAAAATTAAACCTGTCGAGAAATAAGGCCCAACGTACCTGCCTAGATGTCAAGGTTTTACTTTTCTTTAAATATTGGAGATTCTTGTGATCTGTAAAAATTGTAAAAGGGGTTGAACAACCTTCTAGCAGATTTCTCCATTGTTCAAGTGCTGCCTTAACAGCTAGCAACTCTTTGTCCCCTATTGAGTAGTTCTTCTCTGCTGGGGTTAACAAACGTGAATAATAAGCAATAGGACGTTCCTCCTTGGTTTCTTGATTCGTTTGAGACAAGACTGCACCAATCCCGGTATTGGATACATTTACCTCCAGAGTGTATGGTAGGGATGGATTGGGCAGTTGTAAAAACGGAGCAGATGTATATTTCCTCTTTAATGTTTGGAAGGCGTTTTCTGCTTCAGAATTCCATTGAAACTTGCTTTTCCCAGTTAATCGAGTAAGTGGTTGTACGGTGCTGGAGTAGTGATCAATAAACTTTCTATAAAAGTTGGAAAATCCAAGGAATCTCTGTAAGGATTTTACATTGGTTGGAGTAGGCCAGTTAAGTATAGAAGTGATCTTTTCTGGATCCATTTGGATTCCAGTTGGTGAAATGATGTAGCCAAGGAATTTGATAGTATTTTGATGAAAATAGCATTTCTCCATTTTAGCGTAAAGATGATGTCCCCGCAGAGTAGATAGTACCCACCTCACATGTTTTTGATGTTCCGACAGATTTTTAGAGTAAATGAGGATGTCGTCGAGATATACTATAACACATATATCCATAAGATCTTTAAATATCTCATTTATGAAGAATTGAAAGGTGGCGGGAGCGTTAGTGAGGCCGAAAGGCATAACGTTATACTGATATAATCCATAACGGGTTTTAAATGCTGTTTTCCACTCATCACCAGGTCTCATCCGGATGAGATTGTAAGCCCCTTTCAGGTCCAGTTTAGTGAAAATGGTGGCCCCAGCTAGACGTTCTAACAACTCTGGTATTAGAGGAAGTGGATAGCGATTTTTTATAGTTATTGCGTTTAATGCTCTGTAGTCGATAATGGGGCGTAGGGTTCCGTCTTTGTTGGTAACGAAAACGATGGCAGAAGCAATTGGAGATGATGATGGTGAAATAAAACCCTTTCTGAGATTTTCATCGAGGTATTCACGTAGATGTTGTAGTTCCTTTTGTGATAAAGGAAAAATGTGGTTAGTTGACAGTATAGCGTCTTCCTTGAGATCAATAGGGCAATCGAAGGATCGATGAGGTGGAAGGTTTTCTGAACTTTTAAGATTGAAAACATCAGAGAAATCACTGTATTGTTTTCATAATAATGGATTTAAATGATTAATTGAAACATACGGAAAACATGTTTGTAAACAGAATGTGGAATCAAAGGTGAGTGTACAATTATGCCAGTTAATAACTGGGTTATGTTTCTGTAACCAAGGGAAACCGAGTATGATTGGGTGTAAAGAACTAGGTATTATATCATAGGTGATGAATTCTTTGTGACCTGTGTTGGTTAAAGTGAGTATTGGAATAGTGTGGTGTGTGATGGGTCCTTTGAGATATTGAGACCCATCAATAACTCTCACAAATACAGGGATTGCTTTCTTCACACAAGGTATTTTATTTTTTGTAACAATTGATTGATCAATGAAGTTGCCATAAGCTCCGGAATCAATTGTGGCTTGTTCCTGGATCTGCAACTGGTCCCACTGTAATGATAGAGTTAGAGTTAGATGAGTACGTGATTCATGAGTTTCAGAGATAAGTAATGATTTTATCTTACCCTTTCTTGGTCTGTTTAGTAGAGGGCAAGTAGCAACATCATGTTCTCTATTTCCACAGTACATGCATAGATTTGCCTGTTTTCTTCTTAATTTTTCTTCTATCGATAGTGGACTTCTTATGGTTCCGATTTCCATAGGTACTACTGTTGTAGCGGGTTTTTCATGAGTTGTTGAGTAATGTTTCCTAGGGTTAGAGTCAGGTTGGAATTTTTCATGTCTTCGTTCTCTATATCTTCTGTCTATAGAGATACTCAACTTGATAAGTCCCTCTAAAGTCTCAGGAAGCTCAACCCTTGACAGCTCATCTTTTACATATTCAGAGAGTCCTAAACGGAACTGATTTTTAAGAGAGATGGAGTTCCATTGTGAATCAGTACTCCATAGCTGAAATTCAGCTATCTAGTCCTCGACGGCTCTTTTGCCCTGTCTGAGGGAACGCAGATGAGTTTCTGCGGTTTGTTGTTTGTTCATATCTTCGTAGAGAACTGCCATAGCATGGAAGAAATTTTCTAAGGAACTTAATATTGGGTCATCAGATTAAAAAAATCTGTTAGCCCAAGCCCTAGGTTCTCCACTTAAATATGAAATGGTGGTGCAGACCTTTATTTTGTCATTACAGTAGGTCCTGGGTTTCATTGCAAATAGTAACAGACAAGAGTTTCTAAACTCACGAAACTTGGTTCTGTCACCCGAAAAGGGAGTAGGAGGGTTAACCTGTGGTTCAGGCCTTTCATTTGCTTTCTGAGTTATTAACTCATTTAGTGCTCTTTTTAAAGTGGAGTTTTCGCTTTGTACTTCTCTTAAACCTTGTGCCAGTAAGTCCATCTTTTGATTAATTGTGGTTATTTCATTACTCATGGCTACTGGGTCCATGTTCAACGGTTTCAGTTTTTTTTTTTTAAGGCTTGATTATTCTGTAACGTTTCACCAACCAATTTTATGATAAGTGATGTTAAAATGTATAATGATAGTTTGTAGCTATTTGTTACTACTTCATTCACATATAACTTTGTGAGGAAGTTAAACCCAAATAGCAGATAATGGATGGATTGTGCAAACTTTAGATTGAGACACAAAATCACAATGAGTAAAGTTGTATAACGTGTTTAGTGAATCAGCAGTAACTACTTTGGTAGTATTGTAAAGTAAACACTCATTCAGAATCTGTGGATATTCAAAGTGTAAGTAGCAACAGTATCGGTTTAGATAAATATGAACACAGTTTGCATAAGTACTTGGCTGTTGATACAATTGTTACCAAATAGTAATACTTGCGGTTGATTCCACTGCAGTGATTGACAGACAGGATCCGTATTAGTCACCTCCGGTTCTGTTGAATTTGTGAGGTTCCACTGAGGGGGATCAGGGAGAGTTGATCCAGCTTGGTTTACCCTGTCCGCGATGTAAGCGTGAGACAGGCTTTCAGATGTTCCGACACTCGATGGAGGAGAGGAGAAGGAACCGCGCTGCGGTTAGCGTGTGACGTCACGATGCTGTGTAAATTTCTGACAGGCACACGGAACACGCTCAGAGCAGCAGGTGGATTTTTGCTTTGAAACTGAATTTGGATGTTAGGAGAAAAAGTCAATGTCCCATTTGAAGTTAGATGGTTTAGGTTGATTTGAAGTTCAGATGATGTGATGAAGTAAAGTTTTTGGAATACTTATAATCCAGGATAGAGGGAGACACAAGCTTCACTAGCTAACTATCCCTATACACTATAATAATCAAGCAGGGAAGCAAGGAAGAGGAGTTCCCTTTATAGACTTAAACAGGAAGTTGGATTTCAGTAATTTAAAGGAACAGCAGAACGTGACATATGGAGTGCAGTTCTGGGGACCAATCACAAAAAAAGATATTGCAGAACTAGAAAAAGTTCATAGAAGGGCCACAAAGCTATTAAGAGGATTGGAGAATTTAACCTATGAGGAGAGGCTAGCCAAACTGGCTCTGTTTTCTTTAGAAAAAAGGCGCTTGAGAGGTGACATGATTACTTTATATACAGTAACTATATTCAAGGCCCATATACAGAGATGGCAGAAGCTCTGTTTATTCCAAAAAAATTGTTTGTGATAAGATGTCACAATTTAAGGTTGGAGGAAAGGAGATTTAATCTCCTGCAACGGAAACATTTTTTCACTGCAAGAGCAATAAAATGGAGGAACTCATTACCAAAGGAGGTGGTGAATGCCAATACCCTAAATACATTTAAAAATTGTTTGGATACATTTCTGTCTATAAATTAGTATCATCTGCAAAAATAAAGATGTCGCTATTTAATCCTTGCTCTTTATCGGACAAAAGTCAATTGTAATTGGCGTTAGCCTGTCTAACTTACAGTCTATAACATTGCCTTCAGCTACAAGCAATGCCGCTCTGTGGAAAGTCTCCTGAATCAGCTGTAGTATGCGGCGGTGGTGGTTGTAGGCAGTAAACAGGAAGCTCTTCTTTATAGCGGTCCGTAGGGAGGGTGGATGGACAATCAAAATCAGGAACACGTAAGGTATAAATAAAATCTTGATTTATTACAAGTTTAAAAACAGCAACGCGTTTCTCGGCTACAATGCCGTTTCATCAGGCTGTTTGACAGGGTGCAGTGGAATAGGGATTAATATATTTAAATAGTGTTGGCGATGTGGATGTGCGGCAGAATAGGGATTAATAACTATTGAATAGTCGTGATGTGGGTGGCAGATTAGGGGTTAATAGGTTTAATATAGTGTTTGCGATACGGGAGGGCGGCGGTTTAGGGGTTAAAAGGTAGTTTATGGGTGTTAGTGTACTTTGTAACATTTTAGTTATGAGTTTTGTGAATTTGTGAGTTTTCAGATGGCAGTATGGATCGTGTCGGTATAGGCTGTAATGCAAGCTTTTTAGCCTCACTGAACAACCTGTAATACCGGCACTATGAAAATCCCACGCAAAAACGTCATTTTTTTTAGTGCAGGATTGACGTTGCGTTACAGGCTAAAATAATTGCGGTATAGCTATACCGACACTACTTGTAATTATGCGTTACTGCTTTTACTCTGAAATTGCAATTTTTTCAGCGTTAAAAGAAGCAGCGCAAAACTCATAATCTAGGTGTTAGTCTGCTTGCCAGACTAGACTGTTGCAGGCAATAGGTTCCACCCCAATCTAGGAAGCAAAGAAAGACTGTGCCTGAACATCACCGATCTCATGGCATCCCGCCTCAATACCAAGTTACCCAGATATGGGTCGAGGTCAAGGGATCCTCAGGCGGAACTGATAGATGCCTTATCATTACTATGGAGGTTCAGACTCGTATATCTCCTTCCTTCATTACTGCTTCTCCCTCATGTGGTGGCTCGCATCAAGCAGGAACGAGCATTAGTGATTCTGATTGCTCCATTGTGGCCGCGAAGGACGTGATTTGCGGATCTGGTGGGGATGTCCTCATCTCCTCAGTGGAGGTTACCTTGTCTAGGAGATCTGCAGATACAGGGTCCCTTCGTTCATCAAAATCTAGATTCTCTGAGGCTGACTGTGTGGAGATTGAACGCTTAGTCTTAGCCAAGAGAGGGTTTTCGGAGAGTGTTATAGACTTGGGTATAGTTTTCCTAACAGTAAGGAATGAAGTTGTGGACTCTCCCTGCCTTATGAAAGGATAACATAATTTATGCTTACCAGATAAATTCCTTTCCTTCCTGGCAGGGAGAGTACACGACCCTGCCTGTAATTTATTTTTGTTGGGCGGCAACTTTTTTATATTATTTCTTCTGCCACCTTTATACCCTGATGTTTCTCCTTCTTTTCCTTGTTCCCTCGGCAGAATGATGAGGGGATAGGGGAAGTGGGAGGGATATTTAGGCCTTTGGCTGGGGTGTCTTTGCCTTCTCCTTGTGGCCAGGTGTTGTTTTTCCCAACAGTAAGGAATGAAGTTGTGGATAAATTATGTTTTTTGATCTGCTCCTGAGGCACCATAGTCAGTTGTCCCGCAGCTCTCTCTATAGAATATTCTCTCTAAGCACTTTGATGTTCGTTTTCAGAGGCCCGGCCGCATCCCTCTGAACCAGGTTCATAGCTGTGGTTGAGGGTTGCACAGAAATACCCGGTGGCTGATTCTTAATAAATTGCATGTCGCTACCTCTGGATAACCACCTGTGCGTGTATATCCTCCTAAGAGACAGGAGGCGTTCAAATCTTTGGCACATCATGCTCTCAAAGTCCTCTAGCAGGATTTGCATAGCCACAAAGATTTCTGCTATGCTCCCAATCATCTTGTACCTTTATCTCAAATAGAGAAGTATAATCTCAGTTAAATTTTGCAGTATTGCAACGCACCCTTGTTATACGACAAAGGACCGAAGGACTCTGCCGGTGGTGTGAGGTCGCAACCTCAAAAAAGCTCCGGTGCTCTGATGCTGATAGCAAGCGCAACAAGCCTGGGATCATCGGATGGAGGAAGATTAGCTCATTAATAGTGTATAGAATTTCTTATAGTCATTAATAGTGTATAGAAGTTTCCCAAACCTCAAAATGCCTATAAATACACCCATCACCACACCCACAATTCAGTTTTTACAAATTTTGCCTCCTATGGAGGTGGTGAAGTAAGTTTGTGCTAAGATTTCTACGTTGATATGCGCTTCTCAGCATTTTAAAGCCCAATTCCTCTCAGAGTACAGTGAATGTCAGAAGGGTGTGAAGGGAGTATCACCTATTGAATGCAATGGTTTTCCTCACGGGAGATGTATTTCATAGTTTCTCTGTTATAGGTTGTAGAGATTCATCTCCTACCTCCCTTATTCAGATTGACAATATACTCTCATATTCCATTACCTCTACTGATAACTGTTTCAGTACTGGTTTGGCTATCTGCTATATGTGGATGGGTGTCTTTCGGTAAGTATGTTTTCATTACTTAAGACACTCTCAGCTATGGTTTGGCCCTTTATGCATTAATATAAATTTCTAAATATATGTATTGTACTTATATTTGCCATGAGTCAGGTTTATGTATATTTCCTTTTGTAGACTATCAGTTTCATATTTGGGAAAAAACATATTTAGGTAAATATTTTTCTTACCTGGGGTATAGTCTTTTTTCAATTGACTGCTTTTTCATTAAATTTTGCGGCAAAATTAGGCTTGCGAGGGCGCAAAATGCCAACTTTTATTGCATCATTCTTGGAGCAAGAATTTGTTTTTGGCGCAAAAGTACGTCCAATGATGCAAATTCGTCATTTCCGGCATCTTAGTTGACGCCGAGTTACTTGCACAAGGTTGCGTCTACAATGACGCGAGTGTGTTATTTCCGGATGTTGTTAGCGCCAAAAAATTTCAGTTTGTCTTGTCCGTCATACTTGGCACCAAATTATTTCATTATTTAAAACCCCATTCCTATATTCCTCTTGCCTTTTTCTATATCAGAGGGCTATTCTGTTTGCATTTTTTCCCATTCCTGAAACTGCCATATAAGGAAATTGATCATTTTGCTTTATATGTTGTTTTTTTCTCTTACATTTGCAAGATGTCTCAATCTGATCCTGTCTCAGAAACCACTGTTGGAGCCCTGCTGCCTGATAACAGTTCTACCAAAGCTAAGTGCATTTGTTGTAAATTTGTGGAGATTATATCTCCAGCTGTGGTATGTAATACAGGGAGTGCAGAATTATTAGGCAAGTTGTATTTTTGAGGATTAATTTTATTATTGAACAACAACCATGTTCTCAATGAACCCAAAAAACTCATTAATATCAAAGCTGAATAGTTTGGAAGTAGTTTTTAGTTTGTTTTTAGTTATAGCTATTTTAGGGGGATATCTGTGTGTGCAGGTGACTATTACTGTGCATAATTATTAGGCAACTTAACAAAAAACAAATATATACCCATTTCAATTATTTATTTTTACCAGTGAAACCAATATAACATCTCAACATTCACAAATATTACATTTCTGACATTCAAAAACAAAACAAAAACAAATCAGTGACCAATATAGCCACCTTTCTTTGCAAGGACACTCAAAAGCCTGCCATCCATGGATTCTGTCAGTGTTTTGATCTGTTCACCATCAACATTGCGTGCAGCAGCAACCACAGCCTCCCAGACACTGTTCAGAGAGGTGTACTGTTTTACCTCCTTGTAAATCTCACATTTGATGATGGACCACAGGTTCTCAATGGGGTTCAGATCAGGTGAACAAGGAGGCCATGTCATTAGATTTTCTTCTTTTATACCCTTTCTTGCCAGCCACGCTGTGGAGTACTTGGACGCGTGTGATGGAGCATTGTCCTGCATGAAAATCATGTTTTTCTTGAAGGATGCAGACTTCTTCCTGTACCACTGCTTGAAGAAGGTGTCTTCCAGAAACTGGCAGTAGGACTGGGAGTTGAGCTTGACTCCATCCTCAACCCGAAAAGGCCCCACAAGCTCATCTTTGATGATACCAGCTCAAACCAGTACTCCACCTCCACCTTGCTGGCGTCTGAGTCAGACTGGAGCTCTCTGCCCTTTACCAATCCAGCCACGGGCCCATCCATCTGGCCCATCAAGACTCACTCTCATTTCATCAGTCCATAAAACCTTAGAAAAATCAGTCTTGAGATATTTCTTGGCCCAGTCTTGACGTTTCAGCTTGTGTGTCTTGTTCAGTGGTGGTCGTCTTTCAGCCTTTCTTACCTTGGCCATGTCTCTGAGTATTGCACACCTTGTGCTTTTGGGCACTCCAGTGATGTTGCAGCTCTGAAATATGGCCAAACTGGTGGCAAGTGGCATCTTGGCAGCTGCACGCTTGACTTTTCACAGTTCATGGGCAGTTATTTTGCGCCTTGGTTTTTCCACACGCTTCTTGCGACCCTGTTGACTATTTTGAATGAAACGATTGATTGTTCGATGATCACGCTTCAGAAGCTTTGCAATTTTAAGAGTGCTGCATCCCTCTGCAAGATATCTCACTATTTTTGACTTTTCTGAGCCTGTCAAGTCCTTCTTTTGACCCATTTTGCCAAAGGAAAGGAAGTTGCCTAATAATTATGCACACCTGATATAGGGTGTTGATGTCATTGGACCACACCCCTTCTCATTACAGAGATGCACATCACCTAATATGCTTAATTGGTAGTAGGCTTTCGAGCCTATACAGCTTGGAGTAAGACAACATGCATAAAGAGGATGATGTGGTCAAAATACTAATTTGCCTAATAATTCTGCACTCCCTGTAGTTGTCATGATAAGCTTTTACATGCAGAGAATGTCTCCATCAGTAATAGTTCAATGCCTGTTGTTCCTTCAACATCTAATGTACATGATATACCTGTGAATATAAAAGATTTTAAAATTGATGCGATTCAGAAGGCTTTATCTGCCATCCCGCCTTCTAATAAACATAAAAGGTCTTTTAAAACTTCTCATAAAGTTGATGAAATTTCAAATGACCGACAACATACTGAATTATCCTCCTCTGATGAGGATCTATCTGATTCAGAAGATACTTCTTAAGATATTGACACTGACAAATCTACTTATTTATTTAAAATGGAGTATATTTGTTTCTTGTTAAAAGAGATGTTGATTACATTGGATATTGAGGAAACTAGTCCTCTTGATATTAAAACTAGTAAACGTTTAAATTCTGTTTATAAACCTCCTGTGGTTACTACAGAGGTTTTTCCAGTTCCTGATGCTATTTCTGATATGATTTCTAAGGAATGGATTAGGCCTGGTACTTCTTTTATTCCTTCTTCAAGGTTTAAAAAATTGTATTCTTTGCCAGCAGTTAGATTGGAGTTTTGGGAAAAGATCCCCAAAGTTGATGGGGCTTTTTCTACTCTTGCTTAACGTACTACTATTCCTATGGAAGATAGTACTTCTTTTAAAGACCCTTTAGATAGGAAACTTGAATCTTATCTAAGGAAAGCTTATTTATATTGTGACTATCTTCTCAGGCCTTCCATTTCTATGGCTGATGTTGCAGCTGCATCAATTTTTTGGTTGCAAAGTTTAGCGCAACAGGAAATGGATCCTGATTTGTCTAGCATTGTTCGCTTGCTTCAACATGCTAATCATTTTATCTGTGATGCCATTTTTGATATCATAAAAATTGATGTTAAATCTATGTCTTTAGCTATTTTAGCTAGAAGAGCTTTGTGGCTCAAATATTGGAATGCTGACATGGTACCTAAGTCTAGATTACTACCTATTTCTTTCCAAGGTAATACGTTATTTGGTTCTCAGTTGGATTCGATTATTTCAACTGTCACTGGGGGGAAGGGAGGTTTTTTTTGCCTCAGGATAAAAAAACCTAAGGGTAAATCTAAAGCTTCTTACCATTTTCGTTTCTTTCGACAAAATAAGGAACAGAAACCTAATCCTTCCCCCAAAGAATCTGGTTCCAATTGGAAACCTTCAAGTTGGAATAAATCCAAGCCATTTAAGAAACCAAAGCCAGCCCCCAAGTCTGCATGAAGGTGCGGCCCTCATTCCAGCTCAGCTGGAAGGGGGCAGATTGAGATTCTTCCAAAACATTTGGGCAGATTCTGTCCAAAATCAGTGGATTCAGTGTATTGTCTCTCAAGGGTACTGAATAGGATTCAGAGTAAGACCTGTGAGAAGATTTTTTCTCTCACGCATCCCAGCAAAACCAGTAAAGGTTCAGGCTTTTCTGAAGTGTGTTTCAGGGGTATTCATACCAGTTCCGTTTCAGGAACTGGGTCTGGGGTTTTATTCAAATATTTTCATTGTTCCAAAGAAAGAAAATTCATTCAGGCCAGTTCTGGATCTGAAAATTTTGAATCGTTATGGAAGAGTGCCAACTTTCAAAATGGTGACTATAAGGACTATTCTGCCTTTTGTTCAGCAAGGGCATTATATGTCCACAATAGACTTACAGGATGTATATCTTCATATTCCGATTCATCCAGACCACTATCAGTTTCTGAGATTCTCTTTTCTAGACAAGCATTACCAATTTGTCGCTCTTCCATTTGGCCTAGCGACAGCTCCAAGAATCTCTTCAAAGGTTCTCGGTGCCCTACTCTCTGTAATCAGAGAACGGGGTATTGCGTTGTTTCCTTATTTGGATGATATCTTGGTACTAGCTCGGTCTTTACATTCTGCAGAATCTCACACAAATCAACTAGTGTTGTTTCTTCAAAGACATGGTTGGAGGATCAATTTACCAAAAAGTTCTTTGATTCCTCAGACAAGGGACACCTTTTTAGGGTTCCAGATAGATTCAGTGTCCATGACTCTGTCTCTAACAGACAAGAGACAATTTAAATTGGTTTCAGCTTGTCGGAACCTTCAGTCTCTATCATTCCCTTCAGTAGCTATGTGCATGGAAGTCTTAGGTCTCATGACTGCAGCATCAGACGCGATCCCCTTTGCTCGTTTCATATGAGACCTCTCCAGCTTTGTATGCTGAACCAATGGTGCAGGAATTATACAAGGATATCACAATTAATATCCTTAAATCCCAATGTTCGACTCTCTCTGACTCGGTGGTTAGATCACCATTGTATAGTTCAAGGTGCCTCTTTTGTTCGTCCAACCTGAACTGTGATCACAACAGATGCAAGTTTTTCAGGTTGGGAAGCTGTCTGGGGATCTCTGACAGCACAAGGGGTTTGGAAATCTCAAGAGGCGAGGTTACATATCAATATTTTAGAACTCTGTGCTATTTTCAGGGCTCTTCAGGTTTGGCCTCTGTTGAAGAGAGAACCGTTCATTTGTTTTCAGACAGACAATATCACAACTGTGTCATATGTCAATCATCAGGGTGGGACTCGCAGTCCCTAAGCTATGAACGAAGTATCTAGGATACTTGCTTGGGCAGAATCCAGCTCCTGTCTAATTTCTGCGGTTCATATCCCAGGTATAGACAATTGGGAAGCGGATTATCTCAGCCGTCAGACTTTACATCCGGCGGAGTGGTCTCTCCATTCAGATGTGTTTTCTCAGATTGTTCAGATGTGGGATCTTCCAGAAATAGATCTGATGGCTTCCCATCTAAACAAGAAACTACCCAGGTACCTGTCCAGGTCCAGGGATCCTCAAGCGGATGCGGTGGATGCGTTAGCATTTCCTTGGTTTTACCAACCTGCTTATATATTCCCGCCTCTGGTTCTTTCAAGAGTGATTTCCAAGATCCTCATGGAACAATGGTTTGTGTTGCCTGTAGCTCCAGCATGGCCTCACAGGTTTTGTTATGCGGATCTTGTTCGGATGTCCAGTTGTCAACCTTGGCCACTACCATTAAGGCCAGACCTTCTGTCTCAAGGACTGTTTTTCCATCAGGATCTCAAATCATTAAAATTGAAGGTATGGAAATTGAACGCCTAGTTCTTAGTCATAGAGGTTTCTCTGACTCTGGGATTAACACTTTGTTACAGGCTCGTAAATCTGTTTCTAGGAAGATTTATTATTGAGTTTGAAAGACTTATATTTCATGGTGTTCTTCTCAGAAATTCTCCTGGCATTCTTTTAGAATTCCTAGAATTTTATAGTTTCTTCAGGATGGTTTGGATAAACGTCTGTCTGCAAGTTCCTTGAAGGGACAAATCTCTGCTCTTTCTGTTTTATTTCACAGAAAGATTGCTAAGCTTACTGATATTCACTGTTTTGTACAGGCTTTGGTCCATATCAAGCCTGTCATTAAATCAATCTCTCCTCCTTGGAGTCTTAATTTTGTTTTGAAGGCTTTACAGGCTCCTCCGTTTGAGCCTATACATTCTTTGGACATTAAACTACTTTCTTGGAAAGTGTTGTTCCTTTTGGTCATCTCTTCTGAAAGAAGAGTTTCCAAATTATCTGCTCTTTCTTGTGAATCTCCTTTTCTGATTTTTCTATCAGGATAAGGCAGTTTTGTGGACTTCATTTAAATTTCTTCCTAAGGTTGTGAATTCCAACAACATTAAATAGAGAAATTTTTGTCCCTTCTTTTTGTCCAAATCCTAAGTATCCTTTGGATAGATCCTTACATTCTTTGGATGTGGTAAGAGCTTTGAAATATTATTTTGAAGCTACTAAAGATTTCAGGAAGACTTCTACTCTATTCGTTATCTTTTCTGGTTCTAGGAAAGGTCAGAAGGCTTCTGCCATTTCCTGCTATCTTGGTTACAGCTTTTGATTCATCAGTCTTATTTGGAGTCGGATCAAGCCCCGCCTCAGAGAATTACAGCTCATTCTACTAGATCAGTCTCCACTTCGTGTGATTTTAAGAATGAAGCTTCAGTTCAGATTTGCAAAGCAGCAACTTGGTCTTCTTTGCATACATTTACTAAATTCTACCGTTTTGATGTATTTGCCTCTTCGGAAGCAGTTTTTGGTAGAAAAGTTTTTCAGGCAGCTGTTAGTTTGATTCCTCTGCTTATGTTTGAGTTTTTTCTTTTCATTATAAGAATAAACTTATAAGAATAAACTTATATTTTGAGTTGTGGATTTCCACATCTTGGGTATTACTATCCCATACGTCAATAGCTCATAGACTCTTGCCAATTACATGAAAGAAAACATAATTTATGTAAGAACTTACCTGATAAATTAATTTCTTTCATATTGGCAAGAGTTCGTGAGACCCACCCTTTTTATGGTGGTTATGATTTTTTGTATAAAGCACAATTATTTCCAAATTCCTTTGTTGATGGTTTTTACTCCTTTCTTTATCACCCCACTACTTGGCTATTCATTAAACTGAATTGTGGGTGTGGTGAGGGGTGTATTTATAGGCATTTTGAGGTATGGGAAACTTTGCCTCTCCTGGTAGGATTGTATATCCCATACGTCACTAGCTCAAGGACTCTTGCCAATATGAAAAAAATGAATTTATCAGGTAAGTTCTTACATAAATTATGTTTTTTATATGCTAAGGTATTTCCTTCAGAAATCTTATGCAATAAATGTATTAATGTTTTAATACATTCTGGCCATTACTACTACTGTTCTTGAGTCAATTGGTATTATTGGTTCTTCTGTGTGTTCTTTACAGGATGAATATACTCTTTCTCTTGGACTTCATTTGAACACCAGTGCTAAAATCATAGTGGCCATGCCTCTTTCAACTAGACGTTAGAAGGTAATTTTAGAATTTACTTTCTAGTTAGCCTGCTAAGGTTAATGTTTTTAGTTTTGAGGCTCCGTTGTACTCAGAAGGAATTGTTTTTCTTTGGTGATCAAGAGTCTTAGGGTTATATCTATGTAAGCGCAAGCAGACATGATACAATGTAGCGTATCATGTTCGCTGCACATCGATAAATGCCGACAGCATACGCTGTCAGCATTTAACATTGCACCAGCAGTTCTTGTGAACAGCTGGTGCAATGCTGCCCCCTGCAGATTTACGGCCAATCGGCCGCTAGCAGGGGGTGTCAATCAACCCGATCATATTCATTCAGGTTGATTTCTGTCTGCTGCCTCAAAGCAGGCGGACAAGTTATGGAGCTGCGGTTTAGCCTGAAGGCTCACCGGAAAAAAGGGGCATCAAGCTCCATATGGTGCTTGATAAATTGACCCCTTACTCTGATCATTTTACTGACATCATTTTAACTCATTTTTGTTGTTCTTTTATGTTAGCATATTCAATTTCTTTACTATGTTTGCTTTCTTACTTACTTTAGCGATTACATGATTCTAAAGTAGATGGGGGATATACTGTTTAATCCCTTGGTGTATTTCTTGTCCCTGTTGCTGTTTCTGAGATTGTATCCAGAAATTGTACTAAGTCAGGTATTACTTTGATTTCTTCTCAAGGCTTTCAATATGGTTGGGGCCATTTTTACTCTGGCTATATGTTCTATATTTCCTTTGGAAGATGGTACTTATTTTATAGTCCCTTTAGTTAGAAAGTTTATTTCCTTCCTTTGGAGGGCTTATTTGTAAGTTATTTTTTCAATCCAGCGATATTTATTGCTGATGTGGCTATTGCATGATCTTTGTCTTTCTGGGCAGTTTTCTTTTAATTCTGCCATTGAGATTCGTTAAAACCTTTTAGCTTGTTTAGTTGTGCAAACGCTTTCTAGTATATCTCTAGCTGTTCTTTCTAGAAGCTCAGTATAATTAAAATTTAGTCTGCTGACATGATTTTTAATTCTACACTTTCATCTCTTTCTTTATAGAGAAAGTTTATTTGGTTCTGGTTGGATTTCCATTATTTCTACAGTGACTGGGGTTAAGTGGCTTTTCTCCCTCAGCACTAGTAGTCCAAGGGTATATGTTTAAGTTTAGATTTGTGTTTTGTCCCTGTCTTCAGAACAGGGCTCAGAAATCTTTATTCTGCCTTGTATCAGAGTTCTTCTGGTTCGTCTGGAAATAATAGAATGGTATTTGCTAAATGTTTCAGTGCCTTTTACTGGAATTAAGTGCTATATTCTTTGCTTGGAAGGCAGCAAAGATAGATACCAGACCTATTTATCTGGGGAATGATGACTGGGTCAGTGCCCATTATTTGAATTGGAACAGACCTAAGCAGTTTTAGATCTTATCCTCCATCCAAGTTTGCATGTAGGTGCAGCCCTCGATCAAGAGGCTTTGGTAGGAGGTAGGTTACTCCTTTTCAGGAAGCTTGGTTTCTTTCATGTAATTAGCAAGAGTCCATGAGCTAGTGACGTATGGGATATACATTCCTACCAGGAGGGGCAAAGTTTCCCAAACCTTAAAATGCCTATAAATACACCCCTCACCACACCCACAAATCAGTTTTACAAACTTTGCCTCCAAGGGAGGTGGTGAAGTAAGTTTGTGCTAGATTCTACGTTGATATGCGCTCCGCAGCAAGTTGGAGCCCGGTTTTCCTCTCAGCGTGCAGTGAATGTCAGAGGGATGTGAAGAGAGTATTGCCTATTGAATGCAGTGATCTCCTTCTACGGGGTCTATTTCATAAGGTTCTCTGTTATCGGTCGTAGAGATTCATCTCTTACCTCCCTTTTCAGATCGACGATATACTCTTATATTTACCATTACCTCTACTGATTCTCGTTTCAGTACTGGTTTGGCTTTCTACAAACATGTAGATGAGTGTCCTGGGGTAAGTAAGTCTTATTTTCTGTGACACTCTAAGCTATGGTTGGGCACTTTATTTATAAAGTTCTAAATATATGTATTCAAACATTTATTTGCCTTGACTCAGAATGTTCAACTTTCCTTATTTTCAGACAGTCAGTTTCATATTTGGGATTATGCATTGAATTATCATATTTTTCTTACCTCAAAAATTTGACTTTTTTCCCTGTGGGCTGTTAGGCTCGCGGGGGCTGAAAATGCTTCATTTTATTGCGTCATTCTTGGCGCGGACTTTTTTGGCGCAAAAATTCTTTTCCGTTTCCGGCGTCATACGTGTCGCCGGAAGTTACGTCATTTTTTTGACGTTATTTTGCGCCAAAAATGTTGGCGTTCCGGATGTGGCGTCATTTTTGGCGCCAAAAGCATTTAGGCGCCAAATAATGTGGGCGTCTTATTTGGCGCTAAAAAATATGGGCGTCGCTTTTGTCTCCACATTATTTCAGTCTCATTTTTCATTTGCTTCTGGTTGCTAGAAGCTTGATATTTGGCATTCTTTCCCATTCCTGAAACTGTCTTATAAGGAATTTGATCTATTTTGCTTTATATGTTGTTTTTTCTCTTACATATTGCAAGATGTCTCACGTTGCATCTGAGCCAGAAGATACTACAGGAAAATCACTGCCTGCTGGATCTACCAAAGCTAAGTGTATCTGCTGTAAATTTTTGGTAGCTATTCCTCCAGCTGTTGTTTGTAATAATTGTCATGACAAACTTGTTAAAGCAGATAATATTTCCTTTAGTAATGTACCATTGCCTGTTGCAGTTCCCTCAACATCTAAGGTGCAGAATGTTCCTGATAACATAAGAGATTTTGTTTCTGAATCCATAAAGAAGGCTTTGTCTGTTATTTCTCCTTCTAGTAAACGTAAAAAGTCTTTTAAATCTTCTCTCTCTACAGATGAATTTTTAAATGAACACCATCATTCTGATTCTTTGGACTCTTCTGGTTCAGAGGATTCTATCTCAGAGATTGATGCTGATAAATCTTCATATTTATTTAAGATGGAATTTATTCGCTCTTTACTTAAAGAAGTACTAATTGCTTTAGAAATAGAGGATTCTAGTCCTCTTGATACTAATTCTATACGTTTGGATAAGGTTTTTAAAGCTCCTGCGGTTATTCCAGAAGTTTTTCCTGTTCCTAATGCTATTTCTGCAGTGATTTCCAAAGAATGGGATAAATTGGGTAATTCATTTACTCCTTCTAAACGTTTTAAGCAATTATATCCTGTTCCGCCTGACAGGTTAGAATTTTGGGACAAAATCCCTAAAGTTGATGGGGCTATTTCTACCCTTGCTAAACGTACTACCATTCCTACGTCAGATGGTACCTCGTTTAAGGATCCTTTAGATAGAAAAATTGAATCCTTTCTAAGAAAAGCTTATCTGTGTTCAGGTAATCTTCTTAGACCTGCTATATCATTGGCTGATGTTGCTGCAGCTTCAACTTTTTGGTTGGAAACCCTAGCGCAACAAGTAGCAAATCGTGATTCTCATGATATTATTATTCTTCTTCAGCATGCTAATAATTTTATCTGTGATGCCATTTTTGATATTATTAGAGTTGATGTTAGGTTTATGTCTCTAGCTATCTTAGCCAGAAGAGCTTTATGGCTTAAAACTTGGAATGCTGATATGGCTTCTAAATCAACTCTACTTTCCATTTCTTTCCAGGGAAACAAATTATTTGGTTCTCAGTTGGATTCTATTATTTCAACTGTTATTGGTGGGAAAGGAACTTTTTTACCACAGGATAAAAAATCTAAAGGTAAAAACAGGGCTAACAATCGTTTTCGTTCCTTTCGTTTCAACAAAGAACAAAAGCCTGATCCTTCGTCCTCAGGAGCAGTTTCAGTTTGGAAACCATCTCCAGTCTGGAATAAATCCAAGCCTGCTAGAAAGGCAAAGCCTGCTTCTAAGTTCACATGAAGGTACGGCCCTCATTCCAGTTCAGCTGGTAGGGGGCAGGTTACGTTTTTTCAAAGAAATTTGGATCAATTCTGTTCACAATCTTTGGATTCAGAGCATTGTTTCAGAAGGGTACAGAATTGGTTTCAAGATGAGACCTCCTGCAAAGAGATTTTTTCTTTCCCGTGTCCCAGTAAATCCAGTGAAAGCTCAAGCATTTCTGAATTGTGTTTCAGATCTAGAGTTGGCTGGAGTAATTATGCCAGTTCCAATTTCGGAACAGGGGATGGGGTTTTATTCAAATCTCTTCATTGTACCAAAGAAGGAGAATTCCTTCAGACCAGTTCTGGATCTAAAATTATTGAATCGTTATGTAAGGATACCAACGTTCAAGATGGTAACTGTAAGGACTATATTGCCTTTTGTTCAGCAAGGGAATTATATGTCCACAATAGATTTACAGGATGCATATCTGCATATTCCGATTCATCCAGATCATTTTCAGTTCCTGAGATTCTCTTTTCTAGACAAGCATTACCAATTTGTGGCTCTACCGTTTGGCCTTGCTACAGCTCCAAGAATTTTCACAAAGATTCTCGGTGCCCTTCTGTCTGTAATCAGAGAACAGGGTATTGTGGTATTTCCTTATTTGGACGATATCTTGGTACTTGCTCAGTCTTTACATTTAGCAGAGTCTCATACGAATCGACTTGTGTTGTTTCTTCAAGATCATGGTTGGAGGATCAATTTACCAAAAAGTTCTTTGATTCCTCAAACAAGGGTAACCTTTCTGGGTTTCCAGATAGATTCAGTGTCCATGACTCTGTCTTTAACAGACAAGAGACGTCTAAAATTGATTACAGCTTGTCGAAACCTTCAGTCACAATCATTCCCTTCGGTAGCCTTATGCATGGAAATTCTAGGTCTTATGACTGCTGCATCGGACGCGATCCCCTTTGCTCGTTTTCACATGCGACCTCTTCAGCTCTGTATGCTGAACCAATGGTGCAGGGATTACACGAAGATATCTCAATTAATATCTTTGAAACCGATTGTTCGACACTCTCTAACGTGGTGGACAGATCACCATCGTTTAATTCAGGGGGCTTCTTTTGTTCTTCCGACCTGGACTGTAATTTCAACAGATGCAAGTCTCACAGGTTGGGGAGCTGTGTGGGGATCTCTGACGGCACAGGGAGTTTGGGAATCTCAGGAGGTGAGATTACCGATCAATATTTTGGAACTCCGTGCAATTTTCAGAACTCTTCAGTTTTGGCCTCTTCTGAAGAGAGAATCGTTCATTTGTTTTCAGACGGACAATGTCACAACTGTGGCATACATCAATCATCAAGGAGGGACTCACAGTCCTCTGGCTATGAAAGAAGTATCTCGAATTTTGGTTTGGGCGGAATCCAGCTCCTGTCTAATCTCTGCGGTTCATATCCCAGGTGTAGACAATTGGGAAGCGGATTATCTCAGTCGCCAAACGTTGCATCCGGGCGAATGGTCTCTTCACCCAGAGGTATTTCTTCAGATTGTTCAAATGTGGGGGCTTCCAGAGATAGATCTGATGGCCTCTCATCTAAACAAGAAACTTCCCAGGTATCTGTCCAGATCCCGGGATCCTCAGGCGGAGGCAGTGGATGCATTATCACTTCCTTGGAAGTATCATCCTGCCTATATCTTTCCGCCTCTAGTTCTTCTTCCAAGAGTAATCTCCAAGATTCTGAGGGAATGCTCGTTTGTTCTGCTAATAGCTCCGGCATGGCCTCACAGGTTTTGGTATGCGGATCTTGTCCGGATGGCATCTTGCCAACCATGGACTCTTCCGTTAAGACCAGACCTTCTGTCGCAAGGTCCTTTTTTCCATCCGGATCTGAAATCCTTAAATTTAAAGGTATGGAGATTGAACGCTTGATTCTTAGTCAAAGAGGTTTCTCTGACTCTGTGATTGATACTATGTTACAGGCTCGTAAATCTGTATCTAGAGAGATATATTATAGAGTCTGGAAGACTTATATTTCTTGGTGTCTTACTCATCATTTTTCTTGGTATTCTTTTAGAATTCCGAGAATATTACAATTTCTTCAGGATGGTTTAGATAAGGGTTTGTCCGCAAGTTCCTTGAAAGGACAAATCTCTGCTCTTTCTGTTCTTTTTCACAGAAAGATTGCTATTCTTCCTGATATTCATTGTTTTGTACAAGCTTTGGTTCGTATAAAACCTGTCATTAAGTCAATTTCTCCTCCATGGAGTTTGAATTTGGTTCTGGGAGCTCTTCAAGCTCCTCCGTTTGAACCTATGCATTCATTGGACATTAAATTGCTTTCTTGGAAAGTTTTGTTCCTTTTGGCCATCTCTTCTGCCAGAAGAGTTTCTGAATTATCTGCTCTTTCTTGTGAGTCTCCTTTTCTGATTTTTCATCAGGATAAGGCGGTGTTGCGAACTTCTTTTGAATTTTTACCTAAGGTTGTGAATTCCAACAACATTAGTAGAGAAATCGTGGTTCCTTCATTATGTCCTAATCCTAAGAATTCTAAGGAGAAATCATTACATTCTTTGGATGTTGTTAGAGCTTTGAAATATTATGTTGAAGCTACTAAATCTTTCCGAAAGACTTCTAGTCTATTTGTCATCTTTTCTGGTTCTAGAAAAGGCCAGAAAGCTTCTGCCATTTCTTTGGCATCCTGGTTGAAATCTTTAATTCATCTTGCCTATGTTAAATCGGGTAAGACTCCGCCTCAGAGGATTACAGCTCATTCTACTAGGTCAGTTTCTACTTCCTGGGCGTTTAGGAATGAAGCTTCAGTTGATCAGATTTGCAAAGCAGCGACTTGGTCCTCTTTGCATACTTTTACTAAATTCTACCATTTTGATGTATTCTCTTCTTCTGAAGCAGTTTTTGGTAGAAAGGTACTTCAGGCAGTGGTTTCGGTTTGAATCTTCTGCTTATGTTTTTTCATTAAACTTTATTTTGGGTGTGGATTATTTTCAGCAGGAATTGGCTGTCTTTATTTTATCCCTCCCTCTCTAGTGACTCTTGTGTGGAAAGATCCACATCTTGGGTATTCATTATCCCATACGTCACTAGCTCATGGACTCTTGTTAATTACATGAAAGAAAACATAATTTATGTAAGAACTTACCTGATAAATTCATTTCTTTCATATTAACAAGAGTCCATGAGGCCCACCCTTTTTTGTGGTGGTTATGTTTTTTTTGTATAAAGCACAATTATTCAAATTCCTTATTTTATATGCTTCGCACTTTTTTCTTATCACCCCACTTCTTGGCTATTCGTTAAACTGATTTGTGGGTGTGGTGAGGGGTGTATTTATAGGCATTTTAAGGTTTGGGAAACTTTGCCCCTCCTGGTAGGAATGTATATCCCATACGTCACTAGCTCATGGACTCTTGTTAATATGAAAGAAATGAATTTATCAGGTAAGTTCTTACATAAATTATGTTTTTAGTCTGTTCAGGTTCCTTGAATTCTTATTATAGTTTAAAGGATATCAAATAGGTTTCAGATCAAAGCCTCCCAAGTGAGGATTTTTTCTTTTCTTGTTCCTAGGAACTCTAGGCTCAGATAGATGGGATCTTTTCATTGTTCCATAAGTAGGAAGGAACTTTCAAATCTATTCTGATCTCGAAACTTTAATCAAGTTTCTCAAGTTCCTACTTTCTAAATGGAAACTATTTTGACTTTTCTGTGAGGTCAGTGCATGTCAATATATTTTAAGGATGCTTACCTTTTATGATATTATTTCTTTGAACATCATCGGTTTCTTAGATTTGCATTTTTTGACAAGCTTTTTAAGTTCTGCTGTAATTTTTGTGACAGTAGTTCTGGTTTATTTGGACACAATTCTTGTTTAACAGTCCCTATTTTTCAGTTATTTTTCTTCGACAATGAAAATTTGCCATGCTTTCTATACACAGTCAAAAGTGTGGAGACTGTTGCTCTTGAAATACCAAACAACGTAGTTGTTAATAGTTACAGATGCTTATGCTGAACAGGTTCCAATAGTTTGAAAACTTAATTTCAGCAGCCGTTGTACTAACCGCTACTGAACTTGTACTAAACTGGCATACAGCCTAGAGAATGTAGAAAAAGAAAGAACAGGAATCTGTGAAAAAGATCACAAAGAGAGAGGGCGCCTCCTAGTGCAACACTGCAAAGATAATAATAATACAGATCTTGTACTGATATGATACTCCCAAAGGGAGCAGCACCAATGTGCTAATTGACACAGGCTGGGGAATCACAGCGACCCAGCTACACTGATCCTGTAATAGGATGTTGGGATCCAGGATATCCAGGTGGTGTGGTAGGTAAGACAGGCTCAGGCTTCCATATGGTACAACTGTTGTACTACAACATATTTATTCAAATGGTTTGTAAAATCAGAAGGGTGTTTAGACTTCACCCCAGTAATAAAAACAAATGTAACAGATTGCAACGAGTTTCTCAGCCCAACTGGCTGTTTCCTCAGGCATCTGTTCAACTAATGGAAGCCCTGGCTTTTAACATGGAGGTTTTATATATTAGTACAAATTTGTCCTATTCCACTCTCATTGCCGGGATCAAAGCCTTGATAGTTATGTTATAATAATATAAGTACGAACCTTAAAGTTAATAATGATCCGTTGTAAACTGATACAGTTCCATATCATTTTAGTAGTGTTTTATTTTTCACGATCAAAGTGCATTTCTTTCATGTAATTAGCAAGAGTCCATGAGCTAGTGACGTATGGGATATACATTCCTACCAGGAGGGGCAAAGTTTCCCAAACCTCAAAATGCCTATAAATACACCCCTCACCACACCCACAAATCAGTTTTACAAACTTTGCCTCCTATGGAGGTGGTGAAGTAAGTTTGTGCTAGATTCTACGTTGATATGCGCTCCACAGCAGGTTGGAGCCCAGTTTTCCTCTCAGCGTGCAGTGAATGTCAGAGGGATGTGAAGAGAGTATTGCCTGTTTGAATTCAATGATCTCCTTCTACGGGGTCTATTTCATAGGTTCTCTGTTATCGGTCGTAGAGATTCATCTCTTACCTCCCTTTTCAGATCGACGATATACTCTTATATATATATATATACCATTACCTCTGCTGATTTTCGTTTCAGTACTGGTTTGGCTTTCTACAAACATGTAGATGAGTGTCCTGGGGTAAGTAAGTCTTATTTTCTGTGACACTCTAAAGCTATGGTTGGGCACTTTTTTAAAGTTCTAAATATATGTATTCAAACATTTATTTGCCTTGACTCAGAATGTTCAACATTCCTTTTTTTCAGACAGTCAGTTTCATATTTGGGATAATGCATTTGAATCAATAATTTTTCTTACCTTAAAAATTTGACTTTTTCCCTGTGGGCTGTTAGGCTCGCGGGGGCTGAAAATGCTTCATTTTATTGCGTCATTCTTGGTGCGGACTTTTTTGGCGCAAAAAATCTTTTCCGTTTCCGGCGTCATACGTGTCGCCGGAAGTTGCGTCATTTTTTGACGTTCTTTTGCGCCAAAAATGTCGGCGTTCCGAATGTGGCGTCATTTTGGCGCCAAAAGCATTTAGGCGCCAAATAATGTGGGCGTCTTTTTTTTGCCGCTAAAAAAATATGGGCGTCACTTTTGTCTCCACATTATTTAAGTCTCATTTTTCATTGCTTCTGGTTGCTAGAAGCTTGTTCTTTGGCATTTTTTCCCATTCCTGAAACTGTCATTTAAGGAATTTGATCAATTTTGCTTTATATGTTGTTTTTTCTCTTACATATTGCAAGATGTCTCACATTGCATCTGAGTCAGAAGATACTTCAGAAAAATCGCTGTCTGGTGCTGGAACTACCAAAGCTAAGTGTATCTGCTGTAAACTTTTGGTAGCTGTTCCTCCAGCTGTTGTTTGTATTAAATGTCATGACAAACTTGTTAATGCAGATAATATTTCCTTTAGTAAAGTACCATTACCTGTTGCAGTTCCAACAACATCTAATGTTCAGAGTGTTCCTGATAACATAAGAGATTTTGTTTCTGAATCCATTAAGAAGGCTATGTCTGTTATTCCTCCTTCTAGTAAACACAAAAAATCTTTTAAAACTTCTCATTATCCAGATGAATTTTTAAATGAACATCATCATTCTGATTCTAATGATTCCTCTGGTTCAGAGGATTCTGTCTCAGAGGTTGATGCTGATAAATCTTCATATTTATTTAAAATGGAATTTATTCGTTCTTTACTTAAAGAAGTTTTAATTGCTTTAGAAATTGAGGATTCTGGTCCTCTTGATACTAAATCTAAACGTTTAGACAAGGTCTTTAAATCTCCTGTGGTTATTCCAGAAGTTTTTCCTGTTCCTGGTGCTATTTCTGAAGTAATTTCCAGAGAATGGAATAATTTGGGTAATTCATTTACTCCCTCTAAACGTTTTAAGCAATTATATCCTGTGCCGTCCGACAGATTAGAGTTTTGGGACAAAATCCCTAAAGTTGATGGGGCTATTTCTACCCTTGCTAAACGTACTACTATTCCTACGGCAGATGGTACTTCCTTTAAGGATCCTTTAGATAGGAAAATTGAATCCTTTCTAAGAAAAGCTTATCTGTGTTCAGGTAATCTTCTTAGACCTGCTATATCATTGGCTGATGTTGCTGCAGCTTCAACTTTTTGGTTGGAAACTTTAGCGCAACAAGTAACAGATCATGATTCTCATAATATTATTATTCTTCAACATGCTAATAATTTTATCTGTGATGCCATTTTTTATTATCAGAGTTGATGTCAGGTTTATGTCTCTAGCTATTTTAGCTAGAAGAGCTTTATGGCTTAAAACTTGGAATGCTGATATGTCTTCTAAATAGACTCTACTTTCCCTTTCTTTCCAGGGTAATAAATTATTTGGTTCTCAGTTGGATTCTATTATCTCAACTGTTACTGGTGGGAAAGGATCTTTTTTACCACAGGATAAAAAATCTAAAGGTAAAAACAGGGCTAATAATCGTTTTCGTTCCTTTCGTTTCAACAAAGAACAAAAGCCTGATCCTTCATCCTCAGGAGCAGTTTCAGTTTGGAAACCATCTCCAGTCTGGAATAAATCCAAGCCTTCTAGAAAAGCAAAGCCAGCTTCTAAGTTCACATGAAGGTGCGGCCCTCATTCCAGCTCAGCTGGTAGGGGGCAGTTTACGTTTTTTCAAAGAAATTTGGATCAATTCTGTTCACAATCTTTGGATTCAGAACATTGTTTCAGAAGGGTACAGAATTGGTTTCAAGATGAGACCTCCTGCAAAGAAATTTTTTCTTTCCCGTGTCCCAGTAAACCCAGTGAAAGCTCAAGCATTTCTGAAATGTGTTTCAGATCTAGAGTTGGCTGGAGTAATTATGCCAGTTCCAGTTCTGGAACAGGGGCTGGGGTTTTATTCGAATCTCTTCATTGTACCAAAGAAGGAGAATTCCTTCAGACCAGTTCTGGATCTAAAAATATTGAATCGTTATGTAAGGATACCAACATTCAAAATGGTAACTGTAAGGACTATCTTGCCTTTTGTTCAGCAAGGGCATTATATGTCTACAATAGATTTACAGGATGCATATCTGCATATTCCGATTCATCCAGCTCACTATCAGTTCCTGAGATTCTCTTTCCTGGACAAGCATTACCAGTTTGTGGCTCTGCCGTTTGGCCTAGCTACAGCTCCAAGAATTTTTACAAAGGTTCTCGGTGCCCTTCTGTCTGTAATCAGAGAACAGGGTATTGTGGTATTTCCTTATTTGGACGATATCTTGGTACTTGCTCAGTCTTCACATTTAGCAGAATCTCATACGAATCGACTTGTGTTGTTTCTTCAAGATCATGGTTGGAGGATCAATTCACTAAAAAGTTCATTGATTCCTTAGACAAGGGTAACCTTTTTGGGTTTCCAGATAGATTCAGTGTCCATGACTCTGTCTTTGACAGACAAGAGACGTCTAAAATTGATTTCAGCTTGTCGAAACCTTCAGTCACAATCATTCCCTTCGGTAGCCTTATGCATGGAAATTCTAGGTCTTATGACTGCTGCATCGGACGCGATCCCCTTTGCTCGTTTTCACATGCGACCTCTTCAGCTCTGTATGCTGAACCAATGGTGCAGGGATTACACAAAGATATCTCAATTAATATCTTTAAAACCGATTGTACGACATTCTCTGACGTGGTGGACAGATCACCATCGTTTAATTCAGGGGGCTTCTTTTGTTCTTCCGACCTGAACTATAATCTCAACAGATGCAAGTCTTACAGGTTGGGGAGCTGTGTGGGGGTCTCTGACGGCACAAGGGGTTTGGGAATCTCAGGAGGTGAGATTACCGATCAATATTTTGGAACTCCGTGCAATTTTCAGAGCTCTTCAGTCTTGGCCTCTTCTGAAGAGAGAATCGTTCATTTGTTTTCAGACAGACAATGTCACAACTGTGGCATACATCAATCATCAAGGAGGGACTCACAGTCCTCTGGCTATGAAAGAAGTATCTCGAATTCTGGTTTGGGCGGAATCCAGCTCCTGTCTAATCTCTGCGGTTCATATCCCAGGTATAGACAATTGGGAAGCGGATTATCTCAGTCGCCAAATGTTGCATCCGGGCGAATGGTCTCTTCACCCAGAGGTATTTCTTCAGATTGTTCAAATGTGGGAACTCCCAGAAATAGATCTGATGGCTTCTCATCTAAACAAGAAACTTCCCAGGTATCTGTCCAGATCCCGGGATCCTCAGGCGGAGGCAGTGGATGCATTATCACTTCCTTGGAAGTATCATCCTGCCTATATCTTTCCGCCTCTAGTTCTTCTTCCAAGAGTAATCTCCAAGATTCTGAAGGAATGCTCGTTTGTTCTGCTGGTAGCTCCAGCATGGCCTCACAGGTTTTGGTATGCGGATCTTGTCCGGATGGCCTCTTGCCAGCCGTGGACTCTTCCGTTAAGACCAGACCTTCTGTCGCAAGGTCCTTTCTCTCATCAGGATCTCAAATCCTTAAATTTAAAGGTATGGAGATTGAACGCTTGATTCTTGGTCAAAGAGGTTTCTCTGACTCTGTGATTAATACTATGTTACAGGCTCGTAAATCTGTATCTAGAGAGATATATTATAGAGTCTGGAAGACTTATATTTCTTGGTGTCTTTCTCATCATTTTTCCTGGCATTCTTTTAGAATTCCGAGAATTTTACAGTTTCTTCAGGATGGTTTAGATAAAGGTTTGTCCGCAAGTTCCTTGAAAGGACAAATCTCTGCTCTTTCTGTTCTTTTTCACAGAAAGATTGCTAATCTTCCTGATATTCATTGTTTTGTACAAGCTTTGGTTCGTATAAAACCTGTCATTAAGTCTATTTCTCCTCCTTGGAGTTTGAATTTGGTTTTGGGGGCTCTTCAAGCTCCTCCTTTTGAACCCATGCATTTATTGGACATTAAATTACTTTCTTGGAAAGTTTTGTTCCTTTTGGCCATCTCTTCTGCCAGAAGAGTCTCTGAATTATCTGCTCTTTCTTGTGAGTCTCCTTTTCTGATTTTTCATCAGGATAAGGCGGTGTTGCGAACTTCTTTTGAATTTTTACCTAAGGTTGTGAATTCCAACAACATTAGTTGAGAAATTGTGGTTCCTTCATTATGTCCTAATCCTAAGAATTCTAAGGAGAAATCGTTGCATTCTTTGGATGTTGTTAGAGCTTTGAAATATTATGTTGAAGCTACTAAGTCTTTCCGTAAGACTTCTAGTCTATTTGTTATCTTTTCCGGTTCTAGAAAAGGTCAGAAAGCTTCTGCCATTTCTTTGGCATCTTGGTTGAAATCCTTAATTCACCATGCTTATGTCGAGTCGGGTAAAACTCCGCCTCAAAGGATTACAGCTCATTCTACTAGGTCAGTTTCAACTTCCTGGGCGTTTAGGAATGAGGCTTCGGTTGATCAGATTTGCAAAGCAGCAACTTGGTCCTCTTTGCATACTTTTACTAAATTCTACCATTTTGATGTGTTTTCTTCTTCTGAAGCAGTTTTTGGTAGAAAAGTACTTCAGGCAGTGGTTTCAGTTTGAATCTTCTGCTTATGTTTTCATTAAACTTTATTTTGGGTGTGGATTATTTTCAGCAGGAATTGGCTGTCTTTATTTTATCCCTCCCTCTCTAGTGACTCTTGCGTGGAAAGATCCACATCTTGGGTAGTCATTATCCCATACGTCACTAGCTCATGGACTCTTGCTAATTACATGAAAGAAAACATAATATATGTAAGAACTTACCTGATAAATTCATTTCTTTCATATTAGCAAGAGTCCATGAGGCCCACCCTTTTTGTGGTGGTTATGATTTTTTTGTATAAAGCACAACTATTCCAATTCCTTATTTTATATGCTTTCGCACTTTTTTATCACCCCACTTCTTGGCTATTCGTTAAACTGATTTGTGGGTGTGGTGAGGGGTGTATTTATAGGCATTTTGAGGTTTGGGAAACTTTGCCCCTCCTGGTAGGAATGTATATCCCATACGTCACTAGTTCATGGACTCTTGCTAATATGAAAGAAATGAATTTATCAGGTAAGTTCTTACATAAATTGTTTTTCTTTGTTGAATCGTTCAATAGAACACTCCACATTGGGGTTATTTATGTTTCATAAAGCAGCCAAAGAGTATTAGCTTAGTTAATAAAGGTAACTAATATCTGTTTGTTGACCGATTGTTGCTCCGTTTGTTAGTGCAATGATACCTTACTCTAAACAGAGGAGTAATCAGGGGTGTGTGTCCATGAATGATAGGTAGAACGTGATTGGATATACACCGTAAGAGGATGTATGTCAATAAATGGTAGTTGATGCTCGATTGGATATGACCTTAAAAAGAAATCTAGGACCTATGAACTCGTCATCGAGACGTTGTGAAATATGTAAATGAGTATATAATGTTAAGAGTGCGCAATTGGTTATACGCTGTGAAAGGGTGTGAATATCCAGGACCTATGGGGGTGTGTGAGCTCATCATAGAGACGTGAAATATGTAAATAAGCATATAATGTTAAAAAGTGCACAATTGTTATACGCCGTGAAGGGGTGTGTGTCAATAATTGATAAAGAGTGCACTATTGTGTACATCTTTGGGGATGTCCATAACCTTTGGAGGTGTGTGAGCACGTCATCATGACGTTGTGACATCTATCAATGGTTATGTAAATAAATGGATGTTTTTATTGATATTTTTATTTGAGATTGATATTGTGAATTTATG
The DNA here is from genome assembly GCF_027579735.1 of Bombina bombina. Lineage (NCBI taxonomy): Eukaryota > Metazoa > Chordata > Amphibia > Anura > Bombinatoridae > Bombina > Bombina bombina. Next base: position 833,940,106 of record NC_069499.1, read on the forward strand.
CCATAGGAAAAAATCCAGAAAAGAGTGTCTCATGTCAAATGTATGTGCAAGTGATTAACCAATACATTGGGTAATGTTGAATACCTTTGTATTGTCAATATGATGACTATATGAATAATTAATCTAATCATGTGGGAGACAAATGTAACTATACGGATGACCTAGTACAACACTACTCCCTGATAATGGAATGTGCTACCTTGAATTATGAGAATGTGCTGAACATAAGGCTATATAATTGGTAATATGAATTAGTCTATCTATAGTATAATATGTGTGGGACAATGTTTGTCCTGTCTAGCTACAAAATGTATATATAGGCACCTATATGGTTACATAAAAATTGATCCTGTAGTGAAGTATTATTTGGGAGTGACTTATAATATATAACGCACAGAGCAATATGAATAATATTGAAATGGTCATAGATTACCGTAATAATACATATAAGTTAAATCATTTTAAAAATAATGTGGACACTACTAGATTGATATGTTAGGAAAGAGTGGATATATATATATATATATATATATACACCCCCACTCGTCTGATGTTTGTATAAATACAAACAAGTCGTCATCTACTGAGACTAAGTCTCTACTATATATTAATAACTATTCCTGTTATGGTAATATATATATTGAGGTGAGCTGCCACACCTATATGAATCTGCAGCCTGCTCCTACCAGCACATTGGTGTGCTTGTGAAGTGTCTGTCATACAGGAAGCGCCTGATCTCTCACTACAACATCAGCACATGTGCATATTACCCGGCGGGAAGATACAGAGCTAGTCACATGACCAGCACTTCACATATTCAAATCCGATGAGAGACAAGATCTTAATTGAACTACCATACTGCGGGGAGACACCAAGCTAACAACTCCAAAGATCGGGAGTTCTCCAAAGGGGGAAAGGGCCATACACAAGTCTGCACGGAAGACATCTACCAGGATATCTTCCAAGACAGGAGGAGAAACCTTAACGGACCGGAGAAATTTAACACATGCGCAGACATTACCTCATATGATTGAGGTACCCTCTGGTAAGAGAATACCACTTGTCGTTTAGAGTCCTCAGCTGCAGTTTGACCACCATTATTACTATTGACAGTTCATGATATAGTTTGTTTGCCTGAATGTAAAAATAATCAGGAACTTGTTTATCCAAATAGCCATTACTCAAATTGCCTTTTTTTGCATTACATCTTGGTAATCCAGGACTCTTTTCTCTATACTGATTTAGAGACGTATACCAGTTGTTTGCAACTATAATATCTGATACTTATGACACATTTGACATAATATCATTTACAAACAATAACATTTGGTATTTTTTGTAGCGCTGAATTTCTTTCGATATAGACTCTCTTTTATATATATATATATATATATATATATATATATATATATATATATATATAGCTGTATGATGTATCTTATCCTGCATAGAGGTGAAGAAAACTATATGTCCTAACTAGAAAGGTTAGATTGATAATACTAACCTAACAGTGGATATAGATAACTAACGTATGCTGTCGGCATTTATTGTTGTGCGGCGGACATGACACGCTACATCGTATCATGTCCGCTCGCACTTTCATAAATCAGCCCCTTAAACTCTGGTTTTCATGCAACTAGAAACTGGGGAAATTGGAGCTTCAGATCAGATGTGGGGATTTTAAGACAAGTGGTAAACGGAAGGAATGACAGATTACTATGTGTGGCCACAATTTAATTTGAGAGGAGAGAATGCAAAGGATCAAAAAAGGGGTTTAAATAACAAAAGTGGCAATGATGAGAATTAAAGGGACACTGAACCCAAATTTTCTAATTTACTTCTATTATCAATTTTTCTTCATTCTCTTGCAATCTTTATTTGAAAAGAAGGCATCTTGGCTAAGGAGTCAGCAAATTGTGGGTTCAGAACCATGGACAGCATTTATTTAAAGGTGCTGTCCAATCAGCAAGGACAACCCAGGTTGTTCACCTAAAATGGGCCGGCATCTCAACTTACATTCTTGCTTTTCAAATAAACATACTAAGAAAATGAAGACAATTTGATAATAGGAGTAAATTAGAAAGTTGCTTAAAATTGCATGCTCTATCTGTATCACAAAAGAAATGTTTTGGCTACAGTATCCCTTTAAGTTACCGTTTGTCACAGAGAGATCTGAGCCACATTTTTCTCATAGTTATGTATATGGCCCCATATACAAAGCTTGTGTGGACAAAGTTCTTAACTTGAGAACCTCTCCACCTGGCTTTGCATTGAACAGACAATACAACCCTGTATGTCTGCTGCCCTTATGTACCATTACACACTCACTTGAGTGTGTTACGCTTCCTGAGAAGAACCTGTCAATCACCCGGAATGTACGTGTTCAGGTTGAATTCTATCCACTAGCTTAGAGGTGATGGAGAATAGGCTATAATGAGTGAGTCTTCTCTGCATAGGCTCTATGGCAGCATTCACTGCTTTATAGAATGAGCTTCACAAAAACACTGTCAGTAGACTAATTAAAATGAAAAACAATTTGCTCAATAAAATGGTCAATGTGAAAGGAAATCATGAAAAAGTTCAAGAAAAAGAAAAGAAAAAACATAGACCTAGATTTGGAGTTTGGCGTTAACTGTGAAAACCAGCGTTAGAGGCTCCTAACGCTGGTTTTAGGCTACCGCCGGTATTTGGAGTCACTCAAAATAGGGTCTAACGCTCACTTTTCAGCCGCGACTTTTCCATACCGCAGATCCCCTTACGTAAATTGCGTATCCTATCTTTTCAATGGGATCTTTCTAACTCCGGTATTTAGAGTCGTGTCTGAAGTGAGCGTTAGACATCTAACGACAAAACTCCAGCCGCAGGAAAAAAGTCAGTAGTTAAGAGCTTTCTGGGCTAACGCCGGTTTATAAAGCTCTTAACTACTGTGCTCTAAAGTACACTAACACCCATAAACTACCTATGTACCCCTAAACCGAGGTCCCCCCACATCGCCGCAACTCGATTAAATTTTTTTAACCCCTAATCTGCCGACCGCCACCTACGTTATACTTTTGTACCCCTAATCTGCTGCCCCTAACACCGCCGACCCCTATATTATATTTATTAACCCCTAACCTGCCCCCCACAACGTCGCCTCCACCTACCTACACTTATTAACCCCTAATCTGCCGACCGCAAAGCGCCGCCACCTACGTTATCCTTATGTACCCCTAATCTGCTGCCCCTAACACCGCCGACCCCTGTATTATATTTATTAACCCCTAACCTGCCCCCCACAACGTCGCCTCCACCTGCCTACACTTATTAACCCCTAATCTGCCGAGCGGACCTGAGCGCTACTATAATAAAGTTATTAACCCCTAATCCGCCTCACTAACCCTATCATAAATAGTATTAACCCCTAATCTGCCGACCGGAGCTCACCGCTATTCTAATAAATGTATTAACCCCTAAAGCTAAGTCTAACCCTAACACTAACACCCCCCTAAATTAAATATAATTTACATCTAACGAAATAAATTAACTCTTATTAAATAAATTATTCCTATTTAAAGCTAAATACTTACCTGTAAAATAAATCCTAATATAGCTACAATATAAATTATATTCATATTATAGCTATTTTAGGATTTATATTTATTTTACAGGTAACTTTGTATTTATTTTAACCAGGTACAATAGCTATTAAATAGTTAAGAACTATTTAATAGCTAAAATAGTTAAAATAATTACAAATTTACCTGTAAAATAAATCCTAACCTAAGTTACAATTAAAACTAACACTATACTATCAATAAATTAATTAAATAAACTACCTACAATTACCTACAATTAACCTAACACTACACTAGCAATAAATTAATTAAACTACCTACAATTAACCTAACACTACACTATCAATAAATTAATTAAATACAATTCCTACAAATAAATACAATTAAATAAACTTGCTAAAGTACAAAAAATAAAAAAGAACTAAGTTACAAAAAATAAAAAAATATCTACAAACATAAGAAAAAAATTACAACAATTTTAAACTAATTACACCTACTCTAAGCCCCCTAATAAAACAACAAAGCCCCCCAAAATAAAAAATGCCCTACCCTATTCTAAATTACTAAAGTTAAAAGCTCTTTTACCTTACCAGCCCTGAACAGGGCCCTTTGCGGGGCATGCCCCAAGAAGTTCAGCTCTTTTGCCTGTAAAAAAAAAACATACAATACCCCCCCCAACATTACAACCCACCACCCACATACCCCTAATCTAACCCAAACCCCCCTTAAATAAACCTAACACTAAGCCCCTGAAGATCTTCCTACCTTGTCTTCACCCTACCAGGTTCACCGATCCGTCCTGGCTCCAAAATCTTCATCCAACCCAAGCGGGGGTTGGCGATCCATCATCCGGTGCCTGAAGAGGTCCAGAAGAGGCTCCAAAGTCTTCATCCTATCCGGGAAGAAGAGGCGATCCGGACCGGCAACCATCTTGATCCAAGCGGCATCTTCTATCTTCATCCGATGACGACCGGCTCCATCCTGAAGACCTCCACCGCGGACCCATCTTCTTCCGGCGACGTCCAACTGCAGAATGACGGTTCCTTTAAGGGACGTCATCCAAGATGGCGTCCCTCGAATTCCGATTGGCTGGATAGGATTCTATCAGCCAATCGGAATTAAGGTAGGAATATTCTAATTGGCTGATGGAATCAGCCAATCAGAATCAAGTTCAATCCGATTGGCTGATCCAATCAGCCAATCAGATTGAGCTCGCATTCTATTGGCTGTTCCGATCAGCCAATAGAATGCGAGCTCAATCTGATTGGCTGATTGGATCAGCCAATCGGATTGAACTTGATTCTGATTGGCTGATTCTATCATATATATCTCAATACCAGAGTTATTTTTATGGTGCGGCCAGAAAAAAGCCGGCGTTAGTTTTTCGGGTCGTTACCGACAAAACTCCAAATCTAGCCGATAGTTAGAAAAACTTGTCGGGCACCTCTCAGATTATAGTGTATCTTTTTAATGTCTGCATGCAGAGTTACGGTCAGACCCTCATTTGCATGTGTAATATTTCCAAGATAAATTTTGCTCTATGCAGCAAGAGTACTTTATCATAATCAACAAACATGTATTTTTAATGATTACATGTATGTAAAGAATATGTTTTCCCCATGCAGTGGTTATAAGTAGTGTTTTTCTGCATTGCTGGCAGTTACGTTTTGATGTGCAAGACACCATGCATAGGGATTCTCACCCACAGGAGATAGGAAGGAAAAGGTAGATGATTAGAGGCTCAATTAATTTTGAACATGTTTTTGCCTGAAAAAGATCCAGCCTAACAACCATCTCTTATGTTAGCCCAATTGCGAACCTAATAGATCAGATAACCATTAGGAAATAATTCTGTTTGGGGTTAAAGGCCATTAATGTTTTTCATCTCTCTGGTGTATCCTCCTTTGTTCAACTAAAGGAGCCATTAAATCTATTAGCTAATCACAGCAGTATTGGCTTTTATACTGCTGTGATTAGCTATATTCCTGTAGAAAACTGCCCTAACACTCAGAACTGCATTTTGGTTTTTCATAACAGACTTCTTTAAAGAACGGAAAAAAAAAAAAAATCTTCTGCTGTGCAACCTGCAGCAAACACACAAGTATGCCTTAGCAAAGAGATTATTCTCCGGTGAATGCTCTATCTAGGTATCTAGGTCTCTATTGTTGTTTTTACTGTGTCATGACAGCCAGTACGACATTTGGTAAAACAACTGTAAAAGAAAATTCTTAAAATCCAGGTGCCCTTTGTTAGCTTTACAGGAGTTATGGAACATGTTTTGATTTTAACTAACGATACATTAAACTCCAAAAAAATTGTACTGATTAGTATTGGTGAAATTTTACTTAAATTGTATTTATATATCATATTAATAGAATACCTGTCTTAAAGGGACATAAAAACCAAACATTTTATTTTATGATTCAAATAGAGCATACATTTGTAAACAACTTTTCAATTTACTTCTATTATCAATTTTGACTCATTCTCTTGGTATCCTTTCTTGAAGGAGAAGCTTGCTAAACACATTAGTAAGCCAATCACAAGCGGAATATTTATGCAGCCACTAATCACCAGCTAGAAACCAGCTCCTGAGCCTACCTAGGTGTACTTTACAACAAAGAATTACCAAGGTAACAAAGCAATTTAGATACAAAAAAAACATAATTTATGCTTACCTGATAAATTCCTTTCTTCTGTTGTGTGATCAGTCCACGGGTCATCATTACTTCTGGGATATAACTCCTCCCCAACAGGAAATGCAAGAGGATTCACCCAGCAGAGCTGCATATAGCTCCTCCCCTCTACGTCAGTCCCAGTCATTCGACCAAGAATCAACGAGAAAGGAGTAACCAAGGGTGAAGTGGTGACTGGAGTATAATTTAAAAGATATTTACCTGCCTTAAAACAGGGCGGGCCGTGGACTGATCACACAACAGAAGAAAGGAATTTATCAGGTAAGCATAAATTATGTTTTCTTCTGTTATGTGTGATCAGTCCACGGGTCATCATTACTTCTGGGATACCAATACCAAAGCAAAAGTACACGGATGACGGGAGGGATAGGCAGGCTCATTATACAGAAGGAACCACTGCCTGAAGAACCTTTCTCCCAAAAATAGCCTCCGAAGAAGCAAAAGTGTCAAATTTGTAAAATTTGGAAAAAGTATGAAGCGAAGACCAAGTTGCAGCCTTGCAAATCTGTTCAACAGAGGCCTCATTCTTAAAGGCCCAAGTGGAAGCCACAGCTCTAGTGGAGTGAGCTGTAATTCTTTCAGGAGGCTGCTGTCCAGCAGTCTCATAGGCTAAACGTATTATGCTACGAAGCCAAAAAGAGAGAGAGGTAGCAGAAGCTTTTTGACCTCTCCTCTGTCCAGAGTAAACGACAAACAAGGAAGAAGTTTGGCGAAAATCTTTAGTTGCCTGCAAGTAGAATTTGAGGGCACGAACTACATCCAGATTGTGTAAAAGACGTTCCTTCTTTGAAGAAGGATTTGGACACAAGGATGGGACAACAATCTCTTGATTGATGTTCCTGTTAGTGACTACCTTAGGTAAGAACCCAGGTTTAGTACGCAGAACTACCTTGTCTGAGTGAAAAATCAGATAAGGGGAATCACAATGTAAGGCTGATAACTCAGAGACTCTTCGAGCCGAGGAAATAGCCATTAAAAACAGAACTTTCCAAGATAACATTTTTATATCAATGGAATGAAGGGGTTCAAACGGAACACCCTGTAAAACGTTAAGAACTAAGTTTAAACTCCATGGTGGAGCAACAGCTTTAAACACAGGCTTGATCCTAGCTAAAGCCTGACAAAAGGACTGGACGTCTGGATTTTCTGACAGACGTCTGTGTAACAAGATGGACAGAGCTGAAATCTGTCCCTTTAATGAACTAGCTGATAAACCCTTTTCTAAACCTTCTTGTAGAAAAGACAATATCCTAGCGATCCTAACCTTACTCCAGGAGTAACCTTTGGATTCGCACCAGTATAGGTATTTCCGCCATATTTTATGGTAAATCCTTCTGGTAACAGGCTTCCTAGCCTGAATCAAGGTATCAATAACCGACTCAGAAAAACCACGTTTTGATAAAATCAAGCGTTCAATTTCCAAGCAGTCAGCTTCAGAGAAGTTAGATTTTGATGTTTGAATGGACCCTGTATCAGAAGGTCCTGTCTTAGAGGTAGAGACCAAGGCGGACAGGATGACATGTCCACTAGATCTGCATACCAAGTCCTGCGTGGCCAAGCAGGTGCTATTAGAATTACTGATGCTCTCTCCTGTTTGATTTTGGCAATCAATCGAGGAAGCAGCGGGAAGGGTGGAAACACATAAGCCATCCTGAAGTTCCAAGGTGCTGTCAAAGCATCTATCAGAACTGCTCCTGGATCCCTGGATCTGGACCCGTAGCGAGGAAGTTTGGCGTTCTGGCGAGACGCCATGAGATCTATCTCTGGTTTGCCCCAACGTCGAAGTATTTGGGCAAAGACCTCCGGATGAAGTTCCCACTCCCCCGGATGAAAAGTCTGGCGACTCAAGAAATCCGCCTCCCAGTTCTCCACTCCCGGGATGTGGATTGCTGACAGGTGGCAAGAGTGAGACTCTGCCCAGCGAATTATCTTTGATACTTCCATCATTGCTAGGGAGCTTCTTGTCCCTCCCTGATGGTTGATGTAAGCTACAGTCGTGATGTTGTCCGACTGAAACCTGATGAACCCCCGAGTTGTTAACTGGGGCCAAGCCAGAAGGGCATTGAGAACTGCTCTCAATTCCAGAATGTTTATTGGTAGGAGACTCTCCTCCTGATTCCATAGTCCCTGAGCTTTCAGAGAATTCCAGACAGCGCCCCAACCTAGTAGGCTGGCGTCTGTTGTTACAATTGTCCAGTCTGGCCTGCTGAATGGCATCCCCCTGGACAGGTGTGGCCGATAAAGCCACCATAGAAGAGAATTTCTGGTCTCTTGATTCAGATTCAGAGTAGGGGACAAATCTGAGTAATCCCCATTCCACTGACTTAGCATGCATAATTGCAGCGGTCTGAGGTGTAGGCGTGCAAAAGGTACTATGTCCATTGCCGCTACCATTAAGCCGATCACCTCCATGCATTGAGCTACTGACGGGTGTTGAATGGAATGAAGGACGCGGCATGCATTTTGAAGTTTTGTTAACCTGTCTTCTGTCAGGTAAATCTTCATTTCTACAGAATCTATAAGAGTCCCCAAGAATGGAACTCTTGTGAGAGGAAAGAGAGAACTCTTCTTTTCGTTCACTTTCCATCCATGCGACCTTAGAAATGCCAGAACTAACTCTGTATGAGACTTGGCAGTTTGAAAGCTTGAAGCTTGAATTAGAATGTCGTCTAGGTACGGAGCTACCGAAATCCCTCGCGGTCTTAGTACCGCTAGAAGGGCACCCAGAACCTTTGTGAAGATTCTTGGAGCCGTAGCCAATCCGAATGGAAGAGCTACAAACTGGTAGTGCCTGTCTAAGAAGGCAAACCTTAGATACCGGTGATGATCTTTGTGGATCGGTATGTGAAGGTAAGCATCCTTTAAATCCACTGTGGTCATGTACTGACCCTCTTGGATCATGGGTAAGATTGTCCGAATAGTTTCCATTTTGAACGATGGAACTCTTAGGAATTTGTTTAGAGTCTTTAAATCTAAGATTGGCCTGAAAGTTCCCTCTTTTTTGGGAACCACAAACAGGTTTGAGTAGAACCCTTGTCCTTGTTCCGACCACGGAACCGGATGGATCACTCCCATTGTTAACAGATCTTGTACGCAGCGTAGAAACGCTTCTTTCTTTATCTGGTTTGTTGACAACCTTGACAGATGAAATCTCCCTCTTGGGGGAGATAATTTGAAGTCTAGAAGGTATCCCTGAGATATGATCTCTAGTGCCCAGGGATCCTGAACATCTCTTGCCCAGGCCTGGGCGAAGAGAGAGAGTCTGCCCCCTACTAGATCCGGTCCCGGATCGGGGGCTCTCGGTTCATGCTGTCTTTGGGGCAGCAGCAGGTTTCGATGAACCGGATCATGCAGGAAATATAAAAGTAGCTGACTGGAATTTTTTGATGCGTAGCAAAGAGCGCCAAAAACGGCCCCTCCCTCTCCCACACAGCAGTGAAGAGAAACGAAACTGTCACAATTAAAGCAAAAAACTGCCAAGTGGAAAATAATGCCCAAATATTTATTCACACAGTACCTCAGCAATGTAAACGATTCTACATTCCAGCAAAAACGTTTAACATGAGAATAGTTATTAAAAGGATTAGTGACCTTTAACACAGTAGTTCCGGTGAAATACCATCCCCAGAATACTGAAGTGTATACATACATGTCATTTTAACGGTATGGCAGGCTTTTCTCATCAATTCCATTCAGAAAATAAAAACTGCCACATACCTCAATGCAGATTCATCTGCCCGCTGTCCCCTGATCTGAAGCCTTTACCTCCCTCAGATGGTCGAGAACAGCAATATGATCTTAACGACTCCGGTTAAAATCATAGTAAAAAATCTCTGTCAGATTCTTCCTCAAACTCTGCCAGAGAAGTAATAACACGCTCCGGTGCTATTTTAAAATAACAAACTTTTGATTGAAGTCATAAAAACTAAGTATAATCACCATAGTCCTCTCACACATCCTATCTAGTCGTTGGGTGCAAGAGAATGACTGGGACTGACGTAGAGGGGAGGAGCTATATGCAGCTCTGCTGGGTGAATCCTCTTGCATTTCCTGTTGGGGAGGAGTTATATCCCAGAAGTAATGATGACCCGTGGACTGATCACACATAACAGAAGAAATTAAATTGGAAATTTGTTTAAAACTCTCTGCTCGATCTGAATCGCAAAAGAAAACATTTGGGTTTCATGTCCCTTTAAAAGACTACCTTATCCTCTGTCCATTTGCTGGTGAAACTGATTAAACTGTTTGAATGGCATTAAAAAACAGATGGAGTATAATGGAGTAGCTCATTATTTCATCTAGGATTACCTGGTTTCCATTAGTTAGCCAGAAAGTTTAGTATCATAACTGTTTGTCCAGTGAAATATATATATAAACAACTGGCAAATGGCTGACAGGGCTATAAGAACACACATAACAGATTAAAATGACTTAAGGACCATGGTTCTGTAATGATCTAACTTGCAGAATCTACAGAAAAATGTATTTTAATTTCCATTTGTTGGCAGCTTGTGCAGGACAGATAGCAACCGTTACTGGATCTAAGTTAGATATGTCATAGGTGATGAATCATGAAATCTTTGTTTTTGGGGAATGATTGAGATACATAGTGTCACAGTACACAGATGTGTCAGTTTGTGATTGGAGATGATTAATTGTGTGTATTTAATTACTTCTGTAGGGTTTACATGTCAAGAAAAGAAAAAGGTCAACAGAGCCAGAAATTCCAGGTTAGTGCTAACAATTATTAGCATGTACATTACAATCTTGCATTTAAAAGGACATGGAAAGTCAACATTTCTAACATATTAATAGTATTTAATTTTCTTTCATGTAATTAGCAAGAGTCCATGAGCTAGTGACGTATGGGATATACATTCCTACCAGGAGGGGCAAAGTTTCCCAAACCTCAAAATGCCTCTAAATACACCCCTCACCACACCCACAATTCAGTTTTACAAACTTTGCCTCCGATGGAGGTGGTGAAGTAAGTTTGTGCTAGATTCTACGTTGATATGCGCTCCGCAGCAAGTTGGAGCCCGGTTTTCCTCTCAGCGTGCAGTGAATGTCAGAGGGATGTGAGGAGAGTATTGCCTATTTGAATGCAGTGATCTCCTTCTACGGGGTCTATTTCATAGGTTCTCTGTTATCGGTCGTAGAGATTCATCTCTTACCTCCCTTTTCAGATCGACGATATACTCTTATATATACCATTACCTCTGCTGATTCTCGTTTCAGTACTGGTTTGGCTTTCTACAAACATGTAGATGAGTGTCCTGGGGTAAGTAAATCTTATTTTCTGTGACACTCCAAGCTATGGTTGGGCACTTTATTTATAAAGTTCTAAATATATGTATTCAAACATTTATTTGCCTTGACTCAGAATGTTCAACTTTCCTTATTTTCAGACAGTCAGTTTCATATTTGGGATAATGCATTTGATTTAATCATTTTTTCTTACCTTAAAAAATTTGACTCTTCCCTGTGGGCTGTTAGGCTCGCGGGGGCTGAAAATGCTTCATTTTATTGCGTCATTCTTGGCGCGGACTTTTTTGGCGCAAAAAATTCGTTTCCGTTTCCGGCGTCATACGTGTCGCCGGAAGTCGCGTCATTTTTTTGACGTTATTTTGCGCCAAAAATGTCGGCGTTCCGGATGTGGCGTCATTTTGGCGCCAAAAAGCATTTAGGCGCCAAATAATGTGGGCGTCTTATTGGCGCGAAAAATATGGGCGTCGCTTTTGTCTCCACATTATTTAAGTCTCATTTTTCATTGCTTCTGGTTGCTAGAAGCTTGTTCTTTGGCATTTTTTCCCATTCCTGAAACTGTCATTTAAGGAATTTGATCAATTTTGCTTTATATATATGTTGTTTTTTCTCTTACATATTGCAAGATGTCTCACGTTGCATCTGAGCCAGAAGATACTACAGGAAAATCGCTGTCTAGTGCTGGATCTACCAAAGCTAAGTGTATCTGCTGTAAACTTTTGGTAGCTATTCCTCCAGCTGTTGTTTGTATTGATTGTCATGACAAACTTGTTAAAGCAGATAATATTTCCTTTAGTAAAGTACCATTGCCTGTTGCAGTTCCTTCAACATCTAAGGTGCAGAATGTTCCTGATAATATAAGAGATTTTGTTTCAGATTCCATAAAGAAGGCTATGTCTGTTATTTCTCCTTCTAGTAATCGTAAAAAATCTTTTAAAACTTCTCTCCCTACAGATGAATTTTTAAATGAACATCATCATTCTGATTCTGATGACTCTTCTGGTTCAGAGGATTCTGTCTCAGAGGTTGATGCTGATAAATCTTCATATTTATTTAAAATGGAATTTATTCGTTCTTTACTTAAAGAAGTACTAATTGCTTTAGAAATAGAGGATTCTGGTCCTCTTGATACTAATTCTAAACGTTTGGATAAGGTATTTAAAGCTCCTGTGGTTATTCCAGAAGTTTTTCCTGTTCCTAATGCTATTTCTGCAGTAATTTCCAAAGAATGGGATAAATTGGGTAATTCATTTACTCCTTCTAAACGTTTTAAGCGATTATATCCTGTGCCGTCTGACAGATTAGAATTTTGGGACAAAATCCCTAAAGTTGATGGGGCTATTTCTACCCTTGCTAAACGTACTACTATTCCTACGTCAGATGGTACTTCGTTTAAGGATCCTTTAGATAGGAAAATTGAATCCTTTCTAAGAAAAGCTTATCTGTGTTCAGGTAATCTTCTTAGACCTGCTTTATCTTTGGCTGATGTTGCTGCAGCTTCAACTTTCTGGTTGGAAACTTTAGCGCAACAAGTAACACATCATGATTCTCATGGTATTATTATTCTTCTACAGCATGCTAATAATTTTATCTGTGATGCCATTTTTGATATTATCAGAGTTGATGTCAGGTTTATGTCTCTAGCTATTTTAGCTAGAAGAGCTTTATGGCTTAAAACTTGGAATGCTGATATGGCTTCTAAATCTACTTTACTTTCCATTTCTTTCCAGGGTAACAAATTATTTGGTTCTCAGTTGGATTCCATTATTTCAACTGTTACTGGTGGGAAAGGAACTTTTTTACCACAGGATAAAAAATCTAAAGGTAAAAGCAGGGCTAATAATCGTTTTCGTTCCTTTCGTTTCAACAAAGAACAAAAGCCTGATCCTTCATCCTCAGGAGCAGTTTCAGTTTGGAAACCATCTCCAGTCTGGAATAAATCCAAGCCAGCTAGAAAGGCAAAGCCTGCTTCTAAGTCCACATGAAGGTGCGGCCCTCATTCCAGCTCAGCTGGTAGGGGGCAGGTTACGTTTTTTCAAGGAAATTTGGATCAATTCTGTTCACAATCTTTGGATTCAGAGCATTGTTTCAGAAGGGTACAGAATTGGTTTCAAGATGAGACCTCCTGCAAAGAGATTTTTTCTTTCCTGTGTCCCAGTAAATCCAGTAAAAGCTCAAGCATTTCTGAAATGTGTTTCAGATCTAGAGTTGACTGGAGTTATTATGCCGGTTCCAGTTCCGGAACAGGGGATGGGGTTTTATTCAAATCTCTTCATTGTACCAAAGAAGGAGAATTCCTTCAGACCAGTTCTGGATCTAAAAATATTGAATCGTTATGTAAGAATACCAACGTTCAAGATGGTAACTGTAAGGACTATCTTGCCTTTTGTTCAGCAAGGGAATTATATGTCCACAATAGATTTACAGGATGCATATCTGCATATTCCGATTCATCCAGATCATTATCAGTTCCTGAGATTCTCTTTTCTGGACAAGCATTACCAGTTTGTGGCTCTGCCGTTTGGCCTAGCTACAGCTCCAAGAATTTTTACAAAGGTTCTCGGTGCCCTTCTGTCTGTAATCAGAGAACAGGGTATTGTGGTATTTCCTTATTTGGACGATATCTTGGTACTTGCTCAGTCTTTACATTTAGCAGAATCTCATACGAATCGACTTGTGTTGTTTCTTCAAGATCATGGTTGGAGGATCAATTTACCAAAAAGTTCATTGATTCCTCAGACAAGGGTAACCTTTCTGGGTTTCCAGATGGATTCAGTGTCCATGACTCTGTCTTTAACAGACAAGAGACGTCTAAAATTGATTGCAGCTTGTCGAAACCTTCAGTCACAATTTTTCCCTTCGGTAGCCTTATGCATGGAAATTCTAGGTCTTATGACTGCTGCATCGGACGCGATCCCCTTTGCTCGTTTTCACATGCGACCTCTTCAGCTCTGTATGCTGAAGCAATGGTGCAAGGATTACACGAAGATTTCTCAATTAATATCTTTAAAACCGATTGTTCGACACTCTCTAACGTGGTGGACAGATCACCATCGTTTAATTCAGGGGGCTTCTTTTGTGCTTCCGACCTGGACTGTAATTTCAACAGATGCAAGTCTCACAGGTTGGGGAGCTGTGTGGGGATCTCTGACGGCACAAGGAGTTTGGGAATCTCAGGAGGTGAGATTACCGATCAATATTTTGGAACTCCGTGCAATTTTCAGAGCTCTTCAGTTTTGGCCTCTTCTGAAGAGAGAATCGTTCATTTGTTTTCAAACAGACAATGTCACAACTGTGGCATACATCAATCATCAAGGAGGGACTCACAGTCCTCTGGCTATGAAAGAAGTATCTCGAATTTTGGTTTGGGCGGAATCCAGCTCCTGTCTAATCTCTGCGGTTCATATCCCAGGTATAGACAATTGGGAAGCGGATTATCTCAGTCGCCAAACGTTGCATCCGGGCGAATGGTCTCTTCACCCAGAGGTATTTCTTCAGATTGTTCAAATGTGGGAACTTCCAGAAATAGATCTGATGGCGTCCCATCTAAACAAGAAACTTCCCAGGTATCTGTCCAGATCCCGGGATCCTCAGGCGGAGGCAGTGGATGCATTATCACTTCCTTGGAAGTATCATCCTGCCTATATCTTTCCGCCTCTAGTTCTTCTTCCAAGAGTAATCTCCAAGATTCTGAAGGAATGCTCGTTTGTTCTGCTGGTAGCTCCGGCATGGCCTCACAGGTTTTGGTATGCGGATCTTGTCCGGATGGCCTCTTGCCAACCGTGGACTCTTCCGTTAAGACCAGACCTTCTGTCACAAGGTCCTTTTTTCCATCAGGATCTGAAATCCTTAAATTTAAAGGTATGGAGATTGAACGCTTGATTCTTGGTCAAAGAGGTTTCTCTGACTCTGTGATTAATACTATGTTACAGGCTCGTAAATCTGTATCTCGAGAGATATATTATAGAGTCTGGAAGACTTATATTTCTTGGTGTCTTTCTCATCATTTTTCTTGGCATTCTTTTAGAATACCGAGAATTTTACAGTTTCTTCAGGATGGTTTAGATAAGGGTTTGTCCGCAAGTTCTTTGAAAGGATAAATCTCTGCTCTTTCTGTTCTTTTTCACAGAAAGATTGCTATTCTTCCTGATATTCATTGTTTTGTACAAGCTTTGGTTCGTATAAAACCTGTTATTAAGTCAATTTCTCCTCCTTGGAGTTTGAATTTGGTTTTGGGAGCTCTTCAAGCTCCTCCGTTTGAACCTATGCATTCATTGGACATTAAATTACTTTCTTGGAAAGTTTTGTTCCTTTTGGCCATCTCTTCTGCCAGAAGAGTTTCTGAATTATCTGCTCTTTCTTGTGAGTCTCCTTTTCTGATTTTTCATCAGGATAAGGCGGTGTTGCGAACTTCTTTTGAATTTTTACCTAAAGTTGTGAATTCCAACAACATTAGTAGAGAAATTGTGGTTCCTTCATTATGTCCTAATCCTAAGAATTCTAAGGAGAAATCGTTGCATTCTTTGGATGTTGTTAGAGCTTTGAAATATTATGTTGAAGCTACGAAATCTTTCCGTAAGACTTCTAGTTTATTTGTTATCTTTTCCGGTTCTAGAAAAGGCCAGAAAGCTTCTGCCATTTCTTTGGCATCTTGGTTGAAATCTTTAATTCATCTTGCCTATGTTGAGTCGGGTAAAACTCCGCCTCAAAGAATTACAGCTCATTCTACTAGGTCAGTTTCTACTTCCTGGGCGTTTAGGAATGAAGCTTCGGTTGACCAGATTTGCAAAGCAGCAACTTGGTCTTCTTTGCATACTTTTACTAAATTCTACCATTTTGATGTATTTTCTTCTTCTGAAGCAGTTTTTGGTAGAAAAGTACTTCAGGCAGCGGTTTCAGTTTGAATCTTCTGCTTATGTTTTTCGTTAAACTTTATTTTTGGGTGTGGATTATTTTCAGCAGATATTGGCTGTCTTTATTTTATCCCTCCCTCTCTAGTGACTCTTGTGTGGAAAGATCCACATCTTGGGTTGTCATTATCCCATACGTCACTAGCTCATGGACTCTTGCTAATTACATGAAAGAAAACATAATTTATGTAAGAACTTACCTGATAAATTCATTTCTTTCATATTAGCAAGAGTCCATGAGGCCCGCCCTTTTTTTGTGGTGGTTATGATTTTTGTATAAAGCACAATTATTCCAATTCCTTATTTTATATGCTTTCGCACTTTTTTATCACCCCACTTCTTGGCTATTCGTTAAACTGAATTGTGGGTGTGGTGAGGGGTGTATTTATAGGCATTTTGAGGTTTGGGAAACTTTGCCCCTCCTGGTAGGAATGTATATCCCATACGTCACTAGCTCATGGACTCTTGCTAATATGAAAGAAATGAATTTATCAGGTAAGTTCTTACATAAATTATGTTATTTTAAAATATTTTTCCATTAAAGATATATGAGTAAATGGCTATTAAATCTAAAATGTTATTAGAAAAATCGGTGATTCCTTTACTGGCATTAAAAATGAATTAACCAATTTTAAATCAGGCCTGGCTCTATGTTAATAGACAGGAACATGGCTTCACCTCTCCAAAAGCTTTAAAGGATCTCATAAGCCATTTAACTTCACAAGTATAGTTTCTTTTAGGGACAGGTTGGTGGGCAGAGACGTTCCTGCTTTTTTTAGTTCAGAGCTGGGTTTTTTTTCCAGTTTGTAGGGGGAGGGTGTTGCAGTAAAAGAGTAAACTCATTTATGAAGAGTTTTAAATAAGTGTTCTTTCCTAAGATTTGTGGAGTCCACAATTTGATTCACTTACTAGTGGGAATATCACTCCTGGCCAGCAGGAGGAGGCAAAGAGCACCACAGCAAAGCTGTTAAATGTCACTCCCCTACCCATAATCTCTAGTCAATTCCTGAAGTATCATCTGATTCCCTGGTTCATCCAGACATTCCCTTGACACTCATTATTCTTTGACCATTTGAGTGCTAATGACGGCTCTGAGCCGTCACAGAGTTTCTGACTCTGGTGCTAATGACGGCTCTGAGCCGTCATGAGCACTCTTCCACCTTGAGAGATATCTCGGGGCTCCTAACCGATCCTACCCCGGCGATCGTGCCTGTTGAGTGACAGGCATCGCCCGGGGCTTCACATTATGCACGCTGACGTCACGCGCAATGATGTGATGACGTCACAGCGCAACGTTATTTATACTTAACAATGTTAAGTATAGGAGAAGGGGGCATGCTGCTTAGAAGCCTGTATCTCAGGCATCTAAGCAGCTACAGACCCCCAAGACCCACTGTTGGAAAGGTAATCGCAACAGTGTAAGTCTTGGGGGTCTGTAAAAAAAGAAAGAAAAAAAAAGTTACATTTTTTTTTTCCAAAAATAAAAAAGAACTTAGAAAATATTAGCACCCAGGTGGGAAAGTGCTTAGCACTCAAAGGGTTAACTCATAAGATTGTTTTTCAGTTGTACCCGACCTTCTTCTGCTATGCAAGTTGATTCTGTAGATGGTTTATAGAGAAGAATTTTGTACCATCTTAGATGCAGTTTGAGGTATTAAGAAGACTCAACAATTGATTTCCATTTTGATATCTGGAATTGGCTGCAGATGTTTGATCGAAGCATTTCAATTTGGCTTGTCCGCTCCATCCATTGCACATTCCTGAGAGCCCTTTGATTTTTGTGTCAGTGGCTTTGATTGTGAATCTTCCTCTTTCTGATAGCCATGACACTATTTTAGTAGTGGTAGATTGTTTTACCAAGATGGCTCTTTTTATTCCAGTTATAGGACTGCCTTCTGCTAGTGTTACTGCCACATTATTGTTATTGAATAAGATTTTTCTTCATGGTCTACCTAGAGATTTTTTATTAGATATAGTTTCTCAATTTGTGTCTCAGTTTTTGATTTTTTTCTGCTTGCCTCAACATCTGTCTGTTTCTTCAGAATATCATCCACATACCAATGGTCAGATGGAGCAGACAGAACAGACTTTGAAACAGAATCTGAGATGTTTTTGTATGTATCGTCAAGACAATTGGTTGTTTCTAAATTCCACAACTGAGATGTTTTTTTTTTCTGCAACTTATTTTTATTATGTTTTCCTCACAGTGCTCTTCCAGTTGAATTATCTGTTCTAGACCTTAATCAGAGATTGTCCCTTCTTTCTAAGAATTTTAATAGGACAGTCTACTCCAAAATCTTTATTGTTTAAAAAGACGCTCTTACTACCCATTCCCCTGCTTTTCATAACCAATATTTTTATATTAATATACTTTATAACATATAACACGCTGCCTATTTTAAGCCCCTGCAGGCCGCCTTTATCTCAGTCCATTTTATAAACTTTTATACAACAAGACAGAGCTAGTTTATGTGTACCATATTGATAACACTGTGCTCCTGTGGAGTTACAAATGAGATCAGTTATTGGCTAAAATGCAAGTCATAAACAGCCCTGAGATAAGGGGCTGTCTACAGAGGCTTAGATACATGGTAACCTCAGAGGTAATAAGTTGGTTATGCAAAACTGGGGAATGGTTAATAAAGGGATTATCCATTTTTTTAAACTTATTTTGGAGTCGTCTTTCCCTTTAAGTTATTAAGGGAGTTATTTTGAAGGACAGAAAATGTTTTTTTGCAGACATATATCGTTGTCCTGCCTATCTCAGAAATGGGTGCCAAGGTTTGTAGATACTTTCAAGATCTCACAGGTTGTCAATCCCATTGCAGTAAGATTGAATCTTCCTTCTAACTATCATATTCATCCAGTTTTCCATGTTTCTGAGCCTAAACGTTGTATACATAATCAATTTTCTCGTCATCCTCCTCCTTCTACATCTTTTTATGTGGAAAGATCTGAAGAATTGGAAGTAGAAAAAATCCTGGATTCTGGCATCCACAGGTGACATTTGCAGTATCTTATCAAGTAGAAAGGTTATGGTATGGAAGAGTGTTCAAAGGAACAACTAATCTAATTATTGATCAAGCTAAAAAGTTTGTTTTAATTGAACCATTTGCAGCTTTATAAATGTAACTGAAGCCAATACAATAGAATTTGTGTATTTTACCACTGAATTGTGAATTCCTAATGTAATGTGTATAGCTTGTACATTACTTGTATTTCTCAAATTTTATCTGTATACATTTTGAAATTGGCTGTTAATATTACATGTTTTTTTTTAATTAACCAATGCTTTTTTCTGTCTGTTGCAAGCAGCATCAAGGTGCGAGATTACAGATGCGGCGTAAGTTTCAGCATAACTGCTGAAACCCACGTCGCCCGTAAGTTCACCTCGCTCATCAGTTAAATCACATAAACCACCCCGCCAGATGATAAACCGCCGTAAGTCGAATAAACTGGCAAGGTTCAGAAATGTGCACATCTACACATTTCTGGCGTCGGCAGTAGCTTACAGCAGTTTAGCATATTGCGGTGCGTAACAAAAAAATAAACAATAAAAAGAATTTGCACGTAAAAATCTAAAACCGAGCCAAAAAATTAAACAGACAAGTAAAAACACAATTCCAACCCCCTAAAACCGCCATCCCCCCACATCGCAATTAATATTAAGTTATTAACCCCTAATCTTCCATCCCCCCACATCGCTATGTCTAATAAACGTATTAACCCCTTAACCGCCTTCCCCCACATTGCAAACTACTCAATAAACGTATTAACCCCTAAACCGCCAACCCCCACAATGACCTAATTAGCCTATTAACCCCTAAACGGCCAACTTCCCACAATGCAAAGTATCTAATAAAACTATTCAGTTGAGGCGCACAGGCGTACTGATAGAAAAAAAAGAAGAAAAAAAAACTTTTTTGGCTGAATAAATACAATTTTTCCAATAGCCTTTTTATTGCTGAAATTATATTTATTCTGCCAAAAAGGTTCCAGTCCAGTTTTGTAAAAAAAAAAAAAGGAAAAAAAAGCGATTTTTACTTCTATCTATCACACCACATATGCGATAGATAAAAGCCTTCAAGCCCTCTGCACTTATTTCTAAGTGCCTGCAGTGATGTCCACAACCCAGTCTTATACCTTCTTAATCACACAGTATTTGCTGCGCGAGTGAGAAGAATCAGCCTTCACCGTCACGCTGATGAGGCTCCTCCTTCTACACACATGTGCGTGATGACGCATACCCCGCACACGTGCTAGTGTCAGTGAAGAAGCCCTGGAGTAAAACAGTGAGTTCGGGCAGAATATATGCACCCTGCTGCAGTTTATTTGTTTTAAGTGCTCAGGGCAGCAGTTGCCATTTAAGGAGTTTTAAAATGTATGTAAACTACACTTCTGTAAATACATGTGGCACATTTTACCTTTGAACTTCCAAATCAATTTGATTGGGCTCCCTAATTCCACTTTAATTGGAAATGAGCTGTGCAGTTGTTAGTGTCAGAAACCGAGCTCGTTTCTGCAATCACAGCAGGTCTTCACTAGACTGTATACTGCGTCTTTTACCCCCAGCTAACTTGCTACATATGGGCCCAGCCTGATGTCAGTTACATTTTCAGATCAAGGCTGCTCTCACCATCAAGTGTGACCTGTGCTGTGGCTTCATTTTCTTCGGACCTACAAGCTGTGCAACCAGGTTAAGTGAGTCTCACTTAGCTAGTATAGTGTGGTTCTGTAATCCGTACCACTGGCATTTTTATATCACTCACGACATAACATTATATGTACTGTGTATATTTACAGACCACTCTATATTACATGCCACCGTTATATGTAATTTGCATACAAATTACTGATATTCATCCTTCTCTATGCATGACTATGATATATGTACTGTGTATGTGTACAAATCACTCTATATAGATTTCACTGATGTATACATTTATACACACCTCTCTCTCTCTCTCTCTCTCTCTCTCTCTCTCTCTCTCTCTCTCTCTCTCTCTCTCTCTCTCTATATATATATATATATATATATATATATATATATATATATATATATATATATATATATTTTTTTATATATATATATATATATATACAGTGTGTATATATATATATATATATATATATATACTAGCATGCATAGCTTTTATTGATAAAAAAAGCAATTTGGTGGAGTGGGCAGAGTCATCTGGTGGGGGCATGTTTTTTTTCAAGGGGTGGGGTCCAGCTTCAAGCTTCACCAGCCGCCAATAAAACTATTAACCCCTAATCCGTCAACCCCCCACAACGCAAAATATTAACCTAATAACTAAGCCCTCTAACCTGGCACCCCCTAACTTAAACCAAATTAAAATACACTTACATAAAATAAAAAATAACTACATTAAAAATTAATAAAATATTACAAAATATAAAAAACCTAAATTATTTTTTTTAAAAACTTACATTACATATAAAAGTAAAAAATAACATTACATAAAAATAAAAAACTAACATATAAAAACCTAATATTACAAAAAAAGGCTAAGATTACAAAAAATAAAAAAAGCTAACATTACAAAAAATAACCTGAAATTATCTAAAATAAAAAGTTATTCCTAATCTAACCCCCCCCCCCCCAATTTAACAATAAACTACTAATACCCTTTAAAGGGCCTTTTGTAGGCCATTGCCCTAAGTTTAACAGTTTTTTTGCCAATAAAAAAATATAAAAAAACGAACTAAAAAAAGCAACTAATCTACCCATTGCCCCTAAAAAAAATTTGTATGGGCAGTCAGCTCTTTTTCAGCCCATAAAAAAAACGCTCTAATCTTAAAAAAAAAAAAAAAAAAAAACTAACACTAACCCCAAAATAGGTACTCACCATTGCTGAAGTCCAGCGATCTATCTTCTTCCTGGTGGCTAAAGGTCTTCCTCCAGGCGGCTCCATCTTTATCCATCAAGGGTCTATCTTCTTTGAGGAGGCGCGGAGCGGTCATTGAATCCGGAGCGGGGGTGGCGGTCATCTGCGACGTGAAGGTCCTCTTCATAAGATCGTCTTCCGCACACTGAAGATTGAATGCAAGGTACCCTTTTATTCCTATTGGCTGAAAAATTCAAATCAGCCAATAGGATGAGAGTTGCTTACATGCTATTGGCTGAAGTTAGGTTTGTTTTTTTTATGTAATGTTAGTTTTTTTATTTTGGATAATATTAGGGTATTTTTAAGTTTGTTTTTTTTTGTGATTTTTAATGTAGTTTAGTATTTTTTATTTTATGTAAGTATATTTTAATTGTAGTTAAATTAGGGGGTGTTAGGTTAGGGGGCTTAGTTATTAGGTTAATACTTTGCGTTGTGGGGGGTTGGCAGTATAGTTTTATTAGATACTTTGGGGTCCATTTATCAAGCTGTGGAGGACAGGGGCGCACATACGCGCCCCTGTCCTCCGCAGTTCGCCTCTGGCGGGCTGAGTTCCGCTGCCGTAATTCAGCATTGCACACGAGCGCTATTTTGCACTTGTGTGCAATCCCGCCCCCTGCCTGTGCACAAGGCAATCATGCACGGGCAGGAGCTGTCAATCTCCCCGGTCGGACGAGAGCGGGGAGATTGAAATTCGCCATCTAAGAGGTGGTAAAAGGTTAGGGAAGCAGTGGTCTGATGATACCGGACTGCAGGTTCTCTTGTGTTGCAGTCGTAGGCAGGCGAAGGGGTTGATTAATCTACCCCTTTGCATTGTGGGGGATTGGTGGTTTAGGGGTTAATTGTTTTTTTACTTTGCTTTGTTTAGTAGTTAATAGTTTTATTAGATACTTTGCATTGTGGGGGTTGGCAGATTAGGGGATAATAGGTTAATTAGGGGGTTGGCGGTTTAGGGGTTAATATGTTTATTAGTAGTTGCGATGTGGGGGGATTGGCTGTTTAAGGGTTGGTATTGCACATGCATTAGGTGTTTGTTAAGGCTTCCAGGGAGTTACAGTACTTTTATACTCAGCGCAAGGCTTGCTGTGCCTGCCTATGTGTGGCGAGGTGAAAATGGAGTAAAATATCTCCATTCTGTGCGCATAAGTCCTTGCGCTGAATATGTGATACCGACTTGCGACACCAGTTCTATGTTAGTTTATAGTAGTAAAAACTGTGGCCGACATGTGAAATATACGCACGTAACTTGTCTTCTACATATATGTGATCGCTTGATTCATCTAAAAATTGGTGACGTAGGGTTTTGCGTCAGTCGCCAAATATGGGATCATGCCCCAAGAGTCTAATTATACAGTGCTCAGCATAAATGAGTATATCCCTTTTGAAAAGTAAGATTTTAATCAATATCTCAATGAACACAAGAACAATTTCCAGAATTTTGACATAACTGAGATTTGTAGAACATTTGTTAAGCAATGAACATGAAAGTAAAGTTAACAATATAACTTAGATTACAAAATTTTTGAATGAATACACCCAACAACAAAAACTACTACATCTAGTATTTTGTATGACCACCATGATTTGTAAGGACAGCACCAAGCCTTCTAGGCATGGAATAATCAAGTTGATGACATATTGCAACATTTATATTTCTTTCATGTAATTAGCAAGAGTCCATGAGCTAGTGACGTATGGGATATACATTCCTACCAGGAGGGGCAAAGTTTCCCAAACCTCAAAATGCCTATAAATACACCCCTCACCACACCCACAAATCAGTTTTACAAACTTTGCCTGCTATGGAGGTGGTGAAGTAAGTTTGTGCTAGATTCTACGTTGATATGCGCTCCGCAGCAGGTTGGAGCCCGGTTTTCCTCTCAGCGTGCAGTGAATGTCAGAGGGATGTGAGGAGAGTATTGCCTATTTGAATTCAATGATCTCCTTCTATGGGGTCTATTTCATAGGTTCTCTGTTATCGGTCGTAGAGATTCATCTCTTACCTCCCTTTTCAGATTGACGATATACTCTTATATATACCATTACCTCTGCTGATTCTCGTTTCAGTACTGGTTTGGCTTTCTACTACATGT
This sequence comes from Bombina bombina, assembly GCF_027579735.1. NCBI lineage: Eukaryota > Metazoa > Chordata > Amphibia > Anura > Bombinatoridae > Bombina > Bombina bombina. Next base: position 833,964,533 of record NC_069499.1, read on the forward strand.
AGATGAGTGTCCTGGGGTAAGTAAGTCTTATTTTCTGTGACACTCTAAGCTATGGTTGGGCACTTTTATATAAAGTTCTAAATATATGTATTCAAACATTTATTTGCCTTGACTCAGGATGTTCAACGTTCCTTATTTTCAGACAGTCAGTTTCATATTTGGGATAATGCATATGAATAAATCAATTTTTTTCTTACCTTAAAATTTGACTTTTTTCCCTGTGGGCTGTTAGGCTCGCAGGGGCTGAAAATGCTTCATTTTATTGCGTCATTCTTGGCGCAAATTTTTTTTTCTGTTTCCGGCGTCATACGTGTCGCCGGAAGTTGCGTCATTTTTTATGTTTTTTTGCGCCAAAAGTGTCGGCGTTCCGGATGTGGCGTCATTTTTGGCGCCAAAAGCATTTAGGCGCCAAATAATGTGGGCGTCTTTTTTGGCGCTAAAAAATATGGGCGTCACTATTGTCTCCACATTATTTAAGTCTCATTATTTATTGCTTCTGGTTGCTAGAAGCTTGTTCACTGGCATTTTTTCCCATTCCTGAAACTGTCATTTAAGGAATTTGAACAATTTTGCTTTATATGTTGTTTTTTCTATTACATATTGCAAGATGTCCCAGATTGACACTGAGTCAGAAGATACTTCTGGAAAAACGCTGCCTGGTGCTGGATCTACCAAAGTTAAGTGTATCTGTTGTAAACTTGTGGTATCTATTCCTCCAGCTGTTGTTTGTAATGAATGTCATGACAAACTTGTTAATGCAGATAATATTTCCTTTAGTAATGTTACATTACCTGTTGCTGTTCCATCAACATCTAATACTCAGAGTGTTCCTGTTAACATAAGAGATTTTGTTTCTAAATCCATTAAGAAGGCTATGTCTGTTATTCCTCCTTCTAGTAAACGTAAAAGGTCTTTTAAAACTTCTCATTTTTCAGATGAATTGTTAAATGAACATCATCATTCTGATTCTGATAATGGTTCCTCTGGTTCAGAGGATTCTGTCTCAGAGGTTGATGCTGATAAATCTTCATATTTATTCAAAATGGAATTTATTCGTTCTTTACTTAAAGAAGTCTTAATTGCATTAGAAATAGAGGATTCTGGTCCTCTTGATACTAAATCTAAACGTTTAAATAAGGTTTTTAAATCCCCTGTAGTTATTCCAGAAGTTTTCCTGTCCCTGATGCTATTTCTGAAGTAATCTCCAGGGAATGGAATAATTTGGGTAATTCATTTCCTCTTTCTAAACGTTTTAACCCCTTAATGACCACAATGTACCCTGTATGTCACTGGTCGTTAAGGGTTTGTTCAGGACTTAATAGCACAAGTCTAGCAAGAAGACGCTATTAATACCCTCCCTCCAGCAGACTTTGTGGAATAGAGCAGTCTCAACGCTGGTGGCAAGACCGCACTATAAAACAATCAAGTCCCAAAAAAAGGCCAGTGACATACAGGGTACGTCGCTGGTCCTTAAGGGGTTAAGCAATTATATCCTGTGCCATCTGACAGATTAGAATTTTGGGACAAAATCCCTAAAGTTGATGGGGCTGTCTCTACTCTTGCTAAACGTACTACTATTCCTACGGCAGATAGTACTTCCTTTAAGGATCCTTTAGATTGGAAGATTGAATCCTTTCTAAGAAAAGCTTACTTATGTTCAGGTAATCTTCTTAGACCTGCTATATCTTTAGCGGATGTTGCTGCAGCTTCAACTTTTTGGTTAGAAGCTTTAGCGCAACAAGTAACAGATCATAATTCTCATAGCATTGTTAATCTTCTTCAACATGCTAATAACTTTATTTGTGATGCCATATTTGATATCATTAGAGTTGATGTCAGGTATATGTCTCTAGCTATTTTAGCTAGAAGAGCTTTATGGCTTAAAACTTGGAATGCTGATATGTCTTCTAAGTCAACTTTGCTTTCCCTTTCTTTCCAGGGTAATAAATTATTTGGTTCTCAGTTGGATTCTATTATCTCAACTGTTACTGGAGGGAAAGGAACTTTTTTACCACAGGATAAAAAATCTAAAGGTAAATTTAGGTCTAATAATCGTTTTCGTTCCTTTCGTCACAATAAGGAACAAAAGCCTGATCCTTCACCCACAGGAGCGGTATCAGTTTGGAAACCATCTCCAGTCTGGAATAAATCCAAGCCTTTTAGAAAACCAAAGCCAGCTCCCAAGTCCACATGAAGGTGCGGCCCTCATTCCAGCTCAGCTGGTAGGGGGCAGATTACGATTTTTCAAAGAAATTTGGATCAATTCAATTCACAATCTTTGGATTCAAAACATTGTTTCAGAAGGGTACAGAATTGGCTTCAAGATAAGGCCTCCTGCAAAGAGATTTTTTCTTTCCCGTGTCCCAGTAAATCCAGCGAAGGCTCAAGCATTTCTGAAATGTGTTTCAGATCTAGAGTTGGCTGGAGTAATTATGCCAGTTCCAGTTCTGGAACAGGGGCTGGGGTTTTATTCAAATATCTTCATTGTACCAAAGAAGGAGAATTCCTTCAGACCAGTTCTGGATCTAAAAATATTGAATCGTTATGTAAGGATACCAACATTCAAAATGGTAACTGTAAGGACTATCCTGCCTTTTGTTCAGCAAGGGCATTATATGTCCACAATAGATTTACAGGATGCATATCTGCATATTCCGTTTCATCCAGATCACTATCAGTTTCTGAGATTCTCTTTCCTAGACAAGCATTACCATTTGTGGCTTTGCCGTTTGGCCTAGCAACAGCTCCAAGAATTTTTACAAAGGTTCTCGGTGCCCTTCTGTCTGTAATCAGAGAACAGGGTATTGGGGTATTTCCTTATTTGGACGATATCTTGGTACTTGCTCAGTCTTCACATTTAGCAGAATCTCATACGAATCGACTTGTGTTGTTTCTTCAAGATCATGGTTGTAGGATCAATTTACCGAAAAGTTCATTGATTCCTCAGACAAGGGTAACCTTTTTAGGTTTCCAGATAGATTCAGCGTCCATGACTCTGTTTCTGACAGACAAGAGACGTCTAAAATTGATCTCAGCTTGTCGAAACCTTCAATCACAATCCTTCCCTTCGGTAGCCTTATGCATGGAAATTCTAGGTCTTATGACTGCTGCATCGGACGCGATCCCCTTTGCTCGTTTTCACATGTGACCTCTTCAGATCTGTATGCTGAATCAGTGGTGCAGGGATTACACAAAGATATCTCAATTAATATCTTTAAAACCGATTGTACGACACTCTCTGACGTGGTGGACAGATCACCATTGTTTAGTTCAGGGGGCTTCTTTTGTTCTTCCGACCTGGACTGTAATTTCAACAGATGCAAGTCTGACAGGTTGGGGAGCTGTTTGGGGGTCTCTGACAGCACAAGAGGTTTGGGAATCTCAGGAGGTGAGATTACCAATCAATATTTTGGAACTCCATGCAATTTTCAGAGCTCTTCAGTCATGGCCTCTTCTAAAGAGAGAATTGTTCATTTGTTTTCAGACAGACAATGTCACAACTGTGGCATACATCAATCATCAAGGAGGGACTCACAGTCCTCTGGCTATGAAAGAAGTAATTCGAATACTGGTATGGGTGGAATCCAGCTCCTGTCTAGTTTCTGCGGTTGATATCCCAGGTATAGACAATTGGGAAGCGTATTATCTCAGTCGCCAAACGTTACATCCGGGCGAATGGTCTCTTCACCCAGAGGTATTTCTTCAGATTGTTCAAATGTGGGGTCTTCCAGAAATAGATCTGATGGCTTCTCATCTAAACAAGAAACTTCCCAGGTATCTGTCCAGATCCAGGGATCCTCAAGCGGAAGCAATGGATGCATTGTCACTTCCTTGGAAGTATCATCCTGCCTATATCTTTCCGCCTCTAGTTCTTCTTCCAAGAGTAATCTCCAAGATTCTGAAGGAATGCTCATTTGTTCTGCTGGTGGCTCCAGCATGGCCTCACAGGTTTTGGTATGCGGATCTTGTCCGGATGGCCTCTTGCCAACCGTGGACTCTTCCGTTAAGACCAGACCTTCTGTCGCAAGGTCCTTTTTTCCATCAGGATCTCAAATCCGTAAATTTAAAGGTATGGAGATTGAACGCTTGATTCTTAGTCAAAGAGGTTTCTCTGACTCTGTGATAAATACTATGTTACAGGCTCGTAAATCTGTATCTAGGAAGATATATTATAGAGTCTGGAAGACTTACATTTCTTGGTGTCTTTCTCATCATTTTTCCTGGCATTCTTTTAGAATTCCGAGAATTTTACAGTTTCTTCAGGATGGTTTGGATAAAGGTTTGTCTGCAAGTTCCTTGAAAGGACAAATCTCTGCTCTTTCTGTTCTTTTTCACAGAAAGATTGCTAATCTTCCTGATATTCATTGTTTTGTACAAGCTTTGGTTCGTATAAAACCTGTCATTAAGTCAATTTCTCCTCCTTGGAGTTTGAATTTGGTTCTGGGGGCTCTTCAAGCTCCTCCGTTTGAACCTATGCATTCATTGGACATTAAATTACTTTCTTGGAAAGTTTTGTTTCTTTTGGCCATCTCTTCTGCTAGAAGAGTTTCTGAATTATCTGCTCTTTCTTTTTAGTCTCCTTTTCTGATTTTTCATCAGGATAAGGCGGTGTTGCAAACTTCTTTTAAATTTTTACCTAAGGTTGTGAATTCTAACAATGTTAGTAGAGAAATTGTGGTTCCTTCATTATGTCCTAATCCTAAGAATTCTAAGGAGAGATCATTGCATTCTTTGGATGTAGTTAGAGCTTTGAAATATTATGTTGAAGCTACTAAGAATTTCCGAAAGACTTCTAGTCTGTTATATTTTCTGGTTCTAGGAAAGGTCAGAAGGCCTCTGCCATTTCTTTTGCATCTTGGTTGAAATCTTTAATTCATCATGCTTATGTTGAGTCGGGTAAAACTCCGCCTCAAAGGATTACAGCTCATTCTACTAGGTCAGTTTCTACTTCCTGGGCGTTTAGGAATGAAGCTTCGGTTGACCAGATTTGCAAAGCAGCAACTTGGTCTTCTTTGCATACTTTTACTAAATTCTACCATTTTGATGTGTTTTCTTCTTCTGAAGCAGTTTTTGGTAGAAAAGTACTTCAGGCAGCTTTTTCAGTTTGATTCTTCTGCTTATAATTTCAGTTTTTTTCATTATAAGATTTAAACTTTATTTTGGGTGTGGATTATTTTCAGCGGAATTGGCTGTCTTTATTTTATCCCTCCCTCTCTAGTGACTCTTGTGTGGAAGATCCACATCTTGGGTAGTCATTATCCCATACGTCACTAGCTCATGGACTCTTGCTAATTACATGAAAGAAAACATAATTTATGTAAGAACTTACCTGATAAATTCATTTCTTTCATATTAGCAAGAGTCCATGAGGCCCACCCTTTTTGTGGTGGTTATGATTTTTTTGTATAAAGCACAATTATTCCAATTCCTTATTTTTTATGCTTTCGCACTTTTTTCTTATCACCCCACTTCTTGGCTATGCGTTAAACTGATTTGTGGGTGTGGTAAGGGGTGTATTTATAGGCATGTTGAGGTTTGGGAAACTTTGCCCCTCCTGGTAGGAATGTATATCCCATACGTCACTAGCTCATGGACTCTTGCTAATATGAAAGAAATGAATTTATCAGGTAAGTTCTTACATAAATTATGTTTTTTCCATTTTTCAAGAACAACCTCTTTTAGAGCCTGGATGCTGATGCTCAACTTGTCTCTTCAGAATTCCCCATAGGTGTTCGATTGGGTTCAGATCAGGAGACATACTTGGCCACTGCATCACTTTGACCTTGTTCTTCAGAAATGCAACAGTGACCTTAGATGTGTGTTTTGGATTATTGTCATGTTGGAAAACTGCACGACCAGGGGCATGGAGTGATGGTAGCATCTTCTCTTTCAATATAGAGCAGTACATCTGTGAATTCATGATACCATCAATGAAATGCAGCTCCCAGACACCAACAGCACTCATGCAGCCCCACATAAGGATACTGCCACCACCATGTTTCACTGTAGTCACCATGCATTTTTCATTGTACACCTCACCTTTGCAACACCATACAGTTTTAAAACTATCAGTTCCAAAAACATTTATCTTTGTCTCATCACTCCAGAGTACAGAGTTCTGTAGTCTTCTTTTTCAGCATGTGTACTGGGAAATTCTAGGTGGGCTTTTTTGTGCATGGGCTTTAGGAGAGACTTCCTTTGTGTATGCCACCCATGCATGCCATTCCTCTGCAGTGTACACTGTATTGTGTCACAGGAAACAATCACCCCAGTTTGGCTTTCTACTTCTTTAGCCAACTGCAGTGAAATTGCATGACAATTTTCTTCAACCCTTCTCATCAGAAGACGCTCCTATTGAGGTGTTATCTTCCGTGGATGGCCTGGATGTCTCTGTGAGATGGTTGCAGTTCCATCTTTGTTACATTTTTGGATCACTTTTGCTACAGTATTCTGACTTATAAGTAAAGCTTTTCTGATCTTCTTGTAGCCTTCACTTTTCTTGTGTAAAGAAATGATTTTCTTTCTCAGGCCTTGTGCCATTGCTGACAGCATGACATGGGAAGGGGTTTTCTTTTGTAATCAACGCAATTTTATAATCAACTGTCTGCAGGTGGTGTCCACCTGTTTAATAAATAATTAGACTCACCTGTAGTTGAATTCTTGTTAATTAGGAATTTGTTGTCAGACATTTAGCTTTGCTCCTATGGCTTTCATTGGGGTGTATTCATTAGTACTAGTGCTGAGCACTGTACATTCAAAAATTAATCTCCTGGTGCAGATGCTACTCAACATAATAAACCTGCTAGAATAGTTCAGGATCAATGACGTAGTTCAGGATCAATGACATTTAAGGCTGAAACGATTGTCTGGGGTTGCTGTGTTCCTTGTTCAGAGAGGAATTGCCTGGTATTTCGGTGCTAGACTTACCATATTAGGTGGGATCAGAATGATATACTACAGGAAAGTTCTACTCTGTGAAAAGCATTACTGGGCTAAAAGAGGTTGCATTTAGGTGGTAAATCGCCATAGAACAGGCTAACAATGGTATTGAGCTTGTTGTTTGTTCCTGTGAGTGCACTTCTCTCTGTATGTAGTTTGCAGTTAAAACAGAACAGAAATACCGTATTGCATATTCACTGAGGTAGATTATTAATTTGCAATCTATGTATTTGTTTCCTCTCAAAGCGAACTGGTCCCAATTTACAAAACCTCTGTGGTTCATTGTTTAGTATAACTCAATATAAACGATCAACCAATTTGTTTGTTAATTATAATTGGCTGATGTCTGTCACATGATGCATTAGGAATATGTAACTAACTGCAAAAAAAAAGAAAATGTAACTGGAAAAAAACCCCAGAAAAATATCTACTTCTATTTGAAATTCAAACTAAGAGCTTTTGCATTATTAATATGCATTTTTTGATTATGTATTATGTATTTTCATATGTATAGTTTATGACTAGCAATATATTTGGTTTATTATATATATATATATATATATATATATATATTATGTAATTGTCCAGAGTGCTAAAGTATGTTTTTATTGTTGGTTGTTTTAGTATAAATACTAATACACGTAATTCCTTTTCTAAGGGGTGGGGGGGAATTCATACATACTTAAAAATTATGAACAAGATTATTTAAAATGGTATGTCCATTCCTTACAGATATTCATCACATGACAGTGCAGCTTCTAAACACCCACAGTGTTGGGGGAAGAAATGTGACGGTATGTATATACATACAAAAAGTCAGATGAGACTGGGTTTTAGGAAGACTTGTCAATTTAATGTATTGTTATATTAAAGGGACTTTAAATACTTAATCAATGTAATAAACTTAGTATTAAAGGTTATTCTCATCATCCCTCTAGTCATGGGTGCTACCATGTTGAAATGTAGTTTTCACTGCTTAACTCTCCTCCATTAAATCCTAAATACATTCCACAATTTTGGAGCCTAGGTTACTCATCTCCAAAATTGTGAAATGTATTTAGGATTTAATGTTTCTTTAGGTCCAGGCTAAAGTCTGAAATAGTTATGGTCATTTAGTTTTATGAAGTATCATTATGCATTAACAAAATGTACATTTCTTTCATATGAGAGCCCACAAGCTGTTACGTATGGGATATACATTCCTACCAGGAGAAGACAAAGTTTCCCAAACCTCAAAAGCCTATAAATACCCCTCCCACCTCACACAAACCTCAGTTTAAAACTTTGCCTCCTATAGGAGGTGGTTGAAGCATGCTATGCTTGATTGCTTCAGTGAAAGGCGATTCTACGCATATTGAGGCCCAATTCCCCTCAGAGTCCAGTGCTTGTCAGAGGGAAGTGAAGGGAGTACTGCCTCATGACACCATGTTTTTGCCTTATTGGCAATCTCTACATGGGCTTCATCTTCTGTCTCCCTTTACAGATCGACATTATACTCCTCTCCCATTACCTCTGCTGATATGTTTCAGTAAAGGTTTAGCTTTCTGCTATATGTAAACTTCTTATTGAGACACTCCCAGCTATGGATTGGGCACTTTTTATTACGTTTTTTTAATATATATATTGAATATGTTTTATGCCCTGGGACAGGTATTATCCTTCATAAACGTAGACATTTGTGTTGCTAAAATAAATAGTGAATTAGGCTCAATGGCATGGATATTTCATTTCAAATTATAAATTTGAGGGGTCATTGTGTATTTTATTTACCTCAGTTTTAATTTTAATCTCAATCTCATACATTATAATATTGCGCACGCTATGACGCTATTTGAGTCATTTCATGACGCGTCATCATTCTGCGCGACTTTTTTAGCGTTAAAAATCCTGCCTCCTCTCCACTTTTTATTTCATAATGGATATAATCGATGTTAAAATATTTCACTATTTTATAATATGCAACTTTTTTTCCTTTATTTCTTTTGCAACCTTTTATTAAGACAATCTTTCCCATTCCTATAAAAGCTTGCTAGATTAGGGGTTTCTGATATATGGTTTGCAAACTAAAATATTTTTTTTGTAATTTTTTTGCCATGATGTATCAATCTGAACCTGTCCCAGAAGTTACCATAGGAACTAAGCTACCTAAACGCGTTTCTACTAAAGTGTATTGTAGGAAAGCTGATCTGATTTGTTCAGCTCAATTATGTGGCTCCTATTTTGAACTTTTAGCACATTCTGACAATATTTCTATGTGTACAAATGCTTCTACTTTCCTTCTCAATCTAATACAGAAGGCATTCCTACAGCTATGAAAGATTTATTGCTGCAGCCATAGAAAAGGCCCTGACTGTTATACCGCCTTCATATAAGCATAAAAGGTCAGCTCATAGTTTACCTAATCCTAGTGAAACATGCACTAACGTATACTGACGTATCTTCTAAAAATGGGAATTCCTCTGCTTCAGAGGATCTTCCATCAGAGACAGAGCCTGACTTAGGAGGTGGTTAAAGCCTGATGTACTTTATTTCTTCAATGAAAGGCGCTTCTAAGCATATAAAGCTCAGTTCCCCTCAGAATACAGTGCTTGTCAGAGGGAAGTGAAGGGAGTACTGCCTTATGTCACCATTGCCTTTTGAGTAAACTTTACACAGGCTCTCCATAAATTCAGTCGCAGTGATTCATCTTCTGCCTCCCATTACAGATGGATGTTATACTCCTCTCCCACTACCTCTGCTGATATGTTTCAGTACTGGTTTGGCTGTCTACTAAATGTGAATGGGTGTATTAAGGTAAGTATAAAATCTTTTTATTTAAGACTTTCTCAGCTATGCTTGGGCACTTTTTAATAAAACTTTTTTTTTTATGTATATCTGTATATACCATTCCTATGGAAGACAGCACTTCATTTACGTCCTCAAGGGATGTCCTCAAGGGTTTCAAGCGCTGGTAGCAATCGTGGTCGCTTCCAGCCGCTTTCAGGGTATTGCAGCGATGTCTCGATATTGAGGCATCGTGCAATAATTTCTGGTAAGCAACCAATGCAGAGAGGGCCACTCTGCATTAGCTAATGATGGTGGCGATCGTTGGTGGCATGGGAGAGCTGGAAAGAGGCGGGTGGGCGACCCATCACTGGAGGAGGCATGAGCGTTCAATGTGAGGTCTGGGAGCGGGCGGAACCGCTACACTATGGCAATATTTCAGTGAGTGGGAAAGAGGGAGAGGGCAATAAGACTTGGGAAAGGTATTGGGGAGTGGGTAGGGTATTGAATAGGGGCAACTACACTACATAAAAAATTGGTATATTAAATTTAAAAAAAAAAAAAAGAAGCCCAATTTTACTGCAATCTGGATACTGGCAGACAGCTGCCAGTACCTAAGATTGTGGCAAATAGGTAGAGGGGGGAGGGTTAGAGAGCTGTTTGGGGGGATCAGAGAGGTTGGGGTGTAAGGGGGGATCCTACACTGCAGAAACTATATTAAAAAAAGCCTTTTATTTTAGTACTGGCAGACTTTCTGCCAGTACTTAGGATGGGTGTGACCTTTATGGGGTGGGGGAGGGAAGAGAGCTGTTTGAGAGGGATTAGGGAGGGATCAGGGGGTGTGATGTGTCAGGTGGGAGGGTATTCTATACACTAAAGCTAAAATTAACCCTACAAGCTACCTAACCCCAAGTGTGGTGCGCAGCTGCATTTAGCAGCCTTCTAATTTCAAAAGAGCAATGGCAAGGCAATATATGTCTGCTATTTCTGAACAAAGGCAATCCCAGAGAAGCATTTACAACCATTTGTGCCATAATTACACAAGCTGTTTGTAAATAATTTCAGTAAGAAACCTAAAGTTTGTGAAATAGTTAACAATATTTTTTATTGGATCGCATTTGGCGGTTAAATGGTGGCATGAAATATTCCAAAATGGGTGCAGATCCAATACTTTGGGTTGTCTACTAAAAGAAAATATATACATGTTAAGAGTTATTCAGGAATTCCTGACAAATATCAGTGTTACAATGTAATTTTCACTAATTTTGAAAAAAAGTGTGTTAACTCTACAGCTGCCACCTGTGAAAGATTCAGCAAAGAATGCAGCAGAGCTACTGACTTAAATAACCAAAGTGTTAACACTAAATGCACAAGCAGCATGACAAAGGTTTTCTAAAGGATGTATCAGGCTAACATATACAAGTGGTTGCATAAGAGCTGTAACCCCAACTTTATATGGTAACTGGAAATAACAGAGCTGAGTTTTGAGTAGTTTGACATAAGTCCGGATAGACTGCGTACCTTATGTTATCTATGCGTCTGTAAGAATTGCTGCTTGGACGTGCCTCGTTCACTATCAGATGCTGGATCAGACTGTCAGCTGCGAGGAGTGTTGAAGCTAGCTTGTGACGTCACCGCGACTGGGGATCCGAAGTTCCGGCTGCAGTGAGGAGAGCTTCAAGCAGAATCACCGAAAACGATCTCAGGAAACAGCAAGGACAGGCTGTCAATATTTTGATTCAATAAGAGCTAGAGGTAATTATGAAAAGTGTATCCTCAGGAGGTCTCTCTCGGAGTGGACGTACTTTAGGTTACCACAATACCAAGCAATTAGACATGGGGGAGATGGGCTTTTATACTGGATATTGAAGGAGGGCTCTGAATTTAAAGGAACAGTAATGAAAGTGTCGAGTAAGGTTCATATGCTGCAGTAATATTATGAGGTGATGAAGGTGTTACAGCTATGATCATGACACTGACAGTACAAGGAGTTTGGAATCCTCGAGTGGCGAGGTTACCAATCAATATCCTGGAACTCCGTGCTCTCTTCAGGGCCCTTCAGGCTTGGCCTCTATTGAAGAGAGAACATTACATTCGTTTTCGACAATATCACAACAGTGGCATATGTCAATCATCAAGAGGGAACTCACAGTCCCCTAGCTATGAGAGAAGTATCTTCAATACTTTCTTGGGCGGAATCCAATTCCTGTCTAATCACTGCGATTCATAACCCAGGTGTAGACAACTGGGAAGCGGATTATCTCAGTCGTCACTCTCTACATCCAGGGGAGTGATCTCTCTACCCAGATGTGTTCTATTAAATTGTACAGATGTGGGGCCTTCCAGAAATAGATCTGATGCCCTCTTGTCTGAACAAGAAACTTCCTAGGTACCTCTTCAGGTCCAGGGATCCTCAGGTGGAAATGTTGGATCCTTTAGCAGTATCCTGGTCTTACCAGCCTGCTTACATTTTCCCCCTCTGGTTCCAATTCCAAGAGTGATCTCAAAGATCACAATGGAACAATCTTATACGTTTCTGATAGCCCCAGTGTGGTCTCACAGAATTTGGTATGCGGACCTTGTACGAATGTCCAGTTTCCCGCCTTGGCCTCTTCCTCTAAGGCCAGACTTTCTGTCTCAAGGACCGTTCTTCCATCCATATCTCAAATCTCTTAACTTAATGGCATGGAAATTGAACGTTTAGTTCTCAGTCATAGAGGTTTCTCTGACTCTGTGATTAACACGGATTCAGGGCAGCAAGCCTGTTTCAAGGAAGATCTATCACAGAGTTTGGAAAACTTATATTTCATGGTGTTCTTCTGATGATTACTTAGGAAAAGAATGCTAGGTCATTCTTTTCGGATATTTAGGACTCTTCAATTTCTTCAGGATGGTTTGGATAAAGGTTTGTCTGCCAATCCCTTGAAAGGCCAAATCTCTGCTCTCTCTGCCTTATTTCACAGAAAGATTGATAACCTTCCTGACATTCACTGCTTTGTCCAGGCTTTAATTTGAATTACACCTGTCATTAAATCTTTTTCTCCTCCCTTTAGTCTTAATCTGGTATTAAAGATATTGCAGGCTACTTCTTTTGAGCCTATGCATTCTTTGGACATTAACTACTTTCTTGGAAGGTGTTTTTTCTCTTGGCCATCTCTTATGCTAGAGTCTCTGGATTATTTGCTCTCTCTTGTGAGGCTCCTTATCTGATTTTCCATCAAGATAAAGCTGTTTTGCAGACTTCTTTCAAATTATTATCTAAGGTTGGTAATTCTAACAACATTAATAGGTAATTTATTGTTCCTTCTTTGTGTCCTAACCCTAAGAATACTACTGAAAGATCTTTACACTCTTTGGGTGTCGTTAGAGCTTTGAAATACTATGTAGATGCTACTAAGGATTTCAGACAGACTTCTAGTCTGTTCTTTTTTTTCTGGTTCTAGAACAGGTCAGAAAGCCTCTGCCATTTCTTTATCATCTTGGTTGAAGCTTATTTGGAGGCGGTCAGTCTCTGCCTCAGAGAATTACAGCTCATTCTACAAGATCAAACATCTTGGGTATTATATCCCATTAGTAACGGCTTGTGGACTCTCACCACTTATTTGAAAGAAAACTTATATAAGAACTTATCTGATAAATTAATTTATTTCATGGTGGCAAGAGCCGAGTCCCACCCAATTTTTTGAGGTTATGATTTTTTTTCTCTATATCTAAAACACATCGTTTTTCCTTCTCTTTTTTATGCTTTTACTCACCATTTGGCTAAAAATTAAACTGAGGTATTTCTGAGGGGTATTTATAGGCTTTTGAGGTTTGGGAAACCTTGCCACCTCCTGGTAGGAATGTATATCCTATTAGTAACAGCTTATGGACTCTCGCCACCATGAAAGAAATTAATTTATCGATCAAGTTCTTACATAAATTGTTATATATGCATGTGTGTTTATATATATATATAGATATATATATATCTATATATATATACATATATATATGTGTGTGTGTGTGTGTGTGTGTGTATGTATGTATGTGTGTTTATATATATTTCTTTCATGTAATTAGCAAGAGTCCATGAGCTAGTGACGTATGGGATATACATTCCTACCAGGAGGGGCAAAGTTTCCCAAACCTTAAAATGCCTATAAATACACCCCTCACCACACCCACAATTCAGTTTTACAAACTTTGCCTCCGATGGAGGTGGTGAAGTAAGTTTGTGCTAGATTCTACGTTGATATGCGCTCCGCAGCAAGTTGGAGCCCGGTTTTCCTCTCAGCGTGCAGTGAATGTCAGAGGGATGTGAGGAGAGTATTGCCTATTTGAATGCAGTGATCTCCTTCTACGGGGTCTATTTCATAGGTTCTCTGTTATCGGTCGTAGAGATTCATCTCTTACCTCCCTTTTCAGATCGACGATATACTCTTATATATACCATTACCTCTGCTGATTCTCGTTTCAGTACTGGTTTGGCTTTCTACAAACATGTAGATGAGTGTCCTGGGGTAAGTAAATCTTATTTTCTGTGACACTCTAAGCTATGGTTGGGCACTTTGTTTATAAAGTTCTAAATATATGTATTCAAACATTTATTTGCCTTGACTCAGAATGTTCAACTTTCCTTATTTTTCAGACAGTCAGTTTCATATTTGGGATAATGCATTTGAATTAATCATTTTTTCTTACCTTCAAAAATTTGACTCTTTTTTTCCTGTGGGCTGTTAGGCTCGCGGGGGCTGAAAATGCTTCATTTTATTGCGTCATTCTTGGCGCGGACTTTTTTGGCGCAAAAATTCTTTTCCGTTTCCGGCGTCATACGTGTCGCCGGAAGTTGCGTCATTTTTTGACGTTATTTTGCGCCAAAAATGTCGGCGTTCCGGATGTGGCGTCATTTTTGGCGCCAAAAGCATTTAGGCGCCAAATAATGTGGGCGTCTTATTTGGCGCTAAAAAATAAGGGCGTCGCTTTTGTCTCCACATTATTTAAGTCTTATTTTTTCAGTGCTTCTGGTTGCTAGAAGCTTGTTCTTTGGCATTTTTTCCCATTCCTGAAACTGTCATTTAAGGAATTTGATCAATTTTGCTTTATATGTTGTTTTTTCTCTTACATATTGCAAGATGTCTCACGTTGCATCTGAGTCAGAAGATACTACAGGAAAATCGCTGTCTACTGCTGGAGCTACCAAGCTAAGTGTATCTGCTATAATTTTTGGTATCTGTTTCTCCAGCTGTTGTTTGTATTGCATGTCATGACAAACTTATTAATGCAGATAAAATTTCCTTTAGTACTGTTACATTACCTGTTGCTGTTCCGTCAACATCTAATTTTCAGAGTGTTCCTGATAAACATAAGAGATTTTATTTTTTAAATCCATTAAGAAGGCTATGTCTGTTATTTCTCCTTCTAGTTTACATAAAAGTCTTTTAAAACTTCTCTTTTTTCAGATGAATTTTTAAATGAACATCATCATTCTGATACTGATAATGGTTCTTCTGGTTCAGAGGTTTCTGTCTCAGAGGTTGATGCTGATAAATCTTTGTATTTGTTCAAAATGGAATTTATTCGTTCTTTATTTAAAGAAGTATTAATTGCATTAGAAATAGAGGATTCTGGTCCTCTTGATTCTAAATCTAAACGTTTAAATAAGGTTTTTAAATCTCCTGTAGTTATTCCAGAAGTGTTTAATCTCCCTGATGCTATTTCTGAAGTAATTTCCAGGGAATGGAATAATTTGGATAATTCTTTTACTCCTTCTAAACGTTTAAGCAATTATATCCTGTGCCATCTGACAGATTAGAGTTTTTTTGGGACAAAATCCCTAAGGTTATGGGGCTGTCACTACTCCTGCTAAATGTGCTACTATTCCTACGGCAGATAGTAATTCATTTAAGGATCCTTTAGATAGGAAAATTGAATCCTTTCTAAGAAAAGCTTACTTATGTTCAGGTAATCTTCTTAGACTTGCTATATTTTTAGCGGATGTTGCTGCAGCTTCAACTTTTTGGTTAGAAGCTTTAGCGCAACAAGTAACAGATCATAATTTTATAGCATTATTATTATTCTATAACATGCTAATAATTTTATTGGTGATACCATCTTTTGATATCATTAGAGTTGATGTCAGGTATATGTCTCTAGCTATTTTAGCTAGAAAAGCTTTATGGATTAAACTTGGAATACTGATATGTCTTCTAAGTCAACTTTGCTTTCCCTTTCTTTCCAGGGTAATAAATTATTATTTCAACTGTTTCTGGAAGGAAGGGAACTTTTTTTCCAAAGGATAAAAAATCTAAGGTAAATTTAGGTCTAATAATCATTTCTTTCCTTTCCTCACAATAAGGAACAAAAGCCTGATCCTTCATTCTCAGGAGCGGTATCAGTTTGGAAACTATTTCCAGTTTGGAATATATCCAAGCCTTTTAGAAAACCTATAGCCAGCTCCTAAGTACCCATGAAGGTGCGGACCTTATTCCAGCTCAGCTGGTATGGGGCAGATTACGTTTTCTTCAAAGAAATTTTGATCAATTCCGTTCTCAATTTCTGGTTTCAGAACATTGTTTCAGAAAGGTACAGAATTGGCTTCAGTTAAGGCCTCCTGCTAAGAGATTTTTTTCTTTCCCGTGTCCCAGTTAACACAGCAAAGGCTCAGCATTTCTGAAATGTGTTTCAGATCTAGAGTTGGCTGGAGTAATTATGCCAGTTCCAGTTCTGGAACAGGGGCTGGGGTTTTATTTTATCTCTTCATTGTACCAAAGAAGGTCAATTCCTTCAGACCAGTTCCGGATCTATCAATATTGAATCGTTATGTAAGGATACCAACATTCAAGATGGTTACTGTAGGACTGTCCTGCCTTTTGTTTAGCAAGGGCATTATATGTCTACAATAGATTTACAGGATGTGTATCTACATATTCCGATTCATCCAGATCACTTTTAGTGTCTGAGATTCTCTTTTTAGACAAGCATTACCAGTTTTGTGGCTCTACCGTTTGGCCTAGCCTCAGTTCCAAGAATTTTTTTCAAAGGTTCTCGGTGCCCTTCTTTCTGTAATCAGAGAACAGGGTTTTTTGGTATTTCCTTATTGGACAATATCTGGGTACTTGCTCAGTCTTCTCATTTTCGAAGAATCTCATACGAATCGACTTGTGGTGTTTCTTCAAGTTCATGGTTGGAGGATCAATTTACCAATCAGTTCATTGATTCCTCAGACAAGTGTAACCTTTTTAGGTTTCTAGAATAGATTCAGTGTCTATGACTCTGTCCTTGTCAGACAAGAGAAGTTTAACATTGATTTCAGCTTGTCAAAACCTTCAGTCACAATCATTCCCTTTGGTAGCCTTATGCATGGAAATTTTAGGTCTTAGGACTGCCACATCAGATGCGATTTCCTTTGCTCGTTTTCACATGCGACCTCTTCAGCTCTGTATGCTGAACCAATGGTGCAGGGATTACTCAAAGATATCTCAATTAATATCTTTAAACCGATTATACAACACTCTCTGACATGGTGGGCAGATCACCATCGTTTAGTTCAGGGGGCTTCTTTGTTCTTCCGACCTGGACTATAATCTCAACAGATGCAAGTCTTACAGGTTGGGGAGCTGTGTGGGGGTATCTGACGGCACAAGGGGTTTGGGAATCTCAGGAGGTGAGATTTCCGATCAATATTTTGGAACTCCGTGCAATTTCAGAGCTCTTCAGTCTTGGCCTCTTCTGAAGAGAGAGTTGTTCATTTGTTTTCAGATAGACAATGTCACAACTGTGGCATACATCAATCATCAAGGAGGAACTCACAGTCCTCTGGCTATGAAAGAAGTACCTCGAATTTTGGTTTGGGCGGAATCCAGCTCCTGTCTAATCTCTGCGGTTCATATCCCAGGTATGGACAATTGGAAAGCGGATTATCTCAGTTGCCAAACGTTGCACCTGGGCGAATGGTCTTCACCCAGAGGTATTTCCTCAGATTGTTCAAATGTGGGAACTCTCAGAAATAGATCTGATGGCTTCTCATCTAAACAAGAAACTTCCCTGGTATCTGTCCGGATCCAGGGATCCTCGGGCGGAGGCAGTGGATGCATTATCTCTTCCTTACAAGTGTCATCCTGCCTATATCTTTCCGCCTCTAGTTCTTCTTCCAAGGGTATTCTCTAATATTCTAAAGGAATGCTCGTTTGTCCTGCTGGTAGCTCCAGCATGGCCTCACAGGTTTTGGTATGCGGATCTTGTCCGGATGGCCTCTTGCCAGCTGTGGACTCTTCCGTTAAGACCAGTCTTTCTGTCTCAAGGTTCTTTTTTCCATCAGGATCTCAAAACCTTAATTTTAAGGTGTGGAGTTTGAACGCTTGATTCTTGGTCAAAGAGGTTTCTCTGACTCTGTGATTGATACTATGTGACAGGCTCGTAAATCTGTATCTAGAGAGATATATTATAGAGTCTGGAAGACTTATATTTCTTCAGGATGGTTTAGATAAAGGTTTGTCCGCAAGTTTCTTGAAAGACAAATCTCTGCTCTTTCTGTTCTTTT
This sequence comes from Bombina bombina, assembly GCF_027579735.1. Classification (NCBI taxonomy): domain Eukaryota; kingdom Metazoa; phylum Chordata; class Amphibia; order Anura; family Bombinatoridae; genus Bombina; species Bombina bombina. The sequence goes on from NC_069499.1 coordinate 833,982,756, forward strand.
TCACAGAAGGATTGCTAATCTTCCTGATATTCATTGTTTTGTACAAGCTTTGGTTCGTATAAAACCTGTCATTAAGTCAATTTCTCCTCTTTGGAGTTTGAATTTGGTTCTGGGGGCTCTTCAAGCTTCTCCTTTTGAACCCATGCATTCTTTGGTCGTTATATTACTTTCTTGGAAAGTTTTGTTTCTTTTGGCCATCTCTTCTGCCAGAAGAGTCTCTGAATTATCTACTCTTTTTTGTGAGTCTCCTTTTCTGATTTTGCATCAGGATAAGGCGGTGCTGCGAACTTCTTTTGAATTTTTTACCTAAGGTTGTGAATTCTAACAACATTAGTAGATAAATTGTGGTTCCTTCATTATGTCCTAATCCTATGAATTCTAAGGAGAAATCATTGCATTCTTTGGATGCTGTTAGAGCTTTGTAATATTATGTTGAAGCTACTAAGTCTTTCCGAAAGACTTCTAGTCTATTTGTCATCTTTTCCGGTTCTAGAAAAGACCAGAAAGCTTCTGCCATTTCTTTGGCATCTGGGATGAAATCTTTATTTCATCATGCCTATGTTGAGTCGGGTAACACTCCGCCTCAAAGGATTACAGCTCATTCTACTAGGTCAGTTTCTACTTCCTGGGCGTTTAAGAATGAAGCTTCGGTTGATCAGATTTGCAAAACAGCAACTTGGTCCTCTTTGCATACTTTTACTAAATTCTACCATTTTGATGTGTTTTCTTCTTCTGAAGCAGTTTTTGGTAGAAACGTACTTCAGGCAGTGGTTTCAGTTTGAATCTTCTGCTTATGTTTTTCATTAAAATTTTATTCTGGGTGTGGATTATTTTCAGCAGGAATTGGCTGTCTTTATTTTATCCCTCCCTCTCTAGTGACTCTTGTGTGGAAAGATCCACATCTTGGGTAATCATTATCCCATACGTCACTAGCTCATGGACTCTTGCTAATTACATGAAAGAAAACATAATTTATGTAAGAACTTACCTGATAAATTCATTTCTTTCATATTAGCAAGAGTCCATGAGGCCCGCCCTTTTTTGTGGTGGTTTTGATTTTTTTGTATAAAGCACAATTATTCCAATTCCTTATTTTATATGCTTTCGCACTTTTTTCTTATCACCCCACTTCTTGGCTATTCGTTAAACTGAATTGTGGGTGTGGTGAGGGGTGTATTTATAGGCATTTTAAGGTTTGGGAAACTTTGCCCCTCCTGGTAGGAATGTATATCCCATACGTCACTAGCTCATGGACTCTTGCTAATATGAAAGAAATGAATTTATCAGGTAAGTTCTTACATAAATTATGTTATTTATATATACACAATGTGTGTGTGTGTATGTATATATATGTATATATATATATATATATATATATATATATATTTATATATACACAATGTGTGTGTGTGTGTGTATGTATGTATATATATATATATATATATGTGTGTGTGTATATACATAAATATATATATATATATATATATATATATGTGTATATATATAAATATGTATATATATATATATATGTATGTGTGTGTATATATATATATATATATATATATATATAAACAAAGAGGTATCAGCGCACATCCATTTTCAAAAGCACAACATATTTTTTACTGCTGCAAAAAATTTGCCTGCATATACATCAAGAGACAACTATCTTTTTTTAAATAATATTGGGAACTTAGTCACACAATATGGCCATATTTTGCTTAGCCAGTCACCGCTTACAAGGTGCCCCAATTTGACTGGTCCTACTCTAAATCCTTTTGCCACAGAGGGCTGAAACATTCCTGCTTTTACTCTTCATAATAGAATGAGACTCCCTGGCTTTTTATTCACAACTCTTTAACACTGTAATGAGCACACCTGAAATTGGGTGGGGTGCTTAAACCAATGGGAGATGGTCAGTCTCCCTGGTAATTTTAAATACAAATACAAAATTTGGTTTTTTAGCACACCTTACAAAAAGTTTAAATCAACATCTGGGAGTGCTGCCAATATGACCCAGTAATTACACAAACAAAGAGGTATCAGCGCACATCCATTTTCAAAAGCACAACATATTTTTTACTGCTGCAAAAAATTGCCTGCATATACATCAAGAGACAACTATCTTTTTTTAAATAATATTGGGAACTTAGTCACACAATATGGCCATATTTTGCTTAGCCAGTCACTGCTTACAAGGTGCCCCAATTCGACTGGTCCTACTCTAAATCCTTTTGCCACAGAGGGCTGAAACATTCCTGCTTTTACTCTTCATAATAGAATGAGACTCCCTGGCTTTTTATTCACAACTCTTTAACACTGTAATGAGCACACCTGAAATTGGGTGGGGTGCTTAAACCAATGGGAGATGGTCAGTCTCCCTGGTAATTTTAAATACAAATACAAAATTTGGTTTTTTAGCACACCTTACAAAAAGTTTAAATCAACATCTGGGAGTGCTGCCAATATGACCCAGTAATTACACAAACAAAGAGGTATCAGCGCACATCCATTTTCAAAAGCACAACATATTTTTTACTGCTGCAAAAAATTGCCTGCATATACATCAAGAGACAACTATCTTTTTTTTTTTTTTAAATAATATTGGGAACTTAGTCACACAATATGGCCATATTTTGCTTAGCCAGTCACTGCTTACAAGGTGCCCCAATTCGACTGGTCCTACTCTAAATCCTTTTGCCACAGAGGGCTGAAACATTCCTGCTTTTACTCTTCATAATAGAATGAGACTGCCTGGCTTTTTATTCACAACTCTTTAACACTGTAATGAGCACACCTGAAATTGGGTGGGGTGCTTAAACCAATGGGAGATGGTCAGTCTCCCTGGTAATTTTAAATACAAATACAAAATTTGTTTTTTTAGCACACCTTACAAAAAGTTTAAATCAACATCTGGGAGTGCTGCCAATATGACCCAGTAATTACACAATCAAAGAGGTATCAGCGCACATCCATTTTCAAAAGCACAACATATTTTTTACTGCTGCAAAAAATTGCCTGCATGTACATCAAGAGACAACTATCTTTTTTTAAATAATATTGGGAACTTAGTCACACAATACAAATGGATGTGCGCTGATACCTCTTTGTTTGTGTAATTACTGGGTCATATTGGCAGCACTCCCAGATGTTGATTTAAACTTTTTGTAAGGTGTGCTAAAAAAACAAAATTTGTATTTGTATTTAAAATTACCAGGGAGACTGACCATCTCCCATTGGTTTAAGCACCCCACCCAAGTTCAGGTGTGCTCATTACAGTGTTAAAGAGTTGTGAATAAAAAGCCAGGGAGTCTCATTCTATTATGAAGAGTAAAAGCAGGAATGTTTCAGCCCTCTGTGGCAAAAGGATTTAGAGTAGGACCAGTCGAATTGGGGCACCTTGTAAGCGGTGACTGGCTAAGCAAAATATGGCCATATTGTGTGACTAAGTTCCCAATATTATTTAAAAAAAGATAGTTGTCTCTTGATGTATATGCAGGCAATTTTTTGCAGCAGTAAAAAATATGTTGTGCTTTTGAAAATGGATGTGCGCTGATACCTCTTTGTTTGTGTAATTACTGGGTCATATTGGCAGCACTCCCAGATGTTGATTTAAACTTTTTGTAAGGTGTGCTAAAAAACCAAATTTTGTATTTGTATTTATATATATATATATATATATATATATATATATATATATATATATATATATATATATATATATAATGTGTAGTACACTAAAGAGAAAATTTCAGAACAAAGCGCACAGAGGTTAAAGTCTCTAAAAAAGTTAAATTCAATGTTGTGATCTCGATAGATTTCACCTCCACTTGAGATCCAAACTAGATATATCTCTATACAATAGATGGTTTTAGGCTTACCAAAATAAACCTCAATCATATGAGGTAAGATGAATGCTCCAGGAGAGGCAAATAACACCACCCTTGTTTTGTCCACGGTATGACGACGGCTGTGATAGTTTCTCTTTTATAGAATGAATACTCCAGGAGAGGCACAATACCATTCTTTATCCACCAGGGGTTATAATGGTTGAATATACTTTCTCATAGGAGAAGGATGAATTTAGTCTGAGGATGACCTTTGCACTCCACAGGATATAGTTTGAAGGAGAAAAATATAAAATTGCATAGTGTGATACAGTAAAATAGCAGTAGAATTGTATTAAAACTTTACAGATATATACTCACACTTTATAACCTCAATCAAAATGAGGTAAGAAACAGACAAAATGAATCCCAATCCACTGTTAGGAAACTGGATAACAGTGATAAGAGGTATAACCATATACTTGAATGTATTTACTTAGCAGCTGATATGCAGTCTTATAGTAACAGTTGAAAGGTTAGGACCAAAATTGTATCAGATAAAAACTTGAATCAAATAAAAACTCTGGTTCTCATCAGCATAACAGCCCACTTTGTAAACACCTTACGCGTTTCGAAGTATATGAAGTACTTTGTCTGAGGTAAGTGGTTAAGTGGGCATATTTTTGTCGGCATGTGACGTATTGCGTCACGTGCACAACCAAATGCCAATGAGAACCAGTGTTTAAATATCGTTGTCAAGGAGACCCCCATGCATTTAAACACTTTCACTTCCTGTACTCTGATAATTGTGACCGCATATTGGAAAAAGAGGATTACCTAATAAGGCCCCTATTTGGCTTATTCCTACAGCAGTCTTATAAATAATATCCTATTTTAAAGAAAAGCATTTTTGAACAAAAACGTCATAGCTGTTTAGAATAATCATATAAATATACATTATAGATTATTTCCAAAAGAAGGACTTCGATGTTAGACAATATGTACTATCGTTTGTTTCAGTATCCCTAGTGATAATAAAGTGACACTCTGGATATTATAATGCAATATTTAAAAAACGCTTTTCTTATATATAATATATATAAAGGTGGTGTTATTTGCCTCTCCTGGAGCATTCATCCTACCTCATATGATTGAGGTTTATTCTGGTAAGCCTAAAACCATCTATTGTATAGAGATATATTCAGTTTGGATCTCAAGTGGAGGTGAAATATATCCAGATAACAACATTGAATTGAACTTTTTTAGAGCGCTTTGTTCTGAAATTTTCTCTTTATTGTTCTACATTTTTCAGCGTCAAGGGGTACACTGCCTATTTACTCAGCAGTACGAGTTTCTGGTATATTACATTTTAATTCCTAAAGCATGTTGATGATTTGAAACATTCATATAGATAGAACATTGTACTTATAGCTCACATTGTATTTGTAGCATTTGAGCAGTTAACATTGAGATATTAAGAACATTTAGCAATTTTGTTCTTTCAGAGGGCTGGTGAATTCTTTCTTTCGTTCTATAGCATTGCTACTCTTTGGAGTAGTTTACCCTGAATAATCTTTACATGGACTTCATTGTCGAGCTCCCTGTTTCCAATGGCAATACTGTTATCCTAATGGTGGTTGACCATTTTTCTAAAATGTCACATTGCATTCCCTTGAAGAAGCTGCCTACCGCTCAGGAGCTTGCTTCAATTTAGTCTTCCGTTTACATGGGTTAAGCAAGGAGATAGTGTCGGACCACGGTAGCCAGTTTGTTTCCAGATTTTGGCGTTCCTTTTGTGCTCAAATGGGAATCCAGCTTTCCTTTTCCTCGGCATATCACCCTTAATCCAATGGGGCTGCGGAACAGTCTAATCAAGCTCTGTAACAGTTCCTCCATTGCTATGTCTCAGATCACCACAATAATTGGTCTGAACTGTTACCTTGGGCAGAGTTTGCTCGTAATAGTGCTATTAATGCTTCCTCCCAGTTATCCCCGTTCATGGCGAATTATGGGTTTCAACCATCCTTGTTGCCCGATTCATTCATTTCTCAGGGTATTCCGACTTTGGAGGAGCATCTCCGGCAACTTTGTTCCACGTGGGTGCAGATTCAGGATTGCCTTCCTCGTTCTATGCAGCGCCAAAAGTTCCAGGCTGATCGTAGGCGTCTGCCCGCACCTTCCTACCAGGTTGGTGAGAGGGTTTGGCTGTCCTCTCGAAACATGAAACTTTGTGTGTTTTATTATATCAAAACACATACACAGCTGTGTATGTGTTTTGATATAATAAAACATTATTTTTATCAAACCTATTTATTATACATATTTTTGGGGGGTTGTAATGCGGTTCTCTTAATCCGGCATTACCCCTTTTTGGATCTATTTTGTATTTGCTATCTGAGGGAAAGGAGATTGTGTACCTGGTTCCTGACATGGGGCAAGAGTTAGCCAGACTACTCCTGAATATCTGGCCTGCAAGTACAGCACTTGATAGTGCTTCACCAAATGTGAGTGCAATTGATATACTTGGTATTTCCTGTGTTTTATGAACATGCTACGCTATGGATGTTCTCTTTTAATCTACTTAAAGGGACATAATACTCAAATGCTAAATCACTTGAAACTGATTCAGTATAACTGTAAAAAGCTGACAGGAAAATATCACCTGAGCATCTCTATGTGAAAAAGGAAGATATTTTACCTCACAATCTCCTCGGCTCAGCAGAGTAAGTTCTGTGTAAAAAGTTATACTCAGCTGCAGGCCAGATGCAGGTAAAAAAAATAAAAAATGAAGAAATGAACAGCAGCCAATCAGCATCAGCAGTGCTGGGGTCATGAACTCTTTTACTGTGATCTCATGAGATTTCATTGTAAACTTCCTTACACTGAATAGGGAAATAACATGAGAGTGCACGTAAGCTCGCCCATTCCGCTGTCCCGGGACAGACATACTGATATGCTGCTTAGAAGTCCTTTACAATGGGATGTGGCTTTTGATAAACGTTTGAGGTAAAATATCTTTCTTTTTTACATAGAGATGTTCAAGTGATATTTTCTAGTCAGCTTTTTACAGCTGTGCTGCATCACTTTCAAGTGTTTAAACATTTGGGTATTATGGCCCTTTAAAGGAAGAGAGAGCCTATACCTGTTTCCTGACATGGGAGGAGAGTTAGCCAGACTACTCTGAAATATCTGGCCTGCCAGTATAGCACTTAATAGTGCCTTGTTAAATGTGAGTGTAACTTTTTCACATTTCTACCCCACTTTTTGTATTTGTACATATTATGCTATGTGCACCTTTTTTTTGTTTGTTTATAATCTTGCTTATGTAATGTAGGGTGTCTATACAGCGTTTTTTGTTACTATTTGGCTTTGATATCTTGTACTCAGCTGGTTTAATTTCTAACCCCATTCACAGCTGATTCTATTTACCACTACAGCAAGTCTTTGCCCTCCCACACCCAGCTATAGGCCAGTTTGTGAGGCGTTTCTAGCATGAATGATTTATCACGCCAATTAAGCCCCGCCCCCTGAAGACCGCGAAAATGGCTGGGGGGTTATTTCCAGGGTTACATTTTTAGTGGTGTCCTGAGCTGCAAACGAATTATACATGGGCAGTAAACTAACGCATTTCAACATGTTTTAACGAGCCTGATGCTAAGAATATTGTGCATTACACAAACTGGAACCCCTTGTGTCCTAAGAACTGCCTGTTATTTTTACAACATAAGCATAATCATTTGCTAGCTGTCCATGAACACTGGTACGAATATTATTACATGCATGTATTTATTACACTCACAGTATGATGTGCGCATAAGTTTGTATGCCAGGATCGGGTATGCACATTGTATATATGATTGGGTTTCAGATCCTGTGTATTGAATTGAATAGCAAGTGATAAGGTTGCTATGATAGATTGTTATTTTTACTGTATTAAATTGATCACTTTTTTAGTATGTTAATTATGTTAATTGTTTAACTTGTCATTGGTGGAGCACTTGGGGGAGGGGCTTCTTGTATGCCTTTATCATGTTTCATTGTTCAATGTTTGCTGTCTGAGGAAGAGGTGAATGCCTCGAACGTCACATAATAAATTGTTGGTGCATTTATAAATCCAGTAAGTGCATCCACTTCTTTTACCTTTTATTTTCTTTTGATGCACCCTTGTGTGAATATGTTCTAGAGTCTGTGAGAGTGCTGCTGCCTTCAACTTGTGTGTGTGTGTGTGTATATATATATATATATATATATATATATATATATATATATATATATATATATATATATATATATATATATAAATATATACATGCATGCAAGAGAGAAGATAGAGAAGATAGGCGCAAGTACAATATTTAACACAAACAATGAGCTAATAATTACAATAAGATTAGTAATATATTATCCGTAAAGTAAAATTAGACTTCTCTTAACAAATAAAATATATAAACCTCAAGACGCCAAATATCTAATATGTAATAATAAAAAATAAAAGATGATAATGATTAGTTAGTACAATTAGAGTGTACGATACACTATTAAAATTATCAATGCCCAGTTACAAAAAAGTGGTGAATAAGAAAAGACATACAATATGCAATACCATACAATAAAGTTAATTAGATACTCTTGTATCCTTGTTAAAAATTCATCACAAATAACATGAGAAATTTAAAAATAAAAAAACAAAATACAAGGTATTCCAAGTGTTATATCCTAGTTTTACATTTGTTATAATGGAGTAGTATAATAAATATCACACATCCAAATTGATAAACAACTAGATAAATAAATATTATCAATCCTCAGAATATCATAACTGAATAGATAAAAAAACCTCTAAATAATAGAGTCCTTAATATAACCTCAAACCAAAATAATGATAAAAAATAATAAATAATGAAACAGCCCAGAGCCCGGATTTCAGGTCCCCCTAAGGTTATCTACTCACACTCCTTAACCTCAATCAGTATGAGGTAAGTGCCACGTAGTATCAGTAGAAACTTCCTTCGTGCTCCAGTATTCCAGGCAACAGCTTAGAGGACTTGGTTGAAGTTTTCGTCTGTGCTTGTATCCTTTTCAGAAGGCCATGTGCATGTAAAACAGATATGAACAGTAATAGTGCAACCCCGTATGGAAGAATGACAATTTATTTAATTCACAGTAGTGCACTCACATATAAGAACCTCAATAATGTATGAGGTATTTATGGGCAATGAAAATAGCGATTATAACACATGTACCCTCCGACCTGCAGAGTGTATAGCAGTTTATGATTTGTTTTACTCCGAAAGTAAAAGTCCCCAGCTGCTATAAAACATAAAACAATAGAAGTAGCAGACTTGGTTAACTTATCGTCCTAACGCATTTCAAAGGCATTAAAGGATTTGCAGCCTTCTTCATCAGAGGAAATTTACAGTCTGCTTCTGAACGGGCTTTATTTATAGGGGAGCGGCGGCACACCCCCTTAAACAAAGATTCCAATTGGATGTTAAGAGCGGTCACATGACCCGCTATCGGCGTCTACTTTCTCCGCGCTAACCAGCTATAACAGCTGATTGTAGGCAATTGTATTTGTGATATGTGCCTGATATACATATACAATTCATAAATGATTAAAGTTCACAATATGTACTGCAAATAGAATGAATATTTCTTTCCTGTATACAGTCCGTGTTCAGCATTACATCTAGTAATAAATATGTACAAACTAATCTAATTTTGAACATAGATAGATAGATTTTAGACATAGATAGTCATTTTATTATTTTTAGGACATGTGAAGTATATATATTATAAAAATATAAAAGTATATAAATATGCCAATAGAGCTGGATGCATAAAAGATACCATAACACTAAGAGCTTAAGAATATAAAATTTATTTAGTATATAAATAAAATGAATTTGTCCATTTTATAAGAAATCAGATCAGAAATGCCGCCAGGTCAATATCTTTATTTAGGCCTTGTGGAATCAACGTTCCTAATGTGTAGATCCAGTAAGTTTCTCTTTTGCAGAGATTAAGTTCCCTGTCTCCGCCTCTTCTGTTATTTTGTACACACTCTATGATTGTACCTCTTAGACATGATGGATTTTGATTATGTTTTTCCTTATAGTGGGCTGAGAGGTTGTGTGTTTTTTCACCAGACTCTGTTATTAATGTGTTCTAACAACCTCTTTTTATATGGCCTCGTGGTCCGTCCTACGTATTGCAGGCCACACCCACACTGTAGGAGGTATACAACGTATACAGTCCGACAGTTGCATAAACTCTGTATCTTATACTGTTTATTGGTGACTGTTGAAGTTATTTCTTTAGTCGGTTTATTTTTGAGAAAATGATGAGTACAGGCCACACAGTTTTTTCTATTGCATTTGAAAAATCCTACTGTGGCCTTATTTAGCCAATTAGCTTCTTTCTTTTCCACATTTTTAAGTTCGCTTGGTGCCAAAATATTTTTAAAGTTTTTGTTTTTTCTGAAAACTATTTTCGGTTCTTTGATTGTGATCTGATTCAGGAGAGTATCTTTCTTGAGGATATGCTAGTGTTTTTTAATTATTTTTCTGATTTCTGGCGCCCCATTATTAAATGTTGTAATAAAATTAACCGACTCCTCTTTCACATTTTGTACCTTTTGAACCTTTTTCATTCCTGTTTTCAGTAGGTCATTCCTATCAGCATTTTTCACCTTGTCTAGTGCTTCTTTTATTTTATAGGTGTTGTACCCCCTAGCCTTGAATCCATTACTTAGCTTTTTTGCTTCTAAATCAAAGTCTTCTTTTTTGGAACAGTTTCTTTTTAGTCTCTGAAATTGTCCTGTCGGTATATTATTTTTCCAATTCCTATCATGCCCACTTCTGGCATGTAGATAGCCATTGCTATCTGTTGTTTTTTTATACAATTTTGTATGTATCTCATTATTCTCTTGAAAGAAAACAACATTGAGGAAGTAAATTTCTACAGGGCTCATTTTATTTGTGAAGGAAAGATTAAACTCATTAGTGTTTAATTTTGACACAAAGTCCTCCAATTGGCTTTCTGTTCCATCCCAAATGAATATACTATCATCTATATACCTTCCCCAAACTTTGATGTTGGGGAGATAGATGTTATTATGCCAGATGACTTCTTCTTCCCATAGGCCGAGGTAGAGATTGGCATAGTTCGGGGCAAATTTTGTCCCCATAGCTGTGCCGGTAATTTGCAGAAAATATTCTTTCTCAAAAGTGAAGAAGTTTTTCTCTAATGTGAATCTTATTGCATCTAGCAAAAAATTCTGTTGGTTTGATGTAGTTTGTTGTCTCTTTTCAACCAATACTGAATGGCCTGTATTCCTTTATAATGGGGAATATTGGTATAGAGCGCATTTACGTCCATTGTCACCCATAGCCAGCCATCGGTCCACTTTAAGCCGCTCAATTTTTGTATAGTATCCGGTGTATCCCTCAAGTGAGATTTGAGTCCCGGACCAAAGGTTGTAGAAAAAAGTCAATGTATTCTGACAATTTAGATGTTAATGAGCCAATTCCTGAGACTATCGGCCTGCCAGGTGGATTAATCAGGCTTTTTTGAACTTTTGGCAGATGGTAAAAAATAGCCATTACAGGTGTCTCATTTTTAAGGAAGTTAAATTCATTTTCATTCACCACCTTTAGGTGTCTTGCGTTATCAAGCAAATGCTTATATTCCCCTAAAAAACTATTGGTCGGATTACATTTAAATTTTTTATAGGTCTTAATATCATATAAAAATTTATTAGCCTCTTTCAGATATTCAGTTCTATCTTGTAACACAATAACCCCCCTTTGTCTGCTTCCCAAATTATAATATCATTGTCTTTTTCTAGCTGTTTGATAAAAATCTTTCTCTTTCTTAGAGAGATTATCCTTTTTAATTTTATAATCTGTACATAGATGATCAAAATCCTCCTGAACCAGTTTAGAAAAGACTGGGATGCAGTTTCCTTTTGAATTAGTGGGGAAAAGGTAGACGGTGGTTTAAGAGATGTGTGTATATTCTTCTGGCATTCATTTTTGTCTCCATCATTACGGCTTTCTTTTTCCAAGGATTCTAAAGTTAACAACGTTACAAGATCTAAATCTTGTGTGTTTTCATTCTTGTCACTTTTTTGTTTCTCAAAATATCTTTTTAAAGTGTGATTTCTAGTAAATTTATTAAAATCTACAAACAATTGGAACGGATTAGGACCCCTTGTAGGGGCAAATGATAGACCTTTTTCTAGTATAGATTGTTCATTTGTCTATAGAATTTTCTTTGACAAATTGAACATTTTCATTTTCACATCTTCGTTTGCAGTAGATGTGTTTGTCTTTTCCTTTTTGCTCCCGTTCATAACTCCTCCTCTACATCCTCTATATTTTCGTTTCCTCTTTTTAGCCCCCTTGTTCTCCACTGGGGAGTGTCTGGCTGTGGTTGAGGCAATTCTTTTTTGTTTCTCTCTGTCATTTTTGGACTGTTCTCTAAAAAATAATAATGACCTGATCCATTATCCTGGTGTCCAATCTCCTTTTGTGGATCTTGAAAATGTTTGGCTTTCCACACCCCTTGGTTTTTCTCATGAAATATTGGTTGTCGGTCATTCCTTCTAAAATGATTGTTTTTGTAATAACCTCCATGATATCCACATTCTTCCTGATTGTTAAATCTGTATTGGTGATTATAATGTGGCCGAGGTCTGAAATTATGATTTGAATAGTCTCTTCCAAATCTCTGTTTTTGGTAGGGATATGGATTCCAATGGTTTTGATATCTATTCCCCTCCATATTTTGAGTTTCTTTTCTATATGTCCTATTATCACCTTGTTGATGTCTATATCCCGAATTAGTTTGGTGACTTTTCTGTCTGACTTCATATTTTTAACCATTTTTCTGTTTTTTGGTAGGTATATTTGTCTTAGTGTTATGTGTAATCTCACTGTTGGATGGGATTCTCCTTGGCGTATTTCATTTATTTATACTTTCATTCAGTTCCCTATACTGAGGATTAACAGAATAGTCAGGAGAGTCTATTTGTAACCAGTCAAAATCCACCCTGTCACCTGCTGGTGTCTCGGGCCTATTGTTATCCCATATTGTACATTCCTCGGCATGTTTATCTTTTTTGTCAGAATTGTAGTCTCTATAGAACTTATTAAGTTTTCTGGCCTCGACTAGTTTGTCAAATCTTTCAATTCTGGTTTTATTCTCCTGGTCTAATTCTTTATAGGGAGATCTTCAGGGGGTTAGTGTTAGGTTTATTTAAGGGGGGTTTGGGTGGGTTAGAATAGGGGTATGTGGGTGGTGGGTTGTAATGTTGGGGGGTATTGTATTTTTATTTACATGTAAAAGAGCTGATTACTTTGGGGCAATGCCCCGCAAAAGGCCCTTTTAAAGGCTGGTAAAAGAGCTGATTACTTTTTAATTTAGAATAGGGTAGGGCATTTTATTATTTTGGGGGGCTTTTTTATTTTATTAGGGGGCTTAGTTTAGGTGTAATTAGTTTAAACTTCATGTAAAAAAATATTTTCTGTAATTTAGTGTTTTTTTTTTGTATTATAATTTAGTTTATTTAATTGTATTTTAGTAAAGCTAACTGTAGGTAATTTATTTAATTAATTTATTGATAGTGTAGTGTTAGGTGTATTTGTAACTTAGGTTAGGATTTATTTTACAGGTAATTTTGTAATTATTTTAACTAGGTGGCTATTAAATAGTTAGTAACTATTTAATAGCTATTGTACCTAGTTAAAATAAATACAAAGTTGCCTGTAAAATAAATATAAATCCTAAAATAGCTACAATGTAACTATTAGTTATATTGTAGCTATAAAAGTATTTATTTTTAAATAGGAAAAATGTATTTAATGATAGTAAATTTATTTAGATTCATTTAAATGATATTTAAGTTAAGGGGTGTTAGGGTTAGGGTTAGACTTAGGTTTAGGGGTTAATAAATTTATTATAGTAGCGGCGACATTGCAGGCGGGAGATTAGGGGTTAATATTTGTAGGTAGGTAGCGGCGATGTTAGGGAGGGCAGATTAGGGGTTAATACTATTTATTATAGTGTTTGCGAGGCGGGAGTGCGGTGGTTTAGGGGTTAATACATTTATTATAGTGGCGGAGACGTCCGGTCGGCAGATTAGGGGTTAATAAGTGTAGGTAGGTGGCGGCGACATTGGGGGGGGGGCAGATTAGGGGTTAATTATTATAATATAGGTGTCGGCGATGTTAGGGGCAGTAGATTAGGGGTTCATAGCGATAATGTAGGTTGTGGCGGTGTCCGCAGCGGCAGATTAGGGGTTAATAGTATAATGTAGGTTTCAGCGATAGCGGGGACGGCAGATTAGGGGTTAATAAGTGTAAGGTTAGGGGTGTTTATACTCAGGGTTCATGTTAGGGTGTTAGGTGTAGACTTAGAGAATGTTTCCCCATAGGATACAATGGGGCTGCGTTAGGAGCTGAACGCTGCTTTTTTGCAGATGTTAGTTTTTTTTTCAGGCAGCTCAGCCCTATTGTTTCCTATGGGGATATCGTGAATGAGCAAGTTTTTCCAGCTTACCGGTACCGTAGGCAACGCTGGTATTGAGGGTTGAAGTGGAGCTAAATTATGCTATACGCTCCCTTTTCTGAGGCTAACGCAGCCATTCAGACAACTCTAAATACCAGCGTTGTCTTAAGGGTGCGCTGGAAAAAAAAGCAGCGTTAGCACTTTACCGACAAAACTCTAAATCTAGGCGTTAGTGTTATTTTTTTTTGTAATTTAGTAATTTTTAATAAGGTTAAGGGGGGTAGTTATCAAGCCGTCTACTTTTCTGGCTTCGCCGGCCCAATACGCCCGCCTAAGCTCGCCTCACATCGCCGCCGCGGACCTGAAAAAATACGCCTAAGTTATCAAATAAAGCTGTCAAAAAGCCGCGGGGCGATGAGCAGCGGACTGTGACAGTTATCACTCATCCGATCTCGCTGCCCTTCGGCTTTTTCCCAGCTTTATTGCTAGCCTGTCACTAAGCACTCACACTAAACTACACTGTTCTACCCCCTATACCGGCACCCCCGGAGCCTCCCGCAACTCAATAAAGTTACTAACCCCTAAACCGCCGCTCCTAGACCCTGCCGCAACGCTTATAAATGTATTAACCCCTAAACCGCCGCTCCTAGACCCTGCCGCAACTCTTATAAATGTATTAACCCCTAAACCGCCGCTCCCGGACACCGCTGCCACCTACAGTATACCTAGTAACCCCTATCCTGCCCCCCCTACACCGTCGCCCTCTATTATAAAATTATTAACCCCTATCCTGCTGATCCCGCACCTCTCCGCAACTAAATAAATAGTTTAACCCCTAAACCGCGGCTCCCTGAACCCGCCGCAACCTATATTAAACCTATTAACCCCTATCCTGCCCCCCTACACCGTCGCCACCTATAAATTTATTAACCCCTAATCTGCCCCCCACTACACCGCCGCCACTGTGATAAAATTATTAACCCCTAAACCTAAGTCTAACCCTAACCCTAACGCCCCCCTAACTTAAATATTAATTAAATAAATCTAAATAAATTAACTCTTATTAACTAAATGAATCCTATTTAAAACTAAATACTTACCTTTAAAATAAACCCTAATATAGCTACAATATAAATGATAATTATATTCTAGCTATCTTAGGATTTATTTTTATTTTACAGGTACCTTTCAAATTATTTTAACCAGGTACAATAGCTATTAAATAGTTATTAACTATTTAATAGCTTACCTAGCTAAAATAAAGAGAAATGTACCTGTTAAATAAATCCTAACCTAAGTTACAATTACACCTAACACTACACTATACTTTAATAAATTATTCCTATTTAAAAATAAATACTTACCTGTAAAATAAACCCGAAGATAGCTACAATATAATTAATAATTATATTGTAGCTATCTTAGGATTTATATTTATTTTACAGGTAACTTTGTATTTATTTTAGCTAGTTAGAATAGTTATTAAATAGTTATTAACTATTTAATAACTACCTAGCTAAAAGAAATACAAAATTACCTGTAAAATAAATCCTAACTTAAGTTACAATTAAACCTAATACTACACTATCATTAAATTAATTAAATAAACTACCTACAAATAACTACAATTAAATACAATTACATAAACTAACTAAAGTACAAAAAATAAAAAAATAAGTTACAAACATGTTAAAAATATTACAACAATTTTAAGCTACTTACACCTAATCTAAGCCCCCTAATAAAATAACAAACCCCCCCAAAATAAAAAAATGCCCTACCCTATTCTAAATTAAATACATTTCAAAGCTCTTTTACCTTACCAGCCCTTAAAAGGGCCATTTGTGGGGGCATGCCCCAAAGAAAACAGCTCTTTTGCCTCTAAAAGAAAAATACAATCCCCCCCCAACATTAAAACCCACCACCCACATACCCCTAATCTAACCCAAACCCCCCTTACAAAAACCTAACACTAATCCCCTGAAGATCATCCTACCTTTAGTTGTCTTCACTCAGCCGAGCCACCGATGGAACTGAAGAGGACATCCGGAGCGGAAGAAGTTAATCCTCCAAGCGGCGCTGAAGAAATCTTCCATCCGATGAAGTCATCATCCAGGCGGCGCTGAAGAAAAGTCTTCGATCCGGCCGATGTCATCTTCAAAGAGGCGCTGAAGAGGTCTTCTATCCGGGCGAAGTCATCTTCCAAGCCGGGTCTTGAATCTTCCTTTCACCGACGGACTACGACGAATGACGGCTCCTTTAAGGGACGTCATCAAAGATGGCGTCCCCTCAATTCCGATTGGCTGATAGGATTCTATCAGCCAATCGGAATTAAGGTAGGAAAAATCTGATTGGCTGATGGAATCAGCCAATCAGATTGAGCTTGCATTCTATTGGCTGTTCCGATCAGCCAATAGAATGCGAGCTCAATCTGATTGGCTGATTGGATCAGCCAATCGGATTGAACTTGAATCTGATTGGCTGATTCCATCAGCCAATCAGAATTTTCCTACCTTAATTCCTGAATCCTATCAGCCAATCGGAATTGAGGGGACGCCATCTTGGATGACGTCCCTTAAAGGAGCCGTCATTCGTCGTAGTCCGTCGGTGAAGAAGGTGGTTCCGCGTCGGCGGAAGGAAGATTCAAGACCCGGCTTGGAAGATGACATCGGCCGGATCGAAGACTTTTCTTCAGCGCCGCCTGGATGATGACTTCATCGGATGGAAGATTTCTTCAGCGCCGCTTGGAGGATTAACTTCTTCCGCTCCGGATGTCCTCTTCAGTTCCATCGGTGGCTCGGCTGAGTGAAGACAACTAAAGGTAGGATGATCTTCAGGGGATTAGTGTTAGGTTTTTGTAAGGGGGGTTTGGGTTAGATTAGGGGTATGTGGGTGGTGGGTTTTAATGTTGGGGGGGGGGTTGTATTTTTCTTTTACAGGCAAAAGAGCTGTTTTCTTTGGGGCATGCCCCCACAAATGGCCCTTTTAAGGGCTGGTAAGGTAAAAGAGCTTTGAAATGTATTTAATTTAGAATAGGGTAGGGCATTTTTTTTATTTTGGGGGGGTTTGTTATTTTATTAGGGGGCTTAGATTAGGTGTAAGTAGCTTAAAATTGTTGTAATATTTTTAACATGTTTGTAACTTTTTTTTTTTTTTGTACTTTAGTTAGTTTATGTAATTGTATTTAATTGTAGTTATTTGTAGGTAGTTTATTTAATTAATTTAATGATAGTGTAGTATTAGGTTTAATTGTAACTTAAGTTAGGATTTATTTTACAGGTAATTTTGTATTTATTTTAGCTAGGTAGTTATTAAATAGTTAATAACTATTTAATAACTATTCTAACTAGCTAAAATAAATACAAAGTTACCTGTAAAATAAATATAAATCCTAAGATAGCTGTAATATAATTATTAATTATATTGTAGCTATCTTCGGGTTTATTTTACAGGTAAGTATTTATTTTTAAATAGGAATAATTTATTAAAGTATAGTGTAGTGTTAGGTGTAATTGTAACTTAGGTTAGGATTTATTTAACAGGTACATTTCTCTTTATTTTAGCTAGGTAAGCTATTAAATAGTTAATAACTATTTAATAGCTCTTGTACCTAGTTAAAATAAATTGAAAGGTACCTGTAAAATAAATATAAATCCTAAGATAGCTAGAATATAATTATTATTTATATTGTAGCTATATTAGGGTTTATTTTAAAGGTAAGTATTTAGTTTTAAATAGGATTCATTTAGTTAATAAGAGTTAATTTATTTAGATTTATTTAATTAATATTTAAGTTAGGGGGGCGTTAGGGTTAGACTTAGGTTTAGGGGTTAATAATTTTATTACAGTGGCGGCGGCGTAGTGGGGGGCAGGATAGGGGTTAATAAATTTATTATAGGTGGCGACGGTGTAGGGGGGCAGATTAGGGGTTAATAAATTTATTATAGGTGGCGACGGTGTAGGGGGGGCAGGATAGGGGTTAATACATTTAATATAGGTTGCGGCGGGTTCAGGGAGCGGCGGTTTAGGGGTTAATACATTTATTATAGTTGCGGCGGTTTAGGGGTTAATATGTATAGAGTAGCTTGCGGTGGGCTCCGGGAGCGGCGGTTTAGGGGGTAATAACTTTATTTAGTTGCGGCGGTGTAGGGGGGGCAGATTAGTGGTGTTTAGACTCGGGGTACATGTTAGGGTGTTAGGTGTAGACAGCTCCCATAGAAATCAATGGGATGTCTGTCAGCAGCGAACTTGTACTTTCGCTATGGTCAGACTCCCATTGATTCCTATGGGATCCGCCGCCTCCAGGGGTGGCGGATTGAAAACCAGGTACGCTGGGCCGTAAAAGTGCCGAGCGTACCTGCTAGTTTTTTGATAACTAGCAAAAGTAGTGAGAATGTGCCGCACTTGTGTGCGGAACATCTGGAGTGATGTAAGAATCGATCTGTGTCGGACTGAGTCCGGCGGATCGATGCTTACGTCACAAAATTCTACTTTTGCCGGTCTCGAGCCTTTGATAACTAAGGCGTATCAGCCTCGCCACAAATACGATGCGGAATTCCAGCGTATTTGAGGTTGACGGCTTGATAACTAGGCCCCTAAATAGTAGATTTAAATAATTTGAGTAGGGTTAGGTTTTTTTAATATGTCATTTAGTTAATTTAATTGGTAGTTTAATTTAAGTGTAGTATAATAGTTAATGTAGGTTAATTTAAAGTTTAAAAATAGTTTATTTTAATTCTACAGGTAAGTTTAAATTTATTTTAAGATAGAGATGTGGTAATTTTAATTTAAAGTTAGCTGCTTGTTAGGTTTAGGGGTTAATAGCTTAATTTAGTTTATGGTGATATGGGGGGCTGGCGGTTTAGGGGTTAATAGGTTTAGTTAGTGATGTGGGAGGCCAGAGGTTTAGGGGTTAATACGTTTATTTAGTGGCGGCGGGGTCCGGGAGCGGCGGGATAGGGGTTAATACTTTTATTTAGGTTGCGGGGGGGTCGGGAAGCGGCGGAATAGGGGTTAATACTTTTATTTAGGTTGCGGCAGGTCGGGGAGCCACGGAATAGGGGTTATGGTAGCGGCGATGTCGGTGCGTCAGATTAGGGGTGTTTAGACTCAGGGTTTATGTTAGGTGTAAACGTAACTGGTTTTCTACCATAGAAATCAATGGGATATTTGGCAGCATCGAAGACAAACTTTCGCTGCTTTCCGACTCCCATTGATTCCTATGGCATCCGCGGCCTCCAGGGTGGCAGATTGGAAACCAGATACGCTGGGCCAGAATAGCCGCAAGCGTACCTGTTAACTATTTGATAACTTTGAGAAAGTGTCAATCAGTGCCGAATGTGTATTCAGAACATCTGTAATGACGTAAGCATTGATCTGTGTCGGATTGAAACAGGCGGATCGTATGTTTCGTCACAGATTTCAACTTTTGCCGGTCTGTAGACCTTGATAACTAGGTCGGATCAAGCTTGAAACAATTACGCTGCGGAATTCCAGCGTATTTGCGGTTGACGGCTTGTTAAATATCGCCCCATGTGTTAATTTCAGCAATCCTCTTGTAGAATTTGGTTGAAACCTGCCAAATGAAAAATATATTTCCAACCCATGTGTAAATTAATATCCCAATTCATGTCCCAGTGGTGGTTCATCTTTTTCATTTATATACCTCACTGTTCTTTTTTTCTTGCTCCACCTTAATTATTTATCATATTACCCGTTTTATTGTAATATAGCTATGATTGTCATTGTTATGTGGTCCATAAACACAGAAGATAAGTATACATGCTCTAATCAGAGGGATGATTAAATTTGGACTCCATTTAACAAGGTTCCAGGGATTTTTATGTCTTTGTCACTCCATAATGGATCCTGGAAAGAAAAAAAATCAAGAGTAGAATCAGGTCTTATCCATTATATTTTTTGCATTGATAAACATGCACCCATTTTTCCAACCCTCTCTTTCTCATGCACTTATTACTTCCTGAGTCAATGATACGCTTAACCTTGACTACTTGGTTACTAAGGGTTATTTTGACTAAAAAGGGACCCTCCCAATTTAAATCCCATGGAGACTTTGGCACAAAATTCTTTACCATTACCTTATCTCCCACTTTTAAGATAATTTGGGGGCTTTCCTGCTTGTTCTTTTTCTCTTGGTGCCATATTACAAGCTGCAAACTGTAAATATGTTTGTACCTGATCCTGTAATTGAAAGAATTGGCTGAAAAAACATAATTTATGTAAGAACTTACCTGATAAATTCATTTCTTTCATATTAGCAAGAGTCCATGAGCTAGTGACGTATGGGATATACATTCCTACCAGGAGGGGCAAAGTTTCCCAAACCTTAAAATGCCTATAAATACACCCCTCACCACACCCACAATTCAGTTTAACGAATAGCCAAGAAGTGGGGTGATAAGATAAAAGTGCGAAAGCATATAAAATAAGGAATTGGAATAATTGTGCTTTATACAAAAAAATCAAAACCACCACAAAAAAGGGCGGGCCTCATGGACTCTTGCTAATATGAAAGAAATGAATTTATCAGGTAAGTTCTTACATAAATTATGTTTTCTTTCATGTAATTAGCAAGAGTCCATGAGCTAGTGACGTATGGGATAATGATTACCCAAGATGTGGATCTTTCCACGCAAGAGTCACTAGAGAGGGAGGGATAAAATAAAGACAGCCAATTCCTGCTGAAAATAATCCACACCCAGAATAAAATTTTAATGAAAAAAACATAAGCAGAAGATTCAAACTGAAACCACTGCCTGAAGTACGTTTCTACCAAAAACTGCTTCAGAAGAAGAAAACACATCAAAATGGTAGAATTTAGTAAAAATATGCAAAGAGGACCAAGTTGCTGCTTTGCAAATCTGATCAACCGAAGCTTCATTCCTAAACGCCCAGGAAGTAGAAACTGACCTAGTAGAATGAGCTGTAATCCTTTGAGGCGGAGTGTTACCCGACTCAACATAGGCATGATGAAATAAAGATTTCAACCAAGATGCCAAAGAAATGGCAGAAGCTTTCTGGTCTTTTCTAGAACCGGAAAAGATGACAAATAAACTAGAAGACTTTCGGAAAGACTTAGTAGCTTCAACATAATATTACAAAGCTCTAACAGCATCCAAAGAATGCAATGATTTCTCCTTAGAATTCATAGGATTAGGACATAATGAAGGAACCACAATTTCTCTACTAATGTTGTTAGAATTCACAACCTTAGGTAAAAAATTCAAAAGAAGTTCGCAGCACCGCCTTATCCTGATGCAAAATCAGAAAAAGAGACTCACAAAAAAGAGTAGATAATTCAGAGACTCTTCTGGCAGAAGAGATGGCCAAAAGAAACAAAACTTTCCAAGAAAGTAATATAACGACCAAAGAATGCATGGGTTCAAAAGGAGGAGCTTGAAGAGCCCCCAGAACCAAATTCAAACTCCAAGGAGGAGAAATTGACTTAATGACAGGTTTTATACGAACCAAAGGTTGTACAAAACAATGAATATCAGGAAGATTAGCAATCCTTCTGTGAAAAAGAACAGAAAGAGCAGAGATTTGTCTTTCAAGGAACTTGCGGACAAACCTTTATCTAAACCATCCTGAAGAAATATAAGTCTTCCAGACTCTATAATATATCTCTCTGGATACAGATTTACGAGCCTGTCACATAGTATCAATCACAGAGTCAGAGAAAACCTCTATGACCAAGAATCAAGCGTTCAAACTCCATACCTTAAAATTAAGGTTTTGAGATCCTGATGGAAAAAAGAACCTTGAGACAGAAAGACTGGTCTTAACGGAAGAGTCCACAGCTGGCAAGAGGCCATCCGGACAAGATCCGCATACCAAAACCTGTGAGACCATGCTGGAGCTACCAGCAGGACAAACGAGCATTCCTTTAGAATATTGGAGAATACCCTTGGAAGAAGAACTAGAGGCGGAAAGATATAGGCAGGATGACACTTGTAAGGAAGAGATAATGCATCCACTGCCTCCGCCCGAGGATCCCGGGATCCGGACAGATACCAGGGAAGTTTCTTGTTTAGATGAGAAGCCATCAGATCTATTTCTGGGAGTTCCCACATTTGAACAATCTGAGGAAATACCTCTGGGTGAAGACCATTCGCCCAGGTGCAACGTTTGGCGACTGAGATAATCCGCTTTCCAATTGTCCATACCTGGGATATGAACCGCAGAGATTAGACAGGAGCTGGATTCCGCCCAAACCAAAATTCGAGATACTTCTTTCATAGCCAGAGGACTGTGAGTCCCTCCTTGATGATAGATGTATGCCACAGTTGTGACATTGTCTATCTGAAAACAAATGAACAACTCTCTCTTCAGAAGAGGCCAAGACTGAAGAGCTCTGAAAATTGCACGGAGTTCCAAAATATTGATCGGAAATCTCACCTCCTGAGATTCCCAAACCCCTTGTGCCGTCAGATACCCCCACACAGCTCCCCAACCTGTAAGACTTGCATCTGTTGAGATTATAGTCCAGGTCGGAAGAACAAAGAAGCCCCCTGAACTAAACGATGGTGATCTGTCCACCATGTCAGAGAGTGTCGTATAATCGGTTTAAAGATATTAATTGAGATATCTTTGAGTAATCCCTGCACCATTGGTTCAGCATACAGAGCTGAAGAGGTTGCATGTGAAAACGAGCAAAGGAGATCGCATCTGATGCGGCAGTCCTAAGACCTAAAATTTCCATGCATAAGGCTACCAAAGGGAATGATTGTGACTGAAGGTTTTGACAAGCTGATATCAATGTTAAACTTCTCTTGCCTGACAAGGACAGAGTCATAGACACTGAATCTATCTAGAAACCTAAAAAGGTTACCCTTGTCTGAGGAATCAATGAACTGATTGGTAAATTGATCCTCCAACCATGAACTTGAAGAAACAACACAAGTCGATTCGTATGAGATTCTTCGAAAATGAGAAGACTGAGCAAGTACCAAGATATCGTCCAAATAAGGAAATACCAAAACCCTGTTCTCTGATTACAGAAAGAAGGGCACCGAGAACCTTTGAAAAAAATTCTTGGAACTGAGGCTAGGCCAAACGGTAGAGCCACAAAACTGGTAATGCTTGTCTAAAAAGAGAATCTCAGCCACTAAAAGTGATCTGGATGAATCGGAATATGCAGATACACATCCTGTAAATCTATTGTAGACATATAATGCCCTTGCTAAACAAAAGGCAGGATAGTCCTACAGTAACCATCTTGAATGTTGGTATCCTTACATAACGATTCAATATTGATAGATCCGGAACTGGTCTGAAGGAATTGACCTTCTTTGGTACAATGAAGAGATAAAATAAAACCCCAGCCCCTGTTCCAGAACTGGAACTGGCATAATTACTCCAGCCAACTCTAGATCTGAAACACATTTCAGAAATGCTGAGCCTTTGCTGTGTTAACTGGGACACGGGAAAGAATAAAATCTCTTAGCAGGAGGCCTTAACTTGAAGCCAATTCTGTACCTTTCTGAAACAATGTTCTGAAACCAGAGATTGAGAACGGAATTGATCCAAATTTCTTTGAAGAAAACGTAATCTGCCCCATACCAGCTGAGCTGGAATAAGGGCCGCACCTTCATGGGAACTTAGGAGCTGGCTATAGGTTTCTATAAGGCTTGGATATATTCCAAACTGGAAATAGTTTCCAAACTGATACCGCTCCTGAGGATGAAGGATCAGGCTTTTGTTCCTTGTTGTGAGGAAAGGAACGAAAATGATTATTAGACCTAAATTTACCTTAGATTTTTTATCCTTTGGTAAAAAAGTTCCCTTCCTTCCAGAAACAGTTGAGATAATAATTTATTACCCTGGAAAGAAAGGGAAAGCAAAGTTGACTTAGAAGACATATCAGCATTCCAAGTTTAATCCATAAAGATTTTCTAGCTAAAATAGCTAGAGACATATACCTGACATCAACTCTAATGATATCAAAAGATGGTATCACCAATAAAATTATTAGCATGTTATAGAATAATAATAATGCTATAAAATTATGATCTGTTATTTTTTGCGCTAAAGCTTCTAACCAAAAAGTTGAAGCTGCAGCAACATCCGCTAAAAATATAGCAGGTCTAAGAAGATTACCTGAACATAAGTAAGCTTTTCTTAGAAAGGATTCAATTTTCCTATCTGAAGGATCCTTAAATGAAGTACTATCTGCCGTAAGAATAGTAGTACATTTAGCAGGAGTAGAGACAGCCCCATAACCTTAGGGATTTTGTCCCAAAAAACTCTAATCTGTCAGATGGCACAGGATATAATTGCTTAAACGTTTAGAAGGAGTAAAAGAATTACCCAAATTATTCCATTCCCTGGAAATTACTTCAGAAATAGCATCAGGGAGATTAAACACTTCTGGAATAACTACAGGAGATTTAAAAACCTTATTTAAACATTTAGATTTAGTATCAAGAGGACCAGAATCCTCTATTTCTAATGCAATTAATACTTCTTTAAATAAAGAACGAATAAATTCCATCTTGAACAAATACAAAGATTTATCAGCATCAACCTCTGAGACAGAAACCTCTGAACCAGAAGAACCATTATCAGTATCAGAATGATGATGTTCATTTAAAAATTCATCTGAAAAAAGAGAAGTTTTAAAAGACTTTTATGTAAACTAGAAGGAGAAATAACAGACATAGCCTTCTTAATGGATTTAAAAAAATAAAATCTCTTATGTTTATCAGGAACACTCTGAAAATTAGATGTTGACGGAACAGCAACAGGTAATGTAACAGTACTAAAGGAAATTTTATCTGCATTAATAAGTTTGTCATGACATGCAATACAAACAGCTGGAGAAACAGATACCAAAAATTATAGCAGATACACTTAGCTTGGTAGCT
Source organism: Bombina bombina (assembly GCF_027579735.1). Classification (NCBI taxonomy): domain Eukaryota; kingdom Metazoa; phylum Chordata; class Amphibia; order Anura; family Bombinatoridae; genus Bombina; species Bombina bombina. The sequence continues at coordinate 834,007,978 of NC_069499.1, forward strand.
CCAGCACCGGGCAGTGATTTTCCTGAAGTATCTTCTGACTCAGTTGCAACGTGGAACATCTTGCAATATGTAATAGAAAAAACAACATATAAAGCAAAATTGATCAAATTCCTTAAATGACAGTTTCAGGAATGGGAAAAAAATGCCAGTGAACAAGCTTCTAGCAACCAGAAGCAATAAATAATGAGACTTAAATAATGTGGAGACAAAAGCGACGCCCATATTTTTTTAGCGCCAAATAAGACGCCCACATTATTTGGCGCCTAAATGCTTTTGGCGCCAAAAATGACGCCACATCCGGAACGCCGACATTTTTGGCGCAAAAGAACGTCAAAAAAATGACGCAACTTCCGGCGACACGTATGACGCCGGAAACAGAAAGATTTTTTTGCGCCAAAAAAGTCTGCGCCAAGAATGACGCAATAAAATGAAGCATTTTCAGCCCCCGCGAGCCTAACAGCCCACAGGGAAAAAGTCAAATTTTTTAAGGTAAGAAAAAATGATTGATTCAAATGCATTATCCCAAATATGAAACTGACTGTCTGAAAAAAAGGAATGTTGAACATCCTGAGTCAAGGCAAATAAATGTTTGAATACATATATTAAGAACTTTATAAAAAAGTGCCCAACCATAGCTTTAGAGTGTCACAGAAAATAAGACTTACTTACCCCAGGACACTCATCTACATGTTTGTAGAAAGCCAAACCAGTACTGAAACGAAAATCAGCAGAGGTAATGGTGTATATATATATATATATATAAGAGTATATCGTCGATCTGAAAAGGGAGGTAAGAGATGAATCTCCATGACCGATAACAGAGAACCTATGAAATAGACCCCGTAGAAGGAGATCATTGAATTCAAATAGGCAATACTCTCCTCACATCCCTCTGACATTCACTGCACGCTGAGAGGAAAACCGGGCCCCAACTTGCTGCGGAGCGCATATCAACGTAGAATCTAGCACAAACTTACTTCACCACCTCCATAGGAGGCAAAGTTTGTAAAACTGAATTGTGGGTGTGGTGAGGGGTGTATTTATAGGCATTTTAAGGTTTGGGAAACTTTGCCCCTCCTGGTAGGAATGTATATCCCATACGTCACTAGCTCATGGACTCTTGCTAATTACATGAAAGAAAGATAAGTTTCTAAAACAAAGGGGTACTGATTTTTGGATCTGTAGGGTTGCTGAGATTCATTATCCTACCTGTCATTAGCTGATAAGGGGTAAGCTGTGTAGCTGTTGATGCCCTAATAGCCATCAGTATAGCAGGTAGGTGAATGATCCAATGTTTCCCTGACTGAAGAACCATCTTTTTTTAGCCTCTCTTTTAGGATTCTGTTCATCCTTTCAACCATACCCGATGACTGGGGGTGATAGGGGACATGGAATCTTTGCTCTATGCCTAGCATATCACAGAGCGCTTTCATTATTTTCCCAGTGAAGTGTGTCCCTCTCTCTGAACCCAAAGCTTTTGGAAATCCCCAGCTTGAGAACACTTGTTCCCATAGAGCTTTAGCTGAAGCTGAATATTTCCTTAGAGGAAGAGCCTCTACCCATTTAGAAAATACATCTACAACCATAAGTAAGTATCTGTAGCCTCCTGGGGCGCTAGGCAGTGGCCCCACAAAATCTATTTGTAGATTATTCCATGGGCCGTCAGCTACAGGTACTCTGGACAAAACTGCCTTTTGATCTTTAGGCCTGGGATTTAATAGTGCACAGATAAGGCATTCCTGTACTACCTGATTGACAATATTTTTTATTTCCAATATTTTGTCCGAATGTATTTTAAAGTCCCTTCTGTACCCATATGTCCTGTTAACCTGTGATTTTCTTTGGTTATTTATTTCTGATGTTGGCTAGGTACTGCAAATTAAAGACCTTCTGGTGTTATTCTCATTAACAAACCATCTTGTAATACATATGACTGTGCTGTATCTGTTATATGCCCTTCAACCTGTTGTTTTATGCTAAATAACCTAGCATCTTTGTCCTGTTCTGCTGCTAAACAAGGGTCTTGGGCTCTGAGCACAGGTAAGCATTCAGTTACTGAACATTCTTTTTCATCTTTGTCAGCTAAGTCATGCTCCTCCCATACCTGCTCTCCCTCAGGGTAATAGGAAGTCCACTTAACTCCCACCAGTGCAGCCTCTTTACCATAGCATCTACCATGTTATTTCCCAGTGTATTCTCATCATTTCCTTTCTGATGTGCTTTTCCTTTAATTATTGCAACCCTCTGTGGTTCTCTACTTGCTCTGTCCCAAATGTCTTTGAATACCGAACTATGTGTGAGGGTTTTACCTGAAGCAAATAATTATAGAAAAGTCCAGCACCAAAAGGAATCCAAAGAGGGTAATCCTCAGAGTGACTGCCACACTCAAACGTATATCCAAAAAACAACGGGAAAACTCCTCTGTAGTAAAAATCCAAATTTTATTATGATACAGGATCAGACATAAAAACCACAACGTTTCGGGGTTAGTACCCCTTAGTCATGTGATAAAAAACACTCATAACACACCTGTCTTCTACCTGAAGCATCAGTAAATCCTCTTGTGTGCCATAGAGACATGTATTCAGTAAGAGACCTTGTCACATATGCACTGTCAGAATAAATGGTTATGGGGCCTGCACTGAAGTGAACAATAGCATCCCTGACTGCTTCCAATTCTGTCCTCTGGGCTGAGAAACCTCTCGGACATTTTATCAGGCTTTTCTCATTTGTTTAGGGACACCACAAAGCATAGCCTGTATAGAAATGTCCACTTTCCCAGTACCTAGATCCATCCACCCAAATTTTTAAATCATCACTTTGTGTTGTTTATCTAAAAATCTCTTGTGTTTGAGCTCTATGTGTTTCCCCACAATCCTGTGTTTCCCCACAATCCTGTTTTTTCCCTTCATATTGCATTAACTGTGGAATACAGTATGATGAGCTATGTGTCACTGTGATATTTCTGGAAGTCAGGTCCACTAGCCATCTGGCTACTCTCTGTGAAGATACTCCACTTAGAGTACGGTCCAAAAGCATTTTAATAGGAGTGTGTGGTGTCTGAAGAATTATGTTAGAGAATCCCACTACATGTTCTGTTGCAAGGATTGCCCAATGAACTGCCAGTAAATTTCTAACACAATCATCAAATCCTTTCTCCACTGGGCTAAGGACTCTTGAAAAATATCCAATTGGTACCCATTTTTAATTTCGCTGTTGAAGTAACACAGCCGTAATTGCTACAGATGAGGCATGCACTTGTAAAGCAAATGGTAAGCAGGAATCTGGATTACTTAAAGGGACAGTAAACACCAGAATGTTTGTTGTTTAAAAAGGTAGATAATCCCTTTATTACCCATTCCCCAATTTTGCATAACCAACACAGTTATAATAATACACTTTTTACCTCTGTGATTACCTTGTATCTATGCCTCTGCAAACTGCCCCCTTATTTCAGTTCTTTTTACAGACTTGCATTTTTAGCCAATCAGTGCTTGCTCTTAGGAGCTTCACGTGCCGGAGCTCAATGTTATCTATATGAAACACATGAACTAACGCCCTCTAGTGGTGAAAAACTGTCAAAATGCTTTCCGATTAGAGGCAGTCTTCAAGGTCTAAGAAATTAGCACATGAACCTCCTAGATTTAGCTTTCAACTAAGAATACAGAGAGAACAAAGAAAAATTAGTAATAAAATAAATTGGAAAGTTGTTTAAAATTACATGCCCTATTTAAATCATGAACATTTTTTTGTGACTTTACTGTCCCTTTAAAGCAGGTGCTTGTGTCAGATCTACTTTCAATTTATTGAATGCAAGTTAATGTAACTCATTCCAATCTAAAGGATCTGCTTCTCCTTTTTCACCTTTTAACAAGTCATACAAGGGGCAAGCCTTTTCTGCAAAACCCTCTATGAAATCTCTACAAAAGCCTACCATTCCCAAAAACTGTCTCTGTGCTGTCTTGGTATTTGGTTGTGGTAATTTTGGAATAGTCTCACATTTGTGTGGGTCAGGGTTCCTCCCTCCCTCCATTTGAGACTATTACACCCAAAAAGGATACCATGTATTTCATTAATTGAGCTTTAGCAGGATTTAATTTTTAAACCTGCATTTTTTATTAATGCAAGCAATTCACTCAGTAGAGTGTAGTGCTGTTCCTTGGTGTCTGTTTGAAGCAGTACATCATCCACATACTAGATAAGACAGTCTGGCTTAGAGAAAGGGGAAAGGATATCTGCCATACATTTATGAAAATATGTTGGACTTGAATGAAAGCCCTGAGTGAGCGAAAAAAATGTAAATGTTTTTTTCTGGAATGTGAAAGCAAATTTATATTGACTGTCTGGATGTACAGGAATGGGAAAAAATCGTTTTGAATTATCTAGGACACTATACACTGTACTTGTAGCTTTGAGTGATGTCATCATATTTTTGCTACAACATTTGTAACTGGGGGTGTGTATTTATTTAGTGCTCTGAAATCAATTGTGGGACGCCATGTACCATTAGGTTTTTTTACTGGCCACAATGGGGAATTATTAGTAGACTGGCATTCTCTAATAATGTTTTGTGGCAATAAATTTTCAATAGTTTTCTCTATATGTGGTGTAGCTTCAGTGGGGGATTTGTATTGTTTTTGTGGAGGAGGGTCAGGACCCTCTACCTTTACCATCATGTTAGAAACTCTGCCACGTTCTGATTTTGACACATCCCACACATCCCCATGCTGCAACAAGATATCAGCTAAAATACTGTCATCAGTTTGAAACAAAGAAGGAGGATCAAGAGCATCATGAATTTTAAGTGATGCCATAGTTGTCAGTGATTATATATTTATACCTAGATCCCTTCCACAAAATCCAGTTACACAGATCTACAACCAAACCATGTGCTCTCATCAAATCTGATCCTATAATTGTTCCCTCATGTGTAGGGGAATGCCACAAGCTGTGTTGCGACAATAGGTCTCCTATTTTAACTGTTACGGGCACTGAGTGTTTAGATGGTACAAGTTGCCCCCCAAAACCTCAAAGGAATATTTGGTCACTGTCAGGGTCAGTAGTCAATTTAATGTCAGTTAGTGTTACAGCTGCACCAGTATCTACAAGAATTTGTGTATGATGGCCCCCTACCGTACCTTGGATACTAGGTCTGCCACCTTTATCTCTCTGCAGGTGACATACTAGGGACATGACAGGGGCCTGACATCCCTATTGTTTTCTATAAGGGTTGGTTGGAAGAGGGGTTTCATGCTCCTCAGGTTGTGTTGCAATTTTTGTTCTCATTTTCTCAATTAATGGGCCATATGGGTTTGACTCAGGGAACTCGCTTCTCTCTTGTTTCTGATTTTGTGTTCTGGCCTGTATGAGTTTTTTAAAAAAATTATCCTTATAGCTTTTGTTTAATTACAATCTCTCATGATATGGCATGTATTCCCACATTTATAACATTTGCCACTAGATTTTGGTTTACCCTCATTTTTCACAATCTCAGAAATTTTCCTGTGTGTTTTGTCATCTTTTGTGTCTTGAATCCAATCTTTAAGTATATTTATTAATGTCTGGTATTAATTAGCATTTCTGAGAGCTACTTTTATGGAATAATCTACAGCAGTACATTTGTTGGCCATTGAATATAAGAAATCTGTGTCATCATGAGACATGTTTGGGCAATTATAAGTTGCTCTATATAGTGACAAAAAGCATTACAGAACAAAATTGGGTCATCACCTCTCTTTAACCTAGAATTTTCTAATGCATTAGCACCTCTAGCATCATGGCCGCCAATGATGCGCTGCAATTCTTTTGTTTTCTCAGCTAAATTTCCCCAGTTTGTGTTTGAATCAGCTGTTATACCTCTATGTTTGCCCACTGGTGCTTTTAATTGTGCAGCTAGCTGGTAAGGCAACCACGCTCTAAGTAAAGCACATGCATCTTTATTTCCCAAATTGTACTGTGTGATTACAGCTTCCAAATTATTAGATAACTTATTGGTGATGCATATGTATCACGTTTACAAAAAAATTGTCACAGATTAGTATGGTCTTGTATTGTGAGGGACACAGGGTTAGTAATACTATTTGGATTAGTTAGTGATTGAGGGGTCTTGTGTCTGCATTATATTTGCTGTCTGCTACCTATTGTTTCAGGAGTTAGAATAGGGGGAATTTGGTTTAAAGTTAAAAAAGGATTGTTAGGAGTTTGTTCATCTTATTCTATAGTTCGATTGTCAGTACCATCTACTTCTAAAGGATACACATGTGCTAGACTACTACTGTAATGGTTATATTTATCTTGTATCCCCTGTGCTTTCAGAGACAAAAACATAATTTATGTAAGAACTTACCTGATAAATTAATTTCTTTCATATTGGCAAGAGTCCATGAGCTAGTGACATATGGGATATACAATCCTACCAGAAGGGGCAAAGTTTCCCAAACCTCAAAATCCCTATAAATACACCCCTCATCACACCCACAATGCAGTTCAATGAATAGCTAAGAAGTGGGGTGAAAAAGAAAGGAGTAAAAAAGCATCAACAAAGGAATTTGGAAATAATTGTGCTTAATACAAAAAAAATCATAACAACCATAAAAAGGGTGGGCCTCATGGACTCTTGCCAATATGAAAGAAATGAATTTATCAGGTAAGTTCTTACACAAATTATGTTTTCTTTCATGTAATTGGCAAGAGTCCATGAGCTAGTGACATATGGGATAGCAATACCCAAGATGTGGAACTCCACGCAAGAGTCACTAGAGAGGGAGGGAAAAAATAGAAACAGCCATTTCGCTGAAAAAAATTAATCCACAACCCAAACGTAGGTTTATTCTCAAAAAATAAAAACTTAGGGCGCGATCCGATATACAGCGTAGTTTTCGGCACAAGCAAGGGAACCCGCGCCGCCCGTAATTTCACCTCGCAACTCGAGCTATCACATATACTGCGCCGTCAGATGCTAAAGTGCCGTAAGTCTGACAAACTAGTGATGTCCAGAAATCTGCGTAAGTACAAATTTCTGGAGTCGCCAGTGACTTACGGCACTTTAGAAACTGGCGCTGCATAAAAAAACTGACTAAATTATGACATCTCCCGTAACTGTCTAACACGTCTCCCAAACATAGCCCGACACGTATACCCCTCTATCCGCAATCCCCCCTCTCACTCCTAACAATAAATGTATTAAACCCTAAACCGCCGCTCCCGGACCCTGCCACCAGCAACATTATCTATATTACCCCCTAATATGATCCCCCTACACCGCCGCCACCTATTTTAACTATATTACCCCCTAATGTGAGCCCTCTACACTGCCGCCACCTATATTAAAATTATTACCCCCTAATGTGAGCCCTCTACACCGCCGCCACCTATATTAAAATGATTACCCCCTAATGTGAGCCCCCTACCTCGCTGCCACCTATTTTAACTACATTACCCCCTAATCTAAACCGCCGCTACCTATAATAAAATTATTACCCCCTAAAATAATAAAGTGTCCCTACACTGCATTGCCCCAAAGTAATCAGCTCTATTACCAGCCCTTAAAAGGGCCTTTTGCGGGGCATTGCCCCAAAGTAATCAGCTCTTTTACCTGTAATCTGACCCCCCTACACTGCCGCCACCTATATTAAATATATTAACCCCTAATCTAATCCCCCTGCACCGCCGCCACCTACATTAAATATATTAACCCCTAATCTGACCCCCCTACACCGCTGCAACCTATATTAACTATATTAACCCTAATTATAATAGGGTTAATATAGTTATTATATTATATATATGAACTATATTAACCCTATCTAACACTAACACCCCTAACTTAATTATTATTGCAATAAATCTAAATAATATTAATATTATTAACTAAAATATTCCTATTTAAAACTAAATACTTACCTGTACAATAAACCCTAAGATAGCTACAATATAATTAATAATTACATTGTAGCTATTTTAGGTTTTATATTTATTTTACAGGTAACTTGGTATTTATTTACAATAGCTATTAAATAGTTAATAACTATTTAATAGCTACCTAGTTAAAATAATTACCAATTTACCTGTAAAATAAATCCTAACCTAAGTTACAAATACACCTACACTATCACTAAATTAATTAAATAAACTACAATTTTCTAAACTAAAATATAATTAAATACTCTAAACTAAATTACAAAAAAACAAACACTAAATTACAAAAAATAAAAATATTACAAGAATTTTAAGCTAATTACACCTAATCTAAGCCCCCTAATAAAATAACAAAGCCCCCCAAAATAAAAAAATGTCCCTACCCTAAACTAAATTACAAAAAGTAATCAGCTCTATTACCAGCCCTTAAAAGGGCCTTTTGTGGGGCATTGTCCCAAAGTAATCAGCTCTTTTACCTGTGAAAAAAAAGAACAACCCCCCATTACAACCCACCACCCACACACCCCTACTCTAAAACCCACCCTATCCCCCCTTAAAAAAACCTAAGTCTAACCACCAAGTGGTCCTTACCTGTCCTAAAGACCGGCGGAGGAGGTCCTGTTCCAGGCGGAGAAGTCTTCTTCCAGGCGGCGACCTCTTCTTCTTCCAGGAACCAGCCGGCACGGAGCGGAGGAGCTGAAGACCGATGACCGTAGAGCTGAAGACCGTCCTCTCTGGAACTGAAGACCGGCGATGCAGGAACTGAAGATCGGTGACGTTGGAACTGAAGACCGGAGCCATGGAGCGTGGAGGATCCTCTTCATACGATCGCCACTGTACACTGAATAGGAATTCAAGGTACGCGATTAAAAATGGCGTCCCTTGAATTCCTATTGGCGGATTTGAGCCTTCAAATTCAAATCAGCCAATCAGATGAGAGCTACTTTAATTCTATTGGCTGATTTGAATAGCCAATAGAATAAGTGCTACTGTAATTCTATTGGCTATTCTAATCAGCCAATAGAATTACAGTAGCTCTTATTCTATTGGCTATTCAAATCAGCCAATAGAATTAAAGTAGCTTTCATCCGATTGGCTGATTTGAATTTGAAGGCTCAAATCAGCCAATAGGAATTCAAGGGACGCCATTTTTAATAGCGTACCTTGAATTCCTATTCAGTGTACGGCGGCGATCGTATGAAGAGGATCCTCCACGCTCCATGGCTCCGGTCTTCAGTTCCAGCTTTGCCGATCTTCAGTTCCTGCATCGCCGGTCTTCAGTTCCAGAGAGGACGGTCTTCAGCTCTACGGTCATCGGTCTTCAACTCCTCCACTCCGCGCCGGATGGTTCCTGGAAGAAGAGGTCGCCGCCTGGAACAGGACCTTCTCCGCCGGTCTTCAGGACAGGTAAGGACCACTTGGGGGTTAGACTTAGGTTTTTTTAAGGGGGGATAGGGTGGGTTTTAGAGTAGGGGTGTGTGGGTGGTGGGTTGTAATGGTGGGGGTTGTTCTTTTTTTCCACAGGTAAAAGAGCTGATTACTTTGGGGCAATGCCCCACAAAAGGCCCTTTTAAGGGCTGGTGATAGAGCTGATTACTTTTTGTAATTTAGTTTAGGGTATGTTGTTTTATTAGGGGGGCTTAGATTAGGTGTAATAAGCTTAAAATTCTTGTAATCTCTTTTTATTTTTTGTAATTTAGTTTAGTGTATTTAATTATATTTTAGTTTAGATAATTGTAGTTTATTTAATTAATTTAGTGATAGTGTAGGTGTATTTGTAACTTAGGTTAGGATTTACTTTACAGGTAAATTGGTAATTATTTTAACAAGGTAGCTATTAAATAGTTATTAACTTTTTTTTTTATATATATTTTTTTATTCAGTTTTTAATCAGTTTACAACATAAACAAATAGTCATCAGTCTTCGACAAGAATAAATGTACATTCAAAAAGAAGAAAAATCTCATTGTAGGAAACATGAAGATAAATTGAAAATAAATCCCTTATGAACGTAATATAACTTAATAGGTTACAACAATTTTTAGAATACACCTATAATTAAAGCCATTACTTTTCTAAACAGAATTTCTGTTTCGGAATGTCTGAGGGGATATATTAAATTATCTATTTCTTCCTGAGGGAAGGTTTTGATGAATCTAGCCCATTTCTGGAAAAAAAGAGTTATTTCCCTCTCGGATGTCAAGGTTATATCCATCTGCTCAATAATGCATTGCTTTTTCATATAATTTTTGACTTCTGATATACTCGGAATTGAAGTATCTCGCCATTTACTAAAAATTAAGTTCCTTGCGGCCAAAATAGTCATATTCATTATTTTTTTAGAGTTATGAGTAGAAGGGGATTCAACAAGGAAAACTACTTCTGCTAGAGAGAGAGAGAGAGGAGGCAGCTTTAACGCCCTAGTAAACCAAAATGCTAACTTCCGCCAAAACTGCGTTAATCGGGGACAAGAAAAAAAAAAAAAAAAAAAAAAGGGCCCCCCCATCCCCAACCCCAGAAGAATAATTCTCCTTGAAACCTGAGGCAGAAAAAAAAAACAGATGAGACTACAAAGCAATCTAATTTTCCTTATCAAAAATATAATTAAGTGCATTTGAGTTATCAAAGATCCTAATATCCTATTTAACAACATTTCCGTTAAAAAACTTTTCTGCCTCCACAGCAGACTCAAAAAAATATGTGTGACCCTGGAATTCTACTTTAAGTTTAGCCGGATAAATTACAGTGACGTGCCGTAAGCAAAATCTTGGAAAATTAATATTTTGGCCCCTTCCAAAAGCACAGGCAAATTTTTGCGGGATAATTGCATGATTTTAAGCTTATCTTGGTAGCTCAAAAATCTTACAATTATGGGTCTAGGCCTAGATTTGTTATCCTCTACACCCATAGGTCTCCCTATTCTGTGGGCTCTCTCTATTACTAAAGGTAGCTGTTCTTGTGGGAAATTTAGTAGTTTAGGGAGAGATTCAGCTGCGAACTTCTGGAGATCTAAATAGTCTGAAGTTTCAGGCACCCCAATAATTCTGACATTATTCCTTCTTGATCGATTTTCTAAGTCTTCAATCTTGTTCTGTAGTTCTCTAATAGAGGTAGTATTTGCCTGTATTTTGGTGCTTTGGACTGATGTGAGATCTTCAAGATCGGAGACTCTTTGCTCCGCTTCTTCGATTCTCAACGTGAATTGCTTGACCTCATTAGATAGAGAATTTAAGTCTTGCTTTATTTCTAGCCTAAGTGATTCAAATTTCGGGTTCAAGGCTTCTAGTATACTATTCACTAGTACTTGCGAATCTGTGCCAACACTGGTCCTTCTGGCGGATCCAGGTTCAGGGTGCAATTCAACTAGCGTTTCTGGCGGTGCTTTATTCTTCCTTTCTCTGGGTCTGGAAGCCATGGCCGGCGGAGTGCTTTTGTGCTGAGTAGGTGAATTTAAAAATCTATCCATAAATAAGTGCAGCGAAGGAGAAAAGTGAGGGAAGGGAAAAAAAAGGAAGGGGGGAAAAGAGGAAGAGGGGAGAGAGAAGAGAACAGTCGATCTCCCCTCCTCCCTCTCCTTCACTCCCTCCTAAGGGAAAAATGTGTTGTGTCTTAAGGTGATGAAATCCAAGTGAGCTTGAGTGAAAACGTGACTAAGCGAGGGGGAGAAGAGAAAAGAAAAAAAAAAAAGGAGAGGAAGGAGAAAAGTGAGGGGTCAGGAAAAAATTATAGGAAAAGTGTTCTAATAGTGATTGTGATAAAAAAGTGATCTAGGCCGACCAGGGCTGTTCTTTCCCAAGGAGTAACCTATCAGATTATTACGCCTCGACAGATACAGAACTCTCTGATGAATTAATACACCTTTTGGTCTACCGAAATTTTCCCCAAGAGAACCTTCTTAATTTAAATGTCCCTAGTGGATAGCAATAATCTCAGATAATATTAGCTTTAGCCAATTCAGTTCACCCCTCTACCCTTCTTAGTGATCCATTAAGCAACTACCCATAATCGTAATGCAATATAAGCTGGAATGGAAAGAAGGTCACACAAAAAAAAAAGGGAAAGGAAGAGACCAAAAAACAAAAACGGGAAACAAAAAGAGAAGAAGACAAAAAAAATGCACTAATAATCACCACTTATTTAAACCACATTTGAACCATTTCAGAATATAAACATGCTATGTGATGGGGTTTTTAAACTTCTATTGTAATTTTATCAGATAAAATTTCGCAACCATCTACTACTTTAGTGGGAAACATAACACCTATAATTCCATCAGTAATCAATCCTAGAGATAAACAGTTGGCCCAGGAGGTGTTTGTCTTAACACAGTATTGACAAGATGTCCTTACGGCTCAGAAAGTAAGGATCTAAGAGGAATATTGTCCCCAAAGACGTGACCAGCTCTTGCCCCGTTGTTTTCAGCCGATTGTATTCCTCATATTCTTGCAATTGCGGTTATAAAGTTCCCAATTACCCCCTTTTTTTTTTTTCCTTTTACTACTCCTCTTTGCTTCTTCTGTTTCCCTTCTCTTCCCTTCTTCTCCCCACTTTTCCTTTCTTTTCCCCCCTATAACCTTTGCAGCAGGGCAGATAGAGCAGATCAGGCAGGGGCAACCTGTAGTATATTCGTAGGATCTGGAGCAGTGTCTTTTAACGTAAGGCAAATAAAACTTTTCCAGGGGATTCCAAACAGCAATTACAGAACTTGACTCAGAGAAAATGGTTTTTAGGAGGGATTCTAATAACATTCAAAACCCCTGCTTTCTTCCACAGAACAAACACACTGGGAGGGGAGCTAGGACCCAGAATTTCTGTTTGTTTGTAGCTCTCCTTTCAGTGATACAAATTTTTCTCGAGAGTAACCACAGTCAAAGACAACATAAAGGGCTCCCGCCCGGCAGGTATCTTAAGAGCAAATAACCTTCAGAAAGTGCATATATATATATATAAAAAAATAAGAAACCAAACTTGCAGATGTTCTGCACTCACCCCTCTTCCCGGCTGACTCTTTCAGTGTAGCCCTTTGCTTCTTTGTGCGTTTAGAAAATGCGTTGGGCATAGGCGAGATGGTTTTGACCCGGGTGTGGGGGAGACTAATGCTCACTAGCCTTGTATAGCAAAGAGGAAAATCCATGACTCACCAAGGCTGAACTGATACTCTGTGACAATCGTGTTCGACCTTAACTTCTGCCAGGGAGATGTAAGGATGCCCCCACAGCCAGAGGGGTGAGACACATCTACAATTTTGTTGCCTTCTTTCCGAGCCCCCGGACCTCAGATATCTTGCAGCATTCACCAGGGAGGCTCCTTGAACAGGCCAGCGGCAGGGTAGTAGATGCGTTTAAAGCGTATAGAGCCGCCGGTCTGTCTGTCTCTGACCACGGTCAAGATAAATGTCCTCCTGCGTTGTAGACGGCCGGTGCCGTGGTCAATCCAAAAGCATACTTACTCCTAGTCTGCTTTTTTTTTTTCTCCCCCCGCGCAGCACCGGTGGGGGGGGAGAGGCAGCAGAAAATGCTCGATTTCCGTTATAAGGGCAGGTATCTTCGGGCTATCTACCTCCTCTCACGCAGCTTCGGTGGGAGAGGGGGGACTGCCTCTAGTGATGTTAAAGCTCGGAATAGCTCCCACACGCGATGTCCTGCGTGGAGCTTCCGAGTTAAAGATGGATTAGATAAGCGCAGATGACAGGCGCTTCGGAAGTCCCTCAGGGCTTGATAGACAGCTCAAGCCGGTTGCAGGTCTCTTTCCTCGGTTGCAGAGGTCCCCAGCGCGCGAAAATTCACTGCCAGTGGGCTACCTGCAGGACACAGGTGCTTGCGCTGCACAACCTGAACACAGGCTCCTCCTCCGGAACTTTCTTTCCCGTTATTAACTATTTAATAGCTATTGTACCTAGTTAAAATAAATACCAAGTTACCTGTAAAATAAATATAAACCCTAAAATAGCTACAATGTAATTATTAATTATATTGTAGCTATCTTAGGGTTTATTTTATAGGTAAGTATTTAGTTTTAAATAGGAATATTTTAGTTAATAATATTATTTAGATTTATTGCAATAATAATTAAGTTAGGGGTGTTAGGGTTAGATAGGGTTAATATAGTTCATATATATAATAACTATATTAACTATATTAACCCTAATATAATTAGGGTTAATATAGTTAATATAGGTGGCGGCGGTGTAGGGGGGTCAGATTAGGGGTTAATATATTTAATATAGATGGCGGCAGTGTAGGGGGATTAGATTAGGGGTTAATATATTTAATATAGGTGGCGGGTGTGTAGGGGGGTCAGATTACAGGTAAAAGAGCTGATTACTTTGGGGCAATGCCCCGCAAAAGGCCCTTTTAAGGGCTGGTAATAGAGCTGATTACTTTGGGGCAATGTAGTGTAGGGACACTTCAGTATTTTAGGGGGTTATAATTTTATTATAGGTGGCGGCGGTGTAGGGGGATTAGATTAGGGGGTAATGTAGTTAAAATAGGTGGCGGCGGGCTCACATATAGTTAAAATAGGTGGCGGCGGTGTAGGGGGCTCATATTAGGGGGTAATATAGTTAAAATAGGTGGCAGCGGTGTAGGGGAATCATATTTGGGGGTAATATAGTTAAAATAGGTTGCGGCGGGGTAGGGGGCTCACAGGGGGTAATAATTTTAATATAGGTGGCGGTGGTGTAGGGGGATTACATTAGGGGTTAATAATTTTAATGTAGGTGGTGGCGGGGTCCGGGAGATTTAGAGTTCTGCGTTAGCCGTCAAAAGCAGCGTTAAGGGGTCCTAACGCTGCTTTTGGCCGCCCGCTGGTATTTAGAGTTGGCCAGGTAAAGGTGTACCTCTCACTTTCAAGCCGCAACTTTTCCATACCGCAGATCCCCTTACGCCAATTGCATATCCTATCTTTTCAATGGGATCTTCCTAACGCTGGTATTTAGAGTCTTGGCTGAAGTGAGCGGTAGAGCCTCTACCGACAAGACTCCTAATGCCAATGGAAAGGCTGTAGTTAAGAGCTTTATGGGCTAACGCCGGTATATAAAGCTCTTAACTACTGTGCTCTAAAGTACACTAACACCCATAAACTACCTATGTACCCCTAAACCGAGGTCCCCCCACTATAATAAATATTTTTAACCCCTAATCTGCCGACCGCACAGCGCCGCCACCTACAATATCCCTATAAACCCCTAATCTGCTGCCCCTAACATCGCCGACACCTACATTATATTTATTAACCCCTAATCTGCCCCCCAATGTCGCCGCCACCTAACTTCAAGTATTAACCCCTAATCTGCCGATCGGACCTCGCCGCTACTATAATAAATGTATTAACCCCTAAAGCTGGGGGGGGGGTTGTATTTTTTTTTTTACAGGCAAAAGAGCTGATTACTTTGGGGCATGCCCCGCAAAAAGCCCTTTTAAGGGCTGGTAAAAGAGCTGATTACTTTGTAATGTAGAATAGGGTAGGGACTTTTATTATTTGGTTTTTTTTTTTATTTTATTAAGGGGCTTAGATTAGGTGTAATTAGTTTAAAATTCTTGTAATATTTTTTTATTTTCTGTAATTTAGTGTTTTTTTTTTTTTTGGTAATTTAGTTTAGTTTATTAAATTGTATTTAATTGTAGGTATTGGTAGTTAATTTATTTAATTAATTTAATGATAGTGTAGTGATAGGTTTAATTGTAACTTAGGTTAGGATTTATTTTACAGGTAATTTTGTAATTATTTTAACTAGGTAGCTATTAAATAGTTAATAACTATTTAATAGCTATTGTACCTAGTTAAAATAAATACAAAGTTGCCTGTAAAATAAATATAAATCCTAAAATAGCTACAATATAATTATTCGTTATATTGTAGCTATACAGGGAGTGCAGAATTATTAGGCAAATGAGTATTTTGACCACATCATCCTCTTTATGCATGTTGTCTTACTCCAAGCTGTGCATAATTATTAGGCAACTTCCTTTCCTTTGGCAAAATGGGTCAAAAGAAGGACTTGACAGGCTCAGAAGCGTCAAAAATAGTGAAATATCTTGCAGAGGGATGCAGCACTCTTAAAATTGCAAAGCTTCTGAAGCGTGATCATCGAACAATCAAGCGTTTCATTCAAAATAGTCAACAGGGTCGCAAGAAGCGTGTGGAAAAACCAAGGCGCAAAATAACTGCCCATGAACTGAGAAAAGTCAAGCGTGCAGCTGCCAAGATGCCACTTGCCACCAGTTTGGCCATATTTCAGAGCTGCAACATCACTGGAGTGCCCAAAAGCACAAGGTGTGCAATACTCAGAGACATGGCCAAGGTAAGAAAGGCTGAAAGACGACCACCACTGAACAAGACACACAAGCTGAAACGTCAAGACTAGGCCAAGAAATATCTCAAGACTGATTTTTCTAAGGTTTTATGGACTGATGAAATGAGAGTGAGTCTTGATGGGCCAGATGGATGGGCCCGTGGCTGGATTGGTAAAGGGCAGAGAGCTCCAGTCCGACTCAGACACCAGCAAGGTGGAGGTGGAGTACTGGTTTGGGCTGGTATCATCAAAGATGAGCTTGTGGGGCCTTTTCGGGTTGAGGATGGAGTCAAGCTCAACTCCCAGTCCTACTGCCAGTTTCTGGAAGACACCTTCTTCAAGCAGTGGTACAGGAAGAAGTCTGCATCCTTCAAGAAAAACATGATTTTCATGCAGGACAATGCTCCATCACACGCGTCCAAGTACTCCACAGCGTGGCTGGCAAGAAAGGGTATAAAAGAAGAAAATCTAATGAGATGACCTCCTTGTTCACCTGATCTGAACCCCATTGAGAACCTGTGGTCCATCATCAAATGTGAGATTTACAAGGAGGTAAAACAGTACACCTCTCTGAACAGTGTCTGGGAGGCTGTGGTTGCTGCTGCACGCAATGTTGATGGTGAACAGATCAAAACACTGACAGAATCCATGGATGGCAGGCTTTTGAGTGTCCTTGCAAAGAAAGGTGGCTATATTGGTCACTGATTTGTTTTTGTTTTGTTTTTGAATGTCAGAAATATATATTTGTGAATGTTGAGATGTTATATTGGTTTCACTGGTAAAAATAAATAATTGAAATGGGTATATATTTGTTTTTTGTTAAGTTGCCTAATAATTATGCACAGTAATAGTCACCTGCACACACAGATATCCCCCTAAAATAGCTATAACTAAAAACAAACTAAAAACTACTTCCAAAACTATTCAGCTTTGATATTAATGAGTTTTTTGGGTTCATTGAGAACATGGTTGTTGTTCAATAATAAAATTAATCCTCAAAAATACAACTTGCCTAATAATTCTGCACTCCCTGTATTAGGGTTTATTTTACAGGCAAGTATTTAGTTTTAAATAGGAATACTTTAGTTAATAAGAGTTAATTTATTTTGTTAGATTAAAATTATTTTTAGGGGGTGTTAGGGTTAGGGTTAGACTTAGCTTTAGGTGTTAATACATTGATTATAGTAGCGGCGAGGTCCGGTCGGCAGAATAGTTGTTAATACTTGAAATTAGGTGGCGGCGACATTGGGGGGGGGGGCAGATTAGGGGTTAATAAATATTATGTAGGTGGCGGCGATGTTGGGGCAGCAGATTAGGGGTTCATCGGGATAATGTAGGTGGCGGCGGTGTCCGGAGCGGCAGATTAGGGGTTAATTGTGTAATGCAGGTGTCAGCGATAGCGGGGTCGGCAGATTAGGAGTTAATAAGTGTAAAGTTAGGGGTGTTTAGACTCGGGGTTCATGTTAGGTTGTTAGGTGCAGACTTAGAAAGTGTTTCCCCATAGGAAACAATGGGGCTGCGTTGGGAGCTTAACGCTGCTTTTTTGCAGGTGTTAGGTTTTTTTCAGCCCAAACTGCCCCATTGTTTCCTATGGGGGAATCGTGCACAAGCATGTTTTGCCAGCTTACCGCTACCGTAAGCAACGCTGGTATTGAGGGTTGAAGTGGCGGTAAATTCGGCTCCACGCTCCCTTTTTGGAGCCTAACGCAGCCCCTCAGACAACTCTAAATACCAGCGTTGTTTGGAAGCAGCGGTAGGAAAAAAAGCTGCGTTAGCTACGCGGGTCTTTACCGACAAAACTCTAAATCTAGGCCTTTATTAGGGATTGCGGTGGGGGATTGCGGTTGACAGGTAGATAGACATTGCGCATGCGTTAGGTGTTAGGTTTTATTTTGCAGCCAGTTTATGGAGTTACGGGGTTTCAATACTTAGCGTAAGGCTTACTACGCCTGCATTTTGTGGCGAGGTGAAAATGGAGTAAGATTTCTCCATTTTCGCCACGTAAGTCCTTTCGCTGTATATTGGATACCAAATTGCGCGAGTTTGGTATACCTGTCTATGGGCCAAAAAACTACGGCCGAAGGCAGAAATATACGAGCGTAACTTCTAGGTTACGCCATATATAGGATACCAAACCCGCACAAAATTTGGCGTTGCACGCTTTTGCGGGCGACGCTGCATATCGGATCGGGCCCTTAGATCATAAGCAGAAGAATCAAACTGATACAGCTGCCTGAAGAACTTTCCTACCAAAAACTGCTTCCGAAGAAGCAAATACATCAAAATGGTAGAATTTAGTAAATGTATGCAAAGAAGATCAAGTTGCTGCTTTGCAAATCTGATCAACTGAAGCTTCATTCTTAAAAGCCCAAGAAGTGGAAACTGATCTAGTAGAATGAGCTGTAATTCTCTGAGGCTGGACTTTACCCGACTCCAAATAAGCTTGATGAATCAAAAGCTTTAAACACAATGCCAAAGAATCGGCAGAAGCCTTCAGACCTTTCCTGGAACCAGAAAAGATAACAAATAGACTAGAAGTCTTCCTGAAATTTTTATTGGCTTCAACATAATATTTCAGAGCTCTCACCACATCCAAAGAATGTAAAGATCTCTCCAAAGAGTTCTTAGGATTAGGACACAAAGAAGGGACAACAATTTCTCTATTAATGTTGTTAGAATTCACAACCTTAGGTAAGAATTTAAATGAAGTCCACAACACTGCCTTATCCTGATGAAAAAATCAGAAAAGGAGAATCACAAGAAAGAGCAGAACTTCAGAAACTCTTCTAGCAGAAGAGATGGCCAAAAGGAACAACACTTTCCAAAAAAAGTAGTTTAATGTCTAAAGAATGCATAGACTCAAATGGAGGAGCCTGTAAAGCCTTCAAAACCAAATTAAGACTCCAAGGAGGAGAGATTGATTTAATGACAGGCTTGATACAAACCAAAGCCTGTACAAAACAATGAATATCAGGAACTTTATCATTTTTCCTGTGGAATAAAACAGAAAGAGCAGAGATTTGTCCTTTCAAGGAACTTGCAGACAAACCTTTATCCAAACCATCCTGAAGAAACTGTAACATTCTAGGAATTCTAAAAGAATGCCAAGAGAATTTATGAGAAGAACACCATGAAACGTAAGTCTTCCAAACTCGATAATAAATCTTTATAGAAACAGATTTACGAGCCTGCAACATAGTATTAATCACTGAGTCAGAGAAACCTAAGCGTTCAATTTCCATACCTTCAAATTTAATGATTTGAAATCCTGATGGAAAAATGGACCTTGAGATAGGTCTGGCCTTAATGGAAGTGGGCAAGGTTGGCAACTGGACATCCGAACAAGATCTGCATACCAAAACCTGTGAGACCATGCTGAAGCCACCAGCAGCACAAAAAATTGCTCCACGATGATTTTGGAGATCACTCTTGGAAGAAGAACTAGAGGCGAGAAAATATAAGCAGGTTGATAACACCACGGAAATGTCAACGCATTCACTGCTTCCGCCTGAGGATCCCTGGACCTGGACAGGTACCTGGAAAATTTTTTGTTTAGATGAGATTCTATCAGATCTATTTCTGGAAGCCCCCACATCTGAACAATTTGAGAAAACACATCTTGGTGGAGAGACCATTCTCCCGGATGTAAAGTCTGACGACTGAGATAATCCGCTTCCCAATTGTCTATACCTGGGATATGAACCACAGAAATTAGAGAAGAGCTGGATTCCGCCCAAACAAGTATCCAAGATACTTCTTTCATAGCTTGAGGACTGTGAGTCCCACCCTGATTGACATATGCCACAGTTGTGATATTGTCTGTTTGAAAACAAATGAACAGTTCTCTCTTCAACAGAGGCCAAAACTGAAGAGCCCTGAAAATTGCACAGAGTTCCAAAATATTGATTGGTAATCTCGCCTCTTGAGATTTCCAAACCCCTTCTGCTGTCAGAGATCCTCAAACAGCTCCCCAACCTTACAGACTCCCATCTGTTGTGATTAAACTCCAGGTTGGACGAGCAGAAGAGGCCCCTATAATTATACGATGGTGATCTAACCACCAAGTCAGAGAAAGTCGAACATTGGGATTTAAGGATATTAATTGTGATATCCTTGTATAATCCCTGCACCATTGATTCAGCATACAAAGCTGGAGAGGTCTCATATGAAAACGGGCAAAGGGGATAGTGTCCAATGCTGCAGTCATGAGACCAAAAACTTCCATGCACATAGCTACTGAAGGGAATGACTGAGACTGAAGGTTCCGACAGACTGCAATCAATTTCAAACATCTCTTGTCTGTTAGAGACAAAGTCATGTACACTGAATCTATCTGGAAACCTAAAAAGGTTACCTTTGGCTGAGGAATCAAAAAACATTTTGGTAAATTGATCCTCCAACCATGTCTTCGAAGAAACAACACTAGTTGATTCGTGTGAGATTCTGCAGAACGTAAAGACTGAGTGAGTACTTGTCAGGGTTTTTTCCCTGTTATGTTTACCATGTGCTGCTGGCAGCCATTTTACTCACCTCTCTTCCTGACTATGGTGCATTGTGAGGGATGCTGCTCAATTCCTGCACTTCCTTTTATGGCCAGACTGGTGTGCATCATCCATGTGAAACAGGATGCAGTCTCAGAATTGTGATGTCATCACTTATTATTTAAAGGTCCTCTGTTCAGTATGCTTTGCCTTTGCGTTGTCTCAGACCTGTTTGTGAGAGTTCCTGTGTATTACCTGGCTGCCTGACGTCCTTCCTGGTTCCTGATCTCTGGCTTGTTCCTGACTCTGCTGTTTTCCTTGTTCCTGATTCCGGCTCGTCTGACTATTCGCTTTGGCTCCTGACTTGGCTCGTCTGACTACCAGCTCTGGTTTTGATTCCTGGCTTGTTATTTGACTTGTGAACATTTTATTATTTTGTTCTATTAATAAAGGTGTGATTATTTTTTGCACTTCTCGTCTCAGTCTGATTCCTGGCACCCTGACATTACGCAAAGGCAGTCTTAAGACTATCAAAGGCCTTAATGGCAGTAGGTGACCAATGGAGTGGATCATTCTCTTTACGGGTCATGTCTGTGATAGGTTTGACCAAGGAAGAAAAGTTTTTAATAAACTTTCTCCAACATAGGTGTGTCCGGTCCACGGCGTCATCCTTACTTGTGGGATATTCTCTTCCCCAACAGGAAATGGCAAAGAGCCCAGCAAAGCTGGTCACATGATCCCTCCTAGGCTCCGCCTACCCCAGTCATTCTCTTTGCCGTTGTACAGGCAACATCTCCACGGAGATGGCTTAGAGTTTTTTAGTGTTTACAAACCTTTGACTCCTCCTTGGAGTCTCAATTTAGTTCTTTCAGTTCTTCAGGGGGTTCCGTTTGAACCCTTGCATTCCGTTGATATTAAGTTATTATCTTGGAAAGTTTTGTTTTTAGTTGCAATTTCTTCTGCTAGAAGAGTTTCAGAATTATCTGCTCTGCAGTGTTCTCCTCCTTATCTGGTGTTCCATGCAGATAAGGTGGTTTTACGTACTAAACCTGGTTTTCTTCCAAAAGTTGTTTCTAACAAAAACATTAACCAGGAGATTATCGTACCTTCTCTGTGTCCGAAACCAGTTTCGAAGAAGGAACGTTTGTTGCACAATTTGGATGTTGTTCGCGCTCTAAAATTCTATTTAGATGCTACAAAGGATTTTAGACAAACATCTTCCTTGTTTGTTGTTTATTCCGGTAAAAGGAGAGGTCAAAAAGCAACTTCTACCTCTCTCTCTTTTTGGATTAAAAGCATCATCAGATTGGCTTACGAGACTGCCGGACGGCAGCCTCCCGAAAGAATCACAGCTCATTCCACTAGGGCTGTGGCTTCCACATGGGCCTTCAAGAACGAGGCTTCTGTTGATCAGATATGTAGGGCAGCGACTTGGTCTTCACTGCACACTTTTACCAAATTTTACAAGTTTGATACTTTTGCTTCTTCTGAGGCTATTTTTGGGAGAAAGGTTTTGCAAGCCGTGGTGCCTTCCATTTAGGTGACCTGATTTGCTCCCTCCCTTCATCCGTGTCCTAAAGCTTTGGTATTGGTTCCCACAAGTAAGGATGACGCCGTGGACCGGACACACCTATGTTGGAGAAAACAGAATTTATGTTTACCTGATAAATTACTTTCTCCAACGGTGTGTCCGGTCCACGGCCCGCCCTGGTTTTTTAATCAGGTCTGATAATTTATTTTCTTTAACTACAGTCACCACGGTACCATATGGTTTCTCCTATGCAAATATTCCTCCTTAACGTCGGTCGAATGACTGGGGTAGGCGGAGCCTAGGAGGGATCATGTGACCAGCTTTGCTGGGCTCTTTGCCATTTCCTGTTGGGGAAGAGAATATCCCACAAGTAAGGATGACGCCGTGGACCGGACACACCGTTGGAGAAAGTAATTTATCAGGTAAACATAAATTCTGTTTTCTATAGTAATTGGCGAACCCCAAAAAACGTTGAATAGACCGAAGACCAACTGGGCGAGGCCACTGCAGAACTGCAGATAACTTGTCAGGATCCATGGAGAACCCTGCAACGGAGATAACATAACCTAGGAAAGTTACTTGAGTCTGATGGAACTTTACAAAACAGGCCGCTCTCACGTAGTCTCTGAAGAACCCGTGTAACATCAGAACGGTGAGTGTATGAGGATGTCGTCTAAGTACACCACAATACACTGTTGCAACATATCTCGTAGGACATCATTAATAAATTCCTGAAAAACAGCAGGAGCATTACATAGGCCAAAGGGCATTACAAGATTCTCAAAATGCCCGCTCCTGGTGTTAAATGCTGTTTTCCATTCGTGGCCCTCCTTAATCCTAACGAGATTGTACGCTCCTCTCAAATCAAGTTTAGTAAAGACTGTAGCTCCCTTGAGGCGGTCAAAGAGTTCCGTAATAAGCGGAATAGGGATCCAGCTTTCCTTCTCCTCGGCATATCACCCTCAATCCAATGGGGCTGCGGAACGGTCTAATCAAGCTCTGGAACAGTTCCTCCGTTGCTATGTCTCAGATCACCACAATAATTGGTCTGAACTGTTACCTTGGGCAGAGTTTGCTCGTAATAGTGCTATTAATGCTTCCTCCAAGATATCCCCGTTCATGGTGAATTATGGGTTTCAACCATCCTTGTTGCCTGATTCATTCATGTCTCAGGGTATTCCGGCTTTGGAGGAGCATCTCCTGCAACTCCGTTCCACGTGGGTGCAGATTCAGGATTGCCTTCATCGTTCTATGCAGCACCAAAAGTTCCAGGCTGATTGTAGGTGTCTGCTCGCACCTTCCTACCAGGTTGGTGAGAGAGTTTGGCTGTCCTCCCGCAACTTGAACCTTCGTGTGCCTTCCAATAAATTGGCTCCCTGTTATGTTGGTCCTATTGACGGGTTAATCCTGTGGCCTACGCTCTTGACCTTCCTCCTGCTATGCGCATCTCCAATGTTTTTCATGTCTCCCTCTTGAAATCATTGGTTTGTAATTGGTTTACCTCTGTGTTGCCTCGTCCTCGTCCTATCTTTGTTGACAACCATGAGGAGTATGAGGTCAGCAGCATTATTGACTCTTGTATGTCCAGGGGCCGTGTACAGTATTTGGTTCACTGGAGAGGCTACAGTCTGGAGGAGCGTTCTTGGGTTCCCTCCTCTGATGTTCATGCTGCCGCCCTCCTCCGTGCCTTCCATGCCCGTTTCCCCAATAAGCCTTTTATCCTCCCGCAGGGGAGGGGTCGTTGAGGGGAGGGTATTGTCAGGGTTTTTTCCCTGTTGTGTTTGCTATGTGCTGCTGGCAGCCATTTTACTCACCTCTCTTCCTGACTATGGTGCATTGTGGAGGATGCTGCTCAATTCCTGCACTTCCTTTTATGGCCAGACTGGTGTGCAACATCCATGTGAGACAGGATGCAGTCTCAGAATTGTGATGTCATCACTTATTATTTAAAGGGCCTCTGTTCAGTATGCTTTGCCTTTGCGTTGTCTCAGACCTGTTTGTGAGAGTTCCTGTGTATTACCTGGCTGCCTGACGTCCTTCCTGGTTCCTGATCTCTGGCTTGTTCCTGACTCTGCTGTTTTCCTTGTTCCTGATTCCGGCTCGTCTGACTATTCGCTTTGGCTCCTGACTTGGCTCGTCTGACTACCAGCTCTGGTTTTGATTCCTGGCTTGTTATTTGACTTGTGAACATTTTATTATTTTGTTCTATTAATAAAGTTGTGATTATTTTTGCACTTCTCGTCTCAGTCTAATTCCTGGCACCCTGACAGTACCAAGATATCATCCAAATAAGGAAACACCACAATACCTCGCTCTCTGATTAGAGAGTAGGGCACCTAGAACCTTTGAAAAGATTCTTGGAGCTGTCGCTAGGCCAAAAGGAAGAGCAACAAATTGGTAATGCTTGTCTAGAAAAGAGAATCTCAGGAACTGAGAGTGATCCGGATGAATCGGAATATGAAGATATGCATCCTGTAAGCTTATTGTGGACATATAATGCCCTTGCTGAACAAAAGGCAGAATAGTCATTATAGTCACCATCTTCAAAGTTGGTACTCTTACATATCGATTCAAAATCTTTAGATTTACCCTTAGTTTTTTTTATCCTGAGGCAAAAAACTCCCTTCCCCCCAGTGACAGTTGAAATTATTGAATCCAACTGAGAACCAAATAATTTATTACCTTGGAAAGAAAGAGATGGCAATCTGGACTTACAAGTCATATCAGCATTCCAAGATTTGAGCCACAAAGCTCTTCTAGCTAAAATAGCTAAAGACATATATCTAACATCAATTTTGATGATATCAAAAATGGCATCACAAATGAGATTATTAGCATCTTGAATCAACTTAACAATGCTAGACAAATCATGATCCGATACTTGTTGCGCTAAAGTTTCCAACCAAAAAGTTGAAGCAACTGCAACATCAGCCAAAGAAATTGCAGGCCTAAGAGGATGACCTGGATATAAATAAGCCTTCCTTAGATAAGATTCAAGTTTCCTATCTAAAGGATCTTTAAAAGAAGTACTATCTTCCGTAGTAATAGTAGTACATTTAGCAAGAGTGGAAATAGCTCCATCAACTTTGGGGATCTTTTCCCAAAACTCCAATCTAACTGCTGGCAAAGGATACAATTTTTTAAACCTTGATGAAGGAATAAAAGAAGTACCAGGCCTATTCCATTCTTTAGAAATCATATCAGAAATAGCATCAGGAACTGAAAAAACCTCTGGAATAACCACAGGAGGTTTATAAACAGAATATAAACGTTTACTAGTTATAATATCAAGAGGACTAGTTTCCTCCATATCTAATGTAATCAGCACTTCTTTTAATAAAGAACAAATATACTCCATTTTAAATAAATAAGAGGATTTGTCAGTGTCAATATCTGAGGCAGGATCTTCTGAATCAGATAGATTCTCATCAGAGAAGGATAAATCAGTATATTGCCGGTCAGTTGAAATTTCATCAACTCTATGAGAAGTTTTAAAAGACCTTTTACATTTATTAGAAGGCGGAATGGCAGACAAAACCTTCTGAATAGAATCAGAAATAAATTATTTTAAATTTACTGGTATATATTGTGCATTAGATGTTGAGGTAACAGCAACAGGTAATGAACTGCTAATGATAGATACATTTTCTGCATGTAAATGTTTATCATGACAACTATTACAAACCACAGCTGGAGGTATAATCTCCACAAGTTTACAACAAATGCACTTAGCTTTGGTAGAACTGTTATCAGGCAGCAATGATCCAACAGTAAATTCTGAGACAGGATCAGATTGAGACATCTTGCAAAAGTAAGGGGAAAAAAACAACATATAAAGCAAAATGATCAATTTCCTTAAATGGCAGTTTCAGGAATGGGAAAAATGCAAACAGCATAGCCCTTTGACATAGAAAAAGGCAAGAGGCAAATAGGAATGGGGTCTTAAATAATGAAAATATTTGGCGCCAATATGACGCACAACAAACAGAAAATATTTTTTTGCGCCAAAAACGTCAGAAAACGACACTTGCGTCATAGAAAATGATGAATTTGCATCAACGTAAACAGAGAACCTATGAAATAGATCCCCGTGAGGAAAACCATTGCATTCAATAGATGATACTCCCTTCACATCCCTCTGACATTCACTTTACTCTGAGAGGAATCGGGCTTAAAAAATGCTGAGAAGCGCATATCAACGTAGAAATCTTAGCACAAACTTACTTCACCACCTCCATAGGAGGCAAAGTTTGTAAAACTGAATTGTGGGTGTGGTGAGGGGTGTAATTTATAGGCTTTTTGAGGTTTGGGAAACTTTGTCCCTCCTGGTAGGATTGTATATACCATACGTCACTAGCTCATGGACTCTTGCCAATTACATGAAAGAAATACATTGTTCTTTATGTAACAGCTGTGATTTAAACTCTAACAGTTCTGCCTTAAGGGATGCAACAACATTTTCTCTTTGCATTTCCTTTTCTTCCATAGAGCTTACTAATTGCTCTCTAAATATACACCTCTCCTCACATTCTTCAAGCCTTTCTTCCAGTTCACTATTCAGTTCAGTGAGCCTGTCAACTTCCTCACTCAGCACATCACATTCACATTTGTTTTCCATGACAGAAGTAGATGCAAGTTATAGACTGCTCAAGTTTATCCAATTGCTCTCTAAGCTGCACTCTCTCTGTGTACCATTCAAACTCCTTTTTCTCAGCAATTTCTTTCATTCTAAGCAACATAGATAAAACATTGCTAAGCTTTTCTTTTTTTCTGATTTTTTAGACAAAATCCTATGCTTGGATTTATTATTTTGCTGTTCACTCTGAACAAAAATATATTTAAACTGAAGAGTTAAAAATCTGCACATGTTTTTTATGTGGCAGAGGCATACTTCTTAATGAAGCGTCTAGAGGCTGTTATTTCTGCTAAAGGAGGCTCTACTAAATATTGATGCAATATTTCTGTTGGGGTGCCCAAATTTATGCTCCTGTCTAATTTAGTTTTGGTGCATACTGCACCCTTTTCTGTTGATCCAATAAACCTCAATTCACTACTGAAATATTACTGTGTCCTTCAGTTATTTAGCTATTGAGATTTTTTAGGAGGTCGCTTACAGCGTTTAGGTGTTTACTCTGTTAATTTAGAAGTTACAAACCTCGTATTATATATGAGATAAATAATCTTAAAGATACATACAGACAAGGGACCTAATATAATGATTGCTATGTTTAATATATACTGTGTATGATTTCAGACACAATTTTAACAGTTTAGAAATAACTGTATCCAATGTACTAATTGTATTAATTGTATCAAAGCTTGAAACCAAAAAATAACAATATTTGCATGAGCGTATAAATAGGTCTAGATGACATTGTATAGGTATTTTTGTAATTAACTAATTAAATTAAAGGTTTTATCCTCTATTTGTATTTTGGAGCTTTATTAGTAGAGGCACATGGTAATGAAACTTTGTTATTTGGTCTAAATATCAACTGGTTTAACTCACTAATGTGTTTCAAATATTAGTTACTATTTCACAAATGTGTTTAAAGTAATAGTCATTATTGCACTATTTGAGATCATAATTGAATCAATCTTTACATTAAGATAAGAAACTATATTTAAGGTTTATATTTGGGTGTATTTTGTAACCATTATTTGGAAAATAAATCACATAGACCTCCAATCTGTACTATTTAAAAGAGAGTCTGAAATTATACACAGTATATATTAAACATAGCAATCAATATATAAGGTCCCTTGTCTGTATGTATCTTTAAGATTATTTATCTCATATATAATACAAGGTTTGTAACTTCTTAATTAACAAAGTAAACACCTAAACGCTGTAAGCGACCTCCTAAAAAATCTCAATTGTTAGCTTAATATAAAAACAACTATCTAGGAAGGATATAGTTAACCAAGAGTGGCTTGTTTTTAGATAAAGGTCAGCGCTTCACTCCATACATATAAAAAACATTCTTCAGTTATTTGATTGCTGATTCAAACACCCAATTATTTATAAATGAAAATCATGGAAATTGTCAGGGGTGCCTAAACTTTTGCATACAACTGTGTATATACAGGGCTCAAAATTTCAATCCTAAGCTACTAGCCAGGACATAATGTTACTCGTCACTTCAAATCCCACTCACACCACACCCACTACTTCACCCCCTCTTTGCATATATTTAGCTATTGTGAAACATTTTGTAATATTGTTTTTATTTTTTACCATAACAAATTAAATAATGCGACATACAGTAATAAATTAAGAAAAATACGTTCATAGCCGTAGATAGGCCCCTTTATCTTCTCGTTACACTCTTTCTTTCCCCTAAAACAGTTTTATCCCAAAGCCCAAACTGTGTGTTTGTAAGTGCTGCAATAGGAGTGTGCATTCTGCAAATACAATGTGCCAACTTTGCTATTTAGAACATGCCATTAGACTTCAGACTCAACACTCACTAACTAAATTTCACTTGCCACACTTAAATTTCCTCTCGCCAATGGCTAGTGGGATAGTGGAAATTTTGAGCCCTATTGGATATCTGTTTATATGTGTGTACTGGAAATAGGGTCTTTTATACCATTCTTATGTTGTGTATGTCTACTATATATCAGTTTACACATTGGTTCTTTATATATATATATATATATATATATTTCTTTCATGTAATTAGCAAGAGTCCATGTGCTAGTGACGTATGGGATATACATTCCTACCAGGAGGGGCAAAGTTTCCCAAACCTTAAAATGCCTATAAATACACCCCTCACCACACCCACAATTCAGTTTTACAAACTTTGCCTCCCATGGAGGTGGTGAAGTAAGTTTGTGCTAGATTCTACGTTGATATACGCTTCGCAGCAGGCTGAAGCCCGGTTTTCCTCTCAGAGTTCAGTGAATGTCAGAGGGATGTGAAGAGAGTATTGCCTATTTGAATACAATGGTCTTCCTCTAGGGGATCTATTTCATAGGTTCTCT
This sequence comes from Bombina bombina, assembly GCF_027579735.1. Lineage (NCBI taxonomy): Eukaryota > Metazoa > Chordata > Amphibia > Anura > Bombinatoridae > Bombina > Bombina bombina. The sequence goes on from NC_069499.1 coordinate 834,037,190, forward strand.
GTTATCGGTCGTAGAGATTTCTTCTCCTACCTCCCTTTTCAGATCGACAATATACTCTTATATACCATTACCTCTACTGATTCTCGTTTCAGTACTGGTTTGGCTATCTACTATATGTAGATGAGTGTCTTGGGGTAAGTAAATCTTATTTCTATTTATGACACTCAAAGCTATGGTTGGGCACTTTATATATAAAGTTCTAAATATATGTTTTAAACTTATATTTGCCATGATTCAGGTTAATCAGTATTCCTTCTTTCAGACTGTCAGTTTCATTATTTTGGGAAATGCATATGAATTAATATTTTTTCTTACCTTCAAAAATTTTCAAATTGACTTTTTTCCTTGCGGTCTGTTAGGCTCGCGGGGGCAGAAAATGCTTCAATTTATTGCGTCATTCTTGGCACAAACTTTTTTGGCACAAAATTTCGTCATTTCCGGCGCCATAGTTGACGCCGGAAGTTTACACATGGTTGAGTCATTTTTTGACGCATGTGTGTTACAGACGTTTTTTTTGCGCCACAAAATGTGGGCGTCATACTTGGCGCCAAAAAATGTGGGCGTCATACTTGCCGCCATTTTTTCACATTATTTCAGTCTCACTTTTTTGTTGCTTCTGGTTGCTAGAGGCTTGTTTGTTTTGCATTTTTTCCCATTCCTGAAACTGTCATTTAAGGAATTTGATAATTTTACTTTATATGTTGTTTTTTTCTATTACATATTGCAAGATATTTCAAAAGCTGTTCCTGTATCAGAAAATACTGAGGGATTCCTGATGACTGATATCAGTCCTACCAAAGCTAAGTTCATTTATTTTAATGTTATGAATGTTTATATTTAGCTATGGTTTGTAATAAGTTTTTATGATAAACTTTTTCATGTAGAGTCCATTAGTATTTATGCATTATCTATTGCTATTCTTTTTACATCGTATGTACAAGATATATTTAGGAATTTATAAGAATATTTTTCTGATTCTAGTATAAAGGCTTTGTCTGCTATCCCGCCTTCTAATAAAATTTTTAGGTCTTTTTTAAAATTCTCATTTTAGTTGATGAAGTTTCAAATGACCAACAACATACTGAATTATCCTTCTCTGATGGTGTATTTTCTCATTCAGAATATTCTTCATCAGATACTGACACTAACAAATCTACTTTTTTATTTTTAAATAGAGTACATTCGTTTTTTGTTGAAAAGGTGTTGATTATTTTGGATATTGAAGTAACTAGTTCTTTCTTTCATGTAATTAGCAAGAGTCCATGAGCTAGTGACGTATGGGATATACATTCCTACAAGGAGGGGCAAAGTTTCCCAAACCTCAAAATGCCTATAAATACACCCCTCACCACACCCACAATTCAGTATTACAAACTTTGCCTCCCGTGGAGGTGGTGAAGTAAGTTTGTGCTAGATTCTACGTTGATATGCGCTTCGCAGCAGGCTGGAGCCCGGTTTTTCTCTCAGTGTGCAGTGAATGTCAGAGGGATGTGAAGAGAGTATTGCCTATTTGAATTCAATGGTCTCCTTCTACGGGATCTATTTCATAGGTTCTCTGTTATCGGTCGTAGAGATTCATCTCTTACCTCCCTTTTCAGATCGACGATATACTCTTATGTACCATTACCTCTACTGATTCTCGTTTCAGTACTGGTTTGGCTATCTACTATATGTAGATGAGTGTCCTGGGGTAAGTAAGTCTTATTTTCTGTGACACTCTAAGCTATGGTTGGGCACTTTATTTATAAAGTTCTAAATATATGTCTTTAAACTTATATTTGCCATGATTCAGGATGATCAGTATTCCTTATTTCAGACAGTCAGTTTCATTATTTGGGATAATGCATATGAATAATCATTTTTTTCTTACCTAAAAAAATAGTTTCAATTGACTTTTTTCCCTGTGGGCTGTTAGGCTCGCGGGGGCTGAAAATGCTTCAATTTATTGCGTCATTCTTGGCGCAGACTTTTTTGGCGCAAAAAATTCTGTTTGCGCCATTTTTTTGACGTTTTGCGCCAAAAATGTCGGCGTCACCGGATGTGGCGTCTTTTTTGGTGCTAAAAAATGTGGGCATCATTCTTGTCTCCACCTTTTTTTCACATTATTTCAGTCTCTTTCTTCATTGCTTCTGGTTGCTAGAGGCTTGTTCATTGGCATTTTTTTCCCATTCCTGAAACTGTCATTTAAGGAATTTGATAAATTTTGCTTTATATGTTGTTTTTTCTTTTACATATTGCAAGATGTCTCACATTGACCCTGGATCAGAATCTACTTCTGGAAAGACGCTGCCTGATGCTGGTTCTACCAAAGTTAAGTGCATTTGTTGTAAACTTGTGGTAACTGTTCCTCCGGTTGTAGTTTGTGATGAATGTCATGATAAGCTTGCTAATACAGATTGTATTTCCATTAGTAATATACCATTACCTGTTGCTGTTCCTTCAACATCTAATACTCAGGATGTTCCTGTTAATATAAAAGAATTTGTTTCTAAATCTATTAGGAAGGCTATGTCTGTTATTCCTCCTTCCAGTAAACGTAAAAGGTCTTTTAAAACTTCTCATTTTTCAGATGAATTTTTAAATGACCGTCATCATTCTGATTTGTCTGTTTCTGATGAGGATATTTGTGGTTCAGAGGATTCTGTCTCAGATATTGACAATGATAAATCTTCATATTTATTTAAAATGGAATTTATTCGCTCTTTACTTAAAGAAGTTTTAATCGCATTAGAGATGGAGGATTCTAGTCCTCTTGATACTAAATCTACTAAGCGTTTAAATTCGGTTTTTAAACATAGAAACATAGATATTGACGGCAGATAAGAGCCATAGGCCCAGCAAGTCTGCCCGACCTTACCTAACAGTATAAACTTATCTAGTTCGTAGGATAGCCCTATGCTTGTCCCATGCATTTTTAAAGTCCCCCACAGTGTTTGTTGCTACTACCTCTTGAGGAAGTTTATTCCATAAATCAATCACTCTTTCTGTAAAGAAGTGCTTCCTCAAATTACTTCTGAATCTACTACCCTTTAGCTTGAGCTCATGACCCCTTGTTCTTGAATTTTCCATTTTATGTAAAATACCCACAGCCTCAGTTTTACTAAACCCTTTAATGTACTTGAAAGTTGCTATCATATCACCTCTTTCCCTTCTCTCCTCTAAGCTATACATATTTAGGTCATTGAGCCTATCCTGGTAAGTTTTATTTTTTAGACCATGTACCATTTTGGTAGCCCTCCTTTGCACAGATTCAAGTTTGTTAATATCCTTCTGAAGATATGGTCTCCAGAACTGCACACAATACTCAAGATGAGGCCTAACTAATGATCTATAAAGTGGCATAAGAACCTTACTATTTCTGCTGCAAATACCTCTACCAATACATCCAAGCATTCTGCTAGCCTTACTCGCTGCATTACTACATTGTTTACTAAGTTTTAAATCATCTGAAATAATAATTCCCAAGTCCTGTTCCTCGTCTGTAACAGTCAGTAAAGTGTCATTGAGTCTGTAATTAACATTTGGATTTTTCTTCCCTAAATGCATTATTTTACACTTTGCTGTGTTAAACTTTAGACCCCAGTCATTTGTCCAATCCTCCAATTGTTGTATATCACTTCTCATTTTGTCTACCCCCCCTGGAACATCCACTCTGTTGCAAATTTTTGTATCATCTGCAAAGAGACATACTTTCCCCTGTAGCCCTTTGCTGATATCGCAGATAAATATGTTAAACAAAACAGGCCCCAGAACTGACCCCTGAGGAACACCACTAGTAACAGCCCCCTCTGCTGAATGAACTCCATTTACTAAGACACTTTGTTTTCTGTCCTTAAGCCAGCATTCCACCCAGTTCACAATTTTTGAATCTAGACCAAGGAGATATAGTTTGTGAATAAGTTTATTGTGTGGGACGGTGTCAAATGCTTTGCTGAAATCTAGATATGCTACATCAACTGCTCCTCCCTTGTCTAATACTTTTGTTACATAATCAAAGAAGTCAATTAGATTAGTCTGACATGATCTCCCTGAAGTAAAACCATGCTGATTTTGGTCCTCTAAATTGTTTGTCTTTATTTAAACCTCCTATAGTTATTCCAGAAGTTTTTCCTGTCCCTGATGCTATTTCTGAAGTAATTTCTAGGGAATGGAATAATCTGGGTACTTCATTTACTCCTTCTCAAAGGTTTAAGAAATTGTATCCTGTGCCATCTGACAGATTAGAGTTTTGGGACAAAATCCCTAAAGTTGAGTTTTGGGACAAAATCCCTAAAGTTGATGGGGCTATCTCTACTCTTGCTAAACGTACTACTATTCCTACAGCAGATAGTACTTCCTTTAAGGATCCTTTAGATAGGAAGATTGAATCCTTTCTCAGGAAAGCTTATTTATGTTCAGATAATCTTCTTAGGCCTGCTATTTCTTTGGCTGATGTTGCCGCCGCTTCCACTTTTTGGTTGGAGGCTTTAGCACAACAAGTATCAGACCATAATGCTCATAGCATTGTTAAACTTCTTCAACATGCTAATAACTTTATTTGTGATGCCATCTTTGATATCATTAGAGTTGATGTCGGGTATATGTCTATTGCTATTTTAGCTAGAAGAGCTTTATGGCTTAAAACTTGGAATGCAGATATCTCTTCTAAGTCAACTTTGCTTTCTCTTTCTTTCCAAGGTAATAAATTATTTGGTTCCCAGTTGGATTCTATTATTTCAACTGTTACCGGGGGGAAAGGAACTTTTTTGCCTCAGGACAAAAAATCTAAAGGTAAATATAGGGCTGCTAATCGTTTTCGTTCCTTTCGTCAGAATAAAGAACAGAAGCCTGACCCTTCCCCTAAAGGAACGGTTTCTGTTTGGAAACCTTCTCCAATCTGGAATAAATCCAAGCCTTTTAGAAAGTCAAAACCAGCTCCCAAGTCCACATGAAGGTGCGGCCCTCATTCCAGCACAGCTGGTAGGGGGCAGGTTACAATTTCTCCAACATAGGTGTGTCCGGTCCACGGCGTCATCCTTACTTGTGGGATATTCTCTTCCCCAACAGGAAATGGCAAAGAGCCCAGCAAAGCTGGCCACATGATCCCTCCTAGGCTCCGCCTACCCCAGTCATTCTCTTTGCCGTTGTACAGGCAACATCTCCACGGAGATGGCTTAGAGTTTTTTAGTGTTTAACTGTAGTTTTTATTATTCAATCAAGAGTTTGTTATTTTAAAATAGTGCTGGTATGTACTATTTACTCAGAAACAGAAAAGAGATGAAGATTTCTGTTTGTATGAGGAAAATGATTTTAGCACCGTAACTAAAATCCATGGCTGTTCCACACAGGACTGTTGAGAGCAATTAACTTCAGTTGGGGGAACAGTGTGCAGTCTCTTGCTGCTTGAGGTATGACACATTCTAACAAGACGATGTAATGCTGGAAGCTGTCATTTTTCCCTATGGGATCCGGTAAGCCATGTTTATTACGATGGTAAATAAGGGCTTCACAAGGGCTTATTAAGATTGTAGACTTTTCTGGGCTAAATCGATTCAGTTTTAAAACATATTTAGCCTTGAGGAATCATTTTATCTGGGTATATTGATATTATAATATCGGCAGGCACTGTATTAGACACCTTATTTCTCTGGGGCTTTCCCAAAGCATAAGCAGAGCCTCATTTTCGCGCCGGTGTGGCGCACTTGTTTTTGAGAGGCATGGCATGCAGTCGCATGTGAGAGGAGCTCTGATACTTAGAAAAGACTTTCTGAAGCGTCATTTGGTATCGTATTCCCCTTTGGGTTTGGTTGGGTCTCAGCAAAGCAGATACCAGGGACTGTAAAGGGGTTAAAGTGTTAAAACGGCTCCGGTTCCGTTATTTTAAGGGTTAAAGCTTCCAAATTTGGTGTGCAATACTTTTAAGGCTTTAAGACACTGTGGTGAAAATTTGGTGAATTTTGTACAATTCCTTCATGTTTTTTCGCAATTGCAGTAATAAAGTGTGTTCAGTTTAAATTTAAAGTGACAGTAACGGTTTTATTTTAAAACGTTTTTTGTACTTTATTATCAAGTTTATGCCTGTTTAACATGTCTGAACTACCAGATAGACTGTGTTCTGAATGTGGGGAAGCCAGAATTCCTGTTCATTTAAATAAATGTGATTTATGTGATAATGACAATGATGCCCAAGATGATTCCTCAAGTGAGGGGAGTAAGCATGGTACTGCATCATTCCCTCCTTCGTCTACACGAGTCTTGCCCACTCAGGAGGCCCCTAGTACATCTAGCGCGCCAATACTCCTTACTATGCAACAATTAACGGCTGTAATGGATAATTCTGTCAAAAACATTTTAGCCAAATTGAACCCTTGTCAGCGTAAGCGTGGCTGCTCTGTTTTAGTTTCTGAAGAGCATGACGACGCTGATATTAATATCTCTGAAGGGCCCCTAACCCAATCTGAGGGGGCCAGGGAGGTTTTGTCTGAGGGAGAAATTACTGATTCAGGGAACATTTCTCAACAGGCTGAACCTGATGTAATTGCCTTTAAATTTAAGTTGGAACATCTCCGCATTCTGCTTAAGGAGGTATTATCCACTCTGGATGATTGTGAAAAGTTGGTCATCCCAGAGAAACTATGTAAAATGGACAAGTTCCTAGAGGTGCCGGAGCTCCCAGAAGCTTTTCCTATACCCAAGCGGGTGGCGGACATTGTTAATAAAGAATGGGAAAGGCCCGGTATTCCTTTCGTCCCTCCCCCCATATTTAAAAAATTGTTTCCTATGGTCGACCCCAGAAAGGACTTATGGCAGACAGTCCCCAAGGTCGAGGGAGCGGTTTCTACTTTAAACAAACGCACCACTATACCCATAGAGGATAGTTGTGCTTTCAAAGATCCTATGGATAAAAAATTAGAAGGTTTGCTTAAAAAGATGTTTGTTCAGCAGGGTTACCTTCTACAACCAATTTCATGCATTGTCCCTGTCACTACAGCCGCATGTTTCTGGTTTGATGAGCTGATAAAGGCGCTCGACAGTGATTCTCCTCCTTATGAGGAGATTATGGACAGAATCAATGCTCTCAAATTGGCTAATTCTTTCACCCTAGACGCCACTTTGCAATTGGCTAGGTTAGCGGCTAAGAATTCTGGGTTTGCTATTGTGGCGCGCAGAGCGCTTTGGTTGAAATCTTGGTCGGCTGATGCGTCTTCCAAGAACAAGCTACTAAACATTCCTTTCAAGGGGAAAACGCTGTTTGGCCCTGACTTGAAAGAGATTATCTCGGATATCACTGGGGGTAAGGGCCACGCCCTTCCTCAGGATCGGCCTTTCAAGGCGAAAAACAGACCTAATTTTCGTCCCTTTCGTAAAAACGGACCAGCCCAAAGTGCTACGTCCTCTAAGCAAGAGGGTAATACTTCTCAAGCCAAGCCAGCTTGGAGACCAATGCAAGGCTGGAACAAGGGAAAGCAGGCCAAGAAGCCTGCCACTGCTACCAAGACAGCATGAAATATTGGCCCCCGATCCGGGACCGGATCTGGTGGGGGGCAGACTCTCTCTCTTCGCTCAGGCTTGGGCAAGAGATGTTCTGGATCCTTGGGCGCTAGAAATAGTCTCCCAGGGTTATCTTCTGGAATTCAAGGGACTTCCCCCAAGGGGGAGGTTCCACAGGTCTCAGTTGTCTTCAGACCACATAAAAAGACAGGCGTTCTTACATTGTGTAGAAGACCTGTTAAAAATGGGAGTGATTCATCCTGTTCCACTAAGAGAACAAGGGATGGGGTTCTACTCCAATCTGTTCATAGTTCCCAAAAAAGAGGGAACGTTCAGACCAATCTTAGATCTCAAGATCTTAAACAAGTTTCTCAAGGTTCCATCTTTCAAGATGGAAACCATTCGAACTATTCTTCCTTCCATCCAGGAGGGTCAATTCATGACCACGGTGGATTTAAAGGATGCGTATCTACATATTCCTATCCACAAGGAACATCATCGGTTCCTAAGGTTTGCATTCCTGGACAAACATTACCAGTTCGTGGCGCTTCCTTTCGGATTAGCCACTGCTCCAAGGATTTTCACAAAGGTACTAGGGTCCCTTCTAGCGGTGCTAAGACCAAGGGGCATTGCAGTAGTACCTTACCTGGACGACATTCTGATTCAAGCGTCGTCCCTTCCTCAAGCAAAGGCTCACACGGACATTGTCCTGGCCTTTCTCAGATCTCACGGCTGGAAAGTGAACGTGGAAAAGAGTTCTCTATCCCCGTCAACAAGGGTTCCCTTCTTGGGAACAATTATAGACTCCTTAGAAATGAGGATCTTTCTAACAGAGGATACAAGTAAATCAGAGGACCAGAGACTCACTCCGTTGGTGGCTGTCCCTGGACAATCTGTCTCAAGGGATGACGTTCCGCAGACCAGAGTGGGTCATTGTCACGACCGACGCCAGTCTGATGGGCTGGGGCGCGGTCTGGGGACCCCTGAAAGCTCAGGGTCTTTGGTCTCGGGAAGAATCTCTTCTACCGATAAATATTCTGGAACTGAGAGCGATATTCAATGCTCTCAAGGCCTGGCCTCGGCTAGCGAGGACCAAGTTCATACGGTTTCAATCAGACAACATGACAACTGTTGCGTACATCAACCATCAGGGGGGAACAAGGAGTTCCCTAGCGATGGAAGAAGTGACCAAAATCATTCTATGGGCGGAGTCTCACTCCTGCCACCTGTCTGCTATCCACATCCCAGGAGTGGAAAATTGGGAAGCGGATTTTCTGAGTCGTCAGACATTGCATCCGGGGGAGTGGGAACTCCATCCGGAAATCTTTGCCCAAGTCACTCACCTGTGGGGCATTCCAGACATGGATCTGATGGCCTCTCGTCAGAACTTCAAAGTTCCTTGCTACGGGGCCAGATCCAGGGATCCCAAGGCGGCTCTAGTGGATGCACTAGTAGCACCTTGGACCTTCAAACTAGCTTATGTGTTCCCGCCATTTCCTCTCATACCCAGGCTGGTAGCCAGGATCAATCAGGAGAGGGCGTCGGTGATCTTGATAGCTCCTGCGTGGCCACGCAGGACTTGGTATGCAGATCTGGTGAATATGTCATCGGCTCCACCTTGGAAGCTACCTTTGAGACGAGACCTTCTTGTTCAGGGTCCGTTCGAACATCCGAATCTGGTTTCACTCCAGCTGACTGCTTGGAGATTGAACGCTTGATTTTATCGAAGCGAGGATTCTCAGATTCTGTTATTGATACTCTTGTTCAGGCCAGAAAGCCTGTTACTAGAAAGATTTACCACAAAATTTGGAAAAAATATATCTGTTGGTGTGAATCTAAAGGATTTTCTTGGGACAAGGTTAAGATTCCTAGGATTCTATCCTTCCTTCAAGAAGGATTGGAAAAAGGATTATCTGCAAGTTCCCTGAAGGGACAGATTTCTGCCTTGTCGGTATTACTTCACAAAAAGCTGGCAGCTGTGCCAGATGTTCAAGCCTTTGTTCAGGCTCTGGTTAGAATCAAGCCTGTTTACAAACCTTTGACTCCTCCTTGGAGTCTCAATTTAGTTCTTTCAGTTCTTCAGGGGGTTCCGTTTGAACCCTTACATTCCGTTGATATTAAGTTATTATCTTGGAAAGTTTTGTTTTTAGTTGCGATTTCTTCTGCTAGAAGAGTCTCAGAATTATCTGCTCTGCAGTGTTCTCCTCCTTATCTGGTGTTCCATGCAGATAAGGTGGTTTTACGTACTAAACCTGGTTTTCTTCCAAAAGTTGTTTCTAACAAAAACATTAACCAGGAGATTATCGTACCTTCTCTGTGTCCAAAACCAGTTTCAAAGAAGGAACGTTTGTTGCACAATTTGGATGTTGTTCGCGCTCTAAAATTCTATTTAGATGCTACAAAGGATTTTAGACAAACATCTTCCTTGTTTGTTGTTTATTCAGGTAAAAGGAGAGGCCAAAAAGCAACTTCTACCTCTCTCTCTTTTTGGATTAAAAGCATCATCAGATTGGCTTACGAGACTGCCGGACGGCAGCCTCCCGAAAGAATCACAGCTCATTCCACTAGGGCTGTGGCTTCCACATGGGCCTTCAAGAACGAGGCTTCTGTTGATCAGATATGTAGGGCAGCGACTTGGTCTTCTCTGCACACTTTTACCAAATTTTACAAGTTTGATACTTTTGCTTCTTCTGAGGCTATTTTTGGGAGAAAGGTTTTGCAAGCCGTGGTGCCTTCCATTTAGGTGACCTGATTTGCTCCCTCCCTTCATCCGTGTCCTAAAGCTTTGGTATTGGTTCCCACAAGTAAGGATGACGCCGTGGACCGGACACACCTATGTTGGAGAAAACAGAATTTATGTTTACCTGATAAATTTCTTTCTCCAACGGTGTGTCCGGTCCACGGCCCGCCCTGGTTTTTTAATCAGGTCTGATAATTTATTTTCTTTAACTACAGTCACCACGGTACCATATGGTTTCTCCTATGCAAATATTCCTCCTTAACGTCGGTCGAATGACTGGGGTAGGCGGAGCCTAGGAGGGATCATGTGGCCAGCTTTGCTGGGCTCTTTGCCATTTCCTGTTGGGGAAGAGAATATCCCACAAGTAAGGATGACGCCGTGGACCGGACACACCGTTGGAGAAAGAAATTTATCAGGTAAACATAAATTCTGTTTTTTCAAAGACATTTGGATCAATTCGATTCACAGTCATTGGATTCAGAGCATTGTTTCACAAGGGTACAGAATAGGTTTCAAGGTAAGGCCGCCTGCGAAGAGATTTTTTCTCTCTCGCATTCCAATAAATCCAGTGAAGGCTCAGGCATTTCTGAAATGTGTTTCAGATCTCGAGTTGGCTGGAGTAATTGTGCCAGTTCCAGTTCTGGAACAGGGTCTGGGGTTTTACTCAAATCTATTCATTGTACCAAAGAAGGAGAATTCCTTCAGACCAGATCTGGATTTAAAGATATTGAATCGTTATGTAAGGATACCAACATTCAAAATGGTAACTATAAGGACTATTCTGCCTTTTGTTCAGCAAGGGCATTATATGTCCACAATAGATTTACAGGATGCATATCTTCATATTCCGATTCATCCAGATCACTTTCAGTTTCTGAGATTCTCTTTTCTAGACTAGCATTACCAGTTTGTGGCCCTTCCGTTTGGCCTAGCAACAGCTCCAAGGATCTTTTCAAAGGTTCTCGGTGCCCTTCTCTCTGTAATCGGAGAACAGGGTATTGCGGTATTTCCTTATTTGGAAGATATCTTGGTGCTTGCTCAGTCTTCACATTCTGCAGAATCTCATACGAATCAACTTGTGTCGTTTCTTCAAAGACATGGTTGGAGGATCAATTTACCAAAGAGTTCATTGATTCCTCAGACAAAGGTAACCTTTTTGGGTTTTCAAATAGATTCAGTGTCCATGACCTTGTCTCTAACAGAAAAGAGACGTCTGAAATTGGTTTCAGCCTGTCGAAACCTTCAGTCTCAATCATTCCCTTTGGTAGCTTTATGCATGGAAATTCTAGGTCTCATGACTGCAGCATCAGACGCGATCCCCTTTGCTCGTTTCATATGAGACCTCTTCAGCTTTGTATGCTGAACCAATGGTGCAGGGATTATACAAAGATATCACAATTAATATCCTTAAATCCCAATGTACGACACTCTGACGTGGTGGATAGATCACCATTGTTTAGTCCAAGGGGCTTCTTTTGTTCGTCCAACATGGACTGTGATCTCAACAGATGCGAGTCTGTCAGGTTGGGGAGCTGTATGGGGATCTCTGACAGTGCAGGGGGTTTGGGAATCTCAGGAGGCGAGATTACCAATCAACATTTTGGAACTCCGTGCGATTTTCAGAGCTCTTCTGTTCTATCCTCTTCTGAAGAGAGAATCGTTTATTTGTTTTCAGACAGACAATGTCACAACCGTGGCATATGTCAATCATCAGGGTGGGACTCACAGTCCTCAGGCTATGAAAGAAGTATCTCGGATACCTGTATGGGCGGAATCCAGCTCCTGTCTAATCTCTGCGGTTCACATCCCAGGTGTAGACAATTGGGAAGCGGATTATCTCAGTCGCCAGACATTACATCCGGGCGAATGGTCCCTTCACCCAGAGGTATTTCTTCAGATTGTTCAAATCTGGGGACTTCCAGAAATAGATCTGATGGCCTCTCATCTAAACAAGAAACTTCCCAGGTATCTGTCCAGATCCAGGGATCCTCATGCGGAGGCAGTGGACGCGTTGTCGCTTCCTTGGAATTATCATCCTACCTATATCTTTCCGCCTCTAGTTCTTCTTCCAAAAGTGATTTCCAAAATTCTAATGGAACGTTCGTTTGTACTGCTGGTGGCTCCAGCATGGCCTCACAGGTTTTGGTATGCGGATCTCATTCGGATGGTCAGTTGCCAACCTTGGACTCTTCCGTTAAGACCAGACCTTCTATCTCAAGGCCCTTTTTTCCTTCAGGATCTCAAATCATTAAATTTGAAGGTATGGAAATTGAACGCTTGATTCTTAGTCATAGAGGTTTCTCTGACTCAGTAATTAATACTATGTTACAGGTTCGTAAATCTGTGTCTAGGAGGATTTATTATTGAATCTGGAAGACTTACATTTCTTGGTGTTCTTCTCATAAATTCTCCTGGCATTCTTTTAGAATTCCTAGAATTTTACAGTTTCTTCAGGATGGTTTGGATAAAGGTTTGTCTGCAAGTTCTTTGAAAGGACAAATCTCTGCTCTTTCTGTTCTTTTTCACAGAAAGATTGCTAATCTTCCTGATATTCATTGTTTTTTACAGGCTTTGGTTCGTATCAAACTTGTCATTAAATCAATCTCTCCTTCTTGGAGTCTTAATTTGGTTCTGAGGGCTTTACAAGCCCCTCCGTTTGAACCTATGCATTCTCTGGACATTAAATTACTTTCTTGGAAAGTTCTGTTCCTTTTGGCAATCTCTTCTGCTAGAAGAGTTTCTGAGTTATCTGCTCTTTCTTGTGAATCTCCTTTTCTGATTTTTCATCAGGATAAGGCAGTGTTGCGGACTTCATTTAAATTTTTACCTAAGGTTGTGAATTCTAACAACATTAGTAGAGAAATTGTTGTTCCTTCATTGTGTCCTATTCCTACGAATTCAAAGGAGAGATCTTTACATTCTTTGGATGTAGTAAGAGCTTTGAAATATTATGTTGAAGCTACTAAAGATTTTAGAAAGACTTCTAGTCTATTTGTTATCTTTTCTGGGTCCAGAAAAAGTCAGAAGGCCTCCGCCATTTCTTTTGCGTCTTGGTTAAAGTCTTTGATTCATCATGCTTATGTGGAGTCGGGTAAATCCCCGCCTCAAAGGATTATGGCTCATTCTACTAGGTCAGTTTCTACTTCCTGGGCGTTTAGGAATGAAGCTTCTGTTGATCAGATTTGCAAAGCAGCAACTTGGTCTTCTTTGCATACTTTTACTAAATTCTACCATTTTGATGTGTTTTCTTCTACTGAAGCAGTTTTTGGTAGAAAAGTACTTCAGGCAGCTGTTTCAGTTTGATTCTTCTGCTTATAATTTCAGTTTTTTTCATTATTAAGATTAAAACTTTTGTTTTGGGTTGTGGATTATTACTTTTCAGCGGAATTGGCTGTCTTTATTTTATCCCTCCCTCTCTAGTGACTCTTGCGTGGAAGTTCCACATCTTGGGTATTTATTATCCCATACGTCACTAGCTCATGGACTCTTGCTAATTACATGAAAGAAAACATAATTTATGTAAGAACTTACCTGATAAATTCATTTCTTTCATATTAGCAAGAGTCCATGAGGCCCACCCTTTTTTTGTGGTGGTTATGATTTTTTTGTATAAAGCACAATTATTCAAATTCCTTATTTTGATGCTTTCGCTCCTTTCTTATCACCCCATTTCTTGGCTATTCGTTAAACTGAATTGTGGGTGTGGTGAGGGGTGTATTTATAGGCATTTTGAGGTTTGGGAAACTTTGCCCCTCCTGGTAGGAATGTATATCCCATACGTCACTAGCTCATGGACTCTTGCTAATATGAAAGAAATGAATTTATCAGGTAAGTTCTTACATAAATTATGTTTTTGATTAAGACTAGCTAATATTTAAATTCTGCTTATTAACCTTCTGTGGTTTCTTCAGAGGTTTTTTTTTCCAGTTCCTGATACTAGGGAATGGAATAGGCCGGGAATTTCTTTTATTCCTTCTTTAATCTCTACTCTTGCTAACATACTACTATTCCTATAGCAGATAGTATTTATTTTTTTCCTTGGGAAACTTGTATCTTATTTAAGGAAAATTATTTATTTTCAGGTACTTTTCTTAGACCTGTAATTTATTTGGCTGATGTTGCAACTGCTTCAGCTTTCTGGTTGGATTCTTTAGTGCAACAAGTATCGGATTATGATTTGTTTTAGCATTGTTAAGTTGATCAACATGCTAATAATTTCATTTGTGTCGTCATATTTTTGCAAATGAGGTTTAATCTATGTCTTTAGCTATTTTAGCTAGAAGAACTTTATGATTTCAATCTTGGAATGCTAATTTGATTTCTAAATTCCATATTTCTTTTTTTTTTTCCAAGGTAATCAATTATTTGGTTCACAATTGGATTCAATTCTTCAACTGTTACTCTGGGCTGCAAGATTGAGTTCTAAGGCTAAATATTAAGCTTTTTTTCTTACTAAGGAACGGAATTCTAAATTCTTCCCCAAGTAACATGTTTATTATTGGAAGTTTTCTTCATTCAGCCATTTTAAAAATCAAAGTCAGCTCCCCAAATTTGCATTTAGGTGCAGTTCTTATTCCAGCTTAGCTGGTAAGGGACAGGTTAAGACTTTCTTAATAAATTTGTTTGGTTCAATTCGGTCCAAACTTCTTAGATTTGGATACAGAATAGGATTCAGAGTAAAACCGTCTGTGAGAAGTATTTTTTCTCTCTCTAACATATTCCAGCTATTCCAGTAAGGCTCACACTTTCCTGAAGTGTGTTTCAGTCCTATATGTATTGGGTACTTGTGAAGCGCGGCTGATCACCCGTTGGGGCTCAAGGCGCTTCTCAGACCTGGAGTTTTCTGGGGTATTTATACCAGTTCCTTTTTAGGAACAGGATTTGGGGGTTTTATTCAAAACTATTCATTATTTTAAAAATAGAAAATCTTTTTGAATTGTCATATAAGTATACCATCTTTTAGAATGGAGTTTATATGGTCTATTCTGCCTTTTTGGTCAGTAATGGCATTATTTGTTCACAATAGATACAATAGATGCATATCTTCATTTTCTGTTTTCATTCAGATTATTTTCATTTTCTGAGATTCTCTTTTTTTGACAAGCATTACCAATTTGTTGCTTTTCCTTCTGGTCTAGCGACCGCTCTAAGAATCTTTTCAAGGTTCTCAGTGTTTCCTTATTTGGACGGTCTCGTGGTACTTGCTCAGTCTTTTTGTTCTGCGGAATCTCATACGATTCAACTTTTGTTGTTTCTTCAAGACACGGTTAGAGGATCTTTTTATCAAAAGCTCTTTGATTCCTCACCCAAGGGTCACCTTTTTTAGGTTTCCAGATAGATTGTGTCAATGTCTTTGTCTCTAGCAGACAAGTGACAATTTTAGTGGGTTCCGTTTGTCGGAACCTTCAGTCTCTATTATTTCCTTCAGTTGCTATATGCATGGAAGTTTTTGGTATTATGGCTGCAGCATTGTATTCGATTCCCTTTGCTCATTTTCATAAGAAACCTTTCCAGTTTTTTATACTGAATTAATGGTGCAGGGATTCTAGGATATCAATTTTTATATCTTTGAATCCCAATGTTCAACTATCTTTGATTTGGTGCTTAGATCACCATCATATAGTTCTACGGGTCTCTTCGGTTCATTCAACCTGGACCATGATCACTACAGATGCGAGTCTTTTAGGTTGGAAGGCTGTCTGGGGATCTCTGTCAGCACAAGGGGTTTGGAAATCTCAGGAGGCGAGATTACCAATCGATATTTTGGAACTCCGTGCATTTTTCAGAGTTCTTCAGTTTTGGCTTCTTTTTGAAGAAAGAGACGTTTATTGTTTTTAAGACAGACAATGTCACAACTGTGGCGTATGTCAATCATCAGGGTGGGACTCTCAGTCCTTAGGCTGTGAAAGAAGTATCTCGGATACTTGCTTGGGCTAAATCCAGCTCCTGTCTAATTTCTGCGGTCCATTTCCCAGGTATAGACAATTGGGAAACGGATTATCTCTGTCAATCAAGCTTTACATCCGGGAGAATGGTCTTTACCTAGATGTGTTTTTTCAAATTGTTCAGATGTGTGGGCTTCCAGAAACAGATCTGATGGCATCTCATCTAAACAAGGAACTTCCCTCCCAGGGGCCTATTCAGATCCGGGGATCCTCTGGCGGAAGCAGTGTATGCATTGACACTTCCTTGGAGTTATCAATCTGCCTATATTTTTTCGACCTCTGGTTCTTCTTTTTAGAGTGATTTTCAAAATCATCAGGGAGCAATCTTTTGTGTTGCTGGTGGCTCCAGAATGGCCGCACAGGTTTTGGTATATGGTTCTTGTTCGGATGTCCAGTTGCCAATCTTGGTCACTTCCATTTAGGCCAGACCTTATATCTTAACATTCATTTTTTCCATCAGGAACTCAAATTATTAATTTGATGGTATGGAGTTTTAACGCTTAGTACTTAGTCATAGAAGTTCTTTGACTCATTGATTAATACTATGTTGCAGGCTCTTAAATCTGTGTCTAGTAAGATTTATTATCGAGTTTGAAAGATTTTCATCTCTTGATGCTCTTTTCTTTCATGTAATTAGCAAGAGTCCATGAGCTAGTGACGTATGGGATATACATTCCTACCAGGAGGGGCAAAGTTTCCCAAACCTCAAAATGCCTATAAATACACCCCTCACCACACCCACAAATCAGTTTTACAAACTTTGCCTCCTATGGAGGTGGTGAAGTAAGTTTGTGCTAGATTCTACGTTGATATGCGCTCCGCAACAGGTTGGAGCCCGGTTTTCCTCTCAGCATGCAGTGAATGTCAGAGGGATGTGAGGAGAGTAATGCCTATTTGAATGCAATGATCTCCTTCTACGGGGTCTATTTCATAGGTTCTCTGTTATCGGTCGTAGAGATTCATCTCTTACCTCCCTTTTCAGATCGACGATATACTCTTATATATATATACCATTACATCTGCTGATTTTCGTTTCAGTACTGGTTTGGCTTTCTACAACATGTAGACGAGTGTCCTGGGGTAAGTAAGTCTTATTTTCTGTGACACTCTAAGCTATGGTTGGGCGCTTTTTTTATAAAGTTCTAAATATATGTATTCAAACATTTATTTGCCTTAACTCAGGATGTTCAACATTCCTTATTTTCAAACAGTCAGTTTCATATTTGGGATGATGCATTTTAATCAATCATTTTTTCTTACCTTAAAAAATTTGACTTTTTCCCTGTGGGCTGTTAGGCTCGCGGGGGCTGAAAATGCTTCATTTTATTGCGTCATTCTTGGCGCAGACTTTTTTGGCGCAAAAAATCTTTTCTGTTTCCGGCATCATACGTGTCGCCGGAAGTTGCGTCATTTTTTGACGTTCTTTTGCGCCAAAAATGTCGGCGTTCCGGATGTGGCGTCATTTTTGGCGCCAAAAGCATTTAGGCGCCAAATAATGTGGGCGTCTTATTTGGCGCTAAAAAAATATGGGCGTCGCTTTTGTCTCCACATTATTTAAGTCTCATTTTTCATTGCTTCTGGTTGCTAGAAGCTTGTTCTTTGGCATTTTTTTCCATTCCTGAAACTGTCATTTAAGGAATTTGATCAATTTTGCTTTATATGTTGTTTTTTCTCTTACATATTGCAAGATGTCTCATGTTGCATCTGAGCCAGAAGATACTTCAGGAAAATCGCTGCCTGGTGCTGGAACTACCAAAGCTAAGTGTATCTGCTGTAAACTTTTGGTAGCTGTTCCTCCAGCTGTTGTTTGTATTAAATGTCATGACAAACTTGTTAATGCAGAAAATATTTCCTTTAGTAAAATACCATTACCTGTTGCAGTTCCATCAACATCTAATGTTCAGAGTGTTCCTGATAACATAAGAGATTTTGTTTCTGAATCTATTAAGAAGGCTATGTCTGTTATTCCTCCTTCTAGTAAACATAAAAAGTCTTTTAAAACTTCTCTTTATCCAGATGAATTTTTAAATGAACATCATCATTCTGATTCTAATGATTCTTCTGGTTCAGAGTATTCTGTTTCAGAGGTTGATGCTGATAAATCTTCATATTTATTTAAAATGGAATTTATTCGTTCTTTACTTAAAGAAGTCCTAATTGCATTAGAAATTGAGGATTCTGGTCCTCTTGATACTAAATCTAAACGTTTAGACAAGGTCTTTAAATCTCCTGTAGTTATTCCAGAAGTTTTTCCTGTTCCTGGTGCTATTTCTGAAGTAATTTCCAGGGAATGGAATAAATTGGGTAATTCATTTACTCCTTCTAAACGTTTTAAGCAATTATATCCTGTGCCGTCTGACAGATTAGAGTTTTGGGACAAAATCCCTAAAGTTGATGGGGCTATCTCTACCCTTGCTAAACGTACTACTATTCCTACGGCAGATGGTACTTCCTTTAAGGATCCTTTAGATAGGAAAATTGAATCCTTTCTAAGAAAAGCTTATTTGTATTCAGGTAATCTTCTTAGACCTGCTATATCTTTGGCGGATGTTGCTGCAGCTTCAACTTTTTGGTTGGAAACTTTAGCGCAACAAGTAACAGATCATGATTCTCATAACATTATTATTCTTCTTCAACAATCTTTGGATTCAGAACATTATTTCAGAAGGGTACAGAATTGGTTTCAAGATAAGACCTCCTGCAAAGAGATTTTCTTTCCTGTGTCCCAGTAAACCCAGCAAAAGCTCAAGCATTTCTGAAATGTGTTTCAGATCTAGAGTTGGCTGGAGTAATTATGCCAGTTCCAGTTCTGGAACAGGGGCTGGGGTTTTATTCGAATCTCTTCATTGTACCAAAGAAGGAGAATTCCTTCAGACCAGTTCTGGATCTAAAAATATTGAATCATTATGTAAGGATACCAACATTCAAAATGGTAACTGTAAGGACTATCCTGCCTTTTGTTCAGCAAGGGCATTATATGTCTACAATAGATTTACAGGATGCATATCTGCATATTCCGATTCATCCAGCGCACTATCAGTTTCTGAGATTCTCTTTCCTAGACAAGCATTACCAGTTTGTGGCTCTGCCGTTTGGCCTAGCAACAGCTCCAAGAATTTTTACAAAAGTTCTCGGTGCCCTTCTATCTGTAATCAGAGAACAGGGTATTGTGGTATTTCCTTATTTGGACGATATCTTGGTACTTGCTCAGTCTTCACATTTAGCAGAATTTCATACGAATCGACTTTTGTTGTTTCTTCAAAATCATGGTTGGAGGATCAATTCACTAAAAAGTTCATTGATTCCTCAGACAAGGGTAACCTTTTTGGGTTTCCAGATAGATTCAGTGTCCATGACTCTGTCTTTGACAGACAAGAGACGTCTAAAATTGATTTCAGCTTGTCGAAACCTTCAGTCACAATCATTCCCTTTGGTAGCCTTATGCATGGAAATTCTAGGTCTTATGACTGCTGCATCGGACGCGATCCCCTTTGCTCGTTTTCACATGCGACCTCTTCAACTCTGTATGCTGAACCAATGGTGCAGGGATTACACAAAGATATCTCAATTAATATATTTAAAACCGATTGTACGACACTCTCTGATGTGGTGGACAGATCACCATCGTTTAGTTCAGGGGGCTTCTTTTGTTCTTCCGACCTGGACTGTAATTTCAACAGATGCAAGTCTTACAGGTTGGGGAGCTGTGTGGGGGTCTCTGACAGCACAAGGGGTTTGGGAATCTCTGGAGGTGAGATTACCGATCAATATTTTGGAACTCCGTGCAATTTTCAGAGCTCTTCAGTCTTGGCCTCTTCTGAAGAGAGAATCGTTCATTTGTTTTCAGACAGACAATGTCACAACTGTGGCATACATCAATCATCAAGGAGGGACTCACAGTCCTCTGGCTATGAAAGAAGTATCTCGAATTCTGGTTTGGGCGGAATCCAGCTCCTGTCTAATCTCTGCGGTTCATATTCCAGGAATAGACAATTGGGAAGCGGATTATCTCAGTCGCCAAACGTTGCATCCGGGCGAATGGTCTCTTCACCCAGAGGTATTTCTTCAGATTGTTCAAATGTGGGAACTTCCAGAAATAGATCTGATGGCTTCTCATCTAAACAAGAAACTTCCCAGGTATCTGTCCAGATCCCGGGATCCTCAGGCGGAGGCAGTGGATGCATTATCACTTCCTTGGAAGTATCATCCTGCCTATATCTTTCCGCCTCTAGTTCTTCTTCCAAGAGTAATCTCCAAGATTCTGAAGGAATGCTCGTTTGTTCTGCTGGTAGCTCCAGCATGGCCTCACAGGTTTTGGTATGCGGATCTTGTCCGGATGGCCTCTTGCCAACCGTGGACTCTTCCGTTAAGACCAGACCTTCTGTCGCAAGGTCCTTTTTTCCATCAGGATCTCAAATCCTTAAATTTAAAGGTATGGAGATTGAACGCTTGATTCTTGGTCAAAGAGGTTTCTCTGACTCTGTGATTAATACTATGTTACAGGCTCGTAAATCTGTATCTAGAGAGATATATTATAGAGTCTGGAAGACTTATATTTCTTGGTGTCTTTCTCATCATTTTTCCTGGCATTCTTTTAGAATTCCGAGAATTTTACAGTTTCTTCAGGATGGTTTAGATAAAGGTTTGTCCGCAAGTTCCTTGAAAGGTCAAATCTCTGCTCTTTCTGTTCTTTTTCACAGAAAGATTGCTAAGCTTCCTGATATTCATTGTTTTTTACAAGCCTTGGTTCGTATAAAACCTGTCATTAAGTCAATTTCTCCTCCTTGGAGTTTGAATTTGGTTCTGGGGGCTCTTCAAGCTCCTCCGTTTGAACCTATGCATTCATTGGACATTAAATTACTTTCTTGGAAAGTTTTGTTCCTTTTGGCCATCTCTTCTGCCAGAAGAGTCTCTGAATTGTCTGCTCTTTCTTGTGAGTCTCCTTTTCTGATTTTTCATCAGGATAAGGCAGTGTTGCGAACTTCTTTTGAATTTTTACCTAAGGTTGTGAATTCCAACAACATTAGTAGAGAAATTGTAGTTCCTTCATTATGCCCTAATCCTAAGAATTCTAAGGAGAAATCATTGCATTCTTTGGATGTTGTTAGAGCTTTGAAATATTATGTTGAAGCTACTAAGAATTTCCGAAAGACTTCTAGTCTATTTGTCATCTTTTCCGGTTCTAGAAAAGGCCAGAAAGCTTCTGCCATTTCTTTGGCATCTTGGTTGAAATCTTTAATTCATCATGCCTATGTTGAGTCGGGTAAAACTCCGCCACAGAGGATTACAGCTCATTCGACTAGGTCAGTTTCTACTTCCTGGGCGTTTAGGAATGAAGCTTCGGTTGATCAGATTTGCAAAGCAACAACTTGGTCTTCTTTGCATACTTTTACTAAATTCTACCATTTTTATGTGTTTTCTTCTTCTGAAGCAGTTTTTGGTAGAAAAGTACTTCAGGCAGCTGTTTCAGTTTGAATCTTCTGCTTATGTTTTCATTTAAACTTTATTTTGGGTGTGGATTATTTTCAGCAGGAATTGGCTGTCTTTATTTTTTCCCTCCCTCTCTAGTGACTCTTGCGTTGAAAGATCCACATCTTGGGTAGTCATTATCCCATACGTCACTAGCTCATGTACTCTTGCTAATTACATGAAAGAAAACATAATTTATGTAAGAACTTACCTGATAAATTCATTTCTTTCATATTAGCAAGAGTCCATGAGGCCCACCCTTTTTTTGTGGTGGTTATAATTTTTTTGTATAAAGCACAATTATTCCAATTCCTTATTTTTTATGCTTTCACACTTTTTTCTTATCACCCCACTTCTTGGCTATTCGTTAAACTGATTTGTGGGTGTGGTGAGGGGTGTATTTATAGGCATTTTGAGGTTTGGGAAACTTTGCCCCTCCTGGTAGGAATGTATATCCCATACGTCACTAGCTCATGGACTCTTGCTAATATGAAAGAAATGAATTTATCAGGTAAGTTCTTACATAAATTATGTTTTCATAAATCCTCTTGGCATTCTTTTAGAATTCCTAGGATTTTATAGTTTTCTTCAGGATGGTTTAGATAAGGGTTTTTGTCTGCAAGTTCCTTGCAAGGACAAATCTCTGCTTTTTCTGTGCTGTTTTCATAGAAAAATTTGCTAATCTTTCTGTTATTAATTGTTTTGTTCAGGCTTTGGTTCGTATCAAGTCTGTCATTTACGCCAATTTCTCCTCCTTGGAATCTTAATTTGGTTCTGAGGGCTTTACAGGCTCTTCCGTTTGAGCATATGCTTTCTTTAGACATTTAAATTACTTTCATGGAAAGTATTGTTCCTTTAGACATCTCTTCAGCTAGAACAGTTTTTGAATTATCTGCTCTTTCTTGTGAGTCTCCTTTTTCTGATTTTTCATCGGGATAAGGTGGTTTTGCTGTCTTCTTTTCAATTTTTACCTAAAGTTGTGAATTTTAACAACATTAGTAGAGGAATTATTGTCCCTTCCTTGTGTCCTAATACTAAGAATTCTTTGGAGAGATTCTTACATTCTTTGGATGTGGTAAGAGTTTTGAAATTATGTTGAAGCTATTCAGATTTCAGAAAGACTTCTAGTCTATTTGTTATCTTTTCTGGTTTTTAGGAAAGGTCAGAAGGCTTCTGTAATTTCTTTGGCATCTTGGTTAAAGCTTTTTGATTCATCTTGCTTATTTGGAGCCGGGTTAATCCCCGCCTCAGAGCATTACGCCTCATTCTACTAGGTCAGTTTCTACTTCCTGGACTTTTAAGAATGAAGCTTCTGTTGATCAGATTTGCAAAACAACGACTTGGTCTTCTTTGCATACTTTTACTAAATTCTACCATTTGGATGTTTTCTCTTCTTCAGAAGCAGTTTTTGGTAGAATAGTACTTCAGGCAGCTGTTTCAGTTTGATTCTTCTGCTTATAACTTCAGTTTTTTTCATTATAAAAATTGAAACTTTTGATTTGGGTAGTGGATTAATTTTTCAGCGAAATTGGCTGTCTTTATTTTATCCCTCCCTCTCTAGTGACTCTTGCGTGGAAGTTCCACATCTTGGGTATCTGCTATCCCATACGTCACTAGCTCATGGACTCTTGCTAATTACATGAAAGAAAACATAATTTATGTAAGAACTTACCTGATCAATTCATTTCTTTCATATTAGCAAGAGTCCATGAGGCCCACCCTTTTTGTGGTGGTTATGATTTTTTTGTATAAAGCACAATTATTCCAATTCCTTATTTATTTATTTATTTTTTAAAATTTTTAAATCCATCCTTTATCGTTAGTGCATAACATTTGTTTACGTAAAAAGATATTTTGCAGTACTTCTTCAATGTAAGTCACACATCAATGTACATGTGTCTTGAACAAAGGTGGTATTTTAACAATAATTACTAACTAAACATAAACAATAAAAACAACATGAATAACAATACTGGTCTTTCGTTTTTTTGCTACATTTTATACGTTCTGCCTCTAGATATTGAGAATGTCGTTTTCCTATATCCTCTCCTATCAATAAACCTCGTTATAGTTATTACTACTGTTAACCTCTTTCTTTTCCCTTTCCTAAACAAACTCTAATTTTAACTCAGTGCCCTTCTATAGCAGGCATTGGGGTCGGAGAGGGAGCAGGTGTAAGAAATTCACCCCAAAGGAATTTCATGTTATGGAAAAACTCTATTCTATTTCTTTTCATATAGCCATATTCCTCAAGGCGTAGTAATTCTTCTACCTTTTCCAACCACATCTGCCCTGTCACTAATGATGGTGTTTTCCATTTTAACGCTATCAAAGCTTTTGCGCTATTTATTCCCATTTGTAGCAGCTGTCTCCGGAGTTTACATGGAATTTTTGGTAATTGATTGAGTAGTACTATATAAGGTGTCAAGGTAAGGCCTGGGATCAACCCCTTTCTATAGTGATTTTCCATAAAACTCCATAGCTGAGTTAGTGTCCCGCATTCCCACCACATATGTACATAGCTACCCCTTATTTTACAACCCCTCCAGCATCGGTCCCCAGAGGATGGATATATAGAATGTAGTTTTGCCAGTGTTAAATACCAGCGTGTTAGCACTTTAAAATTGAGTTCAAGTATTTTGGGTGATGTTGATGCCTTCTTAGTGTGTCGGAATATCAGCCTCCATGTATCCTTACTCAATGTCTCTCCTAGTTCTCTATGCCATTTGGTGGTGTATGTGGGAAGTTCCCTCTCCATGTGATTTTGAAGCAATGCCCGCATCTTTGAGAGGGAATGTGGGATCGGGGTATTGATAGAGCAAGTTTTTTCAAAAGGGGTCATTTGTCTCAATAGGTCGGTCTTATATGGCGAAGTGTTAATAAAGTGTTCGAGTTGCATGTATTTTAACCAGGGGTGATACACTCCACCGGCTACTTCTTTTATTCCCTCTCTATCCAGGAGTTTACCTTCATGTAAGTAATCCCTCAGAGGTATCAAATGACCCCATTCTACTAATCTTTGGTAGTTTCTGTCTAGTCCTCCTGTAAGTTCAGCGTTTATTGGGATCGGAAAAAGTGGAGATCTAGGACCAGATATATCACTATTCTTCTTTACTATTATATCCCATTCTTGGAAAAAATGTCTATGTATTGGTAGTGTCATACATTGTGGGGGTCTCAATGTTTTGGGTACCCAGCAAAGGGCCCCTACAGAAGGGACTCTTAACAGGTGGGCGTCTATTGCTATACAGGCTTTGTGATCTGATGTGTTGTGCCAGTCCAAAACTCTCTGTAAAATTATAGCATCTAGATTGATTTTGATATCTGGGAGGACAAGTCCTCTGTTTATTGTGGGTCTGTGCATCGTAATTTTATTTACTCTGGGTTTGCGTGTACCCCAAATAAATTTATTTATCTGTCTCTGCATCTGTGTGATAAACCAATTAGGTAGAGCTATAGGTAAGGCTTGTAAGACATATAAAATTCTCGGTAATGTTGTCATTTTAACACATTGCACCCTTCCCCACCAGGATATAGGTTTTCCTGACCAATTATGTAGATCTTTCTGTACTGAATGTAATAGAGTCTCAGTTCTTTTTAAAAAGTTTCTTCTGGTCTGGGGATAAATATATACCTAGATATTTTAAAGAGTCAGTCTGGAGCTTCAGAGGGCATACCTACGACAGTTTTGTAAATGTGTCTGGTCTAAGGGAGATATTCAATAATTCTGACTTCAAATTCCTTATTTGTGATGCTTTCACTGTTTTCTTATCACCCCACTTCTTGGCTATTCGTTAAACTGAATTGTGGGTGTGGTGAGGGGTGTATTTATAGGCATTTTAAGGTTTGGGAAACTTTGCCCCTCCTGGTAGGAATGTATATCCCATACGTCACTAGCTCATGGACTCTTGCTAATATGAAAGAAATTAATTTATCAGGTAAGTTCTTACATAAATTGTTTTATATATATATATATATATATATATATATATATATATATATATATATATATATATATATATAAGTTCCAGATGGATTCCGCACTCACTATTTCCAGTCAACATCCAGGGTGCACTTTAAATGTAAACATACCGTACGGACTCTTGCACATGCGCAGTTGCGCACAGGGGATGCTACACGGTCAGGTAACACTTTTAAATTGTCTGTTCTTTTATTTGGTATGTAAGTCTGAGGACGGGGGCAACCCCGAAAACGTTCATTTATAGTAAAAGTTTATACTTTTCTCACAAAAAACAAAGAGTGCATTTCTTCGAATTTTTGGTATATATATATATATATATATATATACACACCTTTGTGTCTTTGTAACGTAGATATTCTATGTACTATTCCATTATTTAGTGTGCACAATATTTTCCATAAATAAAAAGAGAGAAGAGCTCAACCTGGGAACGAACAATAGCATAATAGCTTGTTCTATGGCTAGTTACCACCCTAGAAGCAGCCTCTTTTTGCTCAATATGTGCCTTTCACAGAGAATAACTTTCCTGTAGCATATCAGTCTGATCCTGACTTCACAGTACAGTCCAGCCCCGAAATACCAGGCAATCCCTCTCTGAAAGAGAGAAACAGCAAAACCCCAGACGTACGTTTCTGCCTATTGTGGGCCTCATCAGTGAGGTGCAGCCATATCCCTCTAGGCACACTGAGCAACGGGTCCACGTCTGGATTTCCGCATCACACTTAGGGAGACTTCTCCAAATGTCATAATTTGCATGAATAAAAAGATAGAAGCGCTCATCCTGAGAACGAACAATAGCATAATAGCTTGTTCTATGGCTAGTTTCCACCCTAGAAGCAGCCTCTTTTTGCTCAATATGTGCCTTTCACAGAGAAGAACTTTCCTGTAGCATATCAGTCTGATCCTGATTTAAATGGACACTGATCCCAAATTTGTTCATTTGTAATTCAGAAAGAGCATGCAATTTTAATCAACTTTCTAATTTACTCCTATTATCAATTTTTCTTCATTCTCTTGCTATCATTTTTTGAAAAAGAAGGCATCTAAGCTTTTTTTGGTTTCAGTACTCTGGACAGCACTTTTTATTGGTGGATGAATTTATCCACCAATCAGCAAGGACAACACAGGTTGTTCACCAAAAATGGGCCGGCATCTAAACTTACATTTTTGCATTTCAAATAAAGATACCAAGAGAATGAAGAAAATTTGATAATAAGAGTAAATTCGAAATTTGCATAAAATTTCATGCTCAATCTGAATCAAGAAATTTAATTTTTGGGTACAGTGTCCCTTTAACAGTGCAGTCCAGCCCTGAAATACCAGGCAATCCCTCTCTAAACGAGAGAAACGGCAAAACCCCAGACGTACGTTTTGGCCTATTGTGGGCCTCGTCAGTGAGGTGCAGCCATATCCCTCTAGGCACACTGAGCTACGGGTCCACGTCTGGATTGCCGCATCACACTTAGGGAGACTTCCCCGAGTGTCATAATTTGCATAAATAAAAAGAGAGAAGCGCTCAACCTCAGTGTGCCTAGAGGGATATGGCTGCACCTCACTGACGAGGCCCACAATAGGCCGAAACGTACGTCTGGGGTTTTGCCGTTTCTCTCGTTCAGAGAGGGATTCCCTGGTATTTCGGGGCTGGACTGCACTGTTAAGTCAGGATCAGACTGATATGCTACAGGAAATTTCTTCTCTGTGAAAGGCACATAGTGAGCAAAAAGAGGCTGCTTCTAGGGTGGTAACTACCCATAGAACAAGTTATTATGCTATTGTTCGTTCCCAGGTTGAGCGCTTCTCTCTTATTTATGCAAATTATGACACTTGGGGAAGTCTCCCTAAGTGTGATGCGGGAATCCAGACGTGGACCCGTTGCTCAGTGTGCCTAGAGGGATATGGCTGCACCTCACTGATGAGGCCCACAATAGGCCGAAACGTACGTCTGGGGTTTTGCCGTTTCTCTCTTTCAGAGTGGGATTGCCTGGTATTTCGGGGCTGGACTGCACTGTTAAGTCAGGATCAGACTGATATGCTACAGGAAAGTTCTTCTCTGTGAAAGGCACATGTTGAGCAAAAAGAGGCTGCTTCTAGGGTGGTAACTAGCCATAGAACAAGCTATTATGCTATTGTTCGTTCCCAGGTTGAGCACTTCTCCCTTTAATTTATACAATATTTTCCATACCTATGTTGGTTTATACATTTTAATCTGCATGTTTAAATTCCTTAACATAGTTTTGCAGGAATTTTACAGTTTTCAGTGTAGCAAGGAGTTCCTTTAAGGGAAATCTCTCCGTAGATGCTGATTTTTTTTTTTACTATATATATTATTCAATTGCTATATACTAAGTGTTTTTCACTTTGTAAGTATTTTAGTAAATACAGTCTCTGTTTTTTTTTTAATCAGATTTTTATCAGTATCTGTGGTATATCTATTTACGTAGTGCTTGTCTAAACAGTCGCTCCAAATTTCATGCTGAATTTGTACATATTGTATAGTATATGCAAGTGTTTTGTCTTTGCTGTTTCTTGTTATATGAAACTTGATATACATTGTTTTTGTAAATTAATTTTTATTGAAGTCAAAAACAAATGTAACAAAGGAGATATATCCAAAAAACAATGACAAGTAAACGGTATACAGTGCTATTACAAGAGTATTGCCAAGTCAACTAGTACAAATTATGTCAACTTGATATATATTTATGAGTTTAAAATGTAGTGTATGATGACAATTATTATCAGAGTAATGAAGCTTAGATTGGCTAGAGATATGAAAGAGCAATGGGGTTGACTAGACAATAAAAGTAAATAGAAGGGACCCTTCAAGCCCCTTTATTGAAAGTGTAAGCAAGGAATTTGGAATATCTAGGCTGAGACTTCAGTTTTGTATTTTTACATAATATGAAGATTAAAAATGATTGCACTAGGAAAACATATATTAGTATGTTGATTTGAAAAATATTGAGGCGAGGCGGGGGTTGGCTTTATAGGTTTTGGGGAGGGGGAAATCAGCGGGCGAGAGCCGCTCAAAGTGAGTTTAAAAGGGGGGAGAGGGGGGCGGAGCCAGTTAGATTGTCAGGCTGGTAGATTCTCTTGGGCTTCCAAACATTTGAGTATAGAAACTAAGGGTATAAGCGTTGAGGTCCCTCTGCAAATATCAAGGACTAGCAGTATTCTTCTATATAGTGACAGTGCTTGCCTGTAAAATATTCAAAACTCCAAACCACATATCAGACCAAACAAACAACAAACTTTTGAATATATATATGAGCTAATTAACAGGCTCAAGTGAGATACTAAAAGTACTTATGAAACTAGCAAATAAGCGCACATATTGGATACCTATAAATATAAGGTTGCTTAGCTAATGATAACATCTCAAGGTACGGAGCTGCTCATGACATTAACAGCAAAGGTAAATCCTGAAAATATATGATATCAACATCAGATGAAGAGCATATGTAACGAAAGGGATCAAGTAATACACAGTTAGTACATAAGTCACCCTAGGCGTTTAATACATGGTAGTAAATGGTTAGCCAAGATGTTTCAGATATTTTAAATAAACTATAAGCCCTAACCTTAGCTAATCCTAAAGAATTGTAGCTGCAAGGGCAAATCATATAGTCCTTTCCAAACAATAAAAACACATAACAGTTGAACCATATACTCTTAGAGAGGACTAAAAGTAATAGATATGGTTTACAGTAAAACTTGACTGTCTCCACACAGATGAAAAATATATACACCTGACATAATGGACGGCTATAATCTTGTGTGCATAAATCCAGTCCTCTCAGGACTGGCTCTTTAATGAATGCTGGTTATGAATAATTAGGACGCCCAGGTATATCTTGATATGCGATTTTAAGAAATAACTATTGCTTTAGGGCATGCCTAAGTTGCTGTGGGTGACAATGTAAAACATGTGGGTGGGTGCTGTGGGTGACAATGTAAAACATTTGACGAGTGAGCAGAATAAACTAGCTTCCAACTTAATAGTTTTTTATCATAGGTAATGGATTATAGCTGCAGGTAATTGAGTCAGCATAACTGGGTGTCCATTAAGTTAGATAGCTATCGTACATTATAGGGAGTGTTGAGGAACATATGAGTTCCAAGTTCTTATTATGATACAGATCCACATTACACTCTATTGATATGCAAATAGATTTCATTAAAGGGTTAATGTGCACTGAATGTGTTAATCAGTGCTCAATATCATTGTCCAATCACAGTCATGTACTGTGTTTTTAAGGGTGGGACTAAACCCACACAGGTTAGCAGCTTTGAGAACGGCATCTAGCCGAAACATGTCAGCTGTATGAGCTGACTCTTGTTAGGACATAGCATCCTGTTATCCTTTTTATTCCTTTTTTGTTTTAAGGATATTTAATAAAGAATTTTGACATTTTAAACGTTGGTGCTCCATCCAAATCTTTTTCTTGCTGATGACAATGTAAAATACCTTGGTTTAGCTAATGCCATGTGAGCAGATGTACCCTAAACTATATAATATATTAATCCCCAGACAGCTAGGAAAAACAATAGTAAAATAATGGGGAATATATTCCCTTAAAGTTGGGGCAAATGATAATACATTTCAGTTAGTCCAGTAAATCTGTAGTAACCTAATATTTCAATAAAAACGGGTACATCACTAGAGAGCAAAAAGAACCCAAGGCTGTCAGAATACAATTACATCTTGTGGGATAGATTGCAGATTTGGGATTAGTTCTGTCCCTAATTGTCCCCCTAATAATGTTATTATATCCATATTGTGTGGGAAATAGTAGATAGTGAAAAGTATTTAGCTAATGTATTTCAGATAGCTGGAGAAAGTATTTTATGGAAGCCAAACGATATCAGGTGTCTGTCACCTAGCTGCAATTGCTAATTGGGGAAATTCTATAAAGTCTCTATATAAGCCTTTGAGGTCAGAGATCATTACATAGTTCTAGCTATCTAGTAAATATATACAGAGCACAGTGGAAGAACTATGCAAAAATATAAATACATTTTGAGAAGATTATAGTCGCCGGTTAGAATAGGTACATATGAACCGGCAGGACATAAATAATACATAGTCATTGCACATAAGTTTAGCTGATGCCGTGTGCACGGTTATCCTCTAAACTATATATGTACATAAATAAATTTAGCATACTAATGATACTGCTGAAGCGTCTACACATTTAGAGGTTTATAACTATTAATGCCTGGCTATGGTTGGAACCAACATACTATTCTCTCTAGAGTAAAGATACAGTATACTATAGGATGTAATACAACCTACAGTGTAAAACTGCACACAGTGACCCTTGAGCACAATCATGTAGTTTCATTCACAACCATAAAGTCCTAAAGCATTTTCAAGTTGCAAAATAATGAGGTCAAGGGTAAAATCATATGAAAGCACAGCAATATTATTAGAGTATAGACAATTTAGTACTATAGCTAGCTCAAATAGTTGCATTTGGGTATAGAGATATCTCCAACAAATGATATCATTGCTAGTAAGGTGTAGTATTGAAATCCCTCCAAACAATTAATGAGACACTAAAGTTGGATTATATAGCAGTGGGACTAAGAATGCTTATATCAAGTAACCTGTGTAATCTCTCTGTCAGCACATATGAATTGTCACTATTTGGGACCAAATGTAGATAGTCTGTGGGCAGCTCGATACAGAGTTCCACATCAGCACTTCAGAACTGACTGAAATGTGATAAGCGGTCTAACTACACCAAAGTCCCTCAGTCGTACCATGCAGACCAAGTAGCAAACAATCAGTGCGTCCTCCCGGATCGAAAGGGCCCCACAACATGCAGATGCGACATGAGGGAAGCAACTCGCAGGACCTAGATGCCCCCGCTCCCTGAGTATTCAATGTTGGTGTGGAGAAACACATCCCCAGTCTACCCCTATTCTGGGACAGGTATCCAGACATACCCCGGCTTCTCGGAGCAGATATTTCAGAGCCAATGTAGCAGTTGTAGCTCCTCGGGGCCTCATTGCTATGTGAGGACTCTTCGGAGATTACTCTCGCAGCCATATGATCTATGGTACTGAATGCAGCACTGCAAACTGGCGGGACAGGCTCCTTCAAATTTCTTGGAATAGGGAAGGCGTTCAGCTGACGGATTTCTATGAGGGGCTCCCTCTGCGTGATTAATAGCCTAGCCTTCAGTTCCACAGTGCCGGCCATATCCTCCAGTTCAGGTTCATTGTAAAGTAAGGTAGGACACACAGGAACACCGGGTATATCAGCAATAAAATCTACCTTAGTCTCTATTGTCTGTACCTCACATAGAATAGGTTGTTCTTTACAGGTCAGAAGGTTTGCATTGTCCAGTCTGTCTTGTATTGGAAACAACGGTTGTGCCATAGCAGTCCTTAAACAAGCGGAAATGTCATTATATCTAGCTGACATTTGCAAAACGAGCTCCTGCAGAGCCTCATATATGGTTGACGAGGCTTCCTCCATATCAGAAGTCATAACTGCAGTAGGCCTCAGAAGCCTGGGCATTTCCTAGTCTGCGATGGGAGTCAGGGGTATAAACTGGCATGAAAACGAAGTGTGGAGGTCTACTAACATTGTAGGGGTGATCCTACTTTCACAGGGTTATTCTTAGAGAAAGCTGCAGAAGTTTAGCTCCAATTAGTCGTTATATTAAATACATTTCTTCTGGAGCTCTTTGTAACACCTCCTCCATGCTTGGTTGATTGCTCCGCCCCCTTGATATACATTTTTGCTTTAATTCCGTATTTATTCCTTTGTCTTTCAATACATTGGGAGTTTTTATTTAAGCGTGGAAGCTGAAGGTTGTAAATTTTAATCCAGCTTTGGTGGCTTGTTTTAAAAGGAGACTCCTGTTAAGGTGGCTGCTTTTATCTTTTGTGTCTAAGACTGAAGGACATTGTTTTGGTTGTCCTGTTTTTGCCTCAGGGCAGAACTTGATCTTTATTCCAAGAAATAAGGGTCTTTTATTTATTTTTTTGTATTAAGAATTTTAGACTGCATTATAAGGGTACTTGGTCTCAAAGTGGAAGCATTTTGTATTATGATCTATACCTGCACATCCCTATTGACTAGGATTACCTTTGCTTGCTCTGGTTGGCATTCTTAGACTTCATTGTTTGTTGTCATCTTTCTGTTTCATTTGGAAGTAGTGTTTAGGGGATCTTAATTGTCCCTTATCAGGTTGTTATTTTTGTGCAGGCTTTTTTTTATTTATTGTCTTTTAACTAAGCCCATATCCAGCTTAGCGGGTGTCTTTTCTAGAAGACATTAAAGGAAAAGTTAACTATCATGCACCCCTATGCTGCATCTCAAAGAACATCAAAAATTAGTTTGAGTTTAATTCATCAATTTTTGTCATCTTTACTAGTAAACTTAGAAACATACCTTTTAAACCGCTATGTTATCACGCTGTCACTCTGCCTGGGTATAAAAAAAATATTATTTTAAAATGAGGAATATCTTGATAAATCTTTTCATTGGTCCCCCACTGGCTTCTCAACAGACTCGGTATACACCCACAATTGAAAATACACATTGCGTGCCTCACGGAATTTTCTGCCTCTATAGAAGCACGTTCATGAGACACGCATGCGCATTCTCTTCATGATCGAAAATTTTGGATTGACGTTCCGGCATCTGAATGAATAGATGACAGCACAGGAACAGCTAATACAATCACTGCTATCAAACAAAACAATTAATTGAGTGATTCATTGGTTTAATATGTATCACAGCAGAGATTGTATGATAAGGCATGCGCTATAAGAGAGGATTCACTGGAATGCGCACGGATGAACATGTAAGAGTGGGTGGGACCGCTGTTATGTGTGAAACAGAAAAAGCAGGAAATGAGCGGGTGGGCGGAGGATGTGAAAAAACGGTATGTAATAAAACATACGATTATATAAAAAAATAACAAGGATTTGGCAAAAAAAAAGTTAGTGACTGCATTAGTGTTTAGAAGATTAATGTATGGCATTAATGTGTAGGCATAAAATTAACTTTCACTTTAAGATTCTGTCCTAATGTGGTGTTGGTGGATTCATGCAGAATATACTCCAGAAGGTATCTGTCCTGGAATCCTGCTTCTTTCCCATCAGTAGCTCACTACATTTGTGGTTAGAAATCAGATTGTTGCCCTCTCTTTTCTTTATTTTCTTTTAGTTTTGTTCAGGCATTATCTAGAATAAAGCCTGTTTCTTTCATGTAATTAGCAAGAGTCCATGAGCTAGTGACGTATGGGATATACATTCCTACCAGGAGGGGCAAAGTTTCCCAAACCTTAAAATGCCTATAAATACACCCCTCACCAAACCCACAATTCAGTTTTACAAACTTTGCCTCCCATGGAGGTGGTGAAGTAAGTTTGTGCTAGATTCTACGTTGATATGCGCTTCGCAGCAGGCTGGAGCCCGGTTTTCCTCTCAGAGTGCAGTGAATGTCAGAGGGATGTGAAGAGAGTATTGCCTATTTGAATACAATGGTCTTCCTCTAGGGGATCTATTTCATAGGTTCTCTGTTATCAGTCGTAGAGATTTCTTCTCCTACCTCCCTTTTCAGATCGACGATATACTCTTATATACCATTACCTCTACTGATTCTCGTTTCAGTACTGGTTTGGCTATCTACTATTTGTAGATGAGTGTCTTAGGGTAAGTAAGTCTTATTTTATTATGACACTCTAAGCTATGGTTAGGCACTTTATATGTAAAGTTCTAAATATATGTCTTTAAACTTATATTTGCCATGATTCAGGATAATCAGTATTCCTTCTTTCAGACAGCCAGTTTCATTATTTGGGATAATGCATATGAATAAATATTTTTTTCTTACCTTTTAAAAATTTTCAATTGACTTTTTTTCCCTGTGGGCTGTTAGGCTCGCGGGGGCTGAAAATGCTTCAATTTATTGCGTCATTCTTGGCGCGTACTTTTTGGCGCAAAAATGTTGTCATTTCCGGCGCCCTAATTGACGCCGGAAGTTTGTTCGTGGTTGCGTCATTTTTTGACGTATATGTGTTCAGACGTTTTTTTGCGCCAAAATTGTGGGCGTCGTTTTTCTTTCATGTAATTAGCAAGAGTCCATGAGCTAGTGACGTATGGGATATACATTCCTACCAGGAGGGGCAAAGTTTCCCAAACCTTAAAATGCCTATAAATACACCCCTCACCACACCCACAATTCAGTTTTACAAACTTTGCCTCCCATGGAGGTGGTGAAGTAAGTTTGTGCTAGATTCTACGTTGATATGCGCTTCGCAGCAGGTTGAAGCCCGGTTTTCCTCTCAGAGTGCAGTGAATGTCAGAGGGATGTGAAGAGAGTATTGCCTATTTGAATACCATGGTCTTCCTCTACGGGATCTATTTCATAGGTTCTCTGTTATCGGTCGTAGAGATTTCTTCTCCTACCCCCCTTTTCAGATCGACGATATACTCTTATATACCATTACCTCTACTGATTCTCGTTTCAGTACTGGTTTGGCTATCTACTATATGTAGATGAGTGTCCTGGGGTAAGTAAGTCTTATTTTTTGTGACACTCTAAGCTATGGTTGGGCACTTTATATGTAAAGTTCTAAATATATGTCTTTAAACTTATATTTGCCATGATTCAGGATAATCAGTATTCCTTCATTCAGACTGTCAGTTTCATTATTTGGGATAATGCATATGAATAATGCCGTAGTTGACGCCGGAAGTTGTTCGTAGTTAAGTCATTTTTGATGCATGTGTATTCAGATGTTTTTTTGCGCCAAAAAATGTGGGCGTCGGTTTTGGCGTCAGAAGATGTGACGTCATTTTTGGCGCCAAAAGATATGGGCGTTGTATTTGGCCCCAATAATGTGGGTTACATTATTTTAGTCTCATATTTTTTGCTGCTTCTGGTTGCTAGAGGATTATTTATTTTGCATTTTTCTATTACATATTGCAAGATATCTCGTATTCTGTTCCTGAATCAAAACATGCTAACGGATTCCTGTTGACTGATATCAGTCCTACCAAAGCTTAGTTCATTTATTTTAATATTACGAATGTTTATCTTTAGCTATGGTTTGTAATAAGTTATCATGATAAGCTTTTACATGCAGAATCTATTAGTATTTATGCTTCATATATTGCTATTCTTTTTACATCTTATGTATAAGATATACTTAAATATTTATAAGAATATTTTTCTGATTCTATGTTAAAGGTTTTGTCTGACATCGCGCCTTCTAATAAAATTTTTAGGTCTTTTTCAAACTTCTTTAGTTGATGAAGTTTCAAATGACCAACAACATACTTGTCAGGTTAGGAAATGTCCAGAAGAAGACCCAAATGCTAGGGCGAACTTAAACAACACCCTTGCACTTGCCCTTGAGTTTAATCCAGGACATGACCCCACGACAACCTCCAAAAACAAAGTACTCACGATATGGAGCAGGGTTAGCCTGTGCCAAAGTAATTCATGATATCAGCCAGATAGACTTCTGAATAAGGAACTGGTTTCAGGAAATGTCTTCCACAGTATCAGGAGAGCAGGGATAGTCCACTTATACTCAGACAGAAGAAGGGTAAAACAGGAAACGGTTAATAATGCAGGAGTAGGTCATTTGTTATCAGCCAGTCTGAAGGTTAACACTGTGTAGACAGTCTTTGCAGAGTATGCAACAGGTAATCAGGCAGTTTGAGGGTTAACACTGAGTAGACAGTCTTTGCAGAGTATGCAACAGGTAATCAGGTAGTGTGAGAGTTAACACTGTGTAGACAGTCTTTGCAGAGTATGCAACAGGTAATCAGGCAGTTTGAGGGTAAACACTGTGTAGTCAGAACTTGCAGAATTAATAACATGTAATCAGGTAGTTTGAAGGTTAACACTGTGTTGTCAGAACTTGCAGAGATAGCAACAGGTAAGCTGGTAGTTTGAAGGTTAACACAGATTAATCAGTACTTGTTGAGATTGGCAACAGGATATCAAGCAGTTTGAAGGTTTACACTGAATAATTGTATTTGCAGAGTTTGGAAACAGGTAAACATGCAGATTGAAGGTTTCACAGAAATAACAGTATTTGAATAGTTTGGCAGTACACAGAGTAGTCTGAATATGCAGGGTTTGCAGCAGGTAAACAGGAAGTTTGAAAGTTTCACAAAACAAACAGTACTTGCATTGTTTGGAGACAGGTAATCAGGAGGTTGAAGGTTAATCCAGCATAGTAAATCCTTGAAGAGATTGGCAACAGAAAAGCAGCAGTTAGAGAGATTCCTCAGCGAAATCCTATCAGAAGCCAAAAAGTTAACAAACAAACTGGCACTGGAGAAACAGGAAGCCAAGAATAAAAAGCCTGGTTGTGACATCATCAGGAAGGGGTGGCTCAGACACCTGTCAATCAAGCACACAGAGAGGACTGCAGAGCTTCCCAGCAGCTGAGCGTGACAGTGCCCCCTCCTCAAGGACCCCTCCGGGGGACCCGACCGGGCCTGGCAGGGTATTTCTTGTGAAAAGACTTGACAAGAGCTGGAGCATGAACATGAGAGGCCGGTTCCCAAGATCGTTCAGAGATAGGATAACCTTTCCAATGGACCAGGTAGTACAGCCGATTGCCCCGTAGCTTGGAATTGAGAATCTGGCTGACTTCAAACTCAGAAGTTCCCTCTACGGAAAGTGGAGGAGGTGGTTTACTCTTGATAGAGTACCGATTGTAGATGACTGGCTTGAGTAGGGAGACATGAAACACTGGATGGATCTTGAGAGTCTTGGGTAAGGCCAGGCGGTATGCAGAAGAACAAACTCTGGAAACAATTCGAAAAGGTCCAATGTACTTAGGACCCAACTTGGTACAAGGTTGTTTTAGACGTATGAATCTGGTGGATAAAAATACTCTGTCTCCAGTACGAAGTAAAGGAGCCTTGCACCTTCTGCGATCAGCATATTTCTTATGTCTTAAGGAAGAAGAGAGTAGATTTTGACGAATGACTTGCCAGTGATTACTGAGATTTATATACGATCTGCTGCAGGGACTTCAGTAGAACTGGTAATCATAGGAAAGGTTCTAGGTTCAAATCTATAAGCTGCCTTAAAGGGAGAAGTCTGTAATGAGGCGTTATAACGTGAGTTGTGAGCTAATTCCGCCAAAGGCAATAACTGAGACCAGTTGGAGTGGTGATGGTCTACATAATGTCTTAGAAAAGATTCCAAGGCTTGATTTACACGCTCAGTCTGTCCATTGGATTGAGGATGGTGTGCAGTAGAAAGTGATATGTTGATTCCGAAGTGCTTACAAAAAGACCTCCAAAATTTGGAAACAAATTGGACTCCACGATCTGAGACTATGTCAGTGGGAAAACCATGTAAACGAGATATATGTAGAACAAAGAGTTCAGAAAGTCTTTGAGCTGAAGGCAAGCCTGGAAGAGGTATGAAGTGAGCAGACTTGGAGAACCGATCCACCACTACCCAAATGGTTGTATTTCCAGCCGAAACAGGAAGATCTGTAACAAAGTCCATGGATAAGTGAGACCAAGGGTAATGAGGAATAGGAAGAGGGTGTAATAGACCAAACGGTCGATGAGAAGATTGTTTGTTTGAAGCACAAGAACTACAAGCAGCAATATAATCCTTAACATCCCTCCTCATAGTGGACCACCAAACATGCTGCTTCAGTTTCCACAATGTATTGGTTATTCCCGGATGACCTGCTGAAATGTTGTCATGAGCCCAACGTACAAGCTTAAGACATAATCCTTTGGGTACATACAGGATACCAGAAGGTAGTTTGCAAGAAGATGGTACCCGGACTTGAGCAGCATGTAAAGCCTGTACTGGAAAAGAGGATACTTGAGCCAAAACTTTGACTGGACGTAGTATAGGTTCTGAATCCAATGGAGAAGGTTCAGAAGATTGGAACTGCCTAGATAAAGCATCTGCCTTGGAATTTTTTGAACCAGGAACATAGGAAAGTACAAAATTAAACCTGGAGAAGAACAAGGCCCACCGAGCCTGACGAGGATTGAGACGTGTAGCTGTTTGGAGGTATAAAAGATTCTTGTGATCTGTCAGAATGAAAAAAGGTTGACTGGTACCCTCTAACCAATGTATCCATTCATCCAAAGCTAATTTTATAGCCAAAAGCTCCTTATTGCCCACATCATAATTTAACTCGGCAGGATTGAATTATTTTGAAAAGAATGCCACAGGATGTATCTTGCTGGTAGTCGGATCACGTTGGGAGAGAACAGCTCCAGCTGCTATAGAGGAAGCGTCAACCTCCAAAATAAACTGGAAATCAGGAATTGGATGACTGAGAAGAGGTGCAGAAGAAAATGCTGATTTTAGCGTTTCAAAAGCCTGTACTGCCGAAGAGGACCAGTTCTTACAATTTTGCCCTTTCTTAGTAAGAGAATTGAGTGGAGAGGTGATGTCAGCAAAGTTCTTTATAAACTTTCTATAGTAATTGGCAAAGCCAAGAAACCTCTGCAGGGATTTGAGAGTAGTTGGTCTGGGCCAGTCCTTGATAGCCGACAGTTTAGCAGGATCCATCTCAAAACCTGATTCAGAAATGATATACCCCAAAAAGGGGATGGAACTCTGATGAAAAGAGCATTTCTCCAATTTAGCGAACAGGGAATTGTCTCGTAACCTCTGAAGAACCAGTCTTACATGATGTACATGTTCCTGTAATGTTTTCGAATAGATTAGAATGTCATCGAGGTAAATGATAACAAATTGATTTAGATAATCTCTGAAGATTTCGTTGACAAAGTGCTGAAATACTGCTGGTGCATTGCACAATCCAAATGGCATTACTAGATACTCGTAGTGACCAAATCTAGTGTTAAATGCCATCTTCCATTCATCTCCTTTATGGATTCTGACCAGATTGTAGGCCCCACGGAGATCTAACTTGGAAAAAATAGAAGCACCTTGAAGACGATCGAATAACTCAGAAATGAGCGGCAGAGGATAGCTGTTTTTGACAGTAATCTGATTCAAGGCTCGATAATCAATACAGGGACGAAGACCTCCATCTTTTTTCCCAATGAAGAAAAAATCTGCACCCACAGGTGAAGAGGAAGGACGAATGAATCCTCTGGCTAAGTTGTCCTTTATGTATTCCTCAAGAGAGACATTTTCTTGACGAGAGAGGGGATAGGTCCTTCCCTTAGGTAGAGGAGCCCCTGAATACAATTCGATAGGACAGTCAAATATCCGGTGTGGAGGTAACGTCTCGGCCTCTTTTTTAGAAAACACATCACAAAAGGCATGATAGTAATTGGGCAATGATTCAGGAACTTCCACCATAGCTACGACAGGACAGGATGGTTTAGAGGGATTTTGCAGGCAATGTTTGAAACAGGTAGTTCCCCAGGAAATAAGTTCTCCTTTAGACCATGAGAAAACTTGATCATGAAGCTTGCAACCAAGGTAACCCCAGAATCAATGGTATGTGGGGAGAAGAAATGACATCAAAACGAATAATTTCAGAATGAAGTATGCCCACAGTCAAAAGAAGATGAATGGTAGAATGTT
This sequence comes from Bombina bombina, assembly GCF_027579735.1. NCBI lineage: Eukaryota > Metazoa > Chordata > Amphibia > Anura > Bombinatoridae > Bombina > Bombina bombina. Next base: position 834,077,326 of record NC_069499.1, read on the forward strand.
GTATGATGCCAGTACCTAGAGGCTGTCCACTGACAGTAGTTACCTTAATTAACTGTTTCTTGGCTTGAAGAGGAATCCTGAGAGAGTCAGTAAAGTTTGAATCAATGAATACTCCAGCAGCTCCAGAATCGATGAGAGCTTGAGTTCGAAACTTGGTGTTTCCAAAAGAGATAGTTACAAGAACAAAAAGTTTAGAATTGAGGGAAGACATGGGATTCTGGCTTAACTCTGTCCCTCTATCAAAAGTTAAGCCTTGGCTTTTACTGGCCGGATAGGACAGTCCTTCAGTAAATGTCCTTTGGTACCACAATACAGACATAACCCAAGAGTACGCCTTCTATGGCGTTCAGCTTCTGACAATTTAATAGCTCCTACTTCCATGGGTTCCACAGACTCAGGAGATTGGGAATTATTATTAGAAAGACTTGAGGTTCGAATAAGAGGACGAAAAGAAGATTTAACAAAGGATCTCCGATTCCTATCTCTCTCCTGAAGACGTTCAGAATGCCGGGCGTCAAGAGTAATACATAAATTGATAAGACCCTCCAATGAATCAGGGAGTTCCCGAAATACAAGTTCATCCTTAAGGCGTTCGCAAAGTCCTTTGCGAAAGGCTGCTCATAAGGCTCCATGGTTCCAATCAGTTTCTGCGGCTAAAGTCCTGAATTCAATAGCATATTGAGATACCGAAAGGGATCCCTGTCTCAGATCCAACAATCCTGCCTCAGCAGCTGCAGACCGCCCAGGCTTGTCAAAAACAGAAGAAAAAATGGACACAAATAATTCCACATCCTGTAGTAACGGATCATTCTTCTCTAAAAGAGGGGACACCCAGGCTAGAGCCTTACCCTTCAAGAGAGAAATAATAAAGGTGATTTTGGAAGTAGAATTGGAAAAAACTTGAGGATTGTTTCTGAAGTGTAAACGACACTGATTAAGGAATCCACAGCATTCTTCAGGATTACCGTCATATTTATCTGGAAGTGGGATTCGTGGTATATTCTGTCCAACAGTTTGAGGTGGATTAAAGACAGCATTGGTGCTAGTAGCAGTGGCAGCAGGAGTCACCATCGCTTGAGAAGGAGCGGAGAGGTTATGTAGCAGAGCAGTAATCTGGTCAAGCTTGGAATCCAAAGATTGCAAATGAGCAGAATGATTTCCTAGAAGTTGCCTTTGTAGAGCCACAGCCCTGGATAACTCGTCAGGGTCCATATTATGGCCAGTTTGTACTGTCAGGTTAGGAAATGTCCAGAAGAAGACCCAAATGCTAGGGCGAACTTAAACAACACCCTTGCACTCTGAGTTTAATCCAGGACGTGACCCCACGACAACCTCCAAAAAACAAAGTACTCACGATATGGAGCAGGGTTAGCCTGTGCCAAAGTAATTCATGATATCAGCCAGATAGACTTCTGAATAAGGAACTGGTTTCAGGAAATGTCTTCCACAGTATCAGGAGAGCAGGGATAGTCCACTTATACTCAGACAGAAGAAGGGTAAAATAGGAAACAGTTCATAATGCAGGAGTAGGTCATTTGTTATCAGGCAGTCTGAAGGTTAACACTGTTTAGACAGTCTTTGCAGAGTATGCAACAGGTAATCAGGCAGTTTGAGGGTTAACACTGAGTAGACAGTCTTTGCAGAGTATGCAACAGGTAATCAGGCAGTGAGAGAGTTAACACTGTGTAGACAGTCTTTGCAGAGTATGCAACAGGTAATCAGGCAGTTTGAGGGTAAACACTGTGTAGTCAGAACTTGCAGAATTAACAACATGTAATCAGGTAGTTTGAAGGTTAACACTGTGTTGTCAGAACTTGCAGAGATAGCAACAGGTAAGCTGGTAGTTTGAAGGTTAACACAGATTAATCAGTACTTGTTGAGATTGGCAACAGGATATCAAGCAGTTTGAAGGTTTACACTGAATAATTGTATTTGCAGAGTTTGGAAACAGGTAAACATGCAGATTGAAGGTTTCACAGAAATAACAGTATTTGAATAGTTTGGCAGTACACAGAGTAGTCTGAATATGCAGGGTTTGCAGCAGGTAAACAGGAAGTTTGAAAGTTTCACAAAACAAACAGTACTTGCATTGTTTGGAGACAGGTAATCAGGAGGTTGAAGGTTAATCCAGCATAGTAAATCCTTGAAGAGATTGGCAACAGAAAAGCAGCAGTTAGAGAGATTCCTCAGCGAAATCCTATCAGAAGCCAAAAAGTTAACAAACAAACTGGCACTGGAGAAACAGGAAGCCAAGAATAAAAAGCCTGGTTGTGACATCATCAGGAAGGGGTGGCTCAGACACCTGTCAATCAAGCACACAGAGAGGACTGCAGAGCTTCCCAGCAGCTGAGCGTGACAATACTGAATTATCCTTCTCTGATGGTGTTTTTTTCTCATTCAGAATTTTCTTCATCAGATTTTGACACTAACAAATCTACTTTTTTATTTTTTATTATTAGAGTACATTTGTCCTTTGTTGAAAAGGTGTTGATTATTTTGATATTGAGGTATCTAGTTCTTTTTCAAGACTAGCTAACATTTTATTTCTGCTTATTTTATCTTCTGTGTTTTCAGAGGTTTTTTTCCAGTTCCTGATTCTAGGGAATGGAATAGGCTGAGAATTTTCTTTTATTCCTTCTTCAAGGGTTTTAAATTATATTCTTTGCCGGCAGTTAATTTCAGTTTTGAGGTTTCCCCAATTTAATGGGGCTATCTCTACTCCTGCTAAATATGCTATTGTTTCTATAGCAAAATAGTATTTATTTTCCTTTTAGATGGTTGTATCTTATTTAAGGAAAATTATTTATTTTCAGGCACTTTTCTTGGACCTGTGATTTATTTGGATGATGTTGCAATTGCTTCATTTTTTTGTTTGGATACTTTAAGATCAAGTATCAGATCATGATTTATTTAGCATTATTAAAGGGACAAAATCTACTGCTCATTTGAGGTTGCCGGTGAGGTAGCTCAGTTGGTAAATGCCCTGACTACAAAAAAAAAAAAAAAGCCTGTTTAAAAGATCCAAGGTCACAGGCTCAAATCCCGGCAGGGCCGATTCAGCCCTTCATCCTTCCAAGGTCAATAAAATGAGTACAAACAGACTGGGTGCTGTTGCGTTGTCTTGTTGTCTTACATTTATTTATTATGCAAGTCCAGTGTGTTGACTGGTCCTTTAACTTAATTAACATGCTAATAATTTCATTTGTGTCTTCATTTTATTGAATATTTTCGCAAATGAGGTTTAATCTATGTCTTTAGCTGTTATAGCTAGAAGAATTTTGTGATTTCCAAAAAATCCATATTTCTTTTTTTCCAAGATAATCCATTATTTGGTTCATAATTGGATTCAATTCTTAACTGTTACTCTGGGCTTCAAGATTGAGTTCTAAGACTAAAACCTTAAGATTATATTAGTTTGGTTGTTCTTACTAAGGAACGAAATCCTAAATTCTTACTCAAGTAACATGTTTTTAATTGGAACTTTTTTAGTTCAAATTCAGCTCCCTAAATTTGCATGTATGTGCCGTATTCCAGCCTGGCTGGTAAGGGGCAGGTTAAGACTTTTTTGGAAATTTGTTTGGTTCTATTAGGTCCAAACTTCTTAGACTTTGGGTACAGAAAAAGATTCAGAGTAAAACCATCTGTGAGAAGTCTTTTTTCTCTATCGTATTTCAGCTATTCCAGTAAGACTAACACCTTACTGAAGTGTGTTTCAGACTTATATGTTTTAGGTACTGGTGAAGCGCGGCTGGTCACCCGTTGGGGCTCAAGCGCTGCTCAGACCTGGAGTCTTCTGGGGTATTTATTCCAGTTCCATTTTTAGGAACTGGGTTTTGGGGTTTTATTCAAAACTATTCATTGTTCCAAAAATAGAAAATCTTTTGAATTGTCATATAAATGTACCATCTTTTAGAATGGTGTTTATATGGTCTATTCTGACTTTTTTGGTCAGTGATAGCATTATTTGTTTACATTAGATACAATAGATGCATATCTTCATTTTCTGTTTTCATTCAGATTATTTTTATTTTCTGAGATTCTCTTTTGTTGACAAGCATTACCAATTCGTTGCTTTTCCTTCCGGTCTAGCGACAGCTCTAAAAATCTTTTTAAGGTTCTCAGTGTTCATTATTTGGACGGAATTGTGGTACCGGCTCAGGCTTTTCATTCTGTGGAATCTCATACGATTCAACTTTGTTGTTTCTTCAAGACATGGTTAGAGGATCTTTTTAACAAAAACTTCTTGATTCCTCACACAAGGGTCACCTTTTTTTTTTAGGTTTCCAGATAGATTGTGTCAATGTTTTTGTCTCTAATAGACAAGTGACAAGTTTATTGGGTTCCGTTTGTTGGAACTTTCAGTCTCTATTATTTTCTTCAAGTTGCTATATATGCATGGAAGTTTTAGGTTTCATGGCTGCAGCGTTGGATTCGATTCCCTTTGCTCATTTAGGAAACCTTTCCAGTTTCTTATACTGAACAATGGTGCAGGGATTCTAGGATATCACTTTTTATATCTTTGAATTCTAATGTTTAACTATCTTTGATTTGGTGGTTAAGATCACCATCATTTAGTTCTACAGGTCTCTTCGGTTCTTTCAACCTGGACCATGATCTCTATAGATGCGAGTCTTTTAGGTTGGGAGGCTGTCTGAGGTTCTCTGTCAGCACAAGGGGTTTGGAAATCTCAGGAGTCGAGATTACCTTTTCATATTTTTGGAACTCCGTGCATTCTCAGAGTTCTTCAGTTTGGTTTCTTTTTGAAGAAGAGACGTTTATTGTTTTTTTCAGACAGACAATGTCACAACTGTGACGTATGTCAATCATCAGGGTGGGACTATCAGTTCTTAGGCTGTGACAGAAGTATCTCGGATATTTGATTGGGCTAAATCCAGCTCCTATCTTGTTGGGGTCTTTTTCCCAGCTATAGACAATTGGGAAGCGGATTATCTCGGTTAATCAAGCTTTACATCTGGGAGAATGGTCTTTTTACCCAGATATGTTTTTAAATTTTTCAGATGTGAGGCTTTCCAGAATTAGATCTGTTGGCATTTCATCTAACCTAGGAACTTCCCAGGGGCCTATTCAGGTCCGGGGATCCTTAGGCGGAAGTAGTGTATGCATTGACACTTCCTTGGAATTATCAATCTGCCTATATTTGTTCATCTCTGGTTCTTCTTTTAAGAATGATTTTCAAAATCTTCAGAGAGCAATCTTTGGTGTGACTGGTGGCTCTAGCGTGGCCACACAGGTTTTGGTATATGGTTCTTGTTCGAATATTCAGTTGCCAATCTTGGTTACTTCCATTAAGGCCAGATGTTATATCTTAACTTTTGTTTTTTTCATCAGGAATTCAAATTATTAATTTGATGGTATGAAAATGTAACGCTTAGTACTTAGTCATAGTTTTCTCTGACTCAGTATTTAATACTATGTTGCAGGCTCGTAAATCTGTGTTTAGTAGGATTTATTATCGAGTTTGGAAGATTTACATCTCATGATGTTTTTCTTATGAATTCTCTTGGCATTCTTTTAGAATTCCTAGGATTTTTTAGTTTCTTCATAAGGTTTTGTCTGCATGTTCCTTGAAAGGACAAATCTCTGCTTTTCCTGTGCTGTTTCACAGTAAGAATTGCTAAATCTTTTTGATATTCATTGTTTTCTTCAGGCTTTGGTTCGTATCAAGCCTGTCATTTAAGCCAATTTCTCCTCTTTGGAGTTTTAATTTGATTATGAAGGCTTTACAGGCTCTTCTGTGTGAGCATATGCTTTATTTGGACATTAATTACTTTCATGGAAAGTATTGTTCTTTTTAGACATTTCTTCAGCTAGAGCAGTTTTTGAATTATCTGTTTTTTCTTGTGAATCTCCTTGTTCTGATTTTTCATTAGGATAAGGTGGTTTTGGCTGTCCTAATTTCAATTTTCACCTAAAGTTGTGAATTCTAACAACATTAGTGGAGGAATTATTGTCTTTTCCTTGTGTCCTAATCCTAAGACTTCTTTGGTAAGATTCTTAAATTTTTTGGATATGGTAAGAGTTTTGAAATCCGATGTTGAAGCTACTCAGATTTCAGACAGACTTCTAGTCTATTTGTTATCTTTTCTGGGTTTAGGAAGGTCAAAAGGCTTCTGCCATTTCTTTGGCATCTTGGGTAAAGTTTTGATTAATCTTGTTTATTTGGAGTCGAGTTGATTCCCGCCTCAGAGGATTACGGCTCATTCTACTAGGTCAGTTTCTACTTCCTGGGCTTTTTAAGAATGAAGCTTCTGTTGATCAGATTTGCAAAGCAATGACTTGGTCTTCTTTGCATACTTTTACTAAATTCTACCATTTTGATGTTTTCTCTTCTTTAGAAGCAGTTTTTGGTAGAATAGTACTTAAGGCAGCTGTTTCAGTTTGATTCTTCTGCTTATTATTTCAATTTTTTTTTATTTGGGTTGTGGATTATTTTTTCAGCGGAATTGGCTGTTTTTATTTTATCCCTCCCTCTCTAGTGACTCTTGCGTGGAAGTTCCACATCTTGGGTATCTGCTATCCCATACGTCACTAGCTCATGGACTCTTGCTAATTACATGAAAGAAAACATAATTTATGTAAGAACTTACCTGATAAATTAATTTCTTTCATATTAGCAAGAGTCCATGAGGCCCACCCTTTTTGTGGTGGTTATGATTTTTTTGTATAAAGCACAATTATTCCAATTCCTTATTTTTGATGCTTTCGCTCCTTATCACCCCACTTCTTGGCTATTTGTTAAACTGAATTGTGGGTGTGGTGAGGGGTGTATTTATAGGCATTTTAAGGGTTGGGAAACTTTGCCCCTCCTGGTAGGAATGTATATCCCATACGTCACTAGCCATTGGATTCTTGCTAATATGAAAGAAATGAATTTATCAGGTAAGTTCTTACATAAATTATGTTTTTTCGGCGTCACAGGATGTGGCGTCATACTTGGCGCCAAAAAATATGGGCGTTGTACTTAGCGCCAATAATGTGGGCGTCATTCTTGGCGCCAAAAACTGTGGGCGTCATTTTTGTCTCCACCTTTTTTTCACATTATTTCAGTCTCATTTTTCATTGCTTCTGGCTTATTCATTTGGCATTTTTTCCCATTCCTGAAACTGTCCTTTAAGGAATTTGATAATTTTGCTTTATATGTTGTTTTTTCTATTACATATTGCAAGATGTCTCAACCTGACCCTGGATCAGAATCTACTTCTGGAAAGAATCTGCCTGATGCTGGTTCTACCAAAGTTAAGTGCATCTGTTGTAAACTTTTGGTAACTGTTCCTCCGGCTGTAGTTTGTGATAACTGTCATGATAAACTTTCTAATGCAGATTGTGTTTCCATTAGTAATAATCCATTACCTGTTGTTTTTCCTTCAACATCTAATGTTCAGGATGTCCCTGTTAATGTAAAAGAATTTGTTTCTAAATCTATTAGGAAGGCTCTGTCTGTTATTCCTCCTTCCAGTAAACGTAAAAGGTCTTTTAAAACTTCTCATATTTAAGATGAATTTTTAAGTGACCGCCATCATTCTGACTTATCTGTTTCTGATGAGGATCTATCTGGTTCAGAAGATTCTGCCTCAGATATTGAAACTGATAAATCTTCATATTTATTTAAGATGGAGTTTATTCGTTCTTTACTTAAAGAAGTGTTAATTGCATTAGATATGGAGGAGTCTAGTCCTCTTGATACTAAATCTACTAAGCGTTTAAATTAGGTTTTCAAACCTCATGTAGTTATTCCAGAAGTTTTTCAAGTTCCTGATGCTATTTCAGAAGTAATTTGTAGGGAATGGAATAGTCTGGGTACTTCATTTACCCCTTCTCAAAGGTTTAAGAAATTGTACCCTGTGCCATCTGATAGATTAGAGTTTTGGTACAAAATCCCTAAAGTTGATGGGGCTATCTCTACTCTTGCTAAACGTACTACTATTCCTACGGCGGATAGTACTTCCTTTAAGGATCCTTTAGATAGGAAGCTTGAATCCTTTCTAAGGAGAGCTTATTTATGTTCAGGTAATCTTCTTAGACCTGCTATTTCTTTGGCTGATGTTGCAGCAGCTTCCACTTTCTGGTTGGAGGCTTTAGCGCAACAAGTGTTAGACCATAATGCTTATAGCATTGTTAAACTTCTTCTTCAACATGCTAATAACTTTATTTGTGATGCCATTTTTTTAGCTAGAAGAGCTTTATGGCTTAAATCTTGGAATGCAGATATGACTTCTAAGTCAACTTTGCTTTCTCTTTCTTTCCAAGGTAATAAATTATTTGGTTCACAGTTGGATTCTATTATTTCAACTGTTACTGGGGGGAAAGGAACCTTTTTGCCTCAGGACAAAATATCTAAAGGTAAATACAGGGCTGCTAATCGTTTTCGTTCCTTTCGTCAGAATAAGGAACAGAAGCCTGACCCTTCCCCTAAAGGAACGGTTTCCGTTTGGAAACCTTCTCCAGTCTGGAATAAATCCAAGCCTTTTAGAAAGTCAAAACCAGCTCCCAAATCCGCATGAAGGTGCGGCCCTCATTCCAGCAAAGCTGGTAGGGGGCAGGTTACGATTTTTCAAAGATGTTTGGATCAATTCGATTCACAATCTTTGGATTCAGAACATTGTTTCTCAAGGGTACAGAATAGGTTTCAAGGTAAGACCACCTGTGAGAAGATTTTTTCTCTCTCGCATTCCAGTAAACCCAGTGAAGGCTCAGGCATTTCTGAAATGTGTTTCAGATCTAGAGTTGGCTGGGGTAATTGTGCCAGTTCCAGTTCTGGAACGGGGTCTGGGGTTTTACTCAAATCTATTCATTGTACCAAAGAAGGAGAATTCCTTCAGACCAGTTCTGGATCTAAAAATATTGAATCGTTATGTAAGGATACCAACATTCAAAATGGTGACTATAAGGACTATTCTGCCTTTTGTTCAGCAAGGGCATTATATGTCCACAATAGATTTACAGGATGCATATCTTCATATTCCAATTCATCCAGATCACTATCAGTTTCTGAGATTCTCTTTTCTAGACAAGCATTACCAGTTTGTTGCCCTTCCGTTTGGCCTAGCAACAGCTCCAAGGATCTTTTCAAAGGTTCTCGGTGCCCTTCTCTCTGTAATTAGAGAACAGGGTATTGCGGTATTTCCTTATTTGGACGATATCTTGGTACTTGCTCAGTCTTTACATTCTGCAGAATTTCATACGAATCAACTTGTGTCGTTTCTTCAAAGACATGGTTGGAGGATCAATTTACCAAAGAGTTCTTTAATTCCTCAGATAAAGGTAACCTTTTTGGGCTTTCAAATAGATTCAGTGTCCATGACTTTGTCTCTAACAGAAAAGAGACGTCTGAAGTTGGTTTCAGCTTGTCGAAACCTTCAGTCTCAATCGTTCCCTTCGGTAGCTTTGTGCATGGAATTTCTAGGTCTCATAACTGCTGCATCGGACGCGATCCCCTTTGCTCGTTTTCACATGAGACCTCTTCAGCTTTGTATGCTGAACCAGTGGTGCAGGGATTATACAAAGATATCACAAATAATATCCTTAAATCCCAATGTTCGATCTTCTCTGACTTGGTGGTTGAATCACCATCGTCTAATTTGTTCGTCCAACCTGGACTGTAATCTCAACAGATGCGAGTCTTTCAGGTTGGGGAGCTGTATGGGGATCTCTGACAGCGCAGGGGGTTTGGGAATCTCAGGCGAGATTACCAATCAACATTTTGGAACTCCGTGCGATTTTCAGAGCTCTTCAGTTCTGGCCTCTTCTGAAGAGAGAATCGTTTATTTGTTTTCAGACAGACAATGTCACAACCATGGCGTATGTCAATCATCAAGGTGGGACTCACAGTCCTCAAGCTATGAAAGAAGTATCTCGGATACTTGTATGGGCGGAATCCAGCTCCTGTCTAATTTCTGCGGTTCACATCCCAGGTGTAGACAATTGGGAAGCGGATTATCTCAGTCACCAGACGTTACATCCGGGCGAATGGTCTCTTCACCCAGAGGTATTTCTTCAGATTGTTCAAATCTGGGGACTTCCAGAAATAGATCTGATGGCCTCTCATCTAATCAAGAAACTTCCCAGGTATCTGTCCAGATCCAGGGATCCTCAGGCGGAAGCAGTGGACGCGTTGTCGCTTCCTTGGAATTATCATCCTGCCTATATCTTTCCGCCTCTAGTTCTTCTTCCAAAAGTGATTTCCAAAATTCTAATGGAACGTTCGTTTGTACTGCTGGTGGCTCCAGCATGGCCTCACAGGTTTTGGTATGCGGATCTCATTCGGATGGCCAGTTGCCAACCTTGGACACTTCCGTTAAGACCAGACCTTCTATCTCAAGGCCCATTTTTCCATCAGGATCTCAAATCATTAAATTTGAAGGTATGGAAATTGAACGCTTGATTCTTAGTCATAGAGGTTTCTCTGACTCAGTAATTAATACTATGTTACAGGCAAGTAAATCTGTGTCTAGGAAGATTTATTATCGAGTCTGGAAGTCTTACATTTCTTGGTGTTCTTCTCATAAATTCTCCTGGCATTCTTTTAGAATTACTAGAATTTTACAGTTTCTTCAGGATGGTTTGGATAAAGGTTTGTCTGCAAGTTCTTTGAAAGAACAAATCTCTGCTCTTTCTGTTCTTTTTCACAGAAAGATTGCTAATCTTCCTGATATTCATTGTTTTGTACAGGCTTTGGTTCGTATCAAACCTGTCATTAAGTCAATCTCTCCTCCTTGGAGTCTTAATTTGGTTCTGAGGGCTTTACAGGCTCCTCCGTTTGAACCTATGCATTCTCTGGATATTAAATTACTTTCTTGGAAAGTTTTGTTCCTTTTGGCCATCTCTTCTGCTAGAAGAGTTTCTGAGTTATCTGCTCTTTCTTGTGAATCTCCTTTTCTGATTTTTCATCAGGATAAGGCGGTGTTGCGGACTTTATTTCAATTTTTACCTAAGGTTGTGAATTCTAACAACATTAGTAGAGAAATTGTTGTCCCTTCATTGTGTCCTAATCCTAAGAATTCTCTGGAGAGATCTTTACATTCTTTGGATGTAGTAAGAGCTTTGAAATATTATGTTGAAGCTACTAAAGATTTTAGAAAGACTTCTAGTCTATTTGTTATCTTTTCTGGTTCCAGGAAAGGTCAGAAATCTTCTGCCATTTCTTTGGCGTCTTGGTTAAAGTCTTTGATTCATCATGCTTATGTGGAGTCGGGTAAGTCCCTGCCTCAAAGGATTACGGCTCATTCTACTAGGTCAGTTTCTACTTCCTGGGCTTTTAGGAATGAAGCTTCTGTTGATCAGATTTGCAAAGCAGCAACTTGGTCTTCTTTGCATACTTTTACTAAATTCTACCATTTTGATGTTTTCTCTTCTTCTGAAGCAGTTTTTGGTAGAAAAGTACTTCAGGCAGCTGTTTCAGTTTGATTCTTCTGCTTATAATTTCAGTTTTTTTCATTATAAGATTAAAACTTTTGATTTGGGTTGTGGATTATTTTTTTTGGCTGTCTTTATTTTATCCCTCCCTCTCTAGTGACTCTTGCGTGGAAGTTCCACATCTTGGGTATCTGCTATCCCATACGTCACTAGCTCATGGACTAATTGCTAATTACATGAAAGAAAACATAATTTATGTAAGAACTTACCTGATAAATTCATTTATTTCATATTAGCAAGAGTCCATGAGGCCCACCCTTTTTGTGGTGGTTATGATTTTTTTTGTATAAAGCACAATTATTCCAATTCCTTATTTTTGATGCTTTCGCTCCTTTCTTATCACCCCACTTCTTGGCTATTCGTTAAAACTGAATTGTGGGTGTGGTGAGGGGTGTATTTATAGGCATTTTGAGGTTTGGGAAACTTTGCCCCTCCTGGTAGGAATGTATATCCCATACGTCACTAGCTCATGGACTCTTGCTAATATGAAAGAAATGAATTTATCAGGTAAGTTCTTACATAAATTATGTTTCTTTCATGTAATTAGCAAGAGTCCATGAGCTAGTGACGTATGGGATATACATTCCTACCAGGAGGGGCAAAGTTTCCCAAACCTCAAAATGCCTATAAATACACCCCTCACCACACCCACAATTCAGTTTTACAAACTTTGCCTCCTATGGAGGTGGTGAAGTAAGTTTGTGCTAGATTCTAAGAAAAATAAATTGCGCTAGAGAATATATATGTATATATATGACTGGTCAATATCTATGTTGTATCTAAAATACACACGTAGTAGATGTTGCTAAGAATGCAACAAAAAAGGATTATATCAAAAACACAACAGGATAAAAAACACAAGATAGAGGAATATAGACAGTTGCAGATAGTTGCAAATTAAAAAAAACAATTTCAGCCTATTTGTGTTATCCCTTTAAATGGTATATAGTACCTTACGGTTACTGGTTGTGTCCATACAATCAAAAAATGTTCAGATTGAGTCCAGTCCAATTATATTCTTTTATTGGATATTCCAAGAAAAAGGCATATGTTGCTTTCCTTGATTGCAAACAATTTGTTGAGTGGCTGTTTTCGTGCTGCCTGTGATCAGCTGGGCAATCCAATCCTCAGCTCCAATGCAGTATCATGTAAAAGAGAAAAAAAGACAAAGGCGCACAGGGCCGACTCAAGTGAAATATTTTATTAACAGTGAAGTATACACATAAAAACTGACACTTACAAGATTCGTAAGTGCTAAAAAGCACATCAGTTGAGCACTGTGTAGGTACAGCTGCTGCTCCTCCACACCAGGTTTAAGATGGAAATTTTCAGGCACGGTATCCGGAACCCCTGCTCTGATAACCGTGGATAGGATTCTAAGGCAGCTGGCCAAACGCTTGCTCTTTAATAGCCTAACGCGTTTCCCCCGATCAGCGGCCGGGCTTCTTCATGAGGCAGTAATGACGTATGTGTTTGGAATTGCGCCTTTGTTATTTAAAGGAGAGACAGCCAATTATCATAAAGAGGTGTGTTACTTGGCCAATCCTGTTCATAGGTGTGTCTCATATCGCTCCATATACACAGACTTTTAGTTCGCTGCTTGATGTAAAAATGTAAAAATGTTTGACAAGACATCATTTACACTGCAGCGAACTAAAAGTCTGTGTATATGGAGCGATATGAGACACACCTATGAACAGGATTGGCCAAGTAACACACCTCTTTATGATAATTGGCTGTCTCTCCTTTAAATAACAAAGGCGCAATTCCAAACACATACGTCATTACTGCCTCATGAAGAAGCCCGGCCGCTGATCGGGGGAAACGCGTTAGGCTATTAAAGAGCAAGCGTTTGGCCAGCTGCCTTAGAATCCTATCCACGGTTATCAGAGCAGGGGTTCCGGATACCGTGCCTGAAAATTTCCATCTTAAACCTGGTGTGGAGGAGCAGCAGCTGTACCTACACAGTGCTCAACTGATGTGCTTTTTAGCACTTACAAATCTTATAAGTGTCAGTTTTTATGTGTATACTTCACTGTTCATAAAATATTTCACTTGAGCCGGCCCTGTGCGCCTTTGTCTTTTTTTCTCTTTTACATGATTGTGCTAGATTCTACGTTGATATGCGCTCCGCAGCAAGTTGGAGCCCGGTTTTCCTCTCAGCGTGCAGTGAATGTCAGAGGGATGTGAGGAGAGTATTGCCTATTTTGAATGCAGTGATCTCCTTCTACGGGGTCTATTTCATAGGTTCTCTGTTATCGGTCGTAGAGATTCATCTCTTACCTCCCTTTTCAGATCGACGATATACTCTTATTTATATACCATTACCTCTGCTGATTTTCGTTTCAGTACTGGTTTGGCTTTCTACAAACATGTAGATGAGTGTCCTGGGGTAAGTAAATCTTATTTTCTGTGACACTCTAAGCTATGGTTGGGCACTTTATTTATAAAGTTCTAAATATATGTATTCAAACATTTATTTGCCTTGACTCAGAATGTTCAACATTCCTTATTTTCAGACAGTCAGTTTCATATTTGGGATAATGCATTTGAATCAATTTTTTTCTTACCTTAAAATTTGACTCTTTTTTCCCTGTGGGCTGTTAGGCTCGCGGGGGCTGAAAAAATATGGGCGTCGCTTTTGTCTCCACATTATTTCAGTCTCATTTTTTCTTTGCTTCTGGTTACTAGAAGCTTGTTTATTGGCATTTTTTCCCATTCCTGAAACTGTCATTTAAGGAATTTGATCAATTTTGCTTTATATGTTGTTTTTTCTCTTACATATTGCAAGATGTCTCACGTTGCATCTGAGTCAGAAGATACTTCAGGAAAATCGCTGTCTAGTGCTGGAACTACCAAAGCTAAGTGTATCTGCTGTAAACTTTTGGTAGCTATTCCTCCGGCTGTTGTTTGTATTAATTGTCATGACAAACTTGTTAAAGCAGATAATATTTCCTTTAGTAATGTACCATTGCCTGTTGCAGTTCCTTCAACATCTAAGGTGCAGAATGTTCCTGATAACATAAGAGATTTTGTTTCTGAATCCATCAAGAAGGCTATGTCTGTTATTTCTCCTTCTAGTAAACATAAAAAATCTTTTAAAACTTCTCTCTCTACAGATGAATTTTTAAATGAACATCATCATTCTGATTCTGATGACTCTTCTGGTTCAGAGGATTCTGTCTCAGAGATTGATGCTGATAAATCTTCATATTTATTTAAAATGGAATTTATTCGTTCTTTACTTAAAGAAGTACTAATTGCTTTAGAAATAGAGGATTCTGGTCCTCTTGATACTAATTCTAAACGTTTAGATAAGGTATTTAAATCTATGGTTATTCCAGAAGTTTTTCCTGTTCCTAATGCTATTTCTGAAGTAATTTCCAGAGAATGGGATAAATTGGGTAATTCATTTACTCCTTCTAAACATTTTAAGCAATTATATCCTGTGCCGTCTGACAGATTAGAATTTTGGGACAAAATCCCTAAAGTCGATGGGGCTATTTCTACCCTTGCTAAACGTACTACTTTCTTTCATGTAATTAGCAAGAGTCCATGAGCTAGTGACGTATGGGATATACATTCCTACCAGGAGGGGCAAAGTTTCCCAAACCTCAAAATGCCTATAAATACACCCCTCACCACACCCACAATTCAGTTTTACAAACTTTGCCTCCGATGGAGGTGGTGAAGTAAGTTTGTGCTAGATTCTACGTTGATATGCGCTCCGCAGCAAGTTGGAGCCCGGTTTTCCTCTCAGCGTGCAGTGAATGTCAGAGGGATGTGAAGAGAGTATTGCCTATTTGAATGCAGTGATCTCCTTCTACGGGGTCTATTTCATAGGTTCTCTGTTATCGGTCGTAGAGATTCATCTCTTACCTCCCTTTTCAGATCGACGATATACTCTTATATATACCATTACCTCTGCTGATTCTCGTTTCAGTACTGGTTTGGCTTTCTACAAACATGTAGATGAGTGTCCTGGGGTAAGTAAATCTTATTTTCTGTGACACTCTAAGCTATGGTTGGGCACTTTGTTTATAAAGTTCTAAATATATGTATTCAAACATTTATTTGCCTTGACTCAGAATGTTCAACTTTCCTTATTTTTCAGACAGTCAGTTTCATATTTGGGATAATGCATTTGAATTAATCATTTTTTTCTTACCTTCAAAAATTTGACACTTTTTTCCCTGTGGGCTGTTAGGCTCGCGGGGGCTGAAAATGCTTCATTTTATTGCGTCATTCTTGGCGCGGACTTTTTGGCGCAAAAATTCTTTTCCGTTTCCGGCGTCATACGTGTCGCCGGAAGTTGCGTCATTTTTGACGTTATTTTGCGCCAGAGATGTCGGCGTTCCGGATGTGGCGTCATTTTGGCGCCAAAAGCATTTAGGCGCCAAATAATGTGGGTGTCTGATTTGGCGCTAAAAAATATGGGCGTCGCTTTTATCTCCACATTATTTAAGTCTCATTTTTTATTGCTTCTGGTTGCTAGAAGCTTGTTCTTGGCATTCTTTCCCATTCCTGAAACTGTCATTTAAGGAATTTGTTCAATTTTGCTTTATATGTTGTTTTTTCTCTTACATATTGCAAGATGTCTCACGTTGCATCTGAGTCAGAAGATACTACAGGAAAATCGCTGTCTAGTGCTGGATCTACCAAAGCTAAGTGTATCTGCTGTAAATTTTTGGTAGCTATTCCTCCGGCTGTTGTTTGTATTGATTGTCATGACAAACTTGTTAATGCAGATAATATTTCCTTTAGTAAAGTACCATTGCCTGTTGCAGTTCCTTCAACATCTAAGGTGCAGAATGTTCCTGATAACATAAGAGATTTTGTTTCTGAATCCATAAAGAAGGCTATGTCTGTTATTTCTCCTTCTAGTAAACGTAAAAAATCTTTTAAAACTTCTCTCCCTACAGATGAATTTTTAAATGAACATCATCATTCTGATTCTGATGACTCTTCTGGTTCAGAGGATTCTGTCTCAGAGGTTGATGCTGATAAATCTTCATATTTATTTAAAATGGAATTTATTCGTTCTTTACTTAAAGAAGTACTAATTGCTTTAGAAATAGAGGATTCTGGTCCTCTTGATACTAATTCTAAACGTTTGGATAAGGTATTTAAAGCTCCTGTGGTTATTCCAGAAGTTTTTCCTGTTCCTAATGCTATTTCTGCAGTAATTTCCAAAGAATGGGATAAATTGGGTAATTCATTTACTCCTTCTAAACGTTTTAAGCAATTATATCCTGTGCCGTCTGACAGATTAGAATTTTGGGACAAAATCCCTAAAGTTGATGGGGCTATTTCTACCCTTGCTAAACGTACTACTATTCCTAAGTCAGATGGTACTTCGTTTAAGGATCCTTTAGATAGGAAAATTGAATCCTTTCTAAGAAAAGCTTATCTGTGTTCAGGTAATCTTCTTAGACCTGCTATATCTTTGGCTGATGTTGCTGCAGCTTCAACTTTTTGGTTGGAAACTTTAGCGCAACAAGTAACACATCATGATTCTCATGATATTATTATTCTTCTTCAGCATGCTAATAATTGTATCTGTGATGCCATTTTTGATATTATCAGAGTTGATGTCAGGTTTATGTCTCTAGCTATTTTAGCTAGAAGAGCTTTATGGCTTAAAACTTGGAATGCCGATATGGCTTCTAAATCAACTCTACTTTCTATTTCTTTCCAGGGTAACAAATTATTTGGTTCTCAGTTGGATTCTATTATTTCAACTGTTACTGGTGGGAAAGGAACTTTTTTACCACAGGATAAAAAATCTAAAGGTAAAAACAGGGCTAATAATCGTTTTCGTTCCTTTCGTTTCAACAAAGAACAAAAGCCTGATCCTTCATCCTCAGGAGCAGTTTCAGTTTGGAGACCATCTCCAGTCTGGAATAAATCCAAGCCAGCTAGAAAGGCAAAGCCTGCTTCTAAGTCCACATGAAGGTGCGGCCCTCATTCCAGCTCAGCTGGTAGGGGGCAGGTTACGTTTTTTCAAGGAAATTTGGATCAATTCTGTTCACAGAATTGGTTTCAAGATGAGACCTCCTGCAAAGAGATTTTTTTCTTTCCCGTGTCCCAGTAAATCCAGTAAAAGCTCAAGCATTTCTGAATTGTGTTTCAGATCTAGAGTTGACTGGAGTAATTATGCCAGTTCCAGTTCCGGAACAGGGGATGGGGTTTTATTCAAATCTCTTCATTGTACCAAAGAAGGAGAATTCCTTCAGACCAGTTCTGGATCTAAAAATATTAAATCGTTATGTAAGGATACCAACGTTCAAGATGGTAACTATAAGGACTATCTTGCCCTTTGTTCAGCAAGGGAATTATATGTCCACAATAGATTTACAGGATGCATATCTGCATATTCCGATTCATCCAGATCATTATCAGTTCCTGAGATTCTTTTTTCTGGACAAGCATTACCAGTTTGTGGCTCTGCCGTTTGGCCTAGCTACAGCTCCAAGAATTTTTACAAAGGTTCTCGGTGCCCTTCTGTCTGTAATCAGAGAACAGGGTATTGTGGTATTTCCTTATTTGGACGATATCTTGGTACTTGCTCAGTCTTTACATTTAGCAGAATCTCATACGAATCGACTTGTGTGGTTTCTTCAAGATCATGGTTGGAGGATCAATTTACCAAAAAGTTAATTGATTCCTCAGACAAGGGTAACCTTTCTGGGTTTCCAGATGGATTCAGTGTCCATGACTCTGTCTTTAACAGACAAGAGACGTCTAAAATTAATTACAGCTTGTCGAAACCTTCAGTCACAATCATTCCCTTCGGTAGCCTTATGCATGAAAATTCTAGGTCTTATGACTGCTGCATCGGACGTGATCCCCTTTGCTCGTTTTCACATGCGACCTCTTCAGCTCTGTATGTTGAATCAATCGTGCAAGGATTACACAAAGATATCTCAATTAATATCTTTAAAACCGATTGTTCGACACTCTCTAACGTGGTGGACAGATCACCATTGTTTAATTCAGGGGGCTTCTTTTGTGCTTCCGACCTGGACTGTAATTTCAACAGATGCAAGTCTCACAGGTTGGGGAGCTGTGTGGGGATCTCTGACGGCACAAGGAGTTTGGGAATCTCAGGAGGTGAGATTACCGATCAATATGTTGGAACTCCGTGCAATTTTCAGAGCTCTTCAGTTTTGGCCTCTTCTGAAGAGAGAATCGTTCATTTGTTTTCAGACAGACAATGTCACAACTGTGGCATACATCAATCATCAAGGAGGGACTCACAGTCCTCTAGCTATGAAAGAAGTATCTCGAATTTTGGTTTGGGCGGAATCCAGCTCCTGTCTAATCTCTGCGGTTCATATCCCAGGTATAGACAATTGGGAAGCGGATTATCTCAGTCGCCAAACGTTGCATCCGGGCAAATGGTCTCTTCACCCAGAGGTATTTCTTCAGATTGTTCAAATGTGGGAACTTCCAGAAATAGATCTGATGGCGTCTCATCTAAACAAGAAACTTCCCAGGTATCTGTCCAGATCCCGGGATCCTCAGGCGGAGGCAGTGGATGCATTATCACTTCCTTGGAAGTATCATCCTGCCTATATCTTTCCGCCTCTAGTTCTTCTTTCAAGAGTAATCTCCAAGATTCTGAAGGAATGCTCGTTTGTTCTGCTGGTAGCTCCAGCATGGCCTCACAGGTTTTGGTATGCGGATCTTGTCCGGATGGCCTCTTGCCAACCGTGGACTCTTCCGTTAAGACCAGACCTTCTGTCTCAAGGTCCTTTTTTCCATCAGGATCTGAAATCCTTAAATTTAAAGGTATGGAGATTGAACGCTTGATTCTTGGTCACAGAGGTTTCTCTGACTCTGTGATTAATACTATATTACAGGCTCGTAAATCTGTATCTAGAGAGATATATTATAGAGTCTGGAAGACTTATATTTCTTGGTGTCTTTCTCATCATTTTTCTTGGCATTCTTTTAGAATACCGAGAGTATTACAGTTTCTTCAGGATGGTTTAGATAAGGGTTTGTCTGCAAGTTCCTTGAAAGGACAAATCTCTGCTCTTTCTGTTCTTTTTCACAGAAAGATTGCTATTCTTCCTGATATTCATTGTTTTGTACAAGCTTTGGTTCGTATAAAGCCTGTCATTAAGTCAATTTCTCCTCCTTGGAGTTTGAATTTGGTTCTGGGGGCGCTTCAAGCTCCTCCATTTGAACCTATGCATTCATTGGACATTAAATTACTTTCTTGGAAAGTTTTGTTCCTTTTGGCCATCTCTTCTGCCAGAAGAGTTTCTGAATTATCTGCTCTTTCTTGTGAGTCTCCTTTTCTGATTTTTCATCAGGATAAGGCGGTGTTGCGAACTTCTTTTGAATTTTTACCTAAAGTTGTGAATTCCAACAACATTAGTAGAGAAATTGTGGTTCCTTCATTATGTCCTAATCCTAAGAATTCTAAGGAGAAATCGTTGCATTCTTTGGATGTTGTTAGAGCTTTGAAATATTATGTTGAAGCTACTAAATCTTTCCGAAAGACTTCTAGTCTATTTGTTATCTTTTCCGGTTCTAGAAAAGGCCAGAAAGCTTCTGCCATTTCTTTGGCATCTTGGTTGAAATCTTTAATTAATCTTGCCTATGTTGAGTCGGGTAAAACTCCACCTCAGAAAATTACAGCTCATTCTACTAGGTCAGTTTCTACTTCCTGGGCGTTTAGGAATGAAGCTTCGGTTGATCAGATTTGCAAAGCAGCAACTTGGTCCTCTTTGCATACTTTTACTAAATTCTACCATTTTGATGTATTTTCTTCTTCTGAAGCAGTTTTTGGTAGAAAAGTACTTCAGGCAGCGGTTTCAGTTTGAATCTTCTGCTTATGTTTTTCATTAAACTTTATTTTGGGTGTGGATTATTTTCAGCAGGAATTGGCTGTCTTTATTTTGTCCCTCCCTCTCTAGTGACTCTTGTGTGGAAAGATCCACATCTTGGGTAGTCATTATCCCATACGTCACTAGCTCATGGACTCTTGCTAATTACATGAAAGAAAACATAATTTATGTAAGAACTTACCTGATAAATTCATTTCTTTCATATTAGCAAGAGTCCATGAGGCCCGCCCTTTTTTTGTGGTGGTTATGATTTTGTATAAAGCACAATTATTCCAATTCCTTATTTTATATGCTTTCGCACTTTTTTATCACCCCACTTCTTGGCTATTCGTTAAACTGAATTGTGGGTGTGGTGTATTTATAGGCATTTTGAGGTTTGGGAAACTTTGCCCCTCCTGGTAGGAATGTATATCCCATACGTCACTAGCTCATGGACTCTTGCTAATATGAAAGAAATGAATTTATCAGGTAAGTTCTTACATAAATTATGTTATTCCTACGTCAGATGGTACTTCGTTTAAAGATCCTTTAGATAGGAAAATTGAATCCTTTCTAAGAAAAGCTTATCTGTGTTCAGGTAATCTTCTTAGACCTGCTATATCTTTGGCTGATGTTGCTGCAGCTTCAACTTTTTGGTTGGAGACTTTAGCGCAACAAGTAACAGATCATGATTCTCATAATATTATTATTCTTCTTCAGCATGCTAATAATTTTATCTGTGATGCCATTTTTTATATTATCAGAGTTGATGTCAGGTTTATGTCTCTAGCTATTTTAGCTAGAAGAGCTTTATGGCTTAAAACTTGGAATGCTGATATGGCTTCTAAATCAACTCTACTTTCTATTTCTTTCCAGGGTAACAAATTATTTGGTTCTCAGTTGGATTCTATTATCTCAACTGTTACTGGTGGGAAAGGAACTTTTTTACCACAGGATAAAAAAATCTAAGGGTAAAAACAGGGCTAATAATCGTTTTCGTTCCTTTCGTTTCAACAAAGAACAAAAGCCTGATCCTTCATCCTCAGGAGCAGTTTCAGTTTGGAAACCATCTCCAGTCTGGAATAAATCCAAGCCTTCTAGAAAGGCAAAGCCTGCTTCTAAGTCCACATGAAGGTGCGGCCCTCATTCCAGCTCAGCTGGTAGGGGGCAGGTTACGTTTTTTCAAAGAAATTTGGATCAATTCTGTTCACAATCTTTGGATTCAGAACATTGTTTCAGAAGGGTACAGAATTGGTTTCAAGATGAGACCTCCTGCAAAGAGATTTTTTCTTTCCCGTGTCCCAGTAAATCCAGTGAAAGCTCAAGCATTTCTGAATTGTGTTTCAGATCTAGAGTTGGCTGGAGTAATTATGCCAGTTCCAGTTCTGGAACAGGGGATGGGGTTTTATTCAAATCTCTTCATTGTACCAAAGAAGGAGAATTCCTTCAGACCAGTTCTGGATCTAAAAATATTGAATCGTTATGTAAGGATACCAACGTTCAAAATGGTAACTGTAAGGACTATCTTGCCTTTTGTTCAGCAAGGGCATTTTATGTCCACAATAGATTTACAGGATGCATATCTGCATATTCCGATTCATCCAGATCATTATCAGTTCCTGAGATTCTCTTTTCTGGACAAGCATTACCAGTTTGTGGCTCTGCCGTTTGGCCTAGCTACAGCTCCAAGAATTTTTACAAAGGTTCTCGGTGCCCTTCTGTCTGTAATCAGAGAACAGGGTATTGTGGTATTTCCTTATTTGGACGATATCTTGGTACTTGCTCAGTCTTTACATTTAGCAGAATCTCATACGAATCGACTTGTGTTGTTTCTTCAAGATCATGGTTGGAGGATCAATTCACCAAAAAGTTCATTGATTCCTCAGACAAGGGTAACCTTTCTGGGTTTCCAGATAGATTCAGTGTCCATGACTCTGTCTTTAACAGACAAGAGACGTCTAAAATTGATTTCAGCTTGTCGAAACCTTCAGTCACAATCATTCCCTTCGGTAGCCTTATGCATGGAAATTCTAGGTCTTATGACTGCTGCATCGGACGCGATCCCCTTTGCTCGTTTTCACATGCGACCTCTTCAGCTCTGTATGCTGAATCAATGGTGCAAGGATTACACAAAGATATCTCAATTAATATCTTTAAAACCGATTGTACGACACTCTCTAACGTGGTGGACAGATCACCATCGTTTAATTCAGGGGGCTTCTTTTGTGCTTCCGACCTGGACTGTAATTTCAACAGATGCAAGTCTCACAGGTTGGGGAGCTGTGTGGGGATCTCTGACGGCACAAGGAGTTTGGGAATCTCAGGAGGTGAGATTACCGATCAATATTTTGGAACTCCGTGCAATATTCAGAGCTCTTCAGTCTTGGCCTCTTCTGAAGAGAGAATCGTTCATTTGTTTTCAGACAGACAATGTCACTACTGTGGCATACATCAATCATCAAGGAGGGACTCACAGTCCTCTGGCTATGAAAGAAGTATCTCGAATTCTGGTTTGGGTGGAATCCAGCTCCTGTCTAATCTCTGCGGTTCATATCCCAGGTATAGACAATTGGGAAGCGGATTATCTCAGTCGCCAAACGTTGCATCCGGGCGAATGGTCTCTTCACCCAGAGGTATTTCTTCAGATTGTTCAAATGTGGGAGCTTCCAGAAATAGATCTGATGGCGTCTCATCTAAACAAGAAACTTCCCAGGTATCTGTCCAGATCCCGGGATCCTCAGGCGGAAGCAGTGGATGCATTATCACTTCCTTGGAAGTATCATCCTGCTTATATCTTTCCGCCTCTAGTTCTTCTTCCAAGAGTAATCTCCAAGATTCTGAAGGAAGGCTCGTTTGTTCTGCTGGTAGCTCCGGCATGGCCTCACAGGTTTTGGTATGCGGATCTTGTCCGGATGGCCTCTTGCCATCCGTGGACTCTTCCGCTACGACCAGACCTTCTGTCGCAAGGTCCTTTTTTCCATCAGGATCTCAAATCCTTAAATTTAAAGGTATGGAGATTGAACGCTTGATTCTTGGCCAAAGAGGTTTCTCTGACTCTGTGATTAATACTATGTTACAGGCTCGTAAATCTGTATCCAGAGAGATATATTATAGAGTCTGGAAGACTTATATTTCTTGGTGTCTTTCTCATCATTTTTCTTGGCATTCTTTTAGAATTCCGAGAATTTTACAGTTTCTTCAGGATGGTTTAGATAAAGGTTTATCCGCAAGTTCTTTGAAAGGACAAATCTCTGCTCTTTCTGTTCTTTTTCACAGAAAGATTGCTAATCTTCCTGATATTCATTGTTTTGTACAAGCTTTGGTTCGTATAAAACCTGTTATTAAGTCAATTTCTCCTCCTTGGAGTTTGAATTTGGTTCTGGGGGCTCTTCAAGCTCCTCCGTTTGAACCTATGCATTCATTGGACATTAAATTACTTTCTTGGAAAGTGTTG
Organism: Bombina bombina; assembly: GCF_027579735.1. Classification (NCBI taxonomy): domain Eukaryota; kingdom Metazoa; phylum Chordata; class Amphibia; order Anura; family Bombinatoridae; genus Bombina; species Bombina bombina. The sequence continues at coordinate 834,101,053 of NC_069499.1, forward strand.
TTCCTTTTGGCAATCTCTTCTGCTAGAAGAGTTTCTGAATTATCTGCTCTTTCTTGTGAGTCTCCTTTTCTGATTTTTCATCAGGATAAGGCAGTGTTGCGAACTTCTTTTGAATTTTTACCTAAAGTTGTGAATTCTAACAACATTAGTAGAGAAATTGTGGTTCCTTCATTATGTCCTAATCCTAAGAATTCTAAGGAGAAATCATTGCATTCTTTGGATGTTGTTAGAGCTTTGAAATATTATGTTGAAGCTACTAAGTCTTTCCGAAAGACTTCTAGTTTATTTGTTATCTTTCCTGGTTCTAGAAAAGGCCAGAAAGCTTCTGCCATTTCTTTGGCATCTTGGTTGAAATCTTTAATTCATCTTGCCTATGTTGAGTCGGGTAAAACTCCGCCTCAAAGGATTACAGCTCATTCTACTAGGTCAGTTTCTACTTCCTGGGCGTTTAGGAATGAAGCTTCGATTGATCAGATTTGCAAAGCAGCAACTTGGTCCTCTTTGCATACTTTTACTAAATTCTACCATTTTGATGTATTTTCTTCTTCTGAAGCAGTTTTTGGTAGAAAAGTACTTCAGGCAGTGGTTTCAGTTTGAATCTTCTGCTTATGTTTTTCATTAAACTTTATTTTGGGTGTGGATTATTTTCAGCAGGAATTGGCTGTCTTTATTTTATCCCTCCCTCTCTAGTGACTCTTGCGTGGACAGATCCACATCTTGGGTAATCATTATCCCATACGTCACTAGCTCATGGACTCTTGCTAATTACATGAAAGAAAACATAATTTATGTAAGAACTTACCTGATAAATTCATTTCTTTCATATTAGCAAGAGTCCATGAGGTCCGCCCTTTTTTTGGGGTGGTTATGATTTTTGTATAAAGCACAATTATTCCAATTCCTTATTTTATATGCTTTCGCACTTTTTTATCACCCCACTTCTTGGCTATTCGTTAAACTGAATTGTGGGTGTGGTGAGGGGTGTATTTATAGGCATTTTGAGGTTTGGGAAACTTTGCCCCTCCTGGTAGGAATGTATATCCCATACGTCACTAGCTCATGGACTCTTGCTAATATGAAAGAAATGAATTTATCAGGTAAGTTCTTACATAAATTATGTTTTTTTCTTCTTAAACGGGGAGAGTCAACAGCTGCATTCATTACTTTTGGGAATTCAGAACCTGGCCATAAGGAGAAGGCAGACACACCCCAGCCAAAGCCTTAAATACCTCCCCCACTTCCCTTATCCCCCAGTCATTCTTTGCCTTTCGTCACAGGAGGTTGGGAGAGAAGTGTCGGAAGATTAAGGATAGTCTCTTATGGAGGGTAGTACTCTTTGAAATGGGACTGGAGTTTTAAGTAGTCCTGTCAGCCTCTCAGAGCATGGATGAATGTTAGAGTCCGGAGATGTAGGGAGAGTCTTTCTGTGAACCCATTTTGACTCATGTTAACAGCTCCGTAGCAATCGACGTTGACGAGTTTCGCTGCCTGCTTTCTTCACTCAAATCCATGTCAGAAGCAAGGCTGCTATCTGTCAAACTTTAAGGGCCATGTTCCTGTTCCACGGCATAGATTCCGGTAAGATCGTTTCATTTTACTTCGATGTGTGAATGCAATGTAAACGAAGAAGTCAGGGTCTCAGTGGGACTCCTTTATCTTTATGGAATCAAGTGTTAATATCTCCTGAGGGGGGTTAACATGGGGGACTTTAATCATGTTTGTTATGTGATTCTATCTGCTAATGTGTAGTGTCGCTTGGGCTTGTGGCTATATCGGAACATATCGGCCTTTATTTTTCAGGCTGTGGAGAGGATCATCCAGGAGTTTCAAAGGTTTTTTTTTTCCAGGGCTAAAACATGCCAAAGGAGGCCTTTCATTGCTATGTGTCAGGCTGGCTCTCGCTTCTTCTTTAGGGTGGGGCATAAGAGGGATTGTATTCAGTCCTCATTGTCCTGTTCCTTATTGTTGGTGGGGTTCTAGAGGCGGATCCTACTAAAGTTTACTCTGTGAGTTCCGGAGATCCTTGGGCCTCGGGGCTAGGGTTCTCCATTCCCAATTGGACTGGAGGCTTATATGACTTCTTGGACATCTGGGGTACCATGTTGGGGCAATTTTATCTCCTCTATGGTATTCTTATTGGATTTATTTTGAGGCCTTGATGACGGTTACTCTTCCTTAAATGGGTCGAGATGTCCTAGGCTTAATTTCTTTTACAAAGATATGACGAGTCCATGGATTTCATCCTTACTTGTGGGATATTAACCTCCTGCTAACAGGAAGTGGCAAAGAGCACCACAGCAGAGCTGTATATATATAGCCCCTCCCCTTCCCCTCCACCCTCAGTCATTCTCTTTGCCTGTGTTATACTAGGAAGACATGGTAAAGTGAGGTGTTAGTTTTAGTTTCTTCAATCAAGAAGTTTTTTTATTTTAAATGGTACCAGTGCATACTATTTTCCTCAGGGGGATATGGAAGAAGATTTCTGCCCTGAGGTTTGATGATCTTAGCATTTGTAACTAAGATCCACGCTGGTTCCCACAAGACTTCTGAAGGTGACCATGAGATATCTTCATTGTGGAGACCGGTTTCATGCTACAAGCAGCATTAAAGGGACACTGAACCCAATTTTTTTCTTTTGTGATTTAGATAGAGCATGCAATTTTAAGCAACTTTCTAATTTACTCCTATTATCAATTTTTCTTCGTTCTCTTGCTATCTTTATTTGAAATAAAAGCCATCTAAGCTTTTTTGGGTTAAGAACTCTGGACAGCACTTTTTGATTGGTGGATGGATTTTTTCCACCAATCAGCAAGGACAACCCAGGTTGTTCACCAAAAATGGGCCGGCATCTAAACTACGATTCTTGCATTTCAAATAAAGATACCAAGAGAATAAAGAAAATTTGATAATAGGAGTAAATTATAAAGTTGCTTAAAAATTCATGCTCTATCTGAATCACAAAAGAAAATTTTTGTGTTCAGTGTCCCTTTAAGGTATGTGCAGCCTTTTTTTCTGAGGAGACTTGGTGTATCAGAACTGGCTGGCATTATTTATCAGTATGGGAATGGGGTAAGCAGTAAAACCTATTTTAATAAGAGGGGTGTTACTGGAGTCCCTATTTTATATTTATCATTAGTTGAAATTTGGGCATTATGTGACAAGGGAGACAATATAAAAAACGATGTTTTATGTTTTTTATTTTTGACACTTAAAACTTATTGGTTTTATGCTTGAGGGTTATATTGTGCGTGTATTTTTACTTTAGTGTAAAACTGCATTTCCATGTGGTGTTGTTTGGGCCTACTCCAACTTTTGACCTTAAGGGGCGGAGCCTATTTTGGCACAATTTCTTCAGGCTTAGCAGCAGCAAACAGTAACTCGGTGGCTCCTGGACTGTGTAGCTGGTCTGAAGGGTTGGAAACTTGATTTGAAGTACCCTGGGGACAGTTAGGCGCCACAGCGGTGCAGAGTGTATTTTTATCTATCTTTTGACTACATGTTGATATAAGTACTTCTAAAGCCTTATTTCTGCCCTTGCTTCTGGGTGCAGTAATTTTAACCAACGATATTAAGCTAAATTTGGGTATAATTTAACGTTTTTTGTGCATTTTGGAAAAATTGTTCACTTTTTCTTTTCTTAAAGGCATAGTACACGTTAATTTTTTAAACGACTTTTGTGGTATTACTAGTCTAACATTAAAGTTTCTCATTGTTCTATGTTTTTAAAAGCTATTGTGCAACCCCCTCTAACATTGTGTAACTTTTGTACTGAAAGGGCTTTACAATGTAAAAAAGCATATTTTAAATAAATTAAGTGTGCCTAGGGATGATTCTCAGTCTGAAGAGAATCAGGATATGCCATCCAATTCTCCCCAAGTTTTGCAACCTTTTATGCCCACACAAGCGATGCCTAGTACTTCTAGTGTGTCTAATTCCTTTACTCTGCAGGATATGGCTGCAGTTATGTTAACTACCCTTACAGAGGTATTGTCTAAATTACCAGTGTTGCAGGGTAAACGCAGTAGGTCAAGTATTAATGTAAATACTGAATCCTCTAATGCTTTATTAGCTATTTCCGATGTTCCCTCACAGTGCTCTGAGGGTGAAATTTCTGATTCAGGGAATGTTTTGCCTCAGACAGATTCGGATGCTATGTCATTTAAATTTAAGCTTGAACACCTCTGCCTGTTGCTTAGGGAGGTTTTAGCGACTCTGGATGATTGTGATCCTATTGTGATTCCTCCAGAGAAATTGTGTAAAATGGATAAATATTTGGAAGTTCCTACTTACACTGATGTTTTTCCAGTTCCTAAGAGAATTTCGGAAATTATTGGTAAGGAATGGGATGGACCAGGTATACTGTTTTCTCCCTCTCCTAATTTTAAGAAAATCTTTCTTATTTCCGATACTATTCGGGACTCATGGCAAGCGGTCCCTAATGTAGAGGGAGCTATATCTTCCCTAGCTAAGCGTACTACTATACCCATTGATTATAGTTGTGCTTTCAAGGATCCTATGGATAAGAAATTAGAGGGTCTACTAAAGAAATTATTTGTTAATCAGGGATTTATTTTACAACCTACGGCTTGCATTGTTCCAGTAACTACTGCAGCAGCCTTTTGGTTTGAGGCTCTAGAAGAGTCTCTTAAGGTTGAGACTCCAAAGGTTCTAGGGTCTCTTTTGGCGGTTCTCAGACCGCAAGGGATAGCAGTGGCGCCTTATCTGGACGATATTCTGATTCAGGCGTTAACATATCATCTGACAAAATCTCACACGAACACAGTGTTTTCTTTTCTGAGCACTCACGGCTGGAAGGTGAACATAGAGAAGAGTTCACTTATTTCACAGACAAGGGTTCCTTTCTTGGGAACTCTGATAGACTCGGTAGCCATGAAAGTATTTCTGACGGAGGTCAGAAAATAAAAGATTTTGAATACTTGCCGAGCACTTCTGTCCATTCCTCGGCCATCAGTGGCTCAGTGTATGGAGGTAATCGGATTAATGGTAGCGGCAATGGACATCATTCCGTTTGCTCGCTTTCATCTCAGATCACTGCAACTGTACATGCTCGGTCAGTGGAATGGGGATTATGCGGATTTATCTCCAAAGATTATTCTGGATCAAGAGACTAGAAACTCTCTTCTTTTGTGGTTGTCGCCAGATCATCTGTCCCAGGGGACTTGCTTCCGCAGAACCTCGTGGGTGATAGTGACAACAGATGCCAGCCTTTTGTGCTGGGTTGCAGTTTGGAACGCCCTGAAGGCTCAGGGTGTTTGGACTCAGGTGGAGTCTCTACTTCCAATCCTGTGGCATATGTCAATCATCAGGGGGAACAAGGAGTTCCTTAGCGATGATAGAAGTGTCCAAGATAATCAGTTGGGCAGAGGCCCACTCTTGTCATCTGTCAGTGATCTACATCCCAGGGGTAGAGAACTGGGAAGCAGATGGGGCAGACCGGAATTGGTTTTGATGGCATCTCGTCAGAATGCCAAGCTTCCAAGATACGGATCCCGGTCAAGGGATCCTCAGGCCGAACTGATAGATGCCTTGGCAGTACCTTGGTTGTTCAGCCTAGCTTATGTGTTTCCACCGTTTCCTCTCCTCCCTCGCGTGATTGCTCGAATCAAACAGGAGAGGGCTTCCGTGATCCTGATAGCGCCTGCGTGGCCACGCAGGACATGGTATGCGGATCTAGGGGACATGTCCTCTCTGCCACCGTGGAAACTTCCGTTGAGACAGGACCTTCTCATTCAAGGTCTTGATTTTATCGAAGCGAGGATTCTCTGGTTCAGTTATCAATACTTTGATACAGGCTAGAAAGCCTGTCACTAGAAAAATCTATCATAAGATATGGCGTAAATATCTTTTTGGTGTGAATCCAAGTGTTACTCATGGAATAAAGTTAGGATTCCTATGATTTTGTCTTTTCTCCAAGAATGATTGGAGAAAGGGTTATCAGCAAGTTCCTTAAAGGGACACATTTCAGCTTTGTCAATTCTGTTTCACAAACGTTTGGCAAATGTATCAGATGTTCTGTCTTTTTGTCAGGCTCTATCTAGAATTAAGCCTGTATTTAGACCTATTACTCCTCCCTGGAGTTTGAATTTAGTTCTTCGAGTTCTGCAAGGGGTTCCATTTGAACCTATGCATTCCATAGATATTAAACTATTATCTTGGAAAGTTCTGTTTTTGGTTGCTATTTCTTCTCCTCAAAGAGTTTTTGAGCTTTCAGCATTACAGTGTGATTCGCCTTATATCATATTTCATTCTGATAAGGTGGTTTTTATGTACCAAACCTGGGTTCCTTCCTAAGGTTGTTTCGAATAAGAATATTAATCAGGAAATTGTTGTTCCTTCCTTGTGTCCTAATCCTTCTTCTAAGAAGGAGCGTCTGTTACATAACTTGGACGTGGTCCGTACCTTAAAGTTTTACTTACAGGCAACTAAGGATTTCCGTAAATCATCTTCATTATTCATTGTTTATTCTGGAAAGCGTAGGGGTCAGAAAGCTAGGGCTACCTCTCTTTCTTTTTGGCTGAGAAGTATCATCCGCCTGGCATATGAGACTGCTGGACAGCAGCCTCCTGAAAGAATGACTGCTCATTCTTCTAGGGCTGTGGCTTCCACATGGGCTTTTAAAAACGATGCATCTATGGAACAGATTTGTAAGGCTGTGACTTGGTCGTCCCTTCACACTTTTTCCAAATTTTAAAAATTTGATACTTTTGCTTCTTCTGAGGCTATCTTTGGGAGAAAGGTTCTTCAAGCAGTGGTGCCTTCCGTTTAGGTTCCTGTCTTCTCCCTCCCTTTCATCCCTGTCCTAATGCTTTGGTATTAGTTTCCCACAAGTAAGGATGAAATCCGTGGACTCGTCATATCTTTGTAAAAGAAAACTAAATTTATGCTTACCTGATAAATTACTTTCTTTTACGATATGACGAGTCCAGGGCCCACCCTGTTCTTTTCAAGACAGTTTTTCTTTATATTTTTTGTAAACTTCAGTCACCTCTGCACCTTTTTAGCCTTTCCTTTTTCTCTTCTCATACCTTCGGCCAACTGACTGAGGGTGGAGGGGAAGGGGAGGGGCTATATATACAGCTCTGCTGTGGTGCTCTTTGCCACTTCCTGTTAGCAGGAGGTTAATATCCCACAAGTAAGGATGAAATCCGTGGACTCGTCATATCGTAAAAGAATGTAATTTATCAGGTAAGCATAAATTTAGTTTTTTCCCCTCTTGGGGCTGGTTAAGGGGTCATCTGTTCGGGAAGCTCAGGCATTTTCTGCCTTTTTCTTCCTCCTACTGTTTCTCGTCTGCTCCCGTGTTTTTGGGTTTCTGGAGAATGCATTTGTCTCCTTTCCTGGAGCTGCCCTTACTTAAGATATCTCAGTTTTATCTGTCGCCAGGAATTGTTAGGCTCATTCATCGTTAATTCCTTGAGCTGTGGGAGTTTCCGGGAGGTTGATCCTTAGGGGATTGTTTGAAGACTATTTTATCTTCTCAAGCTAGATTATCTAGTTTTGAGCTCTAACTTTGTTGTCCCTTGAGCCTTTAGGAGATATGCTCTCTGGGATGCTTAGCGATCATCCAGTGTCTAAAGACCGTTGGATTTGGCTGTGGTTGCATCTCTTTGGGTGCAGGTTCTCCGTATGAGGTATCCCTAGGGTTCCTCTGGGGTTATTACCTTGTGGCCAGCTCCGGTTTCCGGATGTCCAATTTTCCGGACATGTTCTTGTCTTGGACGCATCTCTTAGATGAGTCTTGGGCAGTTCAGTCCTTCCGGTTCTGAGACTTACACTTGCCCTTTAAGGGGTTTTTTGTTTTTTCTTATAGGAGACTTGAAAATAGCCTGAGATTGCAGTCGCAATCTGTTGCAGTTATTTGTTTCCTTCCTCAGCAGGGGGCTTTCTCTGCTGGTTTTGGATGCTCTCCTATTTCCTTGTTCTTCCTGGGAGGGAGTGGGTTTCTGCACTCCTTCAGAATATTTCCTCTGTGGGAGCCCTGGGGCAGTTCCTAGCTTGGTTGGCTAGTGTTAACGGCTGGAAACCGGTGGCTTCATCTGGAGCATGATATGATTCTGGTGCTATTTTTTGGCAGTTCCTGGGGGTGGTTTTTATCCATCGGTCGCTCTTTCATAGTGCGGTTTGCACGCTGTGTGAGGGATTAGGTCCACCTTGTCTCTCTAGTTTTCAAGGGTTTGGACATTACATGGTCCCTTGGACTTACGTTCAGTTAGGGGTAGGGTTTTTTTTCCTCCCTTCTCTTTGTTCGGTCATTGGAGTTTATCCTCTATGCGTTTTTGTCCTGTTGCAACCTTTGTTTGTGCTTGGAGTTCAGCTAGGGTTTCTTTTACCCTAGCTTGTTGGTCTTTAGATCTCTGTTGAGTTCTTCTTCTTCTTCTTCCACTTCCCTTCAGGGGGTATGTGGAGGTTCTCTTCCCTCGGGTCGGGGGTAAGTTTCAGTGTGGGTATGGAGCCTGCGGAACTGGTCTTCCTCTGAGGCTTTGTGCTCGGTGGAATATACTGATTCTGAGTGGTCTCTAACTACGGCCTTGCTGGTTTTAACTGATGGGCAGTTGCCTGGTCCTTTCAGGTTTTATCCTTCTGTTTCTGGGGAAGCAGTTGTTTCTATCAGGTGTCGGGTAATTTCAGGTTGTGATGCCCTCTGAATGGTCCACCTCGTCTACCCGCCCTTTTTTGCATTGGGTATTGATTTCCCAAAAGTAATGAATGCAGCTGTGGACTCTCCCCTTTTAAGAAGAAAAAATTTAATTTTGCTTACCTGATAATTTTCTTTTCTTCGGTTGGGGAGAGTCCACAGCTCCCAGCCCATGTTTTTATATGGGGTGGACGTTTATTTATTTTGTATTCTTCTGGCACCTGTTTCACCCTGATATTTCTCCTACTGTTCCTTGTTCCCTTGGCAGAATGACTGGGGGATGAGGGAAGTGGGGGAGGTATTTAAGCCTTTGACTGGGGTGTCTTTGCTTCCTCCTGGTGGCCAGGTTCTGAATTCCCAAAAGTAAAGAATGCAGCTGTAGACTCTCCCCGTCAGAAGAAAAGAAAATGATCAGCTAAGCATAATTTGTTATCTAACCTTTCTCTTCTCTTTGGAATCTTAATTTTGTTCTGGAAGTTTTGCAGTTTCATCCTTTTGTACCTATGCATAAGGTAGATATAAAGTTTATTTTCTTGTAAGCTTTATTTTGTTTTGCTTTTTCGTTTGCTAGAAGAATGTCTGATCTGTGTGCACTTTCTTCTGATCCTTATCTGTTTTTTCATAAGTATAAAGCTGTTTTGAGAACTTCTTTTGATTTTCTGCCTAAAGTTGCTTCTTCTGAGGATATCAGTAGGGAACTTTTTTAACGCTGATGTTGTCTGGGCTCTGAAATATTATCTTGAGATTTCTAAAAATTCTCAGCCAAACTCATGATTTGATTATTCATTTTTTAGGTAAGAAATTATCTTCTGTTGTTCTGGCTTCTTGGATTAAGCAATTAATTCATATGGCTTATGTTTTTATGCGGGTTGAACTCTTCATAGGTGTATGTCAGCTCATTCTTCTCCTTCTGTAGCCACTTCCTGGGTATTCAAGAATGAGGTTTGTGTGGTATAAATTTGCAAGGCAGCTTCTTGGTCATACTTTTACTAAATTCTATCATGTTTTTGTTCTGCAGCTGCTCGGAAAGTGCTTAAGGCAGTTGTTTCTGTCTAGGACTAAGTTTTCTGTTTTTAAACTGCATTTTAAAAATAATATAAAAAAGTTTTTTCTGTTTTTAGGTATTTATTCTTATAGTTAAAGGATGTTCAAGCCCTCCCTTTTTTCATCCATTACTCGTGTCCTCTGCCACAGCTTGGGTATTAGCTCCCAGGAGTAATGGATGGTGGACTCTTATCACCTATATGAAAGAAAACATGATTTATATCTTAGAAAAACAAACAAAGAGTTCCAATTCACTTAAAAAGGCTTTCTTCTTTATCGATTCAAAGTAGAATAAAATCGGCTATACATACAAACGGACATCGATGTACACACACTTCCATGAATGTGTGTACATCGATGTCCGTTTGTATGGATAGCCGGTTTTATTCTACTTTGAATCAATAAAGAAGAAAGCCTTTTTAAGTGAATTGGGACTCTTTGTTTGTTTTTCTAATCATTTGCAAACTCTGAGGAGTTTGCTGCCGAGCCTCCTATCACTATTGAGCGCCCAGAAGGAGGTGTGTGGATACGTCAGAGAACCGGTTCAGCGTTTAGAGTTTACCCGATAAAGCAGTGTCCGCAAGTGTGGAGGTGAGGGTGAGCGGTCTAAGACAAGTGAGTTCACATCACCAGGTAAGACCTATTATTCCCCAAGGATGGAGCTCGTGAATTTAAGAATGAAATGGATACGAGCAAAGGCGACTGCTTGAAGCTGCGGGGTGAGTGAACTGATTTATTGCTTGTCTTACCGCTGTCTCACTGAAACTGCTAGGGTTTTACCGGTATTACTGTCTGCTTATGAATCTGCACCACTACGTCCTGTCTTATCTATGGTATGCTCTGAGCATTACTACTTAAACTGTTTTGGAAAATGATTTATATCTTACCTGGTAAATTCATTTCTTTCATGGTGAGTCCACAAGACCCCACCCTGATTCTTTGATATTATTTGTTCTATGTTTGGCGAAGCCTTTTTTCCCCATTTCCTCTTTGTATTTTGATCTTTTCCATTCATCTCTGTCAGCTTGGCTGTATGTTAGACTGATTACTATAGAGATGGGAGGATTTATATAGAGCTCTAAGGTTTGGGAATCTTTGCCTCCTCCAAGTGGCAAGAAAGGTAATTTCCAGGAGTAATGGATTGTGGACTCCTCACCATGAAAGAAAGGAATTTATCAAGTAAGATATAAATTATGTTTTTATCCCATTAAGTTAAATAAACTGCATTTGGGGAAATCAAGGTTCTACAAAGTATGCTTTTCAAATGCTACTCTACGTTGTTGGTGTATCAGTGGTCACAACCAAAAAACGAAAGGCCTAACATTCTTTTGTTCTGTGCCAATATGTTCTACCACATACATGGATGTGAGCTATGGTTGGTGAGCAAGACAGCTGAGTTGTAGCAGCTCCTCTTAACTATGTCAAACCCTGCACTTCTCACTGCCTTAGAATGCCACTCTTTCTCTAAGGCCTAAGGCTCAAATACCTTGTGAATTATCTTCCCTCCAAGTTTGAAGATTCTTATTCTGTCTTAGAAAAATTCCCTTTAACCTTAGTTTGCTTTATTTCCGGCACAGTACTTTATTAATGATACTAATTATTAACTAGCAAACATAGGCTGTAGATAAATTGCTTTATATCATCCTGTATTTTTTTATATTTTAAGGGTATCAAACATAAAATAGTTGGAAGAGAAGATACTTTACAGGGATTGTGATTATAACCTTATGTGATATTTTAGGACAATTCTTACGTCAGAAAAATGACACAAAATATGTTTGTGAATTGTCAGTACCATTAAAAGGACAGCTAGTCCAAAAAAAACTTTCCTGATTCAGATAGGGCATGTAATTTTAAACAATTTTCCAATTTACTTTTATCACCAATTTTGCTTTGTTCTCTTTGTATTCTTAGTTGAAAGCTTAACCTAGGAGGGTCATATGCTAATTTCTTAGACCTTGAAGGCCACCTCTTTTCAGAATGCATTTTAACAGTTTTTCACCACTAGAGGGTGTCAGTTCATGTGTTTCTGTGCTCATGCACGTGAAGTTACCTGGGAGCCATCACTGATTGGCTAAACTGCAAGTCTGTCAAAAGAACTGAAATAAAGGGGCAGTTTCCAGAGGCTTAGATACAAGATAATCACAGAGGTAAAAAGTATATAAATATAACTGTGTTTATGCAAAACTCGGGAATGGGTAAGATAGGGATTATCTATCTTTTAAAACAATAAACATTCTGGTGTAGACTGTCCCTTTAATTCTTTTTGTGTCACTCTCTGTTAACAGGATCTGCTCCATCTTATTAATTCATTGATGCAAGATGAAGAGATCAATCTTACACGCTTGGTGAGGTGTTTTCTATAATTGAAACTAACCCCAAATAACAGTAACTCTATCCTTTATTTGGTTTTCAGTTGTATTACTGTTACTTTTATGCAGTCATTGATAATTTTTCTTGAGCTTTTAGTGTACGCTCTGTGTCATGGCCTGTTTTTCATAATATCTTTCCTACTTTTCTCTCTCTACATGTACCCAAATTTACACTATTTTCTCATATTTTAAAATGGCATATTACTGCTGTTCAACTTTTGTTTGGTTCACATCCTATAGATGTCACTTTTAATTTAATATTTTTTTCCCTCTTTGATTTACCTTAACCCCTTAACGACTGAGGACGTGCAGGGTACGTCCTCAGAAAAAGGCAGTTAATGCCTGAGAACGTACCCTGCATGTCCTCAGTGTGGAAAGCAGCTGGAAGCGATCCTGCTCGCTTCCAGCTGCTTTCCGGTTATTGCAGTGATGCCTCGATATGGAGGCATCCTGCAATAACCTTTTTAAGTAATCCGGTGCAGAGAGAGCCACTCTGTGGCCCTCTCTGCACCGGAGATCGGTTGCTCCCTGTGTTAGTGGGTGGGAGCCGGACCGGGAGGCGGGTGGCGGCCATCGATGGCCCTGTGGATGTGAAGGGGGGCGGGATCGTGGGCGGGGGTGGCTGGGGGCGCGCGCGTGCACGGGAGGGTGGGGGCGGGCTCGTGCACGGGGAGGGAGCGGGTGGGAACCGCTACACTGCAGAAAATGTGCAAATAAAAAAGATAAAAAAAAGTGAAAATTAAAATAATCAGCAAGGTGGTGGGGGTTTGTCTGTGGGGGGTGGGGGGGGGAAGCTACACTACAGAAAAAAAAAAACAAAGAAAAAAAAAGCACTTTTTATTGTAAACTGGGTACTGGCAGACAGCTGCCAGTACCCAAGATGGCCCCCAATAAGGCAGAGGGGAGGGTTAGAGAGCGGTTTTGGGGGGGATCAGGGAGGTTGGGGGCTAAGGAGGGGATCCTACACAGTAGCATATGTAAATATGCTAAAAAAAAATTCATTTTTTTTTTAAAACCCTTTTATTTTAGTACTGGCAGACTTTCTGCCAGTACTTAAGATGGCGGGGACAATTGTGGGGTGGGGGAGGGAAGGGAGCTGTTTGGGGGGGATCAGGGGGTGGGATGTGTCAGATGGGAGGCTGATCTCTACACTAAAGCTAAAATTAACCCTGCAACCTCACTACAAACTCCCTAATTAACCCTTTCAATGCTAGCCATAATACACGTGTGAGGCGCAACAGGATTTAGTGGCCTTCTAATTACCAGAAAGCAACGCCAAAGTCATATATGTCTGCTATTTCTGAACAAAGGGGATCCCAGACAAGCATTTACAACCATTGGTGCCATAATTGCACAAGCTGTTTGTAAATGATTTCAGTGAGAAACCTAAAATTGTGAAAAATTTTACGTTTTTTTTAATTTGATCGCATTTGGCGGTGAAATGGTGGCATGAAATATACCAAAATGTGCCTAGATCAATACTTGGGGTTGTCTACTACACTACACTAAAGCTAAAATTAACCCTACAAGCTCCCTAAAAGCTCCCTAATTAACCCCTTAACTGCTGGGCATGATACACTTGTGGTGCGCAGTGGCATTTAGCGGCCTTCTAATTACCAAAAAGCAACGCCAAAGCCATATATGTGTGCTATTTCTGAACAAAGGGGATCCCAGAGAAGAATTTACAACCATTTATGCCATAATTGCACAAGTTGTTTGTAAATAATTTCAGTGAGAAACCTAAAGTTTGTGAAAAAATTTGTGAAAAAGTGAACAATTTTTTGTATTTGATCGCATTTGGCGGTGAAATGGTGGTATGAAATATACCAAAATTGGCCTAGATCAATACTTTGGGATGTCTACTAAAAAAAAATATATAAATGTCAAGGGATATTCAGGTATTCCTGAAAGATATCAGTGTTCTAATGTAACTAGCGCTAATTTTGGAAAAAAATGGTTTGGAAATAGCAAAGTGCTACTTGTATTTATGGCCCTATAACTTGCAAAAAAAGCAAAGAACATGTAAACATTGGGTATTTCTAAACTCAGGACAAAATTTAGAAACTATTTAGCATGGGTGTTTTTTGGTGGTTTTAGATATGTAACAGATTTTGGGGGTCAAAGTTAGAAAAAGTGTGTTTTTTTTCCATTTTTCCTCATATTTTATCATTTTTTTAATAGTAAATTATAAGATATGATGAAAATAATGGTATCTTTAGAAAGTCCATTTAATGGCGAGAAAAACGGTATATAATATGTGTGGGTACAGTAAATGAGTAAGAAGAAAATTACAGCTAAACACAAACACCGCAAAAATGTAAAAATAGCCTTGGTCCCAAACGGACAGAAAATGGAAAAGTGCTCTGGTCACTAAGGGGTTTAACAGTAAATATATGTCTCATTTATCTTTTCATAGAATGAAGAACTTTCTGCTGTTCAACTTTTGTTTGGTTCACATCAGGGGCGTATTTAGGTTTTGTGCTGCCCTAGGCACTCAAAATTCTGGTCAGGGTGTAAAAAAAAAAAAAGTCTTTAAGTAGATGTTCACCAGGGCTTGCATTCACTATGGTCACTCACACACATATATATATATATATATATATATATATATATATATATATATATATATATATATATATATATATATATATATACAGTATACACACACACATATAAATATATATACAGAGTGAGTCATATATATATATTATATATATATTATATATATATATATATATATTTATATAAATAATATAATGTGTGTGTATATGTCTCTCATATATATATATATATATATATATATATATATATATATATATATATATATATATATATATATATATATATATATATATATATAAACAGGTTAACGTCCAGCACCAATTCTGTCCCCGGTAAGGGTGCAAGCAGCCGCTGTCTCACCTTGACAGGTATTAATATGCAAAATAGAAATGGCTGCAGCACTCCAAGTTGTTTTTTTATAACATTTTTATTACAAGCAGTGAAATACAGGCGACGTTTTGGGCTTCTGCCCTTTCTCAAGCCAAGTGATTAGTACATAATCCAACTCCACCTTTTATAGGCAGTCCATGTGACCCAACACAGGTGTAAATAATTACAATTGTGATAATACATATTCTTTCAACAGAATAAAAATAATCAATAAACAGTGATTTTGTTTCATAATCATAACTATGCATTTTTTATACAAAAAACCTTGTGATTTTCAACTTATGTAATTCTTTAAACACCTTCTTATTATTAAATATTTAGTGTTACTGTGAGGAAAATATAAGGTGACCTTAACAATTCATTATCTTATCTGTGAATTATGTGAGACAATTTCATGTTAGTGATTTTTCAGTACCATTCATTTATACTATTTAAAAAAATCTTTATTTTATTAAAAACAGTAATCAAACTAACAACTAAATTCTAATCTTGCAAGATATGTTTTTTCTCTGATGGATGTTAAACAGGGGAATGCATACACTCTAATATTATTTACTATATGTAAACCATAACAACAGCATTCAAAATAAAACCCTTATATTTTTTCAAACAACCTATTTTTATATTATGTTATTCAGCACATCTCTTTTTTCAAGTTGTTCTCTTTTCTTTATGTGAATCTTGATCTAAATCATAGAGAAAAAGTTTACAGTAAATTATCACAATCAACTCATTATAGAAACAAGAACAGGTTATAGTCTTTGTTTAAACCTTTAGGGTGCATACTTTCTAGTCTATTGATCCAAATAACCTCTCTCTGCTGTAGTTTTTTAACCCTATCCTATCCCCTTCTCTGTATTGGAACATGTTCAAGGATTTGAAACCTTAACTGGTTAACATTATGGTTTTTCTCTTTAAAGTGTGCAGATACAGGTAAATCTGAAATGGCCTTACGTATGGTGTATTTGTGTTGTGTGAGTCTGTCTTTCATTTTTTGGGTAGTTTCCCCTATGTATATTAATCCACAGGGACATTTTAGAGAATATATGACATGATCCGTTTGACAAGTAAACAAACCATTAATCCTATATTTTTTACCCGTGTATGGGTGGACAACCTCACTGCCTTTAATCACACAGCTACAATGTGAACAATTATAACAGGGAAAAGTGCCTTTCTTTTTTGAAAATGACATTCTTGTCTTACTACTACCTATATCAGTTTTGATTAAATAGTCCTTTAAGTTTTTAGGTCTTTTGTATGATAGCAATGGAAAAGATTGAAATTCTTTTATATCCTGATAATTATTTTTTAAAATATGCCAATGTTTTTTGACAATACCAGATATCTGCTTACTATTGACATTGTATGTACTCACAAATGGAATTCTCTCCATCTGTTTGTTTTTCAATGTTTTTTGTAAAAGTTGATTACGAGGGATTTGATTGACCTTTTTTAATTCATCATCTAATATTTTTATCGGGTAACCCCTTTGTTTAAATTTTTGTCCCATTTCAAGTAACCTTCTATTACATACATCTTCATCGCTCACTATTCGTTTAACACGAATGTATTGTGATTTCGGTAGAGATTTAATTGTATTTTCTGGATGACAACTTGTATATGATAGAAACGTATTTTTGTCAGTTTTTTTAACAAAAAGATCAGTTTTAAACTTATTTTCTTCTATTGCTACAGTCACATCCAGAAAATCAATACATTTTCTATCATACTGCATTGTGAATTCAATATTAGCCGGGTTAGAATTAATTTGTTTAAGAAACACCTCAAGAGTATCTTCATTGCCTAACCATATCATAAATACATCGTCTATATAGCGCCACCATACGCAAGCATGCTGTTTAAACAGTTCATTAGAATAGATGAAATCATCTTCAAATGTGCCCATATATATGCCTGCGTATGGTGGCGCCATATTAGCACCCATAGCGGTGCCTCTCTTTTGCCGGTAGTACATGTCACCAAATAGAAAATAATTGTTGTTCAATACAAATGCCAATAACTCAATTATAAAATTAATTTGTGAACCTGTATATATTTGTTCCTTAACCAAGTATTGTTTCACTGATTGTACACCCCCTACATGGGGAATACTTGTGTATAGATTTTTAACATCTAAGGTGACTAGAATCGGGTTTTCTTGGCCATTTAGTTTAATCTCATTAAGCCTATTGAGGAATTCAGTAGAATCCTCCAAATAAGATGATAGTTTGGACACTATTGGTTTAAGTATTTTATCTAGAAAAGTGGCTATATTTGACAAGACTGAATCAACGCTTGCCACAATGGGGCGTCCCGGTGGATTAATGAGGGACTTGTGGATTTTAGGAAGTATATATATCAGGGGAGTGATACATTCTTTCTTTAGCAAATATTGACTTAGTTTCTGGTCAATGATACCTTTATCTAGGGCATTTTGGACAATAACTTTCAATTCATTTTGTATTGTTTTTAATGGATTATTTTCAAGCTTTTCATATACCTCGGTGTCCCTTAATTGATTGTTTATTTCTTCTATGTATTTTGTTTTATCCATGATTATAATTGCCCCGCCCTTATCCGCTTTTTTAATAATTATATCAGGGTTATTTATAATTTTATTAAGGGATTGTTTCTCCTCAACTGTTAAATTGTACTTCATTTGTATCCCCTTATGTACTCTGATATTATATTTAAGTTTTTCTATATCCTTATTTACCAATGTGATATATGTTTCAATAGGATGATAATTTGTAGGCGGAATAAAGCTAGACTTAGCAGTTAAATCAAAATATGATAATTTCAAACAATCAACATTAACAGTATTTAAATTTACAGCGTTATACGGTATTCTAGAAAAGTGAGCTTTAAGACGCAATTGTCTAAAGAATCTATATAGCTCAATGTCCAAGTCCATACAATTAATGGTGTTACTAGGGCAAAAGCCCAAACCCTTATTAAGTAAGTTCAATTCCCCTTCGGTGAACGGTACCTGTGATATGTTAATCACTAAATCATTTACCGTTTCACCCGACGTCCTTTCGGTGGCCGACTTGCGTTGCCTCTGGTATTTTCGGCCGCCCCTCCGCCTCCGTCTTGGCCCGGTACCTGTAGGGAAAAAGAAGAAGGAGAGGGAGACTGGAACTGGGAGATAGTCCCCACTGAGTTGTTTCGTGATGAATCGCTAGCCTCAGATCGTGTTTGGCGTTCTCTTCCTCGACGACTCTGGCGTCTGACGTCACCTCTGGGCATTCGCGTCTCGCGGGACTCCCATCTGTACACGTGACCATACAGGTAATCGTCCGCATCTCTAGAGAACTTGATTCTTTTCTTTTCTTCATTGCCTTTTCTAAATTCATCCAATTTTGTATCCAAGTCAGCCTTCAAGGTATTGAAATCAGTGGTGGACAATTTTTCCTGTAAACTGACCTCCAAAGCTTGTATCTTCTGTTGGTTCGTTTGTATCTTTTTGTATACGTTGTATCGTCAGAATCATAAGATCAAAGGAACACTTGTTAAGAATCTTTTCAAAGGTTGAACAGTATTCTTTGTCTTCCATAAAGAGTGTCGGTCTTAATGACACTCTCAGGCCTCTTGGGATTCGGCGCAACTTGTAATATTCAGCAAGAGTAGAGGAATGTAATTCCCAATTCACCTCTTTCTTTTTTTCACGTTCCCACTGTTTAGAACATAGGTCTGTATCTGGGATAGCCAGAAAGTCCCGTGGGCCTCTTACAAGAGTGGCAATAGCTGCAGCCTCCACATCAGAGAACGTAAACACATCTTGTTGAATCTCCATAGTTTGTATATAGAATAATTTTGTTAAGAATTGTGCTATTGACTGATGAATAGGTTATACAAACAGGTTAACGTCCAGCACCAATTCTGTCCCCGGTAAGGGTGCAAGCAGCCGCTGTCTCACCTTGATTTTTTTAAATAGTATAAATGAATGGTACTGAAAAATCACTAACATGAAATTGTCTCACATAATTCACAGATAAGATAATGAATTGTTAAGGTCACCTTATATTTTCCTCACAGTAACACTAAATATTTAATAATAAGAAGGTGTTTAAAGAATTACATAAGTTGAAAATCACAAGGTTTTTTGTATAAAAAATGCATAGTTATGATTATGAAACAAAATCACTGTTTATTGATTATTTTTATTCTGTTGAAAGAATATGTATTATCACAATTGTAATTATTTACACCTGTGTTGGGTCACATGGACTGCCTATAAAAGGTGGAGTTGGATTATGTACTAATCACTTGGCTTGAGAAAGGGCAGAAGCCCGAAACGTCGCCTGTATTTCACTGCTTGTAATAAAAATGTTATAAAAAAACAACTTGGAGTGCTGCAGCCATTTCTATTTTGCATATTAATACCTGTCAAGGTGAGACAGCGGCTGCTTGCACCCTTACCGGGGACAGAATTGGTGCTGGACGTTAACCTGTTTGTATAACCTATTCACCAGTCAATAGCACAATTCTTAACAAAATTATTCTATATACAAGCTATGGAGATTCAACAAGATGTGTTTACGTTCTCTAATGTGGAGGCTGCAGCTATTGCCACTCTTGTAAGAGGCCCACGGGACTTTCTGGCTATCCCAGATACAGACCTATGTTCTAAACAGTGGGAACGTGAAAAAAAGAAAGAGGTGAATTGGGAATTACATTCCTCTACTCTTGCTGAATATTACAAGTTGCGCCGAATCCCAAGAGGCCTGAGAGTGTCATTAAGACCGACACTCTTTATGGAAGACAAAGAATACTGTTCAACCTTTGAAAAGATTCTTAACAAGTGTTCCTTTGATCTTATGATTCTGACGATACAACGTATACAAAAAGAGATACAAACGAACCAACAGAAGATACAAGCTTTGGAGGTCAGTTTACAGGAAAAATTGTCCACCACTGATTTCAATACCTTGAAGGCTGACTTGGATACAAAATTGGATGAATTTAGAAAAGGCAATGAAGAAAAGAAAAGAATCAAGTTCTCTAGAGATGCGGACGATTACCTGTATGGTCACGTGTACAGATGGGAGTCCCGCGAGACGCGAATGCCCAGAGGTGACGTCAGACGCCAGAGTCGTCGAGGAAGAGAACGCCAAACACGATCTGAGGCTAGCGATTCATCACGAAACAACTCAGTGGGGACTATCTCCCAGTTCCAGTCTCCCTCTCCTTCTTCTTTTTCCCTACAGGTACCGGGCCTAGACGGAGGCGGAGGGGCGGCCGAAAATACCAGAGGCAACGCAAGTCGGCCACCGAAAGGACGTCGGGTGAAACGGTAAATGATTTAGTGATTAACATATCACAGGTACCGTTCACCGAAGGGGAATTGAACTTACTTAATAAGGGTTTGGGCTTTTGCCCTAGTAACACCATTAATTGTATGGACTTGGACATTGAGCTATATAGATTCTTTAGACAATTGCGTCTTAAAGCTCACTTTTCTAGAATACCGTATAACGCTGTAAATTTAAATACTGTTAATGTTGATTGTTTGAAATTCTCAGATTTTGATTTAACTGCTAAGTCTAGCTTTATTCCGCCTACAAATTATCATCCTATTGAAACGTATATCACATTGGTAAATAAGGATATAGAAAAACTTAAATATAATATCAGAGTACATAAGGGGATACAAATGAAGTACAATTTAACAGTTGAGGAGAAACAATCCCTTAATAAAATTATAAATAACCCTGATATAATTATTAAAAAAGCGGATAAGGGCGGGGCAATTATAATCATGGATAAAACAAAATACATAGAAGAAATAAACAATCAATTAAGGGACACCGAGGTATATGAAAAGCTTGAAAATAATCCATTAAAAACAATACAAAATGAATTGAAAGTTATTGTCCAAAATGCCCTAGATAAAGGTATCATTGACCAGAAACTAAGTCAATATTTGCTAAAGAAAGAATGTATCACTCCCCTGATATATATACTTCCTAAAATCCACAAGTCCCTCATTAATCCACCGGGACGCCCCATTGTGGCAAGCGTTGATTCAGTCTTGTCAAATATAGCCACTTTTCTAGATAAAATACTTAAACCAATAGTGTCCAAACTATCATCTTATTTGGAGGATTCTACTGAATTCCTCAATAGGCTTAATGAGATTAAACTAAATGGCCAAGAAAACCCGATTCTAGTCACCTTAGATGTTAAAAATCTATACACAAGTATTCCCCATGTAGGGGGTGTACAATCAGTGAAACAATACTTGGTTAAGGAACAAATATATACAGGTTCACAAATTAATTTTATAATTGAGTTATTGGCATTTGTATTGAACAACAATTATTTTCTATTTGGTGACATGTACTACCGGCAAAAGAGAGGCACCGCTATGGGTGCTAATATGGCGCCACCATACGCAGGCATATATATGGGCACATTTGAAGATGATTTCATCTATTCTAATGAACTGTTTAAACAGCATGCTTGCGTATGGTGGCGCTATATAGACGATGTATTTATGATATGGTTAGGCAATGAAGATACTCTTGAGGTGTTTCTTAAACAAATTAATTCTAACCCGGCTAATATTGAATTCACAATGCAGTATGATAGAAAATGTATTGATTTTCTGGATGTGACTGTAGCAATAGAAGAAAATAAGTTTAAAACTGATCTTTTTGTTAAAAAAACTGACAAAAATACGTTTCTATCATATACAAGTTGTCATCCAGAAAATACAATTAAATCTCTACCGAAATCACAATACATTCGTGTTAAACGAATAGTGAGCGATGAAGATGTATGTAATAGAAGGTTACTTGAAATGGGACAAAAATTTAAACAAAGGGGTTACCCGATAAAAATATTAGATGATGAATTTAAAAAGGTCAATCAAATCCCTCGTAATCAACTTTTACAAAAAACATTGAAAAACAAACAGATGGAGAGAATTCCATTTGTGAGTACATACAATGTCAATAGTAAGCAGATATCTGGTATTGTCAAAAAACATTGGCATATTTTAAAAAATAATTATCAGGATATAAAAGAATTTCAATCTTTTCCATTGCTATCATACAAAAGACCTAAAAACTTAAAGGACTATTTAATCAAAACCGATATAGGTAGTAGTAAGACAAGAATGTCATTTTCAAAAAAGAAAGGCACTTTTCCCTGTTATAATTGTTCACATTGTAGCTGTGTGATCAAAGGCAGTGAGGTTGTCCACCCATACACGGGTAAAAAGTATAGGATTAATGGTTTGTTTACTTGTCAAACGGATCATGTCATATATTCTCTAAAATGTCCCTATGTATATTAATCCACAGGGACATTTTAGAGAATATATGACATTTTTATTACATTTTTATTACAAGGGGAAACTACCCAAAAAATGAAAGACAGACTCACACAACACAAATACACCATACGTAAGGCCATTTCAGATTTACCTGTATCTGCACACTTTAAAGAGAAAAACCATAATGTTAACCAGTTAAGGTTTCAAATCCTTGAACATGTTCCAATACAGAGAAGGGGACAGGATAGGGTTAAAAAACTACAGCAGAGAGAGGTTATTTGGATCAATAGACTAGAAAGTATGCACCCTAAAGGTTTAAATAAAGACTATAACCTGTTCTTGTTTCTATAATGAGTTGATTGTGATAATTTACTGTAAACTTTTTCTCTATGATTTAGATCAAGATTCACATAAAGAAAAGAGAACAACTTGAAAAAAGAGATGTGCTGAATAACATAATATAAAAATAGGTTGTTTGAAAAAATATAAGGGTTTTATTTTGAATGCTGTTGTTATGGTTTACATATAGTAAATAATATTAGAGTGTATGCATTCCCCTGTTTAACATCCATCAGAGAAAAAACATATCTTGCAAGATTAGAATTTAGTTGTTAGTTTGATTACTGTTTTTAATAAAATAAAGATTTTTTTAAATAGTATAAATGAATGGTACTGAAAAATCACTAACATGAAATTGTCTCACATAATTCACAGATAAGATAATGAATTGTTAAGGTCACCTTATATTTTCCTCACAGTAACACTAAATATTTAATAATAAGAAGGTGTTTAAAGAATTACATAAGTTGAAAATCACAAGGTTTTTTGTATAAAAAATGCATAGTTATGATTATGAAACAAAATCACTGTTTATTGATTATTTTTATTCTGTTGAAAGAATATGTATTATCACAATTGTAATTATTTACACCTGTGTTGGGTCACATGGACTGCCTATAAAAGGTGGAGTTGGATTATGTACTAATCACTTGGCTTGAGAAAGGGCAGAAGCCCGAAACGTCGCCTGTATTTCACTGCTTGTAATAAAAATGTTATAAAAAAACAACTTGGAGTGCTGCAGCCATTTCTATTTTGCATATATATATATATATATATATATATATATATATATATATATATATATATATATATATATATATATATATATACACACTACTAAGTCCCAGCCCCATGTCTGCTCCCTTCCCCCACTCTTTCAAAAGTGTCAGAAATAGCACTAAGTAAAAGCTTGCTGGACTCTGGAGACACAGCTTTCGTTACTGACAATGCAGTAAAGAAAGAAGACCAGCAGCAAAAAAAGAGACAGCATTTATTCAGTTAATAAACATCATACCCCCCTTGTCAGCTGTTGTGTTCATACTGACAGCCCAACTCCCGCTGCTGCTTTCACTGAGTTCCGTGGGAGTCTGGGAGAGCAGACATTCTCCAGCTGTCATCCCTGCACTTCTCCACTCCACAGCCTGATTTTACCTCAGGAGTAGGAGTCGGAGTCTTTAGTGCACACACATACCGGCATTTCAAAAGCATTTTTTTTTTGCTTCTTAATGTGGCTGGGCTGTGGGGCAGTATATTAGGCATGCAAACGGAGCTTATTAAAAAGGAAGTATTTTTTTCATTTCAGTGAGCATGGCAAAATTTACTGAGCCTTATTTCCCCCCTGCCTTTTTTAATAAGCTCCGTTTGCATGCCTAATATATTGCCCAGTGGCAGCCACATTAAGAAGAAAAAAAAATGCTTTTAAAATGAGCGGGTAACTTGAGACTTAGTTCCTCTAATGCCGCCCTCCTCCTCTGCTATTTTATTGCCTACAGGCTCGCTACACACAGTATACACAAGCACACACTGTGTAACTGTACAGGGCACCGCAGGTAATAAAATAGCAGAGGATGAGGGCGGCATTAGATGAAGGCAAAGCCACACTGACTGTACAGTGTACACAGCTAAGCTAAACAGAAAATACACTGAAGTGTCACTGAGTCCTCTGACTCTGTTAGCGTGTGAACTAATGCTTTTGGCTGTGGCTGCCCTGCCCTTCCCTACCTGGGTTAAGCCGGTTCAGCCCCCTCCAGTCCTTAGGCTCCTCACCACTGATAACAAAGTTCTTGCGTTGTGGCTTGCTAGACAGGAAGGCGGGCGGGTGGGCAGCTTGTCAAAAACGTCACGTGGCATGGCAAAAATCCTGCCGGGCACATATTTAGTGCAACAGAGAAGTGCCGCCCCACAAAATCTGCCGCCCTAGGCACCGGCCTCGTTGGCCTATGCAGTAATACGCCCCTGATGTCACTTTTAATTTAATATTTTTTTCCCTCTTTGATTTACCTTTTTTTTTAAAAAAACAGTAAATATATGTCTCATTTATCTTTTCATAGAATGAAGAACTTTCTCTTCTGGATCAGCTAAGCGAGATAATCAAGTATCCAGATATAAGATCATCTGCTTATTTTTCTAACCTCAGCAGTGTAGTGTATTTTGGTATTAGCAGCGTGTTCCAATCTATTCTTTCACCCTGTTCTGAAACTGTGTTATCACCACAACAGGTAACTATCTTCAGTGTCTTTAAAAAATGTATGACTTGAGTGAGACTGTGTTAGATGTCATTGTCAGATTTTTCAGATGAAAGCCTCTGCCAAAGACTTGGTATATTCAGTTTCTCTTTTAAGGTGTATCCAGTCAACGGATCATCCATTACTTGTGAGATATTCTCCTTCCCAACAGGAAGCTTCAAGAGGATCACCCACAGCAGAGCTGTCTATATAGCTCCTCCCTTAACTGCCACTACCAGTCATTCTCTTGCAGCTCTCGACAACATAGGAAGTAGCTAGAGAGATGTGGTGAATTTATGTAGTTTATCTTCAATCAAAAGTTTATTATTTTCAAATGGTACCGGAGTTGTACTGTTTTAGCCTCAGGCAGAAAGTTGAAGAAGAGTCTGCCTGTGGTTTTTGATGATCTTAGCAGGTTGTAACTAAGATCCATTGCTGTTCTCACACATAACTGAAGAGATGAGGTAACTTCAGCTGGGGGAATGGCGTGCAGGGTGTCCTGCTATGAGGTATGTGCAGTTTAAATTTTTCTAGAGAAATGAATATGCTAGAAAATGCTGTTAATACCGTATTTATTTAAGGTAAGCCTGATTACAGTGATTTAATAACGACTAGTATCATGCTTGCTGTAAAAGGTAATATTCTTATTACTTTCTCACATTACTGAAAATAAGATAACGTTTGCTGGAAGTGTTTAAACGTTTTTTTTTATACATATTGGTGATAAAACTTTATTGGGGCCCAGTTTTTTCCACATGGCTGGCTAGATTTTGCCTAGGGATCGTTTTTTATGGCCCTCTCACTGTGAGTACAGGTTGGGAGGGGCTTAATTTCAGGCCTAAATCGTGCAGTAGTTTTTGCAGCTTGAGACTTCCAGCTTCCCTTAACACTTAGGACCTCTACAAAGGGTTTTTGTGCCTTCAAAAGTCGTTGTATGGGCAGGTAGGGCCACAACAGAGCTGTGGCAGTTTGTTGTGACTGTTAAAAAACGTTTATATCGTTTTTTTTATCCAGTTTTGAAACTAAGGGGTTAATCATCCATTTGCAAGTGGGTGCAATGCTCTGTTAGTCTATTATACACACTGTAAAAATTTTGTAAGATTTACTGCTTTTTATCACTGTTTTTCAATTTCTGACAAAAATTGTTTCTCTTAAAGGCACAGTACCGTTTTTATTTTTTGCTTGTTTACATTTATCAAAGTGTTTTCCAAGCTTGCTGGTCTCATTGCTAGTCTGTTTAAACATGTCTGACATAGAGGAAACTCCTTGTTCATTATGTTTATAAGCCATTGTGGAACCCCCTCTTAGAATGTGTACCAAATGTACTGATTTTACTTTAAGTTATAAAGATCATATTCTGTCTTTAAAAGATTTATCACCAGAGGAAATTGACAAGGGGGAAGTTATGCCGACTAACTCGCCCCACGTGTCAGAACCTTTGACTCCCGCTCAAGGGACTCCCACTCACGTGGCACCAAGTACATCTAGCGCCCATGGCGTTTACTCTACAAGACATGGCAGCAGTTATGGATCATACCCTTACAGCGGTATTGTCCAAACTACCAGGGTTACAAGGAAAGCGACACAGCTCTGGGACTAGAAAAAATACAGAGCTCTCTGACGCTTTAGTAGCTATGTCTGATATCCCCTCACAATATGCAGAAGCTGAGGCAGGAGAGCTTCTTTCTGTGGGTGATTTTTCTGACTCAGGGAAGATGCTTCAACCTGATTCTGATATGTCTACATTTAAATTTAAGCTTGAACACCTCCGCGTGTTGCTCAGGGAGGTTTTAGCTACTCTGGATGACGGTGACACCATTATAGTGCCAGAGAAATTGTGTAGATTGGATAAATACTATGCAGTGCCTGTTTACACTGATGTTTTTCCAATACCTAAAAGGTTTTCAGAAATTATTACTAAGGAATGGGATAGACCAGGTGTACCGTTCTCTCCCTCTCCTATTTTTAAGAAAATGTTTGCAATAGATGCTGCTACACGGGACTTATGGCAAACGGTCCCTAAGGTGGAGGGAGCAGTTTCTACCCTAGCTAAGCGTACAACTATTCCCGTCGAGGACAGTTGTGCTTTTCTAGATCCAATGGATAAAAGTTAGAGGGTTACCTTAAGAAAATGTTTATTCAACAAGGTTTTATTCTCCAGCCTCTTGCATGCATTGCCCTGGTCACTGCTGCTGCGGCCTTATGGTTTGAGTCTCTGGAAGAGGCCTTACAGGTAGAAACTCCATTGGATGATATACTTGACAAGCTTAAAGTGCTTAAGCTAGCCAATTCATTTGTTTCTGACGCCGTTGTTCATTTAACCAAACTAACGGCTAAGAACTCAGGTTTTGCTATACAGGCGCGTAGGGCGCTATGGCTTAAATCCTGGTCAGCTGACGTTACTTCAAAGTTTAAGCTTCTCAACATTCCCTTCAAGGGGCAGACCCTATTCGGGCCTGGACTGAAGGAGATCATTTCTTATATTACTGGAGGAAAAGGTCATGCCCTTCCTCAGGATAGGTCTAATAAATTAAGAACCAAACAAACTAATTTTTGTGCCTTTCGAAACTTTAAGACGAGCGCGGCATCAACTCCCTCTAATGCAAAACAAGAGGGAAATTTTGCCCAGTCCAAGCCGGTCTGGAGACCTAACCAGGCCTGGAACAAAGGTAAGCAGGCCAAGAAGCCTGCTGCTGCCTCTAAGACAGCATGAAAGATCAGCCCCCGATCCGGTAACGGATCTAGTAGGGGGCAGACTTTCTCTCTTCACCCAGGCTTGGGCAAGAGATGTCCAGGATCCCTGCGCGTTGGAAATTGTGTCCCAGGGATATCTTCTGGACTTCAAAGCTTCTTCCCCAAAAGGAAGATTTCACCTCTCACAATTATCTGCAGACCAGATAAAGAGAGAGGCATTCTTACATTGTGTTCAAGACCTCCTAGTTATGGGAGTGATCCACCCAGTTCCAAAGGAGAAACAGGGGCAAGGCTTCTATTCAAATCTCTTTGTGGTTCCCAAGAAAGAGGGAACCTTCAGACCAATCTTAGATCTCAAGATCCTAAACAAATTTCTCAGGGTCCCATCTTTCAAGATGGAGACTATTCGAACCATCCTACCTATGATCCAGGAGGGTCAATACATGACTACCGTGGACTTAAAGGATCCTTATCTTCACATTCCGATACACGAAGATCATCATCGGTGTCTCAGGTTCGCCTTCCTAGACAGGCATTACCAGTTTGTGGCTCTTCCCTTTGGGTTAGCTACGGCACCAAGAATCTTTACGAAGGTTCTGGGGTCACTTCTGGCGGTCCTAAGGCCGCGGGGCATAGCAGTAGCCCCTTACTTAGACGACATTCTGATACAGGCGTCAAATTTCCAAATTGCTAAGTCCCATACGGACATTGTTCTGGCATTCCTGAGGTCTCATGGGTGGAAAGTGAACGAAAAGAAGAGTTCTCTATCCCCTCTCACAAGAGTTTCCTTCCTGGGAACTCTGATAGATTCTGTAGAAATGAGGATTTACCTGACAGAGGACAGGTTGTCAAAACTTCTAAATTCCTGCCGTGTTCTTTATTATACTTCTCGCCCTTCGGTGGCTCAGTGTATGGAAGTAATCGGCTTAATGGTAGCGGCAATGGACATAGTTCCGTTTGCCCGCCTACATCTCAGACCACTGCAACTCTGCATGCTCAGTCAGTGGAATGGGGATTACACAGATTTGTCCCCTCTACTAAATCTGGATCAAGAGACCAGGGATTCTCTTCTCTGGTGGCTATCTCGGGTCCATCTGTCCAAAGGTATGAACTTCCGCAGGCCAGATTGGACAATAATAACAACAGATGCCAGCCTTCTGGGCTGGGGTGCCGTCTGGAACTCTCTGAAGGCTCAGGGGTCGTGGACTCAGGAGGAGGCACTCCTTCCAATAAACGTTCTGGAACTAAGAGCGATATTCAATGCTCTTCAGGCTTGGCCTCAGCTAGCGGCAGTGAGGTTCATCAGATTTCAGTCAGACAACATCACGACTGTAGCTTACATCAACTATCAAGGGGGAACAAGGAGTTCCCTAGCGATGTTGGAGGTTTCAAAGATAATTCAATGGGCAGAGATTCACTCTTGCCATCTATCAGCTATCCATAACCCAGGAGTAGAGAACTGGGAGGCAGATTTTCTAAGTCATCAGACTTTTCATCCGGGGGAGTGGGAGCTCCATCCGGAGGTGTTTGCACAGTTGATTCAACGTTGGGGCAAACCAGAACGGGATCTCATGGCATCTTGCCAGAACGCCAAGCTTCCTTGTTACGGATCCAGGTCCAGGGATCCCAAAGCAGCGCTGATAGATGCTCTAGCAGCGCCTTGGTCCTTCAACCTGGCTTATGTGTTTCCACCGTTTCCTCTGCTCTCTCGTCTGACTGCCAAGATCAAACAGGAGAGAGCATCTGTAATTTTGATAGCACCTGCATGGCCACGCAGGACTTGGTATGCAGATCTGGTGGACATGTCATCCTTTCCACCATGGACTCTGCCTCTGAGGCAGGACCTTCTACTTCAGGGTCCTTTCAACCATCCAAATCTAATTTCTCTGCGGCTGACTGCTTGGAGATTGAACGCTTGATTTTATCAAAGCGTGGTTTCTCCGAGTCGGTCATTGATACCTTAATAGAGGCGCGAAAGCCTGTCACCAGGAAAATCTATCATAAGATATGGTGTAAATATCTTCATTGGTGTGAATCCAAGGGTTACTCATGGAGTAAGGTCAGGATTCCTAGGATATTATTTTTTTCTCCAAGAAGGATTGGAGAAGGGTTTGTCAGCTAGTTCCTTAAAAGGACAGATTTCTGCTCTGTCTATTTTTTTGCAAAAACGTCTGGCTGAGGTTCCAGACGTGCAGGCGTTTTGTCAGGCTTTAGTCAGAATCAAGCCTGTGTTTAAACCTGTTGCTCCGCCTTGGAGTTTAAATTTAGTTCTTAAGGTTCTTCAAGGGTACCAAACCTGGTTTTTTACCTAAGGTGGTATCTAATAAAAATATCAATCAGGAGATTGTTGTACCGTCACTGTGTCCTAATCCTTCTTCAAAGAAGGAACGTCTTTTACACAATCTTGACGTGGTTCGTGCTTTAAAGTTTTATTTACAAGCTACTAAATATTTTCGTCAAACATCTACATTGTTTGTTGTCTACTCTGGACAGAGGAGAGGCCAAATGGCTTCGGCAACCTCTCTTTCTTTTTGGCTAAGGAGTATAATACGCTTAGCTTATGAGACTGCTGGCCAGCAGCCTCCTGAAAGTATTACAGCTCATTCTACTAGAGCGGTAGCTTCCACATGGGCTTTTAAAAATGAGGCTTCTGTTGAACAGACATCTATGACGCACGTGTTTGTTGCAGACGTTTTTGGCACCAAAAAATATATTGTCAGTTGTGGGCATCATACTTGGCACCAAACTTTTGACATTATTTAAAAATTAATTTATTTTTGCTTCTGGTTTCCAGAGGCTTATTTTGTTTTGCATTTCTTTCCCTTTCCTGAAACTGTCATATAAGGAAATTGATATTTTTCTTTTTATGTTGTTTTTTTCTCTTACATTTGCAAGATATCTCAAAACTGTTCCTGTATCAGAAAACACTGTTGGATTCCTGCTGACTGATATCAGTCCTACCAAAGCTAAGTTAATTTATTTTATTGTTATGAATTTTTATCTTTAGCTATGGTTTGTAATTAAGTTATCATGATAAACTTTTACATGCAGAGAAAATGTCCATCAGTATTAATGCATTGCCTGTTGCTATTCTTTTAACATCTAATGTACTAGATATACCTAGGAATTTATAATTATATTTTTCTGATTCTATTCAGAAGGCTTTGTCTGTCATCCCGCCTTCTAATAAAATGTAAAGGTCTTTTTTAACATTCTCATTTTAGTTGATGAATTTTCAAATGACCGACAACATTTTGAATTATCCTTCTCTGATGAGGATTTATCTGATTCAGAATATCCTTCATCAGATATTGACACTAACAAATCTACTTTTTTATTTTTAAATGGAGTACATTCGTTCTTTGTTGAAAAAGTGTTGATTTTATTGGATATTAAGGAGACTAGTCCTTTTTAAGGCTAGCTATCATTTAAATTATGTTTATTAACCTCCTGTGGTTACTTCAGAGGTTTTTTTCCAGTTCCTAATACTTGGGAATGGAATAGGCCTGGTACTTCTTTTTTAAAAAAATGGTATCCTTTGCCAGCAGTTTGGAGTTTTGGGAAAAGATCCCCAAAGTTAATGGGGCTATCTTTACTCTTGCTAAAACGTAATACTATTCTTATGGAAAATAGTATTTATTTTAAAGATCCTTCAGATGCGAAACTTGTATCTTATCTAAGGAAAATTAATTTATTTTCGGGTCATTTTCTTAGGCCTGCAATTTCTTTGGCTGATATTGCAGCTGTTTTACCTTTTTTAGTTGAAAACTTTAGTGCAACAAGTATCGGATTATGATTTGTTTAGCATTGTTAACTTGATTCAACATGCTGATAATTTCATTTGCGATGCAATTTTTTTGATATTATCAAAATTGAGGTTAAATCTATGTCTTTAGCTATTTTAGCTAGAGGAACTTTGTGGCCTTATCTTGGAATGCTGATTTGATTTCTAAATCCAGATTTCTATTTTCTTTCCTTCCTAGTTAATAAATTATTTGGTTCAGTTGGATTCAATGCTTTCAACTGTTACTGTGGGGAAGGGAGTTTTTTTTGCCTCAAGATTAAGTTCTAAGGGTAAATCTTAAGCTTATTTCTGTTTTTGTTCTTAATAAGGAACATAAATCTAATTCTTCCTCAAGTAATATGTTTCTAATTGGAAGCTTTCTTCAAAATGGAATGAATTCAAGCCATTTAAGAGATCAAAGCTAGCCCCCAAAATTTGCATGAAGGTGCGGCCCTTATTCCAGTTTAGCTGGTAGGGGGCAGGTTAAGTATTTTCTAAAGTTGTTTGTTTCAATTTGGTCCAAACTCCTTAGATTGGGATACAGAATAGGATTCAGAGTAAGACCACCTGTGGGAAGTCTTTTTCTCTCTCACATATTCCAGCAATCCCAGTAAAGGCTCAGACTTTTCTGAAGTGTGTTTCAGACCTGGAGTTATCTGGGGTATTCATACCAGTTCCGTTTCAGGAACGGGGTCTGGGGTTTTATTCAGAACTATCTTTTGAATTGTCATGTAAGAGTACCATCTTTTAGAATGGTGATTATAAGGTCTATTCTGCCTTTTGTTCAGCAAGGGCATTATTTGCCCACAATAGACTTACAGGATGCATATCTTCATATTCTGTTTCATTCAGATTATTTTCATTTTCTGAAATTCTCTTTTTTTGGACAAGCATTACCAATTTGTTTCTCTTCCTTTCTGGCATAGCGACAGCTCTAGGAATCTTTTCAAAGGTTCTCGATGTTTCCTTATTTGGACGATATCTTGATACTTGCTCAGTCTTTTCGTTCTGCAGAATCTCATATGATTCAACTTCTGTTGTTTCTTCTAAGACAAGGGTCACCTTTTTTAGGTTTCCAGATAGATTGTGTCAATGTCTTTGTCTCTAACAGACAAGAGACAATTTTTATTGGGTTCAGTTTGTCGGAACCTTCAGTCTCTATTATTTCCTTCAGTAGCTATATGCATGGAAGTTTTAGGTCTCATGACTGCAGCAGCGGACTCAATTCCCTTTGCTCGTTTTCATATGAGACCTTTCCAGCTTTTAATGCTGAATTAATGGTGCAGGGATTATTCTAGGATATCACATGAATCCTCATCATATCATGATATCCTTGAATCCCAATCTTCACCTATCTCTGACTTGGTGGTTAGATCACCATCGTATAGTTCTATGGGTCTCTTTGGTTCATCCAACCTTGAACATGATCACAACAGATGCAAGTCTTTTAAAGTTGGGAAGTTGTCTGGGGATCTCTGACAGCACAAGGGGTTTGGAAATCTCAAGAGGCGAGATTACCATTCAATATTTTGGAACTCCGTGCGATTCTCAGAGCTCTTCAGTTTTGGCTTTTATTGAAGAGAGAGATGTTTATTGGTTTTCAGACAATGTCACAACTGTGGCGTATGTCAATCATCAGGGTGGGACTCACAGTCCATAGGCTATGAAAGAAGTATCTTGGATACTTGCTTGGGCAGAATCCAGCTCCTGTCTAATTTCTGAGGTCCATATCCCAGGTATAGACAATTGGGAAGCGGATTTTCTCAGTCGTCAAGCTTTACATCCGGAACAGTGGTCTCTTCACCCAGATGTGTTTTTTTTTTTCATTTTGTTCAGATGTGGAGGCTTCCAGAAATAGATCTGATGGCATCTCATCTAAACAAGAAACTTCCCAGGTACCTATCCAGGTTCAGGGATCCTCAGGCGGAAGCAGTGGATGCATTGACACTTCCTTGGAGTTATCATCCTGCTTTATTTTTTTCCATCTCTAGTTCTTTTTCCAAGAGTGATTTTCAAAATCATCATGGAGCAATCGTTTGTGCTGCTGGTGGCTCCAGCATGGCCGCACAGGTTTTGGTATGTGGATCTTGTTTGGATGTCCAGGTGCCAACCTTGGCCACTTCCATTAAGGCCAGACCTTATATCTCAAGGTTCGTTTTTCCATCAGGATCTCAAATCATTAAATTTGATGGTATGGAAATTGAACGCTTAGTGCTTAGTCATAGAGGTTTCTCTGACTCAGTGATTAATACTATGTTGCAGGCTCGTAAATCTGTGTCTAGAAAGATTTATTATCGAGTTTGGAAGACTTACATCTCATGTTGCTCTTCTCATAAATTCTCTTCTTTTAGAATTCCTAGAATTTTACAGTTTCTTCAGGAGGGTTTAGATAAGGGTTTGTCTGCAAGTTCTAAGGTTATTACACTAGGTCAAGTTGTAAAAAACACTGGGCTAGTTTACGAGTGTGTTAGGTAGAAAGTAATCTTTTTAAACGTGTTGTATACAAGTTGAAAGTAAAAAGTTTTTGCTCGGCACGCTAACCTCATTGTGTGCAAATAGCTGAACTGCGAATATCGTGATCGCCTTAACGTATGCCATCATAGAAGTCAAAGTAGCCTGAAAAGGGAAAAAAAAGCAACCTACTTGTGCGCAAACCCTATTGCCGTTTCTCAAGTGCGCTAACCCAACATGATAATATTAATATTTCACATTCCAATATTTTTCACATAGCAGAATATGTTCTATTTATTCAAATATATATATATATATATATATATATATATATATATATATATAAAATATGTATATCTATACATAATTATATATAGATATAGCTATATGCAGCTATATAGGAATATCTATTTAAAAATACTTAGAACATATTCTCCTATGTTGAAAAAAGGGAAATATTTTACAGTAAATACGTAGTTAAAGGGATACTAAACCCAAATTTCTTTCATGTAAGTGGCAAGAGTCCATAAGCTAGTGACGTATGGGATATACATTCCTACTAGGAGGGTGGAAAGTTTCCCAAACCTCAAAATGCCTATAAATACATCCCCCACTACACACATACTTCAGTTTTACAAACTTTGCCTCCTTGTGGAGGTGGTAAAGCAAGATGTGCTTGAAAGCCCACATTCCTCTCAGAGTACAGTATTTGTCAGAGGGATGTGAAGGGAGTATTGCCTGTTGATTTAGTGGTTTTACCCATGGGAAATCCTTTCAAAGGCTCTCTGTAATCGGTCACAGGGATTCATTCCTTGCCTCCCTTTTCAGATCGACGTTATACTCCTATAACATTACCTCTGCTGATTTTTCAGTACTGGTTTGGCTGTCTGCTATATGTGGATGGGTGTCTTCTGGTAAGTATGTATCATTTTTTAAGACACTCTCAGTTTTAAATATATGTATTTGCTTAAATTTGCCAAGAGTCAGGTCTTTGTATATTTCCCTTTTCTGCAAACTATCAGTTTCAGTATGGAATTTATGTTTGGGAAGATTCTTTATATTTTTTTTTGCTTACCTGGGGTTCCAGATTCTTTCAAATTTGACTTTGTTTCCAAATTTTCGCGGGCAAACTAGGCTCGCCGGGACGCAAAATGCCGTTTTTTATGGCGTCATTTTTGGAGCGAATTTTTTTTTGGCATAAAATTGCATCTAAGGTGACGTAAGTTTCATCATTTCCTGCGTCTTTGTAGACACAAGTTGTTTGGGTGCGAAGTCGCGCTTATTATGATGCGAGTTGCTTCCTTCCTGATGTTAGCTTTGGCGTCAAAAATTTTAACTTCCTTTTTTTGCGTCATGCAATATGTATATTTACCCCTCTTCCTTTGATGCTTCTGGTTCTCTTCATAATTTGAGCTATGATGCTTATTTTTTTGCATCTTACTTTAGCATAAGCATTTTTTCCCATTCCTGAAACTGCTATATGAGGAAATTTTGTTTAAATGTTGTTTTTTTCTTTTTACATTTTGCAAGATGTCTCAATCTGATCCTGCCTCTGATGTTTCTGTAGAAAACCATGCTGCATGAACACAGTTCTACCAAAGCTAAGTGTGTCGTAAATTAACTGATGTTATTTCTTCAGCCCAATTATGTGGCATCTGTCATGGTAAGCTTTCTTTCATGTAATTGGCAACAGTCCATGAGCTAGTGACTTATGGGATATACATTTCTGACAGGAGGGGCCAAAGTTACCCAAACCTCAAAATGCCTATAAATACACCTCCCACTACACCCACAACTCACTTTTACAAACGTTGCTTCCTATGGAGGTGGAAAAGTAAGTTTGTGCTTAGCTTTTATGATTTTCTTCTATGATAAGCGCTTCTAAGCATTCTGAAGCCCAATTCCTCTCAGAGTACAGAGCTTGTCAGAGGGATGTGAAGAGAGTATTGCCTACTGATTTTATGGTTTCTCTCACGGGAAATCTTTTCATAGGGATTCATATCCTACCTCCCTTTTCAGATCGACGATATACTCATATACCATTACCTCTGCTGATAGTTTTCAGTACTGGTTTGGCTATATGCTATATGTGGATGGGTGTCTTTCGGTAAATATGTATCATTATTTAAGACACTTTAAGCTATTGTTTTTGCACTTTATGTATTAATATAACGTTTTAAATATATGTTTTTTACTTATATTTTTTCCATGAGTCAGGTCTATGTACATTTCCCTTTGCAGTCTAAACAGTTTCAGTATAGGAATAATGTTTGGGAAAGTTTATTTAAAAAAAATTTCTTTCCTGGGGTTCAGTGTTTTTCTAATTTGACTTGTTTCTTAATTTTTTTCGTGGGCAAATCTAGGCTTGCGAGGACGCAAAATGCTGTTATTTATTGCATCATTCTTAGCGCAATTTTTTTTGGTGCGAAGTTGCACCTTTGATTGCGCAAATTTTGTAATTTCTTTCATGTAATTAGCAAGAGTCCATGAGCTAGTGACGTATGGGATATACATTCCTACCAGGAGGGGCAAAGTTTCCCAAACCTCAAAATGCCTATAAATACACCCCTCACCACACCCACAAATCAGTTTTACAAACTTTGCCTCCCATGGAGGTGGTGAAGTAAGTTTGTGCTAGATTCTTCGTTGATATGTGCTTCGCAGCAGGCTGGAACCCGGTTTTGCCATCATAGAAGTCAAAGTAGCCTGAAAAGGGAAAAAAAAGCAACCTACTTGTGCGCAAACCCTATTGCCGTTTCTCAAGTGCGCTAACCCAACATGATAATATTAATATTTCACATTCCAATATTTTTCACATAGCAGAATATGTTCTATTTATTCAAATATATATATATATATATATATATATATATATATATATATATATATATAATATGTATATCTATACATAATTATATATAGATATAGCTATATGCAGCTATATAGGAATATCTATTTAAAAATACTTAGAACATATTCTCCTATGTTGAAAAAAGGGAAATATTTTACAGTAAATACGTAGTTAAAGGGATACTAAACCCAAATTTCTTTCATGTAAGTGGCAAGAGTCCATAAGCTAGTGACGTATGGGATATACATTCCTACTAGGAGGGTGGAAAGTTTCCCAAACCTCAAAATGCCTATAAATACATCCCCCACCACACACATACTTCAGTTTTACAAACTTTGCCTCCTTGTGGAGGTGGTAAAGCAAGATGTGCTTGAAAGCCCACATTCCTCTCAGAGTACAGTATTTGTCAGAGGGATGTGAAGGGAGTATTGCCTGTTGATTTAGTGGTTTTACCCATGGGAAATCCTTTCAAAGGCTCTCTGTAATCGGTCACAGGGATTCATTCCTTGCCTCCCTTTTCAGATCGACGTTATACTCCTATAACATTACCTCTGCTGATTTTTCAGTACTGGTTTGGCTGTCTGCTATATGTGGATGGGTGTCTTCTGGTAAGTATGTATCATTTTTTAAGACACTCTCAGTTTTAAATATATGTATTTGCTTAAATTTGCCAAGAGTCAGGTCTTTGTATATTTCCCTTTTCTGCAAACTATCAGTTTCAGTATGGAATTTATGTTTGGGAAGATTCTTTATATTTTTTTTTGCTTACCTGGGGTTCCAGATTCTTTCAAATTTGACTTTGTTTCCAAATTTTCGCGGGCAAACTAGGCTCGCCGGGACGCAAAATGCCGTTTTTTATGGCGTCATTTTTGGAGCGAATTTTTTTTTGGCATAAAATTGCATCTAAGGTGACGTAAGTTTCATCATTTCCTGCGTCTTTGTAGACACAAGTTGTTTGGGTGCGAAGTCGCGCTTATTATGATGCGAGTTGCTTCCTTTCTGATGTTAGCTTTGGCGTCAAAAATTTTAACTTCCTTTTTTTGCGTCATGCAATATGTATATTTACCCCTCTTCCTTTGATGCTTCTGGTTCTCTTCATAATTTGAGCTATGATGCTTATTTTTTTGCATCTTACTTTAGCATAAGCATTTTTTCCCATTCCTGAAACTGCTATATGAGGAAATTTTGTTTAAATGTTGTTTTTTTCTTTTTACATTTTGCAAGATGTCTCAATCTGATCCTGCCTCTGATGTTGCTGTAGAAAACCATGCTGCATGAACACAGTTCTACCAAAGCTAAGTGTGTCTGTTGTAAATTAACTGATGTTATTTCTTCAGCCCAATTATGTGGCATCTGTCATGGTAAGCTTTCTTTCATGTAATTGGCAACAGTCAATGAGCTAGTGACTTATGGGATATACATTTCTGACAGGAGGGGCCAAAGTTACCCAAACCTCAAAATGCCTATAAATACACCTCCCACTACACCCACAACTCACTTTTACAAACGTTGCTTCCTATGGAGGTGGAAAAGTAAGTTTGTGCTTAGCTTTTATGATTTTCTTCTATGATAAGCGCTTCTAAGCATTCTGAAGCCCAATTCCTCTCAGAGTACAGAGCTTGTCAGAGGGATGTGAAGAGAGTATTGCCTACTGATTTTATGGTTTCTCTCACGGGAAATCTTTTCATAGGGATTCATCTCCTACCTCCCTTTTCAGATCGACGATATACTCATATACCATTACCTCTGCTGATAGTTTTCAGTACTGGTTTGGCTATATGCTATATGTGGATGGGTGTCTTTCGGTAAATATGTATCATTATTTAAGACACTTTAAGCTATTGTTTTTGCACTTTATGTATTAATATAACGTTTTAAATATATGTTTTTTACTTATATTTTTTCCATGAGTCAGGTCTATGTACATTTCCCTTTGCAGTCTAAACAGTTTCAGTATAGGAATAATGTTTGGGAAAGTTTATTTAAAAAAAATTTCTTTCCTGGGGTTCAGTGTTTTTCTAATTTGACTTGTTTCTTAATTTTTTTCGTGGGCAAATCTAGGCTTGCGAGGATGCAAAATGCTGTTATTTATTGCATCATTCTTAGCGCAATTTTTTTTGGTGCGAAGTTGCACCTTTGATTGCGCAAATTTTGTAATTTCTTTCATGTAATTAGCAAGAGTCCATGAGCTAGTGACGTATGGGATATACATTCCTACCAGGAGGGGCAAAGTTTCCCAAACCTCAAAATGCCTATAAATACACCCCTCACCACACCCACAAATCAGTTTTACAAACTTTGCCTCCCATGGAGGTGGTGAAGTAAGTTTGTGCTAGATTCTTCGTTGATATGTGCTTCGCAGCAGGCTGGAACCCGGTTTTCCTCTCAGTGTGCAGTGAATGTCAGAGGGATGTGAAGAGAGTATTACCTATTTGAATTCAATGATCTCCTTCTACGGGGTCTATTTCATAGGTTCTCTGTTATCGGTCGTAGAGATTCATCTCTTACCTCCCTTTTCAGATCGACGATATACTCTTATATATACTATTACCTCTACTGATTCTCGTTTCAGTACTGGTTTGGCTTTCTACTACATGTAGATGAGTGTCCTGGGGTAAGTAAGTCTTATTTTTGTGACACTCTAAGCTATGGTTGGGCACTTTTATATAAAGTTCTAAATATATGTGTTTAAACATTTATTTGCCTTGATTCAGGATGTTCAACATTCCTTATTTCAGACAGTCAGTTTCATTATTTGGGATAATGCATATGAATAATCAATTTTTTCTTACCTTAAAATTTGACTTTTTTCCTGGGGGCTGAAAATGCTTCTTTTTATTGCGTAATTTTTGGCGCGGACTTTTTTGGCGCAAAAATTTTCTTTTTAGGTTTCCAGATAGATTCAGTGTCCATGACACTGTCACTGACGGACAAGAGACGTCTGAAATTGGTTTCAGCTTGTCGAAACCTTCAGTCTCAATCATTCCCTTCGGTAGCCTTATGCATGGAAATTCTAGGTCTTATGACTGCTAGATCGGACGCGATCCCCTTTGCTCGTTTTCACATGCTACTTCTTCAGCTCTGTATGCTGAACCAGTGGTGCAGGGATTATACAAAGATATCACAATTAATATCTTTAAAACCGATTGTACGACACTCTCTGATGTGGTGGACAGACCACCATCGTTTAGTTCAGGGGGCTTCTTTTGTTCTTCCGACCTGGACTGTGATCTCAACAGATGCAAGTCTGACAGGTTGGGGAGCTGTATGGGGGTCTCTGACAGCACAAGGGGTTTGGGAATCTCAGGAGGCGAGATTACCAATCAACTCCGTGCGATTTTCAGAGCTCTTCAGTCGTGGCCTCTTCTAAAGAGAGAGTCGTTCATTTGTTTTCAGACGGACAATGTCACAACCGTGGTATATGTCAATCATCAAGGAGGGACTCACAGTCCTCTGGCTATGAAAGAAGTATCTTGAATACTTGTATGGGCGGAATCCAGCTCCTGTCTAATTTCTGCGGTTCATATCCCAGGTATAGACAAAGCGGATTATCTCAGTCGCCAAACATTACATCCGGGCGAATGGTCTCTTCACCCAGAGGTATTTTGTCAGATTGTCCAAATGTGGGGACTTTCAGAAATAGATCTGATGGCTTCTCATCTAAACAAGAAGCTTCCCAGGTATCTGTCCAGATCCAGGGATCCTCAGGCGGAAGCAGTGGATGCTTTGTCACTTCCTTGGAAGTATCATCCTGCCTATATCTTTCCACCTCTAGTTCTTCTTCCAAGAGTGATTTCCAAGATTCTAAAGGAGCATTCGTTTGTTCTGCTGGTGGCTCCAGCATGGCCTCACAGGTTTTGGTATGCGGATCTTGTCCGGATGGCTATTTGCCAACCGTGGACTCTTCCGTTAAGACCAGACCTTCTATCGCAAGGTCCTTTTTACCATCAGGATCTCAAATCCTTATATTTGAAGGTATGGTGATTGAACGCTTGATTCTCAGTCATAGAGGTTTCTCTGACTCTGTAATTAATACTATGTTACAGGCTTGTAAATCTGTATCTAGGAAGATATATTATCGAGTCTGGAAGGCTTACATTTCTTGGTGTTTTTCTCATCATTTTTCTTGGCATTCTTTTAGAATTCCTAGAATTTTGCAGTTTCTTCAGGATGGTTTGGATAAAGGTTTGTCTGCAAGTTCCTTGAAAGGACAAATCTCTGCTCTTTCTGTTCTTTTTCACAGAAAGATTGCTAATCTTCCTGATATTCATTGTTTTGTTCAGGCTTTGGTTCGTATAAAACCTGTCATTAAGTCCATTTCTCCTCCTTGGAGTTTGAATTTGGATCTGGGGGCTCTTCAAGCTCCTCCGTTTGAACCTATGCATTCGCTGGATATTAAATTACTTTCTTGGAAAGTTTTGTTTCTTTTGGCCATCTCTTCTGCTAGAAGAGTTTCTGAATTATCTGCTCTTTCTTGTGAGTCTCCTTTTCTGAATTTTCATCAGGATAAGGGGGTGTTGCGAACTTCGTTTAAATTTTTGCCTAAGGTTTTGAATTCTAACAACATTAGTAGAGAAATTGTGGTTCCTTCATTGTGTCCTAATCCTAAGAACTCTAAGGAAAGATCGTTGCATTCTTTGGATGTAGTTAGTGCTTTGAAATATTATGTTGAAGCTACTAAAGATTTCAGAAAGACTTCTAGTCTATTTGTTATCTTTTCTGGTTCTAGGAAAGGTCAGAAGGCTTCTGCCATTTCTTTGGCATCTTGGTTAAAGTCTTTGATTCATCATGCTTATGTTGAGTCGGGTAGAACTCCGCCTCAAAGGATTACAGCTCATTCGACTAGGTCAGTCTCTACTTCCTGGGCATTTAGGAATGAAGCTTCGGTTGATCAGATTTGTAAAGCAGCAACTTGGTCTTCTTTGCATACTTTTACTAAATTCTATCATTTTGATGTGTTTTCTTCTTCTGAAGCAGTCTTTGGTAGAAAAGTACTTCAGGCAGCTGTTTCAGTTTGATTCTTCTGCTTATAATTTCAGTTTTTTTCATTTTATGATTTAAACTTTGTTTTGGGGTGTGGATTATTTTTCAGCGGAATTGGCTGTCTTTATTTTATCCCTCCCTCTCTAGTGACTCTTCCACATCTTGGGTATTCATTATCCCATACGTCACTAGCTCATGGACTCTTGCTAATTACATGAAAGAAAACATAATTTATGGGTATTCATTATCCCATACGTCACTAGCTCTTGGACTCTTGCTAATTACATGAAAGAAAACATAATTTATGTAAGAACTTACCTGATAAATTCATTTCTTTCATATTAGCAAGAGTCCATGAGGCCCACCCTTTTTGAGGTGGTTATGATTTTTTTGTATAAAGCACAATTATTCCAATTCCTTATTTTTTATGCTTTCGCACTTTTTTCTTATCACCCCACTTCTTGGCTATTTGTTAAACTGATTTGTGGGTGTGGTGAGGGGTGTATTTATAGGCATTTTGAGGTTTGGGAAACTTTGCCCCTCCTGGTAGGAATGTATATCCCATACGTCACTAGCTCATGGACTCTTGCTAATATGAAAGAAATGAATTTATCAGGTAAGTTCTTACATAAATTATGTTTTCCTGCGTCTTTGTTGAAGCTAGTTGTTTTGGCATTAAGTTGCGTTTGTTATGAAGCGAGTTGCGTCATTTCCTGGTGTTAGTTTTGTGGCCAAAATTTTTTTAACTT
The DNA here is from genome assembly GCF_027579735.1 of Bombina bombina. Classification (NCBI taxonomy): domain Eukaryota; kingdom Metazoa; phylum Chordata; class Amphibia; order Anura; family Bombinatoridae; genus Bombina; species Bombina bombina. The sequence continues at coordinate 834,143,438 of NC_069499.1, forward strand.
CCTTTTGCGTAATGCGTCATTCTTCGCGCCAAAATTTAGTTGTTTTACTCCTTTCCCTCTATTGTTCGCTGTTTTCATGAATTTTGAAAACTATTATGTCTGCTTTTTTATTTTATTTTTTGTTTTAAAAAATACTATCTTTATTTTTCTATCTACTGAAACTGTTACATTGTGGAAATTGAATTTTTTTCCTAAATGTTATTTTACTTTTTCTGTTACATTTTGCGAGATGCTTCATTCTGATCCTGCTCTTATGTTACTGTAGAAACTATGATGCTCTGAAACACAATTCTACAAAGCTATGTGTGTTCTTTCCATTATTAAACTGTTATTCTCTTCAGCTCAATTTTGTGGCATTTATTTATTTTATTCTTAAAATGTTTCTATATGTACAATGACATTTACTGTTTTTACTTACTCAGTTCATGTGCTTGATTTCATCTGCAAACATCACATGTTATTGCTTTTTTCATAAACTCATTATCAAAGGAGGTAGTGAATGTCAATACCCTAGATACATTTAGACATTGTTTGGATACATTTCTGTCTATAAACAAAATTCATAGATATGATTGCTAGTATTAAATGGGTCACCTTTTAGTGGGATTATTTAAGCTTAACTGTAGCTTGTAAGTATTTTAGATTTGTATAGGTTGAACTTGATGGACTTTGGTCTTTTCTTTCATGTAATTAACAAGAGTCCATGAGCTAGTGACGTATGGGATATACATTCCTACCAGGAGGGGCAAAGTTTCCCAAACCTTAAAATGCCTATAAATACACCCCTCACCACACCCACAAATCAGTTTTACAAACTTTGCCTCCAAGGGAGGTGGTGAAGTAAGTTTGTGCTAGATTCTACGTTGATATGCGCTCCGCAGCAAGTTGGAGCCCGGTTTTCCTCTCAGCGTGCAGTGAATGTCAGAGGGATGTGAGGAGAGTATTGCCTATTGAATGCAGTGATCTCCTTCTACGGGGTCTATTTCATAAGGTTCTCTGTTATCGGTCGTAGAGATTCATCTCTTACCTCCCTTTTCAGATCGACGATATACTCTTATATTTACCATTTCCTCTACTGATTCTCGTTTCAGTACTGGTTTGGCTTTCTACAAACATGTAGATGAGTGTCCTGGGGTAAGTAAGTCTTATTTTCTGTGACACTCTAAGCTATGGTTGGGCACTTTATTTATAAAGTTCTAAATATATGTATTCAAACATTTATTTGCCTTGACTCAGAATGTTCAACTTTCCTTATTTCCAGACAGTCAGTTTCATATTTGGGATTATGCTTTAATTATCATATTTTTCTTACCTCAAAAATTTGACTTTTTCCCTGTGGGCTGTTAGGCTCACGGGGGCTGAAAATGCTTCATTTTATTGCGTCATTCTTGGCGCGGATTTTTTTGGCGCAAAAATTCATTTCCGTTTCCGGCGTCATACGTGTCGCCGGAAATTGCGTCATTTTTTTGACGTTATTTTGCGCCAAAAATGTCGGCGTTCCGGATGTGGCGTCATTTTTGGCGCCAAAAGCATTTAGGCGCCAAATAATGTGGGCGTCTTGTTTGGCGCCAAAAAATATGGGCGTCGCTTTTGTCTCCACATTATTTCAGAATCATTTTTCATTTGCTTCTGGTTGCTAGAAGCTTGATGTTTGGCATTTTTTCCCATTCCTGAAACTGTCTTATAAGGAATTTGATCTATTTTGCTTTATATGTTGTTTTTTCTCTTACATATTGCAAGATGTCTCACGTTGCTTCTGAGCCAGAAGATACTACAGGAAAACCTCTGCCTGCTGGATCTACCAAAGCTAAGTGTATCTGCTGTAAACTTTTGGTAGCTATTCCTCCAGCTGTTGTTTGTATTAAATGTCATGACAAACTTGTTAATGCAGATAATATTTCCTTTAGTGATGTACCATTGCCTGTTGCAGTTCCCTCAACATCTAAGGTGCAGAATGTTCCTGATAACATAAGAGATTTTGTTTCTGAATCCATAAAGAAGGCTTTGTCTGTTATTTCTCCTTCTAGTAAACGTAAAAAGTCTTTTAAATCTTCTCTCTCTACAGATGAATTTTTAAATGAACACCATCATTCTGATTCTTTGGACTCTTCTGGTTCAGAGGATTCTGTCTCAGAGATTGATGCTGATAAATCTTCATATTTATTTAAGATGGAATTTATTCGCTCTTTACTTAAAGAAGTACTAATTGCTTTAGAAATAGAGGATTCTAGTCCTCTTGATACTAATTCTATACGTTTGGATAAGGTTTTTAAAGCTCCTGCGGTTATTCCAGAAGTCTTTCCTGTTCCTAATGCTATTTCTGCAGTAATTGCTAAGGAATGGGATAGATTGGGTAATTCATTTACTCCTTCTAAACGTTTTAAGCAATTATATCCTGTTCCGCCTGACAGATTAGAATTTTGGGACAAAATCCCTAAAGTTGATGGGGCTATTTCTACCCTTGCTAAACGTACTACCATTCCTACATCAGATGGTACCTCGTTTAAGGATCCTTTAGATAGAAAAATTGAATCTTTTCTAAGAAAAGCTTATCTATGTTCAGGTAATCTTCTTAGACCTGCTATATCATTGGCTGATGTTGCTGCAGCTTCAACTTTTTGGTTGGAAACTCTAGCGCAACAAGTAACAAATCGTGATTCTCATGATATTATTATTCTTCTCCAGCATGCTAATAATTTCATCTGTGATGCCATTTTTGATATTATTAGAGTTGATGTTAGATTTATGTCTCTGGCTATCTTAGCCAGAAGAGCTTTATGGCTTAAGACTTGGAATGCTGATATGGCTTCTAAATCAACTCTACTTTCCATTTCTTTCCAGGGAAACAAATTATTTGGTTCTCAGTTGGATTCTATTATTTCAACTGTTACTGGTGGGAAAGGAACTTTTTTACCACAGGATAAAAAGGCTAAAGGTAAAAACAGGGCTAACAATCGTTTTCGTTCCTTTCGTTTCAACAAAGAACAAAAGCCTGATCCTTCATCCTCAGGAGCAGTTTCAGTTTGGAAACCATCTCCAGTCTGGAATAAATCCAAGCCTGCTAGAAAGGCAAAGCCTGCTTCTAAGTTCACATGAAGGTACGGCCCTCATTCCAGTTCAGCTGGTAGGGGGCAGGTTACGTTTTTTCAAAGAAATTTGGATCAGTTCTGTTCACAATCTTTGGATTCAGAACATTGTTTCAGAAGGGTACAGAATTGGTTTCAAGATGAGACCTCCTGCAAAGAGATTTTTTCTTTCCCATGTCCCAGTAAATCCAGTGAAAGCTCAAGCATTTCTGAATTGTGTTTCAGATCTAGAGTTGGCTGGAGTAATTATGCCAGTTCCAGTTCCGGAACAGGGGATGGGGTTTTATTCAAATCTCTTCATTGTACCAAAGAAGGAGAATTCCTTCAGACCAGTTCTGGATCTAAAATTATTGAATCGTTATGTAAGGATACCAACGTTCAAGATGGTAACTGTAAGGACTATATTGCCTTTTGTTCAGCAAGGGAATTATATGTCCACAATAGATTTACAGGATGCATATCTGCATATTCCGATTCATCCAGATCATTATCAGTTCCTGAGATTCTCTTTTCTAGACAAGCATTACCAATTTGTGGCTCTACCGTTTGGCCTTGCTACAGCTCCAAGAATTTTCACAAAGATTCTCGGTGCCCTTCTGTCTGTAATCAGAGAACAGGGTATTGTGGTATTTCCTTATTTGGACGATATCTTGGTACTTGCTCCGTCTTTACATTTAGCAGAGTCTCATACGAATCGACTTGTGTTGTTTCTTCAAGATCATGGTTGGAGGATCAATTTACCAAAAAGTTCTTTGATTCCTCAAACAAGGGTAACCTTTCTGGGTTTCCAGATAGATTCAGTGTCTATGACTTTGTCTTTAACAGACAAGAGACGTCTAAAATTGATTACAGCCTGTCGAAACCTTCAGTCTCAATCATTCCCTTCGGTAGCCTTATGCATGGAAATTCTAGGTCTTATGACTGCTGCATCGGACGCGATCCCCTTTGCTCGTTTTCACATGCGACCTCTTCAGCTCTGTATGCTGAACCAATGGTGCAGGGATTACACGAAGATATATCAATTAATATCTTTAAAACCGATTGTTCGGCACTCTCTAACGTGGTGGACAGATCACCATCGTTTAATTCAGGGGGCTTCTTTTGTTCTTCCGACCTGGACTGTAATTTCAACAGATGCAAGTCTCACAGGTTGGGGAGCTGTGTGGGGATCTCTGACGGCACAAGGAGTTTGGGAATCTCAGGAGGTGAGATTACCGATCAATATCTTGGAACTCCGTGCAGTTTTTAGAGCTCTTCAGTTTTGGCCTCTTCTGAAGAGAGAATCGTTCATTTGTTTTCAGACAGACAATGTCACAACTGTGGCATACATCAATCATCAAGGAGGGACTCACAGTCCTCTGGCTATGAAAGAAGTATCTCGAATTTTGGTTTGGGCGGAATCCAGCTCCTGTCTAATCTCTGCGGTTCATATCCCAGGTGTAGACAATTGGGAAGCGGATTATCTCAGTCGCCAAACGTTGCATCCGGGCGAATGGTCTCTTCACCCAGAGGTATTTCTTCAGATTGTTCAAATGTGGGGGCTCCCAGAGATAGATCTGATGGCCTCTCATCTAAACAAGAAACTTCCCAGGTATCTGTCCAGATCCCGGGATCCTCAGGCGGAGGCAGTGGATGCATTATCACTTCCTTGGAAGTATCATCCTGCCTATATCTTTCCGCCTCTAGTTCTTCTTCCAAGAGTAATCTCCAAGATTCTGAGGGAATGCTCGTTTGTTCTGCTAATAGCTCCGGCATGGCCTCACAGGTTTTGGTATGCGGATCTTGTCCGGATGGCATCTTGCCAGCCATGGACTCTTCCGTTAAGACCAGACCTTCTGTCACAAGGTCCTTTTTTCCATCCGGATCTGAAATCCTTAAATTTAAAGGTATGGAGATTGAACGCTTGATTCTTGGTCATAGAGGTTTCTCTGACTCCGTGATTAATACTATGTTACAGGCTCGTAAATCTGTATCTAGAGAGATATATTATAGAGTCTGGAAGACTTATATTTCATGGTGTCTTTCTCATCATTTTTCTTGGCATTCTTTTAGAATACCGAGAATTTTACAATTTCTTCAGGATGGTTTGGATAAGGGTTTGTCCGCAAGTTCTTTGAAAGGACAAATCTCTGCTCTTTCTGTTCTTTTTCACAGAAAGATTGCTATTCTTCCTGATATTCATTGTTTTGTACAAGCTTTGGTTCGTATAAAACCTGTCATTAAGTCAATTTCTCCTCCATGGAGTTTGAATTTGGTTTTGGGAGCTCTTCAAGCTCCTCCGTTTGAACCTATGCATTCTTTGGACATTAAATTACTTTCTTGGAAAGTTTTGTTCCTTTTGGCCATCTCTTCTGCTAGAAGAGTTTCTGAATTATCTGCTCTTTCGTGTGAGTCTCCTTTTCTGATTTTTCATCAGGATAAGGCGGTGTTGCGAACTTCTTTTGAATTTTTACCTAAAGTTGTGAATTCCAACAACATTAGTAGAGAAATTGTGGTTCCTTCATTATGTCCTAATCCTAAGAATTCTAAGGAGAAATCGTTGCATTCTTTGGATGTTGTTAGAGCTTTGAAATATTATGTTGAAGCTACGAAATCTTTCCGTAAGACTTCTAGTCTATTTGTTATCTTTTCCGGTTCTAGAAAAGGCCAGAAAGCTTCTGCCATTTCTTTGGCATCTTGGTTGAAATCTTTAATTCATCTTGCCTATGTTGAGTCGGGTAAAATTCCGCCTCAGAGAATTACAGCTCATTCTACTAGGTCAGTATCTACTTCCTGGGCGTTTAGGAATGAAGCTTCGGTTGACCAGATCTGCAAAGCAGCAACTTGGTCCTCTTTGCATACTTTTACTAAATTCTACCATTTTGATGTATTTTCTTCTTCTGAAGCAGTTTTTGGTAGAAAAGTTCTTCAGGCAGCGGTTTCAGTTTGAATCTTCTGCTTATGTTTTTTGTTAAACTTTTATTTGGGTGTGGATTATTTTCAGCAGGAATTGGCTGTCTTTATTTTATCCCTCCCTCTCTAGTGACTCTTGTGTGGAAAGATCCACATCTTGGGTAGTCATTATCCCATACGTCACTAGCTCATGGACTCTTGTTAATTACATGAAAGAAAACATAATTTATGTAAGAACTTACCTGATAAATTCATTTCTTTCATATTAACAAGAGTCCATGAGGCCCACCCTTTTTTGTGGTGGTTATGATTTTTTTGTATAAAGCACAATTATTCCAATTCCTTATTTTATATGCTTCGCACTTTTTTTCTTATCACCCCACTTCTTGGCTATTCGTTAAACTGATTTGTGGGTGTGGTGAGGGGTGTATTTATAGGCATTTTAAGGTTTGGGAAACTTTGCCCCTCCTGGTAGGAATGTATATCCCATACGTCACTAGCTCATGGACTCTTGTTAATATGAAAGAAATGAATTTATCAGGTAAGTTCTTACATAAATTATGTTTTTTCAACCTCATCTACTATGTTACTATGTTATGACTGCTATTATGCCTTTAAGTAAACTTACAAGGTCTTTTAAGTATTCTTAATTAATTAAATCTTAACAATTTTAAAGTTTATTCTAATGATGAAGGTTTTCTTTGGCTCAAACGATCCTGTATCAGAGACAGTTTTATTAAAAATTCTCCTTATTTTTCATTTGAACATTCTTTGTTAAGGAAAATTTTTATTTTTAGCTTTTTGGAGCCTAGTCCTCCTATTAAGTTTCAGTTAGATTACGAGTTTTGCGTTATGAGGGGTGCGGTGCTAACTTGCACGTTATTGTCAGCGCTCACTTCCCTACAGCGCTGGTATTACAGGTTTTTATAAACCCGGCGTTATTAGGCAAGATGTAAGCGTAGAGCAAATTTGAGCTCCATACCGCACTCCAATATCAGCGCTGCTTAACCCCTTAACGACCGAGGACGTGCAGGGTACGTCCTCAAAAAAAAGGCAGTTAATTCCTGAGAACGTACCCTGCACGTCCTCGGTTTGGAAAGCAGCTGGAAGCGATCCTGCTCGCTTCCAGCTGCTTTCCGGTTATTGCAGTGATGCCTCGATATGGAGGCATCCTGCAATAACTTTTTTAAGCCATCCGGTGCAGAGAGAACCACTCTGTGGCCCTCTCTGCACCGGAGATCGGTGGTTCCCTGCGTTGGTGGGTGGGAGCCGGACCGGGAGGCGGGTGGCGGCCATCGATCGCCCTGGTTATGTGCAGGGGGGGCGGGATCGTGGGCGGGGATGAGCGGGGGCGCGCACGGGAGGGCGGGGCGGGCGCGTGCACGGGGAGGGAGCGGGTGGGAACCGCTACACTACAGAAAATGTGTTAATAAAATTTTTTTAAATACCTTAATATTTTTAAAAAAAAAAAAGATCAGCAAGGTGGTGGGGGTTTGTCTGTGTGGGGGGGGAAGCTACACTACAGAAAAAAGCCAAATAAATATAAAAAAAGCACTGCCAGTACCCAAGATGGCCCCCAATGAGGCAGAGGGGATGGTCAGAGAGCGGTTTTGGGGGGGATCAGGGAGGTTGGGGGCTAAGGGGGGGATCCTACACCCTTTTATTTTAGTACTGGCAGACTTTCTGCCAGTACTTAAGATGGCGGGGACAATTGTGGGGTGGGGGAGGGAAGGGAGCTGTTTGGGAGGGATCAGGGGGTGGGATGTGTCAGGTGGTGGGATGTGTCAGGTGGGAGGCTGATCTCTACACTAAAGCTAAAATTAATCCTGCAAGCTCCCTACAAACTCCCTAATTAACCCCTTCACTGCTAGCCATAATACACGTGTGAGGCGCAGCAGGATTTAGCGGCCTTCTAATTACCAGAAAGCAACGCCAAAGTCATATATGTCTGCTATTTCTGAACAAAGGGGATCCCAGACAAGTATTTACAACCATTTGTGCCATAATTGCACAAGCTGTTTGTAAATTATTTCAGTGAGAAACCTAAAATTGTGAAAAATTTAACTTTTTTTTCAATTTGATCGCATTTGGCGGTGAAATGGTGGCATGAAATATACCAAAATGTGCCTAGATCAATACTTGGGGTTGTCTACTATACTACACTAAAGCTAAAATTAACCCTACAAGCTCCCTAAAAGCTCCCCAATTAACCCCTTAACTGCTGGGCATAATACACTTGTGGTGCGCAGTGGCATTTAGCGGCCTTCTAATTACCAAAAAGCAACGCCAAAGCCATATATGTCTGCTATTTCTGAACAAAGGGGATCCCAGAGAAGAATTTACAACCATTTATGCCATAATTGCACAAGTTTGTGAAAAAATTTGTGAAAAAGTGAACGATTTTTTGTATTTGATCGCATTTGGCGGTGAAATGGTGGTATGAAATATACCAAAATTGTCCTAGATCAATACTTTGGGATGTCTACTAAAAAAAAATATATACATGTCAAGGGATATTCAGGGATTCCTGAAAGATATTAGTGTTCTAATGTAACTAGCGCTAATTTTGGAAAAAAGTGGTTTGGAAATAGCAAAGTGCTACTTGTATTTATGGCCCTATAACTTGCAAAAAAAGCAAAGAACATGTAAACATTGGGTATTTCTAAACTCAGGACAAAATTTTGAAACTATTTAGCATGGGTGTTTTTTGGTGGTTGTAGATATGTAACAGATTTTGGGGGTCAAAGTTAGAAAAAGTGTGTTTTTTTCAATTTTTCCTCATATTTTATATTTTTTTTTATAGTAAATTATAAGATATGATGAAAATAATGGTATCTTTAGAAAGTCCATTTAGTGGCGAGAAAAACGGTATATAATATGTGTGGGTACAGTAAATGAGTAAGAAGAAAATTACAGCTAAACACAAACACCGCAAAAATGTAAAAATAGCCTTGGTCCCAAACGGACAGAAAATGGAAAAGTGCTGTGGTCATTAAGGGGTTAAGTCAGCGTTGAGCTGGTTTTACGTGCTCATGCACGATATCCCCATAGACATCAATAGGGAGAGCCGGCTGAAAAAAAGCCTAACATCTGCAATAAAGCAGTGTAAAGCTCTGTAACGCAGCCCCATTGATTCCTATGGGGAAACTAAATTTATGTTTACAACTAACACCCTAACATGAACCCGAATCTAAACACCCCTAATCTTACACTTATTAACCCCCTAATCTGCCACCCCCGACATCGCCGACACCTACATTATATTTATTAACCCCTAATCTGCCATCCCCAACGTCACCTCCACTATAATAAACATATTAACCCTTAAACTGCCGCACTCCCGCATCGCAAACACTAGTTAAATATTAACCCTTAATCTGCCGTCCCTAACATCGTTGCTACCTACCTACATTTATTAACCCCTAATCTGCCCCCCCAACATCACCAACACTATACTAAATTTATTAACCCCTAAACCTAAGTCTAACCCTAACACCCCCTAACTTAAATATAATTAAAATAAATCTAAATAAAAATTATCATTACCTAAATAATTCCTATTTAAAACTAAATACTTACATATAAAATAAACCCTATACTAGCTACAATATAACTAATAGTTACATTGTAACTAGCTTAGGGTTTATTTTCATTTTACAGGCAAGTTTGTATTTATTTTAACTAGGTAGAATAGTTACTAAATAGTTATTAACTATTTACTAACTACCTAGCTAAAATAAATACAAATTTACCTGTAAAATAAAACCTAACCTGAGTTACACTAACACCTAACCTTACACTACAATTAAATAAATTAAATTAATTAAATACGATTACCTAAATTACAAAAAAAACCCCATTAAATTACTCAAAATAAAAAAACAAATGATCAGATATTTAAACTAATTACACCTAATCTAATAGCCCTATCAAAATAAAAAAGCCCCCCTCCAAAATAAGAAAAAAACCCTAGCCTAAACAAAACTGCCCAAACTAAACTACCAATAGCCCTTAAAAGGGCCTTTTAGTAGGGGGCATTGCCCCAAATAAATCGGCTCTTTTACCTGTAAAAAAAATACAAACAACCCCCCCAACAGTAAAACCCACCACCCACACCACCAACCCCCCAAATAAAATCCTAACTAAAAAAATTAAGCTCCCCATTGCCCTGAAAAGGGCATTTGGATGGGCATTGCCCTTAAAAGGGCATTTAGCTCTATTGCGGCCCAAACCCTAACCTAAAAATAAAACTCACCCAATAAACCCTTAAAAAAAACCTAACACTAACCCCCGAAGATCCACTTACAGTTTTGAAGACTGGACATCTGTCCTCAACGAAGCGGCAAGAAGAACAGTGGGTTTTACTGTTGGGGGGGGGGGGGTTGTTTGTATTTTATTTTTACAGGTAAAAGAGCTGATTTTAAGGGCTATTGGTAGTTTAGTTTAGGCTAAGGGTTTTTTTTATTTGGGGGGGGGGCTTTTTTATTTTCATAGGGCTATTAGATTAGGTGTAATTAGTTTAAATATCTGATCATTTGTTTTCTCCTACATTGGTGTGTCTGGTCCACGGCTTCATCCTTACTTGTGGGATATTCTCTTCCCCTACAGGAAATGGCAAAGAGAGCACACAGCAAGAGCTGTCCATATAGCCCCCCCCTCTGGCTCCGCCCCCCAGTCATTCTCTTTGCCGCTCTGAACAAGTAGCATCTCCACGGGGATGGTAAAGAGTATGTGGTGTTAGTTGTAGTTTTATTTCTTCTATCAAGAGTTTATTTTAAAATAGTGCCAGTTTGTACTATTTACTCTACAACAGAAAGTGATGAAGAGTTCTGTTAAAAGAGGAGTATGATTTTAGCACCAGTAACTAAAATCCATTGCTGTTCCCACACAGGACTGTTGAGATGAGAGAACTTCAGTTGGGGGGAACAGTTTGCAGACTTTTCTGCTCCAGGTATGACTAGTCTCTTTTCTAACAAGACATAGTAATGCTAGAAGACTGTCAGTTTTTCCCTTATGGGATCGGTAAGCCATTTTCTTAGACTCATAACAGAATGAAGGCTTATAAATGGGCTCTATGCTGGTTGACACTATTGTGGGCTAACTCGATTGATTTATATCACATTTATATGACTTTTGGTGTGTTTTGTGACTTTGAAACACTTTTGGGAACGTTTTTATTATGCCTGGCAGTTGTTTAGACGCCTAATCTAGTCAGGAAGGCCCTTTCACTCTGGTATGCAGAGGGAGGAGGCCTCATTTTCGCGCCTCAGTTGCGCAGTTACTTCTAGAGGCAGTGCATGCAGCTTCATGTGAGAGGGTCCTGTGACTACAAAAACGAACTCAAGAAGGTTTTTTCTGTGGTGAATAACCCCCAAGGAAGGTAAAAGCCGCAGCAGAGTCTGTGGCAGGGACTGTAGTGTGTCTAATGCGGTAAATTGAACAATTAGCTCCGGTTTGCTCATTTAAGGGGGTGTGCAATACTTTCAAGGCATTAAGACACTGGGGTGCAAATTTTGTGAAGATCGGATATTTTCTTCATAGTTTTTCAAGCATTCAGAAATAAAGTGTGCTCTTTTTATTATTTAAAGAGACAGTAACGGTTTTGTTTAAAAACGGTTTTATTGCATTAATAGCCTGCCAAATTCTGTCTAACATGTCTATACCTTCAGATAGCATATGTTCTGTGTGTATGGAGGCCAAGGTGGTTCCCCCTTTAAATGTATGTTCAAATTGTGCCATGGCGTCCAAACAAAGTAAGGACAGTACTGTCACATTTAATAAGGTTGCCCAAGATGATTCTTCAAATGAAGTTAGTGGGGATAGCTCATCATCCTCTCCTTCTGTGTCAACACCAGTTTTTCCCGCGCAGGCGATACCAGCAATTGACTGCAGTAATGGATAATTCTATAGCAAATCTTTTATCCAAACTGCCTGCATTTCCCAGAAAGCGTGATTGCTCAGTTTTAAATACAGAGGATGAGCAAGTGGGCGCTGACGATAATTTATCTGATATCCCCTCATACCAGTCTGAATTGGCAGTGAGGGAGGGTCTGTCTGAGGGAGAAATTTCTGATTTAGGAAAAGTTTCTCAGCAGGCAGAACCTGATATCGTAGTATTTAAATTTAAGTTAGAACATCTCCGCGCCCTGCTTAAGGAGGTGCTAACTACTCTTGATGATTGTGACTCTTTGGTGATTCCAGAGAAATTGTGCAAAATAGACAAATTCTTAGAGGTCCCTGTGCACGCTGATGCCTTTCCGATACCCAAGAGGGTGGCGGACATAGTGACTAAGGAGTGGGAGAAGCCAGGTATACCTTTTGTTCCACCTCCTATATTTAAGAAAATGTTCCCCATTGTCGACCCCAGAAGGGACGCATGGCAAACGGTCCCTAAGGTTGAGGGGGCAGTTTCAACGTTGGCTAAGCGCACAACTATTCCTATTGAGGACAGTTGCGCTTTCAAAGATCCTATGGATAAAAAATTGGAAAGATTGCTTAAAAAGATATTTGTTCAGCAAGGTTTCCTTCTCCAACCAATTTCGTGCATTATTCCTGTCACCACGGCGGCGTCTTTTTGGTTCGAGGAACTAGAAAATTCGCTCCATAAGGAGACTCCATATGAGGAAGTCATGGACAGAATTCACGCACTAAAGTTGGCTAATTCCTTTATTTTGGATGCCGCTTTTCAATTAGCTAAATTAGCGGCGAAAAATTCAGGTTTTGCAATAGTGGCGCGCAGAGCGCTTTGGCTAAAATCTTGGTCGGCGGATGTGTTGTCCAAGACAAAATTGCTTAATATTCCTTTCAAATGTAAGACCCTTTTCGGGCCAGAATTGAAGGAGATTATTTCAGACATCACTGGGGGAAAGGGCCATGCCCTCCCACAGGATAGGCCTTTTAAGGCTAAAAACAAATCTAATTTTCGTTCCTTTCGCAATTTCAGGAACGGACCGTCTCCTAACTCTGCAGCCTCTAGACAAGAGGGTAACACTTCCCAGCCTAAACCAGCATGGAAACCAATGCAAGGCTGGAACAAGGGTAAACAGGCCAAGAAGCCTGCGGCTGCTACCAAGACAGCATGAAGGGGTAGCCCCCGATCCGGGACCGGATCTAGTAGGGGGCAGACTTTCTCTCTCTCTTTGCTCAGGCTTGGGCAAGAGATGTTCCGGATCCCTGGGCACTAGAAATAGTCTCTCAGGGGTATCTTCTAGAATTCAAGGAACTTCCTCCAAGGGGAAGGTTCCACATGTCTCGCTTATCTTCAGACCAGATAAAGAAAAAGGCATTCTTACATTGCGTAGAAGACCTATTAAAGATGGGAGTGATACACCCAGTTCCAACAGCGGAACAAGGACTGGGTTTTTACTCAAACCTGTTTGTAGTTCCCAAAAAAGAAGGAACTTTCAGGCCAATTCTGGATTTAAAAATTCTAAACAAATTCCTCAGAGTTCCATCATTCAAAATGGAAACCATTCGGACGATTTTACCAACAATCCAGGAGGGTCAATATATGACTACCGTGGACTTAAAGGATGCGTACCTGCATATTCCTATCCACAAAGATCATCATCAGTTCCTAAGGTTCGCCTTTCTGGACAAACATTACCAGTTCGTGGCTCTTCCATTCGGTTTAGCCACTGCTCCCAGAATATTCACAAAGGTGCTAGGGTCCCTTCTAGCGGTTCTAAGACCGAGGGGCATTGCTGTAGCACCTTACCTAGACGACATTCTAATCCAAGCTTCGTCTCTTTCCAAAACAAGGGCTCATACAGACATTGTATTAGCTTTTCTCAGGTCTCACGGGTGGAAGGTGAACGTAGAAAAGAGTTCCCTGTCCCCGTCCACAAGGGTTCCTTTTCTGGGAACAATAATAGATTCTGTAGAAATGAAGATTTTCCTGACAGAGGTCAGAAAATTAAAACTTCTAAACGCTTGTCAAGTTCTTCAATCTATTCCTCAGCCTTCCATAGCTCAGTGCATGGAAGTAATAGGATTAATGGTTGCAGCAATGGACGTGGTTTCTTTTGCTCGAATTCATCTAAGACCATTGCAACTGTGCATGCTCAAACAGTGGAATGGGGATTATGCAGACTTGTCTCCCCAGATTCAAGTAGACCAGATAACCAGAGACTCACTCCGTTGGTGGTTGACTCAGGATCACCTGTCTCAGGCAATGAGTTTCCGCAGACCAGAGTGGTTCATCGTCACGACCGACGCCAGTCTCTTAGGCTGGGGCGCGGTCTGGGACTCCCTGAAAGCTCAGGGTCTGTGGTCTCGGGAAGAGTCCCTCCTCCCGATAAACATTTTGGAACTGAGAGCGATATTCAATGCGCTCCTGGCCTGGCCTCACCTAGCGAAGGCCAGTTTCATAAGATTTCAGTCGGACAACATGACGACTGTAGCGTACATCAATCATCAGGGGGAACAAAGAGTTGCTTGGCGTTGAGAGAAGTATCCAAGATCATCAAATGGGTGGAGGATCACTCCTGCCACCTATCTGCAATCCACATCCCAGGAGTAGACAACTGGGAGGCGGATTATTTGAGTCGTCAGACTTTCCATCCGGGGGAGTGGGAACTCCACCCGGAGGTCTTTGCCCAGTTAACTCAACTATGGGGCACTCCAGATATGGATCTGATGGCGTCTCGTCAGAACTTCAAAGTTCTTCGATACGGGTCCAGATCCAGGGATCCTAGGGCGACACTAGTGGATGCATTAGTGGCGCCTTGGTCGTTCAATCTAGCTTATGTGTTTCCACCGTTCCCTCTCCTTCCCAGGCTGGTAGCCAGGATCAAACAGGAGAAGGCCTCTGTGATTCTAATAGCTCCTGCATGGCCACGCAGGACCTGGTATGCAGACCTGGTGAATATGTCATCGGCTCCACCATGGAAGCTACCTTTGAGACAGGATCTTCTAGTTCAAGGTCCATTCGAACATCCAAATCTAGTCTCTCTGCAACGGACTGCTTGGAAATTGAACGCTTGATTCTATCTAAGCGTGGGTTTTCAGATTCAGTTATAGATACTCTGGTTCAAGACAGAAAACCTGTAACTAGGAAAATTTGCCATAAGATATGGCAAAAATATATCCGTTGGTGTGAATCCAAGGGATTCTCTTGGAGTAAAATTAAAATTCCTAGGATTCTTTCCTTTCTCCAAGAGGGTTTGGATAAAGGTTTGTCAGCCAGTTCTTTAAAAGGACAGATATCTGCTCTGTCTGTTTTGTTACACAAACGTCTGGCAGCCGTGCCAGATGTACAGGCGTTTGTACAGGCGCTAGTTAGAATCAAGACTGTCTACTGACCTATGACTCCTCCTTGGAGTCTAAATTTAGTTCTTTCAGTTCTTCAGGGGGTTCCGTTTGAACCCATGCATTCCATAGATATTAAGTTACTGTCTTGGAAAGTTCTGTTTTTGGTTGCTATTTCTTCTGCTAGAAGAGTTTCTGAATTATCTGCTTTGCAGTGTACTTCTCCCTATCTGGTATTCCATACAGATAAGGTAGTTTTACGTACCAAGCCTGGTTTTCTTCCAAAGGTGGTTTCCAACAGGAATATTAACCAGGAAATAGTTGTTCCTTCTCTGTGCCTGAATCCAGTTTCAAAGAAGGAACGTTTGTAACACAACCTAGATGTGGTCCGTGCTTTAAAATTCTATTTAGAAGCAACAAAGGATTTCAGACAGACATCATCCTTGTTTGTCGTTTATTCCGGTAAGAGGAGAGGGCAGAAAGCTACTGCTACCTCTCTTTCCTTTTGGCTGAAAAGCATCATCCGATTGGCTTATGAGACTGCCGGACGGCAGCCTCCTGAACGAATTACAGCTCACTCTACTAGAGCTGTGGCTTCCACATGGGCCTTCAAGAACGAGGCTTCTGTTGATCAGATCTGTAAGGCAGCGACTTGGTCTTCTCTGCATACTTTTGCCAAATTTTACAAATTCGATACTTATGCTTCTTCGGAGGCTGTTTTTGGGAGAAAGGTTTTGCAAGCCGTGGTGCCTTCCGTTTAGGTAACCTGACTTGTTCCCTCCCTTCATCCGTGTCCTAAAGCTTTGGTATTGGTTCCCACAAGTAAGGATGAAGCCGTGGACCGGACACACCAATGTAGGAGAAAACAGAATTTATGTTTACCTGATAAATTTCTTTCTCCTACGGTGTGTCCGGTCCACGGCCTGCCCTGTCTTTTAGTCAGGTTTAAAATTTTTATTTCTGTACACTACAGTCACCACGGCACCCTGTAGTTTCTCCTTTTTCTCCTAACCGTCGGTCGAATGACTGAGGGGCGGAGCCAGAGGGGGGGCTATATGGACAGCTCTTGCTGTGTGCTCTCTTTGCCATTTCCTGTAGGGGAAGAGAATATCCCACAAGTAAGGATGAAGCCGTGGACCGGACACACCGTAGGAGAAAGAAATTTATCAGGTAAACATAAATTCTGTTTTTTATTTTGTTTAATTTAGTGTGGGGGGGTTTCTTTGTAATTTAGGTAATTGTATTTAATTAATTAATTTATTTAATTGTAGTGTAAGGTTAGGTGTTAGTGTAACTCAGCTTAGGTTTTATTTTACAGGTAAATTTGTATTTATTTTAGCTAGGTAGTTAGTAAATAGTTAATAACTATTTAGTAACTGTTCTACCTAGTTAAAATTAATACAAACTTGCCTGTAAAATAAAAATAAACTCTAAGCTAGCTACAATGTAACTATTAGTTATATTGTAGCTAGCTTAGGGTTTATTTTATAGGTAAGTATTTAGTTTTAAATAGAAATTATTTAGGTAATGATAGTAATTTTTATTTAGATTTATTTTAATTATATTTAAGTTAGGGGGTGTTAGGGTTAGGTTTAGACTTAGGTTTAGGGGTTAATAAATTTAGTATAGTGTCGGCGACGTTGGGGGCGGCAGATTAGGGGTTAATAAATGTAGGTAGGTGGCGGCGATGTTAGGGACAGCAGATTAGGAGTTAATAATATTAAACTAGTGTTTACGATGTGGGAGTGTGGCGGTTTAGGGGTTTAATATGTTTATTATAGTGGCGGCGATGTCGGGAGCGGCAGATTAGGGGTTAAAAAATTTTTTTAGTATTTGCGATGCGGGAGGGCCTCAGTTTAGGGGTTAATAGGTAGTTTATGTGAGTTAGTTTACTTTTTAGCACTTTAGTTATGAGTTTTATGCTACAGCTTTGTAGCGTAAAACTCATAACTACTGACTTTAGAATGCGTTACGAATCTTGCGGGTTAGGCTGTACCGCTCACTTTTTGGCCTCCAAAAAAAAGCTTGTAATACCGGTGCTATGGAAGTCCCATTGAAACAAATTGCGTAAGTTTATTTGCAGTACGGCCAAAAAAGTGTGCGGGACAGCTGTACCTACAAGACTCGTAATAGCAGTGGTAGTGAAAAAGCAGCGTTATAACCCATAACGCTGCTTTTTTCTCCTGTTAAGTGTGGTCAGTCCACGGGTCATCATTACTTCTGGGATATTAACTCCTCCCCAACAGGAAGTGCAAGAGGATCACCCAAGCAGAGCTGCTATATAGCTCCTCCCCTCTACATCACACCCAGTCATTCTCTTGCACCCAACTAATAGATAGGATGTGTGAGAGGACTGTGGTGATTATACTTAGTTTTTATATCTTCAATAAAAAGTTTGTTATTTTAAAACAGCACCGGAGTGTGTTGTTCCTTCTCAGGTAGAATTTGAAGAAGAATCTACCTGAGTTTTTGGATGATTTTAGCCGGCGTAGCTAAAATTCATTTTGCTGTTCTCGGCCATTCTGAGGAGTGAGGTAAACTTCAGATCAGGGGACAGCGGGCAGGTTCACCTGCAAAGAGGTATGTTGCAGTATATTATTTTCTGAGGAATGGAATTGACTGAGAAAATACTGCCAATACCAATATAATGTAAGTTCAGCCTTAAATGCAGTAGTAGCAACTGGTATCAGGCTGTTTATGTATATATGTGTACACTTCTGTATTCTGGGGAATGGCACTTCTCTGGGTAATACTATATGCATATAATCTTTAGCCTTACTTGCAGTGGGAACGTCTAGCAACAGGCTGTTTAATGGCATTTCATGATATTTGATTTTAAACGTTTTTTGCTGGCATGCTAAATTGTTTAAATATCTGAGGTACTGGGTGAAAAATTGTTTTTGGGCACTGTTTTTCCACTTGGCTATCGTTTATTTTAATCTGAGACAGTTTACTGAACTTCCCTCACTGCTGTGAGTGAGGGGGAGGGGCCTATTTTGGCGCTTTTGCTACGCATCAAAAATTCAGTCAAAGGTCTGTTTCTCTTCCTGCATGATCCGGATCGTCTCTACAGAGCTCAAGGGTCTTCAAAAATTATTTTGAGGGAGGTAATCACTCACAGCAGACCTGTGAGATTGTGCTTTGACTGTGATAAAAAAACTTTTATATTTTGTACATTTTTTTCTGCCATTAAGGGTTAGTTATCCATTGCTAATGGGGGCAACCCTTTGCTAAATTTATGCCTTTACTGGGAAAAATCTGATTGTTATAATTTTTCCAGTTCCTTATTATTAAACTGTCATAATTTTTTTCTGTGCTTCTTAAAGGCACAGTGCGTTTTTCACATTACTTGTAATTTGAGTGAAAAGTATTTCCAAGCTTGCTAGTTTAATTGCTAGTTTGTTAAACATGTCTGACTCAGAGGAATATCTCTGTGCTATATGTGCAAAAGCCAAGGTGGAGCCCAATAGAAATTTATGTACTAATTGCATTGATGCTACTTTGAATAAGAGTCATTCTGTACAAATTGAACATCATTCACCAAACAACGAGGGGGAAGTTATGCCGACTAACTTGCCTCACGTGTCAGTACCTGCATCTCCCGCTCGGGAGGTGCGTGATATTGTAACGCCGAGTACTTCAGGGCGGCCATTACAAATCACACTACAGGACATGGCTAATGTTATGACTGACGTTTTGTCTAAATTACCAGAACTTAGAGGTAAGCGAGATCACTCTGGGGTGAGAACAGAGTGCGCTGATAATATTAGGGCCATGTCAGATACTGCGTCACAATTTGCAGAACATGAGGACGGAGAGCTTCATTCTGCGGGTGACGGATCTGATCCAAATAAACTGGATTCAGACATTTCAAATTTTAAGTTTAAGCTGGAAAACCTCCGTGTATTACTAGGGGAGGTCTTAGCGGCTCTGAATGATTGTAACACAGTTGCAATACCAGAGAAAATGTGTAGGTTGGATAAATATTTTGCGGTACCGTCGAGTACTGACGTTTTTCCAATACCTAAGAGACTTACTGAAATTGTTACTAAGGAGTGGGGCAGACCCGGTGTGCCTTTCTCACCCCCTCCTATATTCAGAAAGATGTTTCCAATAGACGCCACCACACGGGACTTATGGCGAACGGTCCCTAAGGTGGAGGGAGCAGTTTCTACTTTAGCTAAGCGTACCACTATCCCGGTGGAGGATAGCTGCGCCTTTTCAGATCCAATGGATAAAAAATTAGAGGGTTACCTTAAGAAAATGTTTGTTCAACAAGGTTTTATATTGCAACCCCTTGCATGCATTGCGCCTGTCACGGCTGCAGCAGCATTTTGGTTTGAGTCTCTGGAAGAGACCCTTGAATCAGCTCCATTAGATGAGATTACACACAAGCTTAAAACCCTTAAGCTAGCTAATTAATTTATTTCTGATGCCGTAGTACACTTAACTAAACTTACGGCTAAGAATTCCGGATTCGCCATTCAGGCACGCAGAGCGCTGTGGCTAAAATCCTGGTCAGCTGATGTTACTTCTAAATCTAAACTACTTAACATACCTTTCAAAGGGCAGACCTTATTCGGGCCCGGTTTGAAGGAAATTATCGCTGACATTACAGCAGGTAAAGGCCATGCCCTGCCTCAAGACAGAGCCAAACCTAGGGCTAGACAGTCTAATTTTCGTGCCTTTCGTAACTTCAAGGCAGGAGCAGCATCAACTTCCTCTGCACCAAAACAGGAAGGAGCTGTTGCTCGATACAGACAAGGCTGGAAACCTAACCAGTCCTGGAACAAGGGCAAACAGGCCAGAAAGCCTGCTGCTGCCCCTAAGACAGCATGAAGTGAGGGCCCCCGATCCGGGAACGGATCTAGTGGGGGGCAGACTCTCTCTCTTCGCCCAGGCTTGGGCAAGAGATGTCCAGGATCCCTGGGCGTTAGAGATCATATCTCAGGGATATCTTCTGGACTTCAAAGCCTCTCCCCCAAAAGGGAGATTTCATCTTTCAAGGTTGTCAACAAACCAGATAACGAAAGAGGCGTTTCTATGCTGTGTACAAGATCTTTTACTAATGGGAGTGACAAGGTTTTTACTCAAATCTGTTTGTGGTTCCCAAGAAAGAAGGAACCTTCAGACCAATCTTGGATTTAAAGATCCTAAACAAATTCCTAAGAGTTCCATCGTTCAAAATGGAAACTATTCGGACAATCTTACCCATGATCCAAAAGGGTCAGTACATGACCACAGTGGATTTAAAGGATGCCTACCTTCATATACCGATTCACAAAGATCATTACCGGTATCTAAGGTTTGCCTTCCTAGACAGGCATTACCAGTTTGTAGCTCTTCCATTCGGGTTAGCTACGGCTCCAAGAATCTTCACAAAGGTTCTGGGCTCTCTTCTGGCGGTGCTAAGGCCGCGAGGAATTTCGGTGGCTCCGTACCTAGACGACATTCTGATACAAGCGTCAAGCTTTCAAACTGCCAAGTCTCATACAGAGTTAGTACTGGCATTTCTAAGGTCGCATGGGTGGAAGGTGAACGTAGAGAAGAGTTCTCTCTTACCACTCACAAGGGTTCCCTTCTTGGGGACTCTTATAGACTCTGTAGAAATGAAGATTTACCTGACAGAAGACAGGTTTACAAAGCTTCAAAATGCTTGCCGTGTCCTTCATTCCATTCAACACCTGTCAGTGGCTCAATGCATGGAGGTAATCGGCTTAATGGTAGCGGCAATGGACATAGTACCCTTTGCACGCCTACATCTCAGACCGCTGCAATTGTGCATGCTAAGTCAGTGGAATGGGGATTACTCAGATTTGTCCCCTACTCTGAATCTGGATCAAGAGACCAGAAATTCTCTTCTATGGTGGCTTTCTCTGCCACATCTGTCCAGGGGGATGCCATTCAGCAGACCAGATTGGACAATTGTAACAACAGACGCCAGCCTACTAGGTTGGGGCGCTGTCTGGAATTCCCTGAAGGCTCAGGGATCATGGACTCAGGAGGAAAGTCTCCTTCCAATAAACATTCTGGAATTGAGAGCAGTTCTCAATGCCCTTCTGGCTTGGCCTCAGTTAACAACTCGGGGGTTCATCAGGTTTCAGTCGGACAACATCACGACTGTAGCTTACATCAACCATCAAGGAGGGACAAGAAGCTCCCTAGCGATGATGGAAGTATCAAAGATAATTCGCTGGGCAGAGTCTCACTCTTGCCACCTGTCAGCGATCCACATTCCTGGAGTGGAAAACTGGGAGGCGGATTTCCTAAGTCGTCAGACTTTTCATCCGGGGGAGTGGGAACTTCATCCGAAGATCTTTGCCCAAATACTTCGACTTTGGGGCAAACCAGAGATAGATCTCATGGCGTCTCGCCAGAACGCCAAGCTTCCTTGTTACGGGTCCAGGTCCAGGGACCCGGGAGCAGTCCTGGTAGATGCTTTGACAGCACCTTGGACATTCGGGATGGCCTATGTGTTTCCACCCTTCCCGATGCTTCCTCGATTGATTGCCAGGATCAAACAGGAGAGAGCATCGGTGATTCTGATAGCGCCTGCGTGGCCACGCAGGACCTGGTATGCAGATCTAGTGGACATGTCATCCTGTCCACCTTGGTCTCTGCCTCTGAGACAGGACCTTCTAATTCAGGGTCCTTTCAAACATCAAAATCTAATTTCTCTGAAGCTGACTGCTTGGAAATTGAACGCTTGATTTTATCAAAGCGTGGTTTTTCGGAGTCAGTTATTGATACCTTAATACAGGCTAGGAAGCCTGTTACCAGAAAGATTTACCATAAAATATGGCGTAAATACTTACATTGGTGCGAATCCAAGAGTTACTCATGGAGTAAAGTTAGGATTCCTAGGATATTGTCCTTTCTTCAGGAAGGTTTAGAAAAGGGTTTATCTGCTAGTTCCTTAAAGGGACAGATCTCAGCTCTGTCCATTCTTTTACACAAGCGTCTGTCAGAAGTTCCAGACGTTCAGGCTTTTTGCCAGGCTTTGGCCAGGATTAAGCCTGTGTTTAAAACTGTTGCTCCACCATGGAGCTTAAATTTAGTTCTTAACGTTTTACAGGGTGTTCCGTTTGAACCCCTTCATTCCATTGATATCAAGCTGTTATCTTGGAAAGTTCTGTTTTTAATGGCTATTTCCTCGGCTCGTAGAGTCTCTGAGTTATCAGCCTTACACTGTGATTCTCCGTATCTGATTTTTCATTCAGATAAGGTAGTTCTGCGTACTAAACCTGGGTTCTTACCTAAGGTTGTAACTAATAAGAATATCAATCAAGAGATTGTTGTGCCATCATTGTGTCCGAATCCTTCTTCAAAGAAGGAACGACTTCTGCACAATCTAGATGTAGTCCGTGCCCTGAAATTTTATTTACAGGCAACTAAAGATTTTCGCCAAACTTCTTCCCTGTTTGTCGTTTATTCTGGACAGAGGAGAGGTCAAAAAGCTTCTGCTACCTCTCTCTCTTTTTGGCTTCGTAGCATAATATGTTTAGCCTATGAGACTGCTGGACAGCAGCCTCCTGAAAGAATTACAGCTCATTCCACTAGAGCTGTGGCTTCCACTTGGGCCTTTAAGAATGAGGCCTCTGTTGAACAGATTTGCAAGGCTGCAACTTGGTCTTCTCTTCATACTTTTTCCAAATTTTCCAAATTTGACACTTTTGCTTCTTCGGAGGCTGTTTTTGGGAGAAAGGTTCTTCAGGCAGTGGTTCCTTCCGTATAAAGATCCTGCCTGTCCCTCCCGTCATCCGTGTACTTTAGCTTTGGTATTGGTATCCCAGAAGTAATGATGACCCGTGGACTGACCACACTTAACAGGAGAAAACATAATTTATGCTTACCTGATAAATTCCTTTCTCCTGTAGTGTGGTCAGTCCACGGCCCGCCCTGTTTTTTATGGCAGGTCTAAATTTTTAAATTATACTCCAGTCACCACTGCACCCTATAGTTTCTCCTTTCTCGTTTGGTTCTTGGTCGAATGACTGGGTGTGACGTAGAGGGAAGGAGCTATATAGCAGCTCTGCTTGGGTGATCCTCTTGCACTTCCTGTTGGGGAGGAGTTAATATCCCAGAAGTAATGATGACCCGTGGACTGACCACACTACAGGAGAAAGGAATTTATCAGGTAAGCATAAATTATGTTTTCTCATAATGCAAAACTCGTAATCTAGCCGTTTATTATTTTAAAATCTGATTTTGCTCCTGAGGGTTTTTCCTATTCAAGATACTGTTTGTATTATGTTCTAAAGAATGGTTTATCCTGATTCCCTTTTGGGACTGTACTACTATTTCTATGGAAATTGGTACTTATTTTTAGGATTCTTTAGAGTTTGAATATAACCTTAGTAGAGCATATTCATGTACTGTTTATATTTTTAGCTCAGCCTTTATCTGTGGCTGACATTACTGTTCTTTCAACCTTTTTTGTTGAACAGTTAGCATAAGCAGTTTCAGATTCTCAAGTATATAACTCTGTTTTATTTACTTCTGATGTATTCATTTTATTATGTTTACTATATCTATTATTATGATTTCAAATATATTTTATTATATCGAGCGTGTTAGGATAATAATTTGTTTGATTTCTATTATCTCCACTATTTCTGGAGATTTAGAGTTTTTTCTGCCCTACTTTTAGTCTGGTGAATGTCCCGACTACAAATGCTTGTTCTAGATCCAAGGGTCTTAGATTCATATCCCGGCAGGGATAATACAGCCCTTTGGCTTTTTTGAGGTGAATTTACTGTGTACCATTTATTTGGGTAATAATAACTGTTTTTTTCAGCTGCTAATTTGGTTAACTCCAAGTGCAAGCACTGAAAAAGCGTTTTTTTTTGTATCCTTCTGGGAGAAAACACTATATAATTACTTGTTATTTGACTCCATAGAGGTACGGTTCTCAAACCAGTTCTTCTAGTGGGGGGCAGATTAAATTGTTTTTGGATGAATCAACTAGTTTTGTTTCTTCAAGACATGGTTAGCGGATTTATTTTACCTAAGAGTTTTGTGATTCCTTAGACAAGGGTAACCTCTTTTTGGGTTTCTAAATGGACTCTGTGTTCATGACTTTGTCTTTATCGGACAAAAGTCAATTGTATTTGGCGTTAGCCTGTCTAACTTACAGTCTAGAACATTCCTTTTAGTGGCTATGTGCATGGAAGTTTTAGGTCTCATAACTGCAGCTTCGGACATGGTTCCCTTTGCTCGTTTTTCATCTGAGACCTCTTTTGCTTTGCATACTGATTCAATGGTGCAGGGATTGTTTTCAGATATCACAGTTAATATTCCTAAATCCCAACACTCAACTCTCTCTGATTTGGTGATTAGACTATCATAATTTTATTCAGGGGGCCTCCTTTTGTTCGTCCTTCCTGGACTGTATTCTTCATGGATGCAAGTCTTACAGGTTGGGGAGCTCCGTGCTATATTTAGAGCTCTTTCAGGTTTGGCCTCTTTTAGGAGAGAACTTTTTTATTTTTGCTTTCAGACAATATCACAACTGTGGCATATTTCAATCATCAAATAGGGACTCACAGTTACTTAGCAATTAAGAAGTATCTTGAATACGTTCTTAGGTGGATTTAATCTCCTGTTTAATTTCTACGATTTATATCTCAGGTTTAGACATTTGGGAGATGGGTTATCTCAGCCGTCAGTCTTTACATCCAGGAGAGTGGTATCTCTATACAGATGTGTTTTCTTAATTTACCAGGTACCTTTTCAGGTCCAGGGATCCTCAGACGAAAATGGTGGATGTATTAGCAGTGTCTTGGTTTTGCAACCTGGCTACATATTTCCACCTCTGTTTTTTTTCTTCCAAGGGTGATCTTCAAGATTATATTGGAACAGTCTCATTTGTTTCTGATAGCATCAGCATGACCTCACAGGTTTGGTATGTGGATCTTGTCCGGATGTCCAGTTGCTATCCTTGGCTGCTTTTTCTTTGGCCAGCCCTCTTGTTTCAGGGGCCTTTTTTCCATCGGGATCTCAAATTACTAATTTGAAGGTATGGAAATTGATTAGTATTTTGTCATAGAAATTTCTCTCTATGTTGCAGGCTTATAAGTCTGTTTAAAGGAACATGTATTATCAGGTTTGGAAAACCTATATTTTATGCTGTTCTTATAAATTCTCTTGGTATTCTTTTAGAATTCCTAGGATTTTTCCATTTCTTCAGAATCTTTGCTTTCTGTTTTATTTCCTAGAAACATTGTTTTAACTTCCTGATATTCACTGTTTTGTTCAGGCTTTTGGTTTGTACCAATCCTGTTCATTTACTAATTCTCCTTTTTGGAGTCTTAATTTGGTTCAAGGATTTTGCATGCTCTTTCTTTTGAGCCTATATTTTCTTTAAAGATTATCTACTTTCTTGGAAAGTGTTGTTTCTTTTGGCTATCTCTTCTGCCAGAAGAGTTTCTGATTTATCAGCTCTCTCTTCTGTGTCTCCTTATATGATTTTTTTCATCTAGATAAGTTGTTTTGTGGACTTTCCTAAGGTTGTGAATTTGAACAGCATTAGTAGAGAAATTGTTGTTCCCTCTTTGTTTTCTAATCCTTTACATCCTTTGGATGTGGTAAGAGCTTTGTAATTCTATATTGAGGTTATTAGGATTTCAGAAGACTTCTAGTCTATTTGTTGTTTTTCTGGTTTTAGAAAAGGTTAGAAAACCTCTGCCATTTCTTTGGCATCCTCGTTAAAGCTTTTGTTTTTCAAGGCTTATTTGGAGGTAGGACAGGTTACGCTTTAGAGATTTACAGCTCATTCTGCTAAGTTCAGTCACCTTTTCTTGGCCTTTTTCAGAATGAAGCTTCGGATGATCAAATTTGCAAAGCAGTATTTTGGTCTTCTTTGCATACTTTTATTGTTTTTACCATTTTAATGTATTTTGCTTCTTCTGAAGCAGTCTTTGGTAGAAAAGTTCTTCAGGCGGCTGTTTCAGTTTGATTCTACTGCTTTTGATTTAAGTTTTTTTCCAAGAAAAGCTTAATTAGTGTGTGGATTTAATTTCTCAGTGGAAATAGCTGTTGTTGTTTTATCCCTCTTCTGTGGTCTTCCACATCTTGGGTATTTCTATCCCATACGTCACTAGCTCATAGACTCTTGCCAATTACATTAAAAAGAAAACGTAATTTATGTAAGAACTTACCTGATAAATTAATTTCTTTCATATTGGCAAGAGTCCATGAGGCCCACCCTTTTTATGGTGGTTATGTTTTTTTTTGTATAAAAGCACAATTATTTTTCTGGTTCCTCTTTTTGTATGCTTTATTACTCCTTTTGTTATTACCTCACTACTTGACTATTCGTTAAACTGAGTTGTGGGTGTGTATTTATAGGCATTTTAAAGTTTGGGAAACTTTGCCCCCTCCTGGTAGGAATGTATATCCCATATGTCACTAGCTCATGGACTCTTGCCATTATGAAAGAAATTAATTTATCAGTTAAGTTCTTACATAAATTATGTTTTCTCTTGTAAGATGTATCAAGTCCACGGATTCATCCATACTTGTGGGATATTCTCCTTCCCTACAGGAAGTGGCAAAGAGAGCACCAACAGCAGAGCTTTCTATATAGCTCCTCCCTTAGCTCCACCCCCCAGTCATTCTCTTTGCCTACTCTATGTACTAGGAAGGGTAAAGTGAGTGTGGTGACAAAAATGTTAGTTTTTATTTTCTCAAGCAAAAGTTTGTTATTTTAAATGGTACCGGTGTGTACTATTTACTCTCTGGCAGAAAAGGGATGAAGATTTCTGCAAGGAGGATGATGATCTTAGCACTTTGTAACTAAGATCCACTGCTGTTCTCACAAGGGCTGAAGAGTACAGGAAAACGTCAGTTGGGGGAACGGTTTGCAGGCTAAACTGCATTGAGGTATGTTCAGTCTATTTTTTTCTAGACAGACTGTGTTAATTCTAGAAAAGGCTGGCAATATCCCCATGAGGGAAGGGTAAGCTGTATTCAGACACTTAGTAGGAATCCCAGCTTGCATGAAGGGCTCATTAGTTACTTTAGTTACTAGTGACACTGATAGGAAAAAACGTTTTGTTTATTTTTAAAAAATGCAAATATAATGTTTTTTGAGGGACTTTAACCCCTTAACGACCGAGGACGTGCAGGGTACGTCCTCAAAAAAAAGGCAGTTAATGCCTGAGAACGTACCCTGCACGTCCTCGGTGTGGAAAGCAGCTGGAAGCGATCCTGCTCGCTTCCAGCTGCTTTCCGGTTATTGCAGTGATGCCTCGATATGGAGGCATCCTGCAATAACCTTTGGTAGCCATCCGGTGCAGAGAGAGCCACTCTGTGGCCCTCTCTGCACCGGAGATCGGTGGCTCCCTGCTTTGTTGGGTGGGAGCCGGACCGGGAGGCGGGTGGCGGCCATCGATGGCCCTGGTTATGTGCAGGGGGGGCGGGATCGTGGGCGGGGACGAGCAGGGGCACGCACGGACGCGCGCACGTGCACGGGAGGGCGGGGGCGGGCGCGTGCACGGGGAGGGAGCGGGTGGGAACCGCTACACTACAGAAAATGAATTAATAAAAAATGTACAAATTTCTAAATAATAATAATAAATTTAAAAAAAAAAAGATCAGCAAGGTGGTGGGGGATTGTCTGTGTGGGGGGGGAAGCTACACTACAGAAAAAAGCCAAAAAAAATAAAAAAAAGCACTTTTTTTTGCAAACTGGGTACTGGCAGACAGCTGCCAGTACCCAAGATGGCCCCCAATGAGGCAGAGGGGAGGGTTAGAGAGCGGTTTTGGGGGGGATCAGGGAGGTTGGGGGCTAAGGGGGGGATCCTACACCCTAGCATATGTAAATATGCTAAAAAATTTTTTTATTTTTTTTAAAAAACCCTTTTATTTTAGTACTGGCAGACTTTCTGCCAGTACTTAAGATGGCGGGGACAATTGTGGGGTGGGGGAGGGAAGGGAGCTGTTTGGGAGGGATCAGGGGGTGGGATGTGTCAGGTGGGAGGCTGATCTCTACACTAAAGCTAAAATTAACCCTGCAAGCTCCCTACAAACTCCCTAATTAACCCCTTCACTGCTAGCCATAATACACGTGTGAGGCGCAGCAGGATTTAGCGGCCTTCTAATTACCAGAAAGCAACGCCAAAGTCATATATGTCTGCTATTTCTGAACAAAGGGGATCCCAGACAAGTATTTACAACCATTTGTGCCATAATTGCACAAGCTGTTTGTAAATTATTTCAGTGAGAAACCTAAAATTGTGAAAAATTTAACTTTTTTTTCAATTTGATCGCATTTGGCGGTGAAATGGTGGCATGAAATATACCAAAATGTGCCTAGATCAATACTTGGGGTTGTCTACTATACTACACTAAAGCTAAAATTAACCCTACAAGCTCCCTAAAAGCTCCCTAATTAACCCCTTAACTGCTGGGCATAATACACTTGTGGTGCGCAGTGGCATTTAGCGGCCTTCTAATTACCAAAAAGCAACGCCAAAGCCATATATGTGTGCTATTTCTGAACAAAGGGGATCCCAGAGAAGAATTTACAACCATTTATGCCATAATTGCACAAGTTGTTTGTAAATAATTTCAGTGAGAAACCAAAAGTTTGTGAAAAAATTTGTGAAAAAGTGAACGATTTTTTGTATTTGATCGCATTTGGCGGTGAAATGGTGGTATGAAATATACCAAAATTGTCCTAGATCAATACTTTGGGATGTCTACTAAAAAAAAATATATACATGTCAAGGGATATTCAGGAATTCCTGAAAGATATTAGTGTTCTAATGTAACTAGCGCTAATTTTGGAAAAAAGTGGTTTGGAAATAGCAAAGTGCTACTTGTATTTATGGCCCTATAACTTGCACAAAAAGCAAAGAACATGTAAACATTGGGTATTTCTAAACTCAGGACAAAATTTTGAAACTATTTAGCATGGGTGTTTTTTGGTGGTTGTAGATATGTAACAGATTTTGGGGGTCAAAGTTAGAAAAAGTGTGTTTTTTTCAATTTTTCCTCATATTTTATATTTTTTTTTATAGTAAATTATAAGATATGATGAAAATAATGGTATCTTTAGAAAGTCCATTTAGTGGCGAGAAAAACGGTATATAATATGTGTGGGTACAGTAAATGAGTAAGAGGAAAATTACAGCTAAACACAAACACCTCAAAAAGGTAAAAATAGCCTTGGTCCCAAACGGACAGAAAATGGAAAAGTGCTGTGGTCATTAAGGGGTTAAGGGGTCATTGTGGCTTATTTAAGGGTTATTAACCCACATGGCTAGTTTAAAAAACACTCTGTTGTATTTCTTTTAGGCCCCAAAACATCGAGTGAGGTGGGAGGGGCCTATTTTCGCGCCTCAGTTGCGCAGTTTCTTTTCCTCAGAAACATCCAGCTGCTTCTCCAGAGGTTCCTACTGTGTTGGAGGGCTGTAAAGAAGTTTTTTCCCCACAAATCGTTCCTAAGAGGTTGGCGCCACAGCAGAGCTATGGCAAGGTGCTGAACGTTTTTTACTGGTTTTTGACGTTTTGTCAATCCGGTTTTTACATTAAGGGTTTAATTGTTTATTTGCATAGCTGTGCAAAGTTACTAAGGCTTTATGATGCTACTGTAAAAATTTTGTTGAGTTTAATGCTTTTTTACACTGTTTTGCAGAGTTTGTGCAGCTTTTTTTCTCTTAAAGGCACAGTACTGTTTTTTTCTAAGTGTTATTTGCTTTGAGTAAAGTGTTTTCCAAGCTTGCTTGTTACATTACTAGCCTGTTTAACATGTCTGACAACAAGGAAAATCCTTGTTCAATGTGTTTAGAAGCCATTGTGGAACCCCCTCTTAGAATGTGTCCCACTTGCACTGATATGTCTATAAATTATAAAGAGCATATTTTAGCACTTAAAAATATTGCAATAGATGATTCTCAGATAGAAGGAAATGAGGGTTTAACATCTAGCTCTCCCCAAGTCTCACAACCAGTAACGCCCGCACAAGTGACGCCTAGTACCTCTAGTGCGTCAAATTAATTTACTTTACAAGACATGGCCACAGTTCTGAATACAACCCTCACAGAGGTTTTATCCAAACTGCCTGGTTTACAAGGAAAGCGTGATAGCTCTGGGTTAAGAACAAATGCTGAGCCGTCTGATGCTTTAGTAGCCGTATCCGATATACCCTCACAATGTTCTGAAGTAGGGGTAAGGGATTTGTTATCTGAGGGAGAAATTTCTGATTCAGGAAAGACGCTCCCTCAGACAGATTCTGATATGACGGCCTTTAAATTTAAGCTTGAACACCTCCGCTTATTGCTCAGGGAGGTATTAGCGACTCTAGATGATTGTGACCCTATAGTGGTCCCAGAGAAATTGTGTAAAATGGACAAATACTTAGAGGTTCCTGTTTACACTGATGTTTTTCCAGTCCCTAAGAGGATTGTGAATATTGTTACTAAGGAGTGGGATAGACCAGGTATTCCGTTCTCTCCCCCTCCTGTTTTTAAGAAAATGTTTCCCATATCTGACACCATGCGGGACTCGTGGCAGACAGTTCCTAAGGTGGAGAGAGCTATTTCTACTCTGGCTAAGCGTACAACTATACCTATCGAAGACAGTTGTGCTTTCAAAGATCCTATGGATAAAAAATTAGAGGGTCTCCTGAAGAAAATTTTTGTTCATCAAGGTTTTCTTCTCCAACCTATTGCATGCATTGTTCCTGTAACTACTGCAGCTGCTTTCTGGTTCGAGGCTCTAGAAGAGGCTCTTCAGATGGAGACTCCATTAGAGGATATTATGGACAGAATTAAGGCCCTTAAGTTGGCTAATTCTTTCATTACAGATGCCGCTTTCCAACTGGCTAAATTAGCGGCAAAGAATTCAGGTTTTGCCATTTTAGCACGCAGGGCGTTATGGCTTAAATCCTGGTCTGCTGATGTGTCATCAAAATCTAAACTTTTGAACATCCCTTTCAAAGGAAAGACCCTATTCGGGCCTGAACTGAAAGAGATTATTTCAGACATCACTGGAGGGAAAGGCCATGCCCTCCCTCAGGATAGAACAAATAAAATGAGGACCAAACAAAATAATTTTTGTTCCTTTCGGAACTTCAAGGGTGGTCCCGTTTCAGCTTCCCCTGCTGCAAAGCAAGAGGGGAATTTTGCCCAATCCAAGTCAGTCTGGAGACCTAGCCAGGCTTGGAACAAGGGTAAACAGGCCAAGAAACCTGCAGCTGCCTCTAAGACAGCATGAAGGGGTAGCCCCCGATCCGGGACCGGATCGAGTATGGGGCAGATTCGCTCTCTTCGTTCAGGCAAGAGATGTTCATGATTCCTGGGCCTTAGAAATTGTGTCCCAGGGATATCTTCTGGACTTCAAAGACTCTCCCCCAAGGGGGAGATTTCACATTTCTCAATTGTCTGCAAACCAGACAAAGAGAGAGGCGTTCTTACGCTGTGTAGAAGACCTACATACCATGGGAGTAATCCGCCCAGTTCCAAAAGCGGAACAAGGGCTAGGGTTTTACTCAAACCTGTTTGTGGTTCCCAAAAAAGAGGGAACTTTCAGACCAATCTTGGATCTCAAAATTCTAAACAAATTCCTCAAAGTACCATCATTCAAGATGGAGACTATTCGGACTATTCTACCGCTGATCCAGGAGGGTCAATATATGACTACCGTGGACTTAAAGGATGCGTATCTACACATCCCTATTCACAGAGATCATCATCAATTCCTCAGATTTGCCTTTCAGGACAGGCATTACCAGTTTGTGGCCCTTCCCTTCGGGTTGGCCACGGCTCCCAGAATTTTCACAAAGGTACTAGGGTCCCTTTTGGCGGTTCTAAGACCGCGGGGCATAGCAGTGGCGCCTTATCTAGACGACATCTTGATTCAGGCGTCGACTTTCCAGCTAGCCAAGTCTCACACGGACATCGTGTTGGCTTTTCTGGGATCTCACGGGTGGAAGGTGAACATAAAAAAGAGTTCTCTCTTCCTTCTCACAAGAGTTTCCTTCCTAGGGACTCTGATAGACTCGGTAGAAATGAAAATATTTCTGACAGAGGTCAGAAAATCAAAGCTCTTAACCACTTGCCGAGCTCTTCATTGCATTCCTCAGCCATCAGTGTCTCAGTGTATGGAGGTAATCCGACTCATGGTAGCGGCAAAGGACATAGTTCCTTTTGCCCACCTACACCTCAGACCACTGCAACTATGCATGCTCAAACAGTGGAATGGGGATTATGCAGATTTATCTCCTCAACTGCATCTGGACCAGAAGACCAGAGATTCTCTTCTCTGATGGTTGTCTCAGGACCACCTGTCTCAGGGAATGCGTTTCCGCAGGCCGGAGTGGCTCATAGTAACGACAGATGCCAGCCTGCTAGGCTGGGGTGCAGTCTGGAACTCTCTGAAAGCACAGGGCTTATGGTCTCGGGAGGAAACTCTACTCCCGATAAACATTCTAGAACTGAGAGCGATATTCAATGGCTTCAGCTAGCTGTGGCAAAATTCATCAGAGTTCAGCCTTACCTTGTTTTCCATGCAGATAAGGTGGTTTTGCGTACCAAACCTGGGTTTCATCCTAAGGTTGTTTCTAATAGGAATATCAATCAGGAGATTGTTGTTCCTTCACTGTGTCCTAATCCTTCATCAAAGAAGGAACGTCTGTTGCACAATCTTGATGTGGTTCGTGCTTTAAAGTTCTACTTACAAGCAACTAAAGATTTCCGTCAAACATCTTCATTGTTTGTTGTTTATTCTGGTAAACGGAGAGGTCAAAAGGCTACGGCTACCTCTCTTTCCTTTTGGATGAAAAGCATCATCCGTTTGGCTTATGAGACTGCTGGCCAGCAGCCTCCTGAAAGAATTTCTGCTCATTCTACTAGAGCAGTGGCTTCCACATGGGCTTTTAAAAATGAGGCTTCTGTTGAACAGATTTGTAAGGCGGCGACTTGGTCTTCGCTTCATACTTTTTCCAAATTTTACAAATTCGATACTTCCCTTCATCCGTGTCCTAAAGCTTTGGTATTGGTATCCCACAAGTATGGATGAATCCGTGGACTCGATACATCTTACAAGAGAAAACAGAATTTATGCTTACCTGATAAACTTATTTCTCTTGTGATGTATCGAGTCCACGGCCCGCCCTGTTTATTTAAGACAGGCAGCTATAGATGTCTGCTACTCCGCCTTAAAATAAACGTAAAAGGTCTTTTAAAACTTCTCATAGTTCTGATTAAATTTGTATTGACCGACAGCATACTGAAATATCCTCTGCTGATGAGGATTCTTCTGGTTGAGAAGATCCTGATTCAGATTCTGAAATTGACAAATCTTCCTATCTTTTTAAGATCAATTATATTCATTCTTTATTGAAGGAAGTTCTGGTTACTTTGGGTATTGAAGAGTAGTAGTAGTAGAATAGTAGTACGTTTGGCAAGAGTAGGAAATAGCTCCATCAACCTTAGGAACTTTTTCCCAAAACTCTAAATTAGCCACAGGTAAAGGATACAACTTCTTAAACCTAGAAGAAGGACTGAAAGAAGAACCAGGCTTAGACCATTCTTTAGTAATCATATCAGAAACAGCATCTGGAACAGGAAAAACCTCAGGTGCAACCTTAGGAGGTTTAAAAACAGTATTCAAACGTTTACTGGCTTTATTATCAAGAGGACTATCAAGCGGGCCGAAGTCTTCATCCAAGCGGGCCGAAGTCTTCATTCAAGCGGGCTGAAGTCTTCATCCAGACGGCATCTTCTATCTTCATCCATCCGGCGCAGAGCGGCTCCATCTTCAAGACATCCGGCGCGGAGCATCCTCTTCTTCCGACAGCTCTTCTCGAATGAAGGTTCCTTTAAGTGACGTCATCCAAGATGGCGTCCCTTGAATTCCGATTGGCTGATAGAATTCTATCAGCCAATCAGAATTAGAGGTGAAAAAATCATATTTTTTTAGCTCAGGATAAAAAATGTAAGGGTAAATTTAAGGCTCCTATTCGTTTTCGTTCCTTTCGTCAGAATAAGGAAGAAAAGCCTACTCCTTCCCCTAAGGCCTCTGGTTCCAATTGGAATAAAACCAAGCCTTTTAAAAGACCAAATCCAGCCCCCAAGACTGCATGAAGGTACGGCCCTCAATCCAGTTCAGCTAGTGGGGGGCAGATTGAAATTGTTTCAGGAAATTTGGTCAGGTTCTGTTCAGAATCAGTGGATTTAGAATATTGTGTCTCAAGGGTATCGAATAGGTTTTATTCAAATCTATTCATTGTCCCAAAGAAAGAGAATTATTTCATACCAATTCTGGATCTGAAAATTTTAAATAGTTTTGTAAGAGTCCCAATTTTCAAGATGGTTACTATAAGGACTACTCTGCCTTTTGTTCAGCAAGGGCATTTTATGTCCACAATAGACTTACAGGAAGCTTATCTTCATATTACGATTCATCCAGACCACTATCGGTTTCTGAGATTCTCTTTTCTAGACAAGCATTACCAGTTTGTCGCTCTTTCATTTGGCCTAGCAACAGCTCCAAGAATCTTTTCGAAGGTTCTCGGTGCCTTTCTATCTGTAATCAGAGAGCAGAGTATTGCGGTGTTTCCTTATTTGGACGATATCTTAGTACTAGCTCAGTCTTTTCATTTAGCAGAATCTCACACAAAACAACTAGTGTGGTTTCTTCAAAGGCATGGTTGGAGGATCAATTTACAAAAGAGTTTCTTAATTCCTCAAACAAAGGTTACCTTTTTAGGTTTCCAGATACATTCAGTGTCCATGACTCTGTCTTTAACAGACAAGAGGCGAATGAAATTGGTTTTAGCTTGTCTAACCTTGAGTCTTGATCATTCCCTTCAGTGGTTATGTGCATGGAAGTTTTAGGTCTTATGACTGCAGCATCTGGCACGATCCCCTTTGCTCATTTTCATATGAGACCTCTGCAGCTTTGCATGCTGAATCAATGGTGCACGGGATTATACCTGGATATCACAATTGATATCCCAACATTCAACTCTGTCTTGGTGGTCGGACCATCATCAGATTATTCAAGGGGCCTTGTTTGTTCGTCCTTCCTGGACTGTGATCTCAACAGATGCAAGTCTTACAGGCTGGGGAGCTGTCTGAGGGTCTCTGACAGCACAAGGGGTTTGGAAACCTCAAGAGGCGAGGTTACCAATCAACATTTTAGAACTACATGTTATCTTCAGAGCTCTCTTAAAGAGAGAACTTTTCATTTGTTTTCATACAGACAATATCACAACAGTGGCATATGTCAATCATCGGGGAGGGACTTGCAGTTCTTTAGCAATGAAGGAAATATCTCGGATACTTTCTTGGGTGGAGTCCAACTCTTGTCTAATTTCTGCAATTCATATTCCAGGTGTAGACAATTGGGAAGCTGATTATCTCAGTCGTCAGACTTTGCATCCAGGGTAGTGGTCTCTCCATCCAGATGTGTTTCATCAGATTGTACAGATGTGGGGTCTTCCAGAAATAGATCTCATGGCTTCTCGTTTAAACAAGAATCTTCCCAGATATCTTTCCAGATCCAAGGATCCTCAGGCAGAGATGTTGGATGCTTTAGCAGTTCCTTGGTTCTATCAACCTGCTTACATTTTTCCACCTCTAGTACTTCTCCCAAGGGTGATTTCCAAGATCATAATGGTACAATCTCATGTGTTTCTGATAGCACCTGCATGGCCTCACAGGTTCTGGTATGCGGATCTTGTCCGGATGTCCAGTTGCCAGCCTTGGCCACTTCTTTTAAGTCCAGACCTTCTGTCTCAAGGGCCGTTTTTCCATCAGGATCTCAAATCTCTAAATTTAAAGGTATGGAAATTGAACGCTTAGTTCTTAGTCATAGATGTTTCTCTGACTCCGTAATTGACACTATGCTACAGACTCGTAAGTCTATTTCGAGGAAGATGTATTATCGGGTTTGTAAAACCTATATTTCTTGGTGCTCCTCTCATAAATTTTCTTGGCATTCTTTTAGAATTCCTCCGATTTTACAGTTTCTTCACTGTTTTGTTCAGGCTTTGGTTCATATCAAACCTGTTATTAAGTCCATTTCTCCTCCTTGGAGTCTTAATTTGGTTTTAAGGATTTTGTAGGCTCCTTCTTTTGAGCCTATGCATTCTTTGGATATTAAACTACTTTCTTGGAAAGTATTATTTCTTTTGACTATCTCTTTTGCTAGAAGAATTTCTGTATTGTCGGCTCTCTCTTGTGAGTCTCCTTATCTGATATTTCATCACGATAAAGCGGTTTTACGGACTTTGTTTACATTTTTGCCTAAAGTTTTGAATACTAACGACAATACTAGGGAAATTGTTGTTCCTTCTTTGTGTCCTAATCCTAAGAATTCTCTTGAAAGATCTCTACATTCTTTGGATGTTGAAGCTACTAAGGATTTCAGGAAGTCTTCTAGTCTATTTATTGTCTTTTCTGGTTCCAGGAAAGGTCAGAAAGCCTCTGCCATTTCTTTGGCATCTTGGTTGAAATGTTTGATTCACAAGGCTTATTTGGAGGCGGGGTAGTCCCTGCCTCAGAGATTTACAGCTCATTCTACCAGATCAGTTGCCATTTCTTGGGCTTTCAAGAATAGAGCTTCAGTTGATCAGATTTGCAAAGCAGCAACTTGGTCTTCTTTGCAGACATTTACTAAATGTTACCATTTTGATGTATTTGCTTCTTCAGAAGCAGTCTTTGGTAGAAAAGTTCTTCAGGCAGCTGTCTCAGTTTGATTCTTTTTGCCTATGACTTGAGTTTTTTGAAACTTAAGAAAACGTAATTATTATTTGGATTTAACTTTTTCAGCAGAAGTAGCTGTTTTTTTTTTATCCCTCCCTCTCTAGTGACTCTGTGGATTTCCACATCCTTGGGTAATGTAATCCCATACGTCACTAGCTCATGGACTCTTGCCACTTACATGAAAGAAAACATAATTTATATAAGAACTTACCTGATAAATTCATTTTTTTCATAGTGGCAAGAGCCTATGAGACCCACCCTTTTTTGGTGGTTATGATTTTCTGGTATAAAGCACATTGTTTTTTTCCAGTTCCTCCTTTTTTATGCTTTTTTACGTCTTTTTACACCTCACTACTTGGCTATACGTTACAACTGAAGTATGTGTGTGGTGGGAGGTGTATTTATAGGCATTTTGAGGTTTGGGACACTTTGCCCTCTCCTGGTAGGAATGTATATCCAATACTTTACTAGCTCATGGACTCTTGCCACTATGAAAGAAATTAATTTATAAGATAAGTTCTTACATAAATTGTTTTTTTCTTTCCTTTTTCAGAAAGAGCATGCAATTTTAAGCAAATTTTTAATTTACTCCTATTTTTAAATAAAGATAGCAAAAGAATGAAGAAAAAATGATAATAGCATTAAATTAGAAAGTTGTTTGAAAAAAAAGTTGTTTAAAATTGCATGCTCTATCCGAATTATGAAAGAAAAAATTGTTGTTTAGTATCCCTTTAAACACTTTCGGCTAGATTACGAGTTTTGCGGTATGAGTGAAAAAGCATCGTTATGGCTCTTTTTCACTACCGCTGGTATTACGAGTCTTGCAGGTTTAGCTGCACCGCACACTTTTTTGGCCGTCACGCAACATAACTACCGCAGCTTTCCAAAAGTCCTTTTTCAATGGGACTTCCATAGCGCTGGTATTACTAGTTTACCTGGGAGTCCAAAAAGTGAGCGGTATACTCTATACCGTCAAGATCCATACCGTAAACTAAAAGTCAGCAGTTATGGCTTTTATGTTACAAAGCCGTAACATAAAACTCATAACTAAAGTGCTAAAAAGTACACTAACACCCATAAACTACCTATTAACCCCTAAACCGAGGCCCTCCCGCATCGCAAACACTAAAATACAATTATTAATAGGTAATTATTATTAGGTATTTTAAAACTCATAAAGTTGATGAATTTTCAAAGGACCGACAACATACTGAATTCTCCTCCTCTGATAAGGATCTATCTGATTCAGAAGATCCTTCCTCAGATATTGACACTGACAAATCTATTTATTTATTTAATTTAGAGTACATTCGTTCTTTGTTAAAAGAAGTGTTGATTACATATTGGATAGTGAGGAAACTAGTCTGATATGATTTTTAAGGAATGGAAAAGGCCTGGTACATCTTTTATTCCTTCTTCACGGTTTAAAAAATTGTATCCTTTGCCAGCAGTTACATTGGAGTTTTGGGAAAAGATCCCCAAAGTTGATGGGGCTGTCTCTACTCTTGCTAAATGTTCTACTATTCCTATTGAAGATAGTACTTCTTTTAAAGATCCTTTAGATAGGAAACTTGAATCTTATCTAAGGAAACCCTATTTATATTCTGGTCATCTTCTCAGGCCTGCAATTTCTTTGGCTGATGTTGCAGCTGCATCAACTTTTTGTTTGGAACATTTAGCTCAACAAGAATTCAATTCTGATTTGTCTAGCATTGTTCACTTGCTTCAACATGCTAATCATTTTATTTGTGATGCCATTTTTTATATCATCAACATTGATGTTAAATCTATGTCTTTAGCTATTTTAGCTAGAAGAGCTTTGTGGCTTAAATTTTGGAATGCTGACATAACTTCTAAGTCTAGATTGCTATCACTTTCTTTCCAAGGTAATAAGTTATTTGGTTCTCAGTGGATTCAATTATTTCAACTGTCACTGAGGGGAAGGGAGTTTTTTTGCCTCAGGATTAAAGACCTAAGGGTAAATTTAAAGCTTCTAACCGCTTTTGTTCCTTTCGACAAATTAAGGAACAGAAACCTAATCCTTCCCCCAAGGAATCTGTTTCCAATTGGAAACCTTCTTCAAATTAATAAATCCAAGCCATTTAAGAAACCAAAGCCAGCCCCCAAGTCTGCATGAAGGTGGGGCCCTCATTCCAGCTCAGCTGGTAGGGGGCAGATTAAGACAAATTCTGTCCAAAATCAATGGATTCTGAGTATTGTCTATCAGGGGTATCGAATAGGATTCAGAGTAAGACCTCCTGTGAGAAGATTTTTTCTCTCACACATCCCAGCAAATCCAGTAAAGGCTCAGGCTTTCCTGAAGTGTGTTTCAGACCTAGAGCTTTCAGGGGTAATCATGCCAGTTCCATTTCAGGAACAGGGTCTGGGGTTTTATTCAAATCTATTCATTGTCCCAAGGAAAGGAGATTTATTCAGACCAGTTCTGGATCTAAAAATTTTGAATCGTTATGTAAGAGTACCAACTTTTAAGATGGTGACTATAAGGACTTTTCTGCCTTTTGTTCAGCAAGTGCATTATATGTCCACAATAGACTTAAAGGATGCTTATCTTCATATTACGATTCATCCAGACCATTATCAGTTTCTGAGATTCTCTTTTCTAGACAAGCATTACCAATTTTTCGCTCTTCCGTTTGGCCTAGCGACAGCTCCAAGAATCTTTTCAAAAGGTTCTCGGTGCCCTACTCTCTGTAATCAGAGAACAGGGTATTGTGGTGTTTCCTTATTTTGACGATATCTTGGTACTAGCTCAGTCTTTACATTCTGCAGAATCTCATACAAATCAACTAGTGTTGTTTCTTCGAAAACATGGTTGGAGGATCAATTTACCAAAAAGTTCTTTGATTCTTCAGAAAAGGGTCACCTTTTTAGGTTTCCAGATAGATTTAGTGTCCATGACTCTGTCTCTAACAGACAACTAGTATAACTAATTGTAAAAAGATACAATTAAGTATTTAGAAACAAGCTCCACAAATTTGAATTAATCATATACTCTGCATATAATATGGTAGATTATGTATAGAGATGTTCGTTTAAAAGTTCCATCACATTCATACATTTTATATTTTATTACTTAGACTAGGAACACACATGCATACAATAGCTTAAGCAAAAAGAATTAAAAACACTTAAACCAGGTAGATTATAAATTTCACAGCTGCTGAAATAAATACCCGTTTATATTTTTCTAACAGCCATCAAACTATATATAAAGCAAAGCTATACTAAGCCCTTACAATCCGAGGGCTATATTACTTTTAATTATAACATCTAAGTTTGAAGGCTGTAAAGTAGCACAAGTATGGATGTTTCAGCGAGTCATTAGGTAAACCTGGTAAGCGGTTAAAAATTAACAACAAGGAGAGACAAAGCTGCTCCTGTCGGACCCCTGACGCGCGTTTCACAAATAACACTTCCTCAGAGGGGGTGCGGGCCGCCGCTACTGAGCATGATTTATTGCATACAAATGCCCACCAGCTACATGTAATAGGTTAGAGTACATCATGTCAGGCTATTTTATTGGTTGTTAGATCTGTCACTCAATTGACGTCATCTGACGGTTTGTATACTCTAGATTGGAAAGAGGGCGTGTTGAGAGGAGTGAGTTGTTTTCACTAGAAGTACCAATCCTCGATCCGCTTGTCATATTCATTAGAGGTGTGTTATAATAGCAAGAGGCAATTGGTAGATCCTTTTTGTATGTAAACAGTTTCGATGTCTGCACGTTATGATTACATTGTACCCAGATGGATAGATATATTGCATCAATGTACTTATACATCATTGAGGTGTATAAGTCATATACATATTCATAATCAGATGTGGAAATCATCATTTGTGTGACAGTTATTATTGATGTCACTAATTCACTGCACAACACAGTTGAATTTGAATTGATCCAGTATAATAAATGATTAATAAACATAAGGCTGACATATAAGTTACGGGCATATGAATTGCTGGAGTATCGCCCTTGCGAAAGACTTTTATTAAAGAGATAGCTTGTTAAGTATAAAGTAACGTCTGGTATAGAAGGGGACTCAAGATATTTGGATTTGAGATCTCCATTATACTCAATGTGACTGATCACAATCCTAAACGGTGTATTTAAATTAGAGAGAGTCCATAGGCAGGTCTCATTTGTACACAAGCATTGTCAATGTGGGCATATTTTAATAGTATGGGCATGTCTAGGAAATTAAGTATCATGGAGCTAAACATGCTCTATGAGTAGATGTTATATACGCTCATGATCTGAGGTTACAGTATTTAAATCATTATTTGTATTGTAGCTGCTATTTGATTTGTTACACAGATTGCTGAAGTTATTAACAGAAAGACTAAATGAATCATTAGGATAGAACTTACGTAAGGTTCTATTGGTCATCGTCATTACTGCATTATGGCTTGGGTTCATGATGTAGCTTATTATTGCCATTACTGCATTATGGTTTTCATTAACATCTAACAGACAAGAGACGTTTAAAATTGGTTTCAGCCTGTCGGAACCTTCAGTCTCAGTCATTCCCTTCAGTAGCTATGTGCATGTAAGTTTTAGGTCTCATGACTGCAGCATCGGACGCGATCCCCTTTGCTCGTTTTCATATGAGACCTCTCACTCTTTGTATGCTGAACCAATGGTGCAGGGATTATACAAGGATATCACAATTAATATCCTTAAATCCCAATGTTCGACCATCTCTGACTTGGTGGTTAGATCACCATCGTATAGTTCTAGGGGCCTCTTTTGTTCATCCAACCTGGACTGTGATCACAACAGATGCGAGTCTTTCAGGTTGGGGAGCTGTTTGGGGATCTCTGACAGCACAAGGGGTTTGGAAATCTCAAGAGGCAAGATTACCAATCAATATTTTGGAACTCCGTGCAATTTTCAGGGCTCTTCAGATTTGGCCTCTGTTGAAAAGAGAACCGTTAATTTATTTTCAGACAGACAATATCACTACTGTGGCATATGTCAATCATCAGGGTGGGACTCACAGTCCCCAAGCTATGAAAGAAGTATCCCGGATACTTGCTTGGGCAGAATCCAGCTTCTGTCTAATCTCTGCGGTTCATATCCCAGTTATAGACAATTGGAAAGCGGATTATCTCAGCCGTCAGACTTTACATCCGGGGGAGTGGTCCCTCCATCCAGATGTGTTTTCTTAGGTTGTTCAGATGTGGGGTCTTCCAGAAATAGATCTGATGGCTTCTCATCTAAACAAGAAATCTCCCAGGTACCTGTTCAGGTCCAGGGATCCTCAGACGGAAGCAGTGGATGCGTTTACACTTCCTTGGTGTTATCAACCTGCTTATATTTTCCCGCCTCTAGTTCTTCTTCTAAGAGTGATCTCCAAGATCATCATGGAGCAATTGTTTGTGTTGCTGGTGGCTCCAGCATGGCCTCACAGGTTCTGGTATGCGGATCTTGTTCGGATGTCCAGTTGCCAACCTTGGCCACTTCCATTAAGACCAGACCTTCTGTCTCAAGGTCCGTTTTTTTATCAGGATCTCAAATCATTAAATATGAAGGTATGGAAATTGAACGCCTAGTGCTTAGTCATAGAGGTTTCTCTGATTTACTGATTAATTCTATGTTACAGGCTTGTAAATCTGTTTCTAGACAGATTTATTATAGAGTTTCGAAGACTTATATGTCATGATGTTCTTCTCCTAAATTCTCTTGGCATTCTTTTAGAATTGCTAGAATTTTACAGTTTCTTTAGGATGGTTTGGATAAGGGTTTGTCTGCAAGTTCCTTGAAAGGACAAATCTCTGCTCTTTCTGTTTTATTTCACATATAGATTGCTAAGCTTCCTGACATTCACTGTTTTGTGTTTAGGCTTTGGTTCGTATCAAGCCTGTTATTAAATCAATCTCTCCTCCTTGGAGTCTTAATTTGATTTTGTAGGCTTTACAGGCTCCTCCATTTGAGCCTATGCATTCTTTGGACATTAAACTAATTTCTTGGAAAGTTGTTCCTTTTGACCATCTCTTCTGCTAGAAGAGTTTCTGAATTATCCGCTCTTTCTTGTGAATCTCCTTTTCTGATTTTTCATCAGGATAAGGCAGTTTTGTGGACTTCATTTAAATTCTTACCTAAGGTTGTGAATTCTAACATCATTAATAGATAAATTGTTGTCCCTTCCTTGTGTCCTAATCCTAAGAATTCTTTGGAGAGATCCTTACATTCTTTGGATGTGGTAAGAGCTTTGAAATATTATGTTAAAGCTACTAAAGATTTCAGGAAGACTTCTAGTCTATTTGTTATCTTTTCTGGTTCTAGGAAAGGTCAGAAGGCTTCTGCCGTTTCCTTGGCATCGTGGTTAAAACTTTTGATTCTTCAAGCTTATTTGGAGTCGGGTCAAGCCCCGCCTCAGAGAATTACAGCTCATTCTACTAAATCAGTCTCCACTTTGTGGGCTTTTAAGAATGAAGCTTCAGTTGATCAGATTTGCAAAGCAGCAACTTGCTCTTCTTTGCATACATTTACTAAATTTTACCGTTTTGATGTATTTGCTTTTTCGGGAAGCAGTTTTTGGTAGAAAAGTTCTTCAGGCAGCTGTTTCAGTTTGATTCTTCTGCTTATGATTTAAGTTTTTCTTTTTCATTTATGAGAATAAACTTACATTTTGGGTTGTGGATTAATTTTTTTCAGCGAAAAATGGCTGTTTTTATTTCATCCCTCCCTCTCTAGTGACTCTTGCGTGGAGTTCCACATCTTTGGTATTGCTATCCCATACGTCACTAGCTCATGGACTCTTGCCAATTAAATGAAAGAAAACACAATTTATGTAAAAACTTACCTGATAAATTCATTTCTTTCATATTGGCAAGAGTCCATGAGACCCACTCTTTTTATGGTGGTTAGGATTTTTTTGTATAAAGCACAATTATTTCCAAATTCCTTTGTTGATGCTTTTTACTCCTTTCTTTATCACCCGACTACTTGGCTATTCATTCAAACTGAATTGTAGGTGTGGTGAGGGGTGTATTTATAGGCATTTTGAGGTTTGGGAAACTTTGCCCCTCCTGGTAGGATTGTATATCTTATACGTCACTAGCTCATGGACTCTTGCCAATATGAAAGAAATTAAAATTATGTTTTTTCAAAACAAAGCTGGTAGCAAATTGATATTTAAAGACACAGTACTTGTTGGTGTCTAGAATTTATGCAGCATCCTCCTCTCGATTAATATATCAATAATACTATTACTCACACTATAATAGTAACATTATCGCACTGGAGAAGTGTTTTTAAATGTGTGTGTGAGCATCAAGAAGCTGTTTCTGTTTTTTGCTGCCTTTTTAAATTTCAAATCATTATTTCAAATCAATTTAAGGTTATATTTTAATGAATCAATTATTCTAATATACACAGATAGTACATAAAAGCAAACCTATTTTTTTGGAGCATACCTCTTTGTGGGATCTGCTCTTATTTGATGAATAGAGTATCTAGTTAATGTTTTTTTATTTTTATTTTTTTTCATTTTA
Organism: Bombina bombina; assembly: GCF_027579735.1. Taxonomy (NCBI): domain Eukaryota; kingdom Metazoa; phylum Chordata; class Amphibia; order Anura; family Bombinatoridae; genus Bombina; species Bombina bombina. Next base: position 834,187,899 of record NC_069499.1, read on the forward strand.
ATAGTCATATATCAAAGCACATATTGAAATGTGTAAAAGGGTCATAAAACCCAAAATGTCTTTCATTATTCCAATAGAGAATACAATTTTAAAACGGTTTCCAATTTACTTCTACTATTAAATTTACTTTGTTTTCGTGTTATTCTTTGTTGAAGGGATACCTAGTAGGTAGCGTGCACATGTCTGAAGCACTACATGACAGGAAATAGTGCTGCCATCTGGTGCTCTTGCTAATGTATAACATTGTTGCAAAACTGCTGCCATATAGTGCCGCAGACACATGCACACCCCTGAGCTTACATTCCTGTTTTGTTTTTTTAAATAATATAATTTTTATTGAGGTTTACAAACAGGCATGACATCTAGTTTGCACGGTACAAATATTCAGCTGATATAGCAATAGAAAGGTCATATGAATTTACATACATAGTAAAATGTCAACTTACTGTCCAGAGCAACATATCTACATAACTCTATACATAAATTTCAAACTGGACAACCCTCTGACTTTCACAATTACACAATATTCATGTGGGCACACTAAGCCTCTATATACTGAAGGCGTATCAGGTCTAACACAATAAGAAATACAATGCCTTATATAAATCAATAATAAGGTGCTTAAAAATTAAAGTTGCAAACTACATAACAATAAACCTCCTTTTTTCATTTTAACATTACAGTAAAGAAAAGGAAAGAACCCCCCAAATTCTAAAAACTCAATAGAAGTAAGGAGCCCCTAAGTGAAAAATAGCGGTCCCTCTCAGACCACATGTGCCAGAGACAGATGAAGGGTGGAGATTGGGGGGGAAGGTTAATATGGCCACTTTTGGGCCCATTCATATATAGAGTACTAATAATAACGAGGAACAAGGAACCCCCAGAGTCTTTGAAGGTTAACGTAAAGCAAACCCCAATTAAAAAAGTGTGGCCACTCTTGGACCACAGATGCTAAATAGAGATAAGGGGTAGACATTGGGGGATATAATTGCAGGCTGGTGTATTTAATCTCTTGGTGTACTCTCTAAATTACTATAGGCTTCTGTAGGGTCTCAGATTATACACACTTCCAAGATGGCTCAGGGCCTCTATGGGACTTGCATACACCTCATATGTAAAATGTAAAATAGGGCCAATGTTAAATTATTGCAGCCAATAAGTCTGGGTACATTGCTAAGTCTATACAATAAAAGAAAACTATGTGGTAGCTTATTAAGAGGTATAATGTTAGAGGTGAACTACAACATACATCACATAGCCAGGAAAGAGAACCCCAATAACTTATGGATGCATAGTTACTAAACACATCTTAGGTAAGGACATCCAACAGTACTTATATGCAAATAAATAACCTCCTATAGAGCATAACATAAAAACATTAGACTCCATAAGCTATAAGCCAAAAACTGTTGAAAGGGGACATGTTAATAATAGCAGTTATGTTTATACACAAAGAGCTTGCATATAACTTAAGCAAATGAACAGATAAAGGTTATATAAATAAATCAAGTACTGTTCAGTTGGATACCTGTCCTTCTGCGCATCAGGATAAACTGCAATGGGGTTCACACAATATTTCTTGCGAGGACCTAATTTATTGTCAATACCGGAAAACTTCTCTCGAGTGACATATAAAACAATAAATAGATTCCTTAGCCAACAATGAGGGGTAGTGTAACAGCTTAATTTTTCCAGTCAATGGAGTCAGTATAGGTAGCTAATATGCACAGGATGTCCTAATGGCAAATCTTTATTCGGGCAATAAGTCTGGAGTCCGCCTCGAGGCATTCTGATAATCTAGCCCACACCTTGTCTATTGCAAGGACTAGTGATTAGCAGGCCTGGAGGTCCACAGAGTCTCACAAGAAGCCAGGGGATACCTTTAAGTCGAACAGGGCTAGCCGAGTCCCCCCTAGCCCATATCTAGCCCTTCTTTTCCTATCAACGTCCAGAGAGAGTTCGGCATCTCCCATCAATCCAAACTGGAAATAACAAGCTGCGGGCAAGCACCGCCGTCGTTGGAAGTCGGCCATATACTGAGAAGTCTCATTTATCCAATCCTTGGTCTCCGTGTCAAGTTGCCTCGCATCTGCCTCCTTGTGAATTTCTTTGCGGGCATCAAAATGGTCAGAGTCCCACCCCAGGGGGCCGGCCGCATCCCACATAGGCCGTCTGCTTTGGATACATCAGGACTCCCTCTGTAGTAAGCTGGGTCATAGTAGGTTGTAGAATTTCCCTGGCCATTAGGGTCTATCGTCATCGCCACCTCCGGTTTAGACGTTGCCATCTCCATATGCACATGCTCCATGAGGGACGCAAGGCGGTCTAATCTGCTGCAAAACTTGTGCTCGAGATCAAGGAGCAGGTCCCTTATGGTGGTAGAAACATCCCCCATGTTGCAGATCTTAATACTGGTTAGAATAGGTGGATGCAGAGGCACAATGCTTACTCTGCTTACCTGGGTTCCCGGGGGGAGGGGGTGCTGAGTTCTTTGTCCTTGTAGGCAAAATCTTAATTACAAGGCGGATTGTAATTTTTTCCTTAGGCCATAGCCCGGACACCGCCCCACATTCTTGCTTTTTTAACAAGAAAACGAAGAAACTTTGATAATAGAAGTAAATTGGGAAAGTTGTTTAAGAAAAAAATTGGGTTTTAAATCCCTTTAAACCTAAAATGAGATTTGCAGCTCATTTTAGTAGATTGTTTAAGCACAAGGAAATCTATGCTGAATATATTTTGCATAGAATTTTTTTTTTTATCACTTTGCTAAATGGCATGAGTTCAATGCTCACACAATATATATATATATATATATATACAATTATTATTTATTTATTTATTTGTTTTTATTAGTCAGAACCTGTCAGAACTCACAAAGATATTAGCAGTTTTTTCTAATAGTAAACACAAATGTGCATTAAAAGAAGTTTCTGCTTGTGATTGCTTAAAGTGAAATGAAACACAATATTTTTCTTTCATGATTTAAAGGGACACTGAGCCCAATTTTTTTTCTTTCAGGATTCAGATAGAGCATGACATTTTAAGCAACTTTCTAATTTACTCCTATTATCAATTTTTCTTCATTCTCTTGGTATCTTTATTTGAAATGCAAGAATGTAAGTTTAGATGCCAGCCCATTTTTGGTGAACAACCTGGGTTCTCCTTGCTGATTGGTGGATAAATTCATTCACCAATGAAAAAGTGCTGTCCAGGGTGCTGAATAAAAAAAAAAAAAAGTTTAGATGCCTTCTTTTTCAAATAAAGATATCAAGAGAACGAAGAAAAATTGATAATAGGAGTAAACTAGAAAGTTGTTTAAAATTGCATGCTCTATCTGAATCACAAAATAATTTTTTGGTATTCAGTGTCCCTTTAAGTAGAACATACAATTTTAAAAATCTTTCCAGTTTACTTCTATTATCAAATTTCTTTCATTCTCTTGGTATCATTTGTTGAAGGAGCAGCAATGCACTATTGGTTTCTAACAAAACACGGCTGAGCCAATGACAATTGGCATATATATGCAGCCACCAATCAGCAGCTAGAACCTAGGTTCTTTGCTGCTCCTGAGTTTACCTAGATAAACCTTTTAGCGAAGCATAACAAGAGAAGAAAGCAAATGAAGTTATATAAGTAAATTGTAAAGTTGTTTCAAATCGTATGCTTTGTCTAAATCATAAATGTCTAATTATGACTTTACTGTCTCTTTAAATGAAGATCTTCCTTGCTGTTTTGTATTTGATCAAGAACATTTAATGGATAAAACATTTTAAATCTATTATTTGACTAGAAGTATATTTGCAAAATAGTCACAAATAAGATCAAAGTATTTTATGTTTTCAATAAACAAGTGCTCATTTTTATGTATAAGATAATAAAAAGAGAAGCGCTAAAAAAAGCTAAAGACACATAAATTTAGTATTAAGATTACTAGATGTACTATAATTAGCCTAATATCGAGTGTGCACTCATAAAAGCACGTATAATATTAAAAACACTATTTTATTTTAATATTATGGATATACATCTATAACAGAAATTAAAAATAAATGGATCAGCTGAAAATTCTAAGAATTTTTTTTAATTATTTTTTTTATTATATTATTAATGTTTTTTGTAGGATTTTTGGTTATTTATTTTAGGGTGTAATTAACCTTATATACCTAGTGGGTATTTTTGTATATTTATTTATGAAATTGTAAATAGTGATGCATTTTTGTTTTTAATTTTTTTTTTATTTATACATTTTTAATTTTATTGAGTTATTGAGTTATAAAAAAGTGCACAGTACATGTTCAACAAAATAACAATTTACATATAACAAGTACACTTTCCCACATTATATGACAGACATGCAAGTATACCATCTCATAACGTTTTCAGGATATATAAAGATTGCTTAATCTTTCTCGTCATGTCCATAAACTTTAATTATCTCAACACAGAGGACTAGGACCATTTCTTCTGAAGCATGGTACACTTATACATATTAGTACATATTTAAAACCTGTTAGAACGTATATTATTCTTATGAGCACTTTATACATCTGATCCTCTTCATTTAAACAATTTGTGAGTTGTACCTCTATATAACTATATTATGATAGACTAGAGAAATAATACTACATCAGTAAGGGACTTTTAGTTTTTAAGTATTTTTCCAAGAGCCCGTTGGTTTTAGATGATGCCACTACACAGAACAAATCTAATGAATATAAACTATACATTACTGATATGGAACAGTGTCCAATACTCAATGGACTGCTTCCCTACAAATGATTTTTAAGGGAAGCAAGTATTAAGAGCAACCAAATAAAAACACACAGACACTGCAAAGGTCAATTAGTCAGTATTTCTTTCATGTAATTGGCAAGAGTCCATGAGCTAGTGACGTATGGGATATACAATCCTACCAGGAGGGGCAAAGTTTCCCAAACCTCAAAATGCCTATAAATACACCCCTCACCACACCCACAATTCAGTTTTACAAACTTTGCCTCTTATGAAGGTGGTGAAGTAAATTTGTGCTAAGATTTCTACGTTGACATGTGCTTCTCAGCATTTTGAAGCCCGATTCCTCTCAGAGTACAGCGAATGTCAGAGGGACGTGAAGAGAGTATCACCTATTGAATGCAATGATTTTCCTAACGGGGGTCTATTTCATAGTTTCTCTGTTATCGGTCGTAAAGATTCATCTCCTACCTCCCTTTTCAGATCGATGATATACTCTCATATGCCATTACCTCTACTGATAACTGTACTGGTTTGGCTATCTGCTATATGTGGATGGGTGTCTTTCGGTAAGTATGTTTTTTTTTACTTAAGACACCTCAGCTATGGTTTGGCACTTTGTGCATTTATATAAAGTTCTAAATATATATATTGTACTTATATTTGCCATGAGTCAGGTTCATGTATTTCCTTTTGCAGACTGTCAGTTTCATATTTGGGGAAGATTAACATATTAAGAAATATTTTTTCTTACCTGGGGTTTAGTCTTTTTTTCAAATTGACTTAATTTTTTCTTGCAAATTGCGGGCAGGATTAGGCCCGTGGGTGCGCCAAATGCTAGATTTTATTGCGTCATTCTTGGCGCGAGAATTTTTTGGCGCAAAGGTACGTCCGTTGACGCAAGTTCGTCATTTCCGGTGTTGTAGTTGACGCCGAGTTCCTTACACAGGGTTGCGTCATTAGTGACGCGAGTGTGTCATTTCCGGATGTTGTTAGCGCCAAAAAAAATTTCAGTTACGTTGTGCGTCATACTTGCCGCCAAATTTTTTTCATTATTTTAATACCCCATTGCTATTTTTACTCTTGCCTTTTTCTATGTCAGAGGGCTATGCTATTGCATTTTTTTCCCATTCCTGAAACTGTCATATAAGGAAATTGACAATTTTTGCTTTATATGTTGTTTTTTATTTTACATTTTGCAAGGTGTCTCAATCTGATCCTGCCTCAGAAGTATCTGTTGGAACTTTGCTGCCTGATGTTGGTTCTACTAAAGCTAAGTGCATTATATTTCCGAATGTCATTTGTATTGGTTATCATGATAAAATTTTACATGCAGATATTGTGTCCATCAGTAAATAGTACATTGCCTGTTGTTGTTCCTTCAACTTTTAATGTACATGTTATACCTATGAAATTTAAAGAATTTGTTACTTATTCTGTTCAGAAGGTTTTGTCTGCTATTCTGCCTTCTAATTATTATAAAGGTCTTTTAAAACTTCTCATAAGGTTGATGAAATTTCAAATGACCGACAACATAATGAATTATCCTCCTCTGGTGAGGGTCTATCTGATTCAGAAGATCCTTCCTCAGATATTGACACTAACAAACCTACTTATTTATTTTAAATGAAGTATTTTCGTTCTTTGTTAGAAGTGTTAATTATTTTTGGATATTGTGGAAACTAGTCCTCTTGATATTAGAACTAGTACATTCTGTTTTTAAACCTCCTGTGGTTACTCCAGAGGTTTTTTTTTCCTATTCCTGATGCTATTTCTGATATGATTTTTAAGGAATGGAATAAGCCGGGTACTTCTTTTTTTCCTTCTTCAAGTTTTTAAAAATTGTATCCTTTACCAGCAATTACTATAGAGTTTTGGGAAAAGATCCTCAAGTTGATGGGGCTATTTCTACGCTTGCTGAACATACCTCTATTCCTATGGAAGATAGTACTTAAGTTCCTTTAGATAGGAAACTTGAATCTTTTCTAAGGAAAGCTTATTTATATTTAGGTCATCTCAGGCCTGCAATTTCTTTGGCTGTTGTTGCAGCTGTATCAACTTTTTTGTTGGAGAATTAGCTCAACAAGAAATGGATTCTGTTTTATCTAGCATTGTTCGCTTACTGCAACATACTAATCAGTTCTGATGCCATTTTTTTGATATCATCAAGATTGATGTTAGATCTATGTCTTTAGCTATTTTTAGCTAGAAGAGTTTTGTGGCTTTAATCTTGGAATGCTGATATGACTTTTTAAGTCTAGATTGCTATCTTTTCCAAGGTAATAAGAGACCTAAAGGGTAAATATAAAGTTTCTAATTGTTTTCAATCTTTTTGTCAATTAAGGAACAAAAACCTATTCCTTCCATATGGAATCTGTGTTCAATTGGAAACCTTCATTAAATGGAATAAATCCAAGCCATTTAAGAAACCAAGAGCCAGCCCCTAAGTCTGCATGAAGGTGCAACTCTCATTCCAGCTCAGCTGGTAGAGGGCAGATTAAGGTTTTTTTTCAAGGATGTTTGGATAAATTCTGTCCAAAATCTATGGTTTCAGAGTAAGTTCTCCTGTGAGAAGATTTTTTTCTCTCACGCATCCCAGCAAATCCAGTTAAGCTTAGGCATTCCTGAAGTGTGTTTCAGTCCTGGAGTTTCAGGGGTAGTCATGCCAGTTCCTTTTCAGGAACAAGGTCTGGAGTTTTATTCAAATCTACTCATTGTCCCAAAGAAGGAAATATCATTCAGACCAATTCTGGATATGAAAATTTTGAATCGTTATGTAAGAGTACCAGCTTTCAAATGGTGACTTTCAGGACTATTCTGCCTTTTGTTCAGCAAGAACATTTTATGTTCTCAATGGACTTGCAGGATGTATACCTTCATATTCCGATTCATTCAGATCATTTTCAGTTCCTGAGATTCTCTTTTCTAGACGAGCATTACCAATTCATTGCTCTTCCATTTGGACTAGCAACTCCTCAAAAAATATTTTTAAAGGTTCTAGGTGCCCTGCTTTATGGAAACCAGAGTGCAGGGTAATGCAGTGTTTCCTTATTTGGATGATATCTTGGTACTAGCTCAGACTTTACGTTATGCAGAATCTCACACGAATCAACTAGTGTTGTTTCTTCGGAAACATGGTTGGAGGATCAATTTACCAAAAAGTTTCTTGATTCCTCAGACAAGGGTCACCTTTTTTAGGTTTCCAGATAGATTCAGTGTCCATGACTCCGTCTCTAACAGACAAGAGACCTTTGAAATTGGTTGCAGCCTGTCGGCACCTTCAGTCTCAGTCATTCCCTTCAGTGGTTATGTGCATGGAAATTTTAGGTCTCATGACTGCAGCATCGGACGCGATTCCCTTTGCTCGTTTTCACATGAGACCTCTCCAGCTTTGTTGCTGAATCCATGGTGCAGGGATTATACAAAGATATCACAATTAATATCCTTAAATCCCAATGTTTGACTCTCTCTGATGTGGTGGTTAAATCACCAGCGTTTAGTTAAAGGGGCTTCTTTTGTTCGGCTAACCTGGACTATGTTCCTACAGATGCAAGTCTTTCAGGTTGGGGAGTTGTTTGGGGATCTCTGACAGCACAAGGCGTTTGGAAATCTCAAGAGGCGAGATTACCAATCAATATTTTAGAACGTGCAATTCTCAGAGCTCTTCAGTTTTGGCCTCTGTTGAAGAGAGAACCGTTCATTTGTTTCAGACAAACAATATCACAAGCAGTGGCATTTGTCAATCACCAGGGTAGGACTCATAGTCCAAAAGCTATGAAGAAGTATCTCAGATACTTGCTTGAGCGGAATCCAGCTCCTGTCTAATTTCTGCGTTGCATTTCCCAGGTATAGACATTGGGAGGCGGATTATCTCAACCGTCAGACTTTACATCCGGGGGGGTGGTCCCTCCATCCAGATGTGTTTTTTCAGATTGTTCAGATATGGGGTCTTCTAGAGTTAGATTGGATGGCCTCTCATCTAAACAAGAGACATCCCAGATGCCTGTCTAGGTCTAGGGATTTTCAGGCGGAAGCAGTGGGTGTACTGACACTTCTTTGGTGTTTTCAACCTGCATATATTTTCCCGCCTCTAGTTCTTCTTCCAAGAGTGATCTCCAAAATCATCATGGAACAATCGTTTGTGTTGCTGGTGGCTCCAGCATGGCCTCACAGGTTTTGGTATGCGGGTTTTGTTCGGATGTCCAGTTGCCAACTTTGGCCACTTCCTTTAAGGCCAGACCTACAGTTTCAAGGTCCGTTTTTCCATCAGGTTCTCAAATCATTAAATTTGAAGGTATGGAAATTGATCGCTTAGTGTTAAGTCATAGAGGTTTCTCTGACTCAGTGATTAATACTATGTTAAAAGCTCGTAAATCTGTCTCTAGAAAGATTTATTATCGAGTTTGGAAGACTTACATTTCATGGTGTTCTTATGAATTTCCTTGGCATTCTTTTAGAATTGTAAGAATATACAGTTTCTTCAGGATGGTTTGGATAAGGGTTTGTCTGCAAGTTCCTTGAAAGGACAAATCTCTGCTCTTTCTGTTTTATTTCACAGAAAGATTGCTAAAGTTTCTGAGCTATCTGCTCTTTCATGTGAATTTCCTTTTCTGATTTTTCATCAGAATAAGGCGGTTTTGCAGACTTCATTTACATTTTTTTCCTGAAGTTGTGAATTCTAACAACATTAGTAGATAAATTGTTGTCCCTTTCTTGTGTCCTAATCCTAAGAATTCTTTGGAAAGATTCTTACATTCTTTGGATGTGGTGAGAGCTTTGAAATATTATTTTGAAGCTACTAAAGATTTCAGGAAGACTTCCAGTCTATTTGTTATATTTTCTGGTCCTATGAAAGGTCAGAAGGCTTCTGCTATTTCCTTGGCTTTTTGGTTAAAGCTTTTGATTCTTCAAGCTTATTGGAGTTGGGTTAGGCCCCGCCTCAGAGAATTACAGCTCATTCTTCTAGATCAGTCTACACTTTGTGGGCTTTTAAGAATGAAGCTTCAGTTGATCAAATTTGCAAGTGGCAACTTGGTCTTCTTTACATTCATTTACTAAATTCTACCGTTTTTATGTATTTGCTTCTTCAGAAGCAGTTTTTGGTAGAAGAGTTCTTCAGGCAGCTGTTTCCGTTTGATTCATCTGCTGATGTTTTAAGTTTTTCTTGTCATTTGAAGAATAAACTTATATTTTGGGTTGTGGATTATTTTTTCAGTGGAAAATGGCTGTTTTTATTTTTATCCCTCCCTCTCTAGTGACTCTTGCGTGGAGTTCCACATCTTGGGTATTGATATCCCATACGTCACTAGCTCATGAACTCTTGCCAATTACATGAATGAAAACATAATTTATGTAAGAATTTACAAGATAAATTCATTTCTTTCATATTGGCAAGAGTCCATGAGGCCCACCCTTTTTATGGTGGTTATGATTTTTTTGTATAAAGCACAATTATTTCCATATTCCTTTGTTGATGCTTTTTACTCCTTTCTTTATCACCCCACTTCTTGGCTATTCGTTAAACTGAATTGTGGGTGTGGTGAGGGGTGTATTTATAGGTATTTTGAGGTTTGGGAAACTTTGCCCCTCCTGGTAGGATTGTATATCCCATACGTCACTAGCTCATGGACTCTTACCAATATGAAAGAAATGAATTTATCTTGTAAATTCTTATATAAATTATGTTTTTTAGAACCACTGTGGGCCAAAGCTGCTCAATAATTAGCCCAGCAATAGATTTAGTTACTGGGGGGGAATAATGTCACAAAATCTCTACTTGATTTTGGATTAAATTATACCTAATTCAAAATTGGTGCCTATATAGAATTTGTACTAGAGTGGAAATTATTATCAAGGGGGATATATTTGGGAGGTCATCCTCTGGAGAAGTGACAGAAGTGCATAATATAGATATCAATATATGTCAATTAAATCTTTAAGTATTTATTTAGCCTCCCAGAGGCAATCTCCAAGGGATACTGACTAAGAGGCAAAGGGTACGTTATTAGATGTCCAATATTACATTAAATAGTTATTACTGAAAATGTAAACTAGATATTGACTTCTCAGGATCCAAAAGTATAATAACATAGCTATTCAAACATTATAAACATTTAACAACCAATCCAAAATTTCTTCACTGGGGAAACAGGTTTGTGGCCATGCCACAAATTAACCCTATACATCCTAAGTATGTCGACTATATATTTTAGAGTTTGTTAAATCAATTACCTAGGAACCTTTCCAGATGTCAGGGGCCTCATGAAATTTTAACCATATTAAACTGAATAGGCCTAAATTATATCGGCCCTTGTTACACTGGCCCTACTAATGGGGTTATAGATATCTTTTACCTCATCAGAAGCCCAAAGGCCAAACAAAGTTTTTATGATGACAGAAACTTAAATAGTGTGCTAAAAACAAGTATAATACGACTCAGAGTTCACAGTGAAACAAACCACTCTTCCCAGTCTTATTGTCCTCCTTTAAGACCCAACTGGCTTTTCCTCTTGGGCAGGTTGTTCTTTTAGGGAGGGGATTCCATTTTGATGCTTGGGCTCTAAGACTCTACTTATCCGTAGAGGATAGAGTTTGAACATTAGCTGAATTTTAAAGATGAAGTGTATCTAGCAATTCAGTCCCTTGTTCAAGGGATGTGATAGCGTAGGATTTCCCTTCATGCTGGAAGAAAAGTTTTACTTGGAATCCCCATCTATATTTTATTCAATTTCTTTTGAGTGCTTGAGTGAGCGGCATCAATGATCTCCTTTTAGTAAGTGTGAAAGAAAAGAGATCTGGAAACAGTTATATATTTTTATATTTCTCTGAGAGAGACTTATTTAAGACGGCTGCTCTAAGGATACAATCTTTTGTGGTATAATAATGCGGTCTTATGATTATATCCCTCGGCGCCTTAGCCGGGGCTGTTCTAGGGCGAAGTGCTCTGTGGGCACGATCAATCAAAGGATCAACATCTTGGAGAGAACCCAAAAGTTCCTTAAATAAATCCAAAAGATATCCCGGTAGTTCAGCAGGTCCAACTTGCTCTGGAATTCCTCTTAATCTCAAGTTGTTTTGGTGAGACCTGTCTGCCAAGTCCGCCAGCTTTGTTTCAAGTTCCGTGATAATTTCTGCCAAATTTTGAGAATAAGACACCAAATTAGCATGGTCTACTGCTAAATCTTTGTGCTTTCTTTTTTTATAAACTTTATTTTTGAATCAAAGGTTACCATGGAAAATACATCTCAACTCATTTGACAGTGATTAAATAAAGTTACAATACAAAGAGTCCAATACCATTATTCAAAGTCTTTCTGGGTATAAACATATCATTAAGTTGAGCTTGATATTTGTATCTTTCTATTCAGTTTTCTCTTTTCCCCAAACATCCTCCCACCCACTACTCGCGGACCCTCCTGTTCCACCAAGTTACATTACAGTGAGGTATCATCAACAATAATATTGACAGTAACTTTGCCACCATGTTGCAGCATTTAGAGGTGAGCTCAACACAATATACAACTACAACAATACCAACAATTCAAACTCAGGTACAGGCATAGAAAAGAATTAACAAAACTTGGCAGTCCTATGACAGTACTTATAACATTACAATCTCCACGAGACTTACTGCCTCTCTCCCCTGACAGCAGCAACAGGACAGACCTCTAGATGTAAGGTAGTTTGGTATCAGTGTTTTCCCCTCCCCCCCCTCTGTGTACAGGTTGTTCCATTTACCTCAAAGGTGTTCTTCCAGTAGAAACTCAGTGTCCCTGAGTGGGAATAATAACTGTTTTTGAGTGGAGTCTTCCAATGTGTGTATGTATGGTTCCCATTTCCTCATGAAAGGCCTAGTTCTCCCCTGTACGTCTCTCAAAGTGTCGGCTACTTCATATGTTACTTGTTTCTGCATATTGGCTTTGAGTTGTGGAAGTGTGGGGGCCGTTGAGCCTAGCCACCCCTTAAAGATGAGTTTCCTAGCCTGGAGAATTATATTGCTGGTTAGTTTGCCCATAGCATTGGGTATTGTTTCCGAGGTTTCCAAGAACACTATTGTTGTAGGAGAGATATCAATGTCAGTGTTAAAAGTGGTCTTTAGCCAATGTGCTATCATGCTCTAAAATCTATCTATCTTGGGGCAGCTCCATATCATATGGAGCAGGTCAGCATCAGGTAATCTACATTTCTGACAGAGGCCCTCTGTACCTGGTCTCCATTTTTTAAAGATTTTAGGTGGTATGTATGCATTCTGTAGTAATCTGATGTGTGATTCTCGGCAGTCCGTTGATAAGGTTGACCTTCTAGACTGTTTTATACTTTGCTGTACCATGTCTGTCGTAATCTCTACATCTAAAATGGAGGTCCAGCTGTCACTGATGTGTTTGGTTGTTGATGTGTTAGTGTGTTTCGTATAGACTTTATAGATCAGAGATATAGATGTCTCCCCTTGTGTTGTCATCTGAAGGAGCCTATTTATGTCTGAGTTCTGATCTTTGAGTTCCTTCTGTTGTAGTTATTCATTAACATAGTGTCTCGCCTATAAGTATGCAAAATGCTGTGTGCTTGGAAAGCCAAAATGTGTTTGTAGGTCCTGGAATGATTTGACTGTCGCGTCTAGACTATTTACAATTTGGGCTATCGAGGTCAACCCCATAGTTTTCCATGTGTTAAACACTTCAGAATCAATTCCGACAGGGAACTCTGGGTTGCCTTTCAGTGGGAGGTATCTGGTGTATTTGTGATTAAATTGAAGGTCCTTACACATTTTCCACCATGCTTGTAAAGGATGGTGTATCAATGGGTAGTTCCTGAGGAGCTTGTTAATTTGTGCAGGTGCCATATGTGGTATCGCTTGTAGTGACCATGGGGATGTCAGTTGTTCCTCCAGAGCCGGTATTGTAAAGTGCTGTTTCCCTGTCTTGTATTGTCATTGGAAACAGGGAGCTCGACAATGAAGTCCATGGAAAGATGTGTCCAAGGACGCTCACCATAAGCAATAGGTTGAAGAAGACCCACAGGAAGATGTCGAGGAGTCTTATTCTGTGGACAAACTGAGCAGGAGACAACATACGCAGCAACATCAGAACGAAGACCTGGCCACCAGAATTGTCGAGTGACAGACCAAATCATTTGGTTCTTGCCTGGGTGACCTGCGACTTTAGGATAGTGGTAAGTGTGCAAAAGTTTAGTTTGAAGATTCTCAGGAACAAAACACTTACCACTAGGTTTCTCAGGAGGTGCATTGGTTTGTGCTGCCAGGCTCTCCTCCCCCAAGGGAGAAGTCAAATTAGTACATATGGTAGCCAAAATATGGTCAGGAGGTATAACTGGAGTAGGTACAGACTCCTCCTTGCACAGAGGTGAAAATTGTTGAGAGAGGGCATCAGCCCTAACATTCTTACTACCAGGCAGGTAGGAGACCACAAAATTAAACAGAGACAAAAATAGCGCCCATCTGGACTGTCGGGGCAACAAACGTTTTGCTTCAGAAAGATAAGTTAAATTCTTGTGGTCAGTAAGAATGAGCACTGGCACGCTAGTACCCTCGAGAAGATGCCTCCATTGAGTGCCAAAATTATTGCCAGTAATTCCCTGTCGCCAATTTCATAATTGCTCTCCGCTGGAGATAATTTCTTAGAGAAGAAACCACACGGATGCAAGGAACCGTCAGGTGTAGGACGTTGAGACAAGAGGGCACCTACTCCAGTCTCAGATGCATCGACCTCAAGAACGAAAGGCAGGACAGGGTTAGGATGAGCCAGAACTGGAGCGGCAGCAAAGGCAGTCTTAAGACTATTAAAGGCCTTAATAGCAGTAGGTGACCAATGGATTGGATGATTCTCTTTACGGGTCATGTCTGTGATAGGTTTGACAAAGGAAGAAAAGTTTTTAATAAACTTTCTATAGTAATTGGCGAACCCCAAAAAACGTTGAATATACTGAAGACCAACTGGGCGAGGCCACTGCAGATAACTTGTCAGGATCCATGGAGAACCCTGCAACGGAGATAGCATAACCTAGGAAGGTTACTTGAGTCTGATGGAACTCACATTTCTCGAGTTTACAAAACAGGCCGTTCTCACGTAGTCTCTGAAGAACCTGTGTAACATCAGAATGATGAGCCTCAAGTGTGGGTGAGTGTATGAAGATGTCGTCTAAGTACACCACAACACACTGTTGCAACATATCTCGTAGGACATCATTTATAAATTCCTGGAAAACAGCAGGAGCATTACATAGGCCAAAGGGCATTACAAGATACTCATAATGCCCGCTCCTGGTGTTAAATGCTGTTTTCCATTTGTGGCCCTCCTTGATCTTAACAAGATTGTACGCTCCTCTCATATCAAGTTTATTAAAGACCATAGCTCCCTTGAGGCGGTCAAAGAGTTCCGTAATGAGCGGAATAGGGTAAGCATTCTTAATGTTAAGACGATTAAGACCCCTATAATCGATGCATGGTCTTACAAAGAAGAAGCCAGCCCCTGCAGGAGAGCAGGATTTGCGGATGATCCCCTGCGACAGAGCATCGGCAACATACTCCTACATAGCACAATTCTACGCAACAGACAGCGGGTAAACCCGGCCCCGAGGAGGAATGGCTCCGGGTTGCAGGTCTATGGCACACTCGTAAGACCGGTGAGGAGGCAACGTACCGGCACGCACCTTGTCAAAAACGTCTAGGAACTCTCGGTACTCCTCTGGCAATTGAGATACTGAAGAAGTGCACAAGACTTTAACTGGTTTCCAAAGACAAGTGGAAATTTCGGACCTGCGCCAAGCGAGACTGGGATTGTGCTTTTGGAGCCAGGTTTAGTAAACCAGGAACAACCGGAAAATGCAGAGAGTTTATCACCTGGAACTGGAAGGTTTCAAAATGGAGAGCCCCAACAGCCATGGATAACGGAGCAGTTTCGTGAGTAACGAGTTCGGACTGAAGGGGCCTGCCATCAATGGCCTCAATAGCAAGCGGAATGGACCGAGGCAAAACAGGAATGGAGTGTTTTGATACAAAAGCACTGTCAATGAAATAACCCCCAGCACCGGAGTCAACAAGAGCCTGGGTGACTATGGAGAAGTCCACCCAGGAAAGGACAACCATTACCAAAGGTTTCTCCTTTAGCGGTTCCGGGGACAAGGATAAACCACCCAAGGTCTGCCCCCAACAGGACCTTAGGTGTGAGCGTTTCCCGGCCGTGTAGGACAAGACTTCAAAAGGTGGCCCTGTAACCCACAATAGAGGCAGAGCCCCTCCCTCCTCCTAAAGGCCCTCTCCGCCCCAGAGAGACGCGTGAATCCTAACTGCATCGGCTCAGCAGTACCTGGTGACTCGGGACCAGGAGGAGAGGGAGGCATGGGTGGGAACGAACACGTAGGAGACAACGGAACAGGAGGCTTCCGCAAGCGCTCCTTAAAAGAGGGCCTCTCACTTAGTCTGATGTCAATTAGGATCAAAAAAGACACCAATGCCTCAAGATCCTCTGGTAAATCTCTGGCAGCAACGTCGTCTTTAATCGTATCAGAGAGCCCATGGGGGGTAGTTATCAAGCCGTCAACCTCAAATACGCTGGAATTCCGCAGCGTATTTGTGGCAAAGCTGATTCGCCTTAGCTATCAAAGGCTAGAGACCGGCAAAAGTAGAATTTAGTGACGTAAGCTTCGATCCGCTGGACTCAGTCCGACACAGATCGATTCTTACGTCACTCCAGATGTTCCGCACACAAGTGCGGCACAATCTGACTACTTTTGCTAGTTATCAAAAAACTAGCAGGTACGCTCGGCACTTTTCCGGCCCAGCGTACCTGGTTTTCAGTCCGCCGCCCTGTAGGTGGCAGATCCCATAGGAATCAATGGGAGTCTGACCATAGCGAAAGTTCATGTTCGCTGCTGCCCGATATCCCATTGATTCCTATGGGAGCTGTCTACACCTAACACCCTAACATGTACCCCGAGTCTAAACACCCCTAATCTGCCCCCTACACCGCCGCAACTAAATAAAGTTATTACCCCCTAAACCGCCGCTCCCGAAGCCCACCACAAGCTATAATAAATATGTCAACCCCTAAACAGCCGCTCCCTGACCCCGCCGCAACTATAATATATGTATTAACCCCTAAACCGCCACTCCCTGACCCCGCCGAAACTATAATATATGTATTAACCCCTAAACCTAAGTCTAACCCTAACACCCCCCAACTTAAATATTAATTAAATAAATCTAAATAATATTTCTATTATTAACTAAATTTATTTATTTAAAACTAAATGCTTACCTTTAAAATAAACCCTAATATAGCTACAATATAAATAATAATTATATTGTAGCTATCTTAGGATTTATATTTATTTTACAGGCAAATTTCAATTTATTTTAACTAGGTACAATAGCTATTAAATAGTTATTAACTATTTAATAGCTTACCTAGCTAAAATAAACAGAAATTTACCTGTAAAATAAATCCTAACCTAAGTTACAATTACACCTAACACTACACTATACTTTAATAAATTATTTCTATTTAAAACTAAATACTTACCTGTAAAATAAACCCTAAGATCGCTACAATGTAATTAATAATTACATTGTAGCTATTTTAGGATTTATATTTATTTTACAGGTAACTTTGTATTTATTTTAGCTAGTTAGAATAGTTATTAAATAGTTATTAACTATTTAATAACAACCTAGCTAAAAGAAATACAAAATTACCTGTAAAATAAATCCTAACCTAAGTTACAATTAAACCTAACACTACACTATCATTACATTAATTAAATAAATTAAATATAAATAACTACAATTAAATACAATTACATAAACTAACTAAAGTACAAAAAATAAAAAAGCTAAGTTACAAAAAATAAAAAAAATAAGTTACAAACATTTAAAAAATATTACAACAATTTTAAGCTAATTACACCTAATCTAAGCCCCCTAATAAAATAACAAAGCCCCCCAAAATAAAAAATTCCCCCAACATTACAACCCACCACCCACATACACCTAATCTAACCCAAACCCCCCTTAAATAAACCTAACACTACCCCCCTGAAGATCATCCTACCTTGAGTTGTCTTCAGCCAGCCGACCCACCAATGGAACCGAAGAGGAGATCCGGAGCGGCAGAAGTGATCCTCCAAGGGGCGCTGAAGAAGTCTTCCATCCGGGCGATGTCATCTTCCAAGCGGGGTCTTCAATCTTCTTTCTTCAGGATCCATCTTCATCCCGCCGACGCGGAACATCCTTCTTCCCCGACGGACTAACGACGAATGAAGGCTCCTTTAAGGGACGTCATCCAAGATGGCGTCCCTTCAATTTCGATTGGCTGATAGGATTCTATCAGCCAATCGGAATTAAGGTAGGAAAAATCTGATTGAATCAGCCAATCAGATTGAAGTTCAATCCGATTGGCTGATTGAATCAGCCAATCAGATTGAGCTTGCATTCTATTGGCTGTTCCGATCAGCCAATAGAATGTGAGCTCAATCTGATTGGCTGATTCAATCAGCCAATAAGATTTTTCTTACCTTAATTCCGATTGGCTGATAGAATCGGAATTAAGATTCCCTTGGAAGACTTCTTCAGTGCCCCTTGGAGGATCACTTCTGCCGCTCCGGATCTCCTGTTCGGTTCCATCGGTGGGTCGGCTGGCTTTAGACAACTCAAGGTAGGATGATCTTCAGGGGGGTAGTGTTAGGTTTATTTAAGGGGGGTTTGGGTTAGATTAGGGGTATGTGGGTGGTGGGTTGTAATTTTGGGGGGGTTGTATTTTTCTTTTACAGGCAAAAGAGCTGAATTCTTTGGGGCATGCCCTGCAAAAGGCCCTTTTAAGGGCTGGTAAGGTAAAAGAGCTTTGAACTTTTTTAATTTAGAATAGGGTAGGGAATTTTTTTATTTTGGGGGGCTTTGTTATTTTATTAGGGGGCTTAGATTAGGTGTAATTAGCTTAAAATTGTTGTAATATTTTTTAAATGTTTGTAACTTATTTTTTTATTTTTTGTAACTTAGCTTTTTTTATTTTTTGTACTTTAGTTAGTTTATGTAATTGTATTTAATTGTAGTTATTTGTAGTTAATTTATTTAATTAATTTAATGATAGTGTAGTGTTAGGTTTAATTGTAACTTAGGTTAGGATTTATTTTACAGGTAATTTTGTATTTCTTTTAGCTAGGTAGTTATTAAATAGTTAATAACTATTTAATAACTATTCTAACTAGCTAAAATAAATACCAAGTTACCTGTAAAATAAATATAAATCCTAAAATAGCTACAATGTAATTATTAATTACATTGTAGCTATCTTAGGGTTTATTTTACAGGTAAGTATTTACTTTAATAAATTAATCCTATTTAAAACTATAGTGTAGTGTTAGGTGTAATTGTAACTTAGGTTAGTTTTTATTTTACAGGTAATTTTCTCTTTATTTTAGCTAGGTAGCTATTAAATAGTTAATAACTATTTAATAGCTATTCTACCTAGTTAAAATAAATTGAAATTTGCCTGTAAAATAAATATAAATCCTAAAATAGCTACAACATAATTATTATTTATATTGTAGCTATATTAGGGTTTATTTTAAAGGTAAGTATTTAGTTTTAAATAGGATTAATTTGGTTAATAATAGAAATATTATTTAGATTTATTTAATTAATATTTAAGTTGGGGGGTGTTAGGGTTAGTGTTAGACTTAGGTTTAGGGGTTAATAATTTTATTACAGTGGCGGCGGTGTAGGGGGGGCAGGATAGGGGTTAATAAATTTATTATAGGTGGCGATGGTGTAGGGGGGGCAGGATAGGGGTTAATAAATTTATTATAGGTGTAGGGGGGGCAGATTAGGGGTTAATAAGTTTAATATAGGTTGCGGCGGGGTCCGGGAGCGGCGGTTTAGGGGTTAAACTATTTATTTAGTTGCGGCGAGGTCCGGGATCAGCAGGATAGGGGTTAATAACTTTATTATAGAGGGCGGCGGTATAGGGGGGCAGGATAGGGGTTACTAGGTATAATGTAGGTGGCGGCGGTGTCCGGGAGTGGCGGTTTAGGGGTTAATACATTTATAAGAGTTGCGGCGGGGTCTAGGAGCGGCGGTTTAGGGGTTAATAACTTTATTGAGTTGCGGGGGGCTCCGGGGGCGCCGGTATAGGGGGTAGAACAGTGTAGTTAGTGTGGGTGCTTAGTGATAGCTTGTCAATAAAGCTGTAAAAAAGCCAAAGAGCAGCGAGATCGGATGAGTGATAACTATCACAGTCCGCTGCTCATCGCCCCGTACTTGGTGCGCGGCTTTTTGACAGATTTATTGATAACTTAGGCGAAATTTTGCAGGTCTGCGGCGGCGATGGTAGGCGAGCTTAGGCGGGCGTATTGGGCCAGCGAAGGCAGGTAAGTTGACACGTTGATAACTAGACCTCCATGAATGAAGGCGGCAACAAGGGCTTCATTGTTCCAACCTACCTCGGCAAGTGTACGGAACTCAATGGCATACTGAGCAACAGATCTTGTACCTTGCTGAATGGACAGAGTCATTTAGCAGCAGAGGAGGAGCGAGCCGGAACATCAAATACCCTTCGAAAGGAGGCCACAAATTCAGGGTAATTTTAAATCACAAGTTTATTAGTCTCCCACAAGGGATTAGCCCACGCAAGAGCTGTGTCGGAGAGTAACGAGATGAGAAATCCCATCTTAGCTCTGTCAGAGGGAAACACCTGAGGTAACATCTCAAAGTAAATGCCCACCTCGTTCAAAAACCCTCTGCACTGATTAGGATCGCCTCCATATCGCTGAGGTAGAGGTGCAGAACCGGACATGCTCCTGGTAGGAGTAGGTGCAGCAGCGGAAACAGGAGCAGCCATAACTTGCGGGACATTTTGATCCAAATGTGCAGTGCGAGTCAGCAGGGTTTGCAGGGCTAGTGCATATTGATCCAAGCGGTGATCCTGTTCATCCATCCTGGAAATTATGGCAGGTAAAGGTGGATTATCAGTACGATCAGGATTCATTGCCTATGCGTAATGTCAGGGTGCCAGGAATCGGACTGAGACGAGAAGTGCAAAAATAATCACACCTTTATTAATAGCAAAATATAATAAAAAGTCCACAAGTCAAATAACAAGCCAGGAATCAAAAACCAAAGCTGGTAGTTAGACGAGCCGAGTCAGGAGCCAAAGCGAATAGTCAGACGAGGCGAGTCAGGAACCAAAGCGAGTAGTCAGACAAGCCTGAATCAGGAACAAGGAAAACAGCAGAGTCAGGAACAAGCCAGGGATCAGGAACCAGGAGGGACATCAGATAGCCAGGTAATATACAGGAGCTCTCACAAACAGGTCTGAGACAGCACAAAGGCAAAGCATACTGAACAGAGGCCCTTTAAATAATAATTCTGAGACTGCATCCTGTCTCACATGGATGATGCACACCAGTCTGGCCATAAAAGGAAGTGCAGGAAATGAGCAGCATCCCCCACAATGCACCATAGTCTGCAAGAGAGGTGAGTAAAATGGCTGCCAGCAGCACATGGCAAACAAAACAGGTAAAAACCCTGACAACTATGGGGTATGTGTCTTGCTTTTGAAGTTCATGAGAATCTACTTGTGGTTGTATTTCCTCATGAATTTCCACCTGATGTTTTTGGCGCCTGTCAGGTTGTTTTTGCCTTCCAGACATTTTGTCAGTCTTTTTTTTATATGGGGAGAAATATATTTGCATACAGGCAGCTCCTAAGAGAGGTTTCTATCTTTTTATTTATTTTCCACCGGATGGACAGGGCAGGAGGATTTGATACTCTTCTATCAGTATACAGGGAACCAGTACAAGTGATGTGTTTGGAGGGACATCAACAAAGAGGGGGGTATAGAAGGGGGGGCCCCCGGTCTTCATTTAGTGTGACATAACCATCATATTTTCATAAATGAGAATTTTTATAAAAGAGCCCTGGGGGCCAGTGTTTTGCTGTGGAGGCCCAGACCTTGGTCCAGGCCTTCGCGGAGCAGTATAGTCTCTCAGTGGCTAATAAAGGAAAAACAGAGTGCGTGCGTTTTAATGTTTTCCCCTGTCATTTGCTGATTCCAGGGGGACATTGGCTGTTATTTTGTATCCCTGTGTTGGTGCTTTAAGGTCAAGTGCCTCGTATCTGAGACAGATTTTGTTATGGCCTATGAGGCTTCCACCCTGTTTGCGAGAGTGTCCTGATCACCTTGGATGGAGCTGGGGCTTTTATAGTGCTGTTCAGTAGCGGGTGTCTGTTTTAGAGTATCTGTATCTTAATCTGGGGCTGCTCACCCATGTGCAACTGTTCATGTGCCTCAGGTTAGGCAGGTGATTCCTGAGGCCCTCAGAGGGTCTAAAGATGGCGCCTGGCTTTGCGCCAAAATTGTGCAGTACTTGTCGGGCCTCCCCCGAGATCCCTTTTCCTTTTACCTCCTTTTCCCAACCAGCCTTTTTACTCACTGGTGGGCTTTGCTTTGTCCCTGTGGCGTGGGTGTTTGTCTTGGCCCGCCAGATGACGGAGCGTCCTCTTATCCTCTTTTCTTTCATGTAATTAGCAAGAGTCCATGAGCTAGTGACGTATGGGATATACATTCCTACCAGGAGGGGCAAAGTTTCCCAAACCTCAATCCTCTTTTTCCCTCTGATGGTGGAGCTAGGTGACGGCTCCTGGCTCTTTTAGGTTCCGGCAGTGACTGCTGGTCAGTACTGCCAAGGGGTCGAGCTGTTGGGTGCTATTTAGGGTGAAAAAAAAAACCTATATATCTGCCGGTCGCACGTATCTCCGCTTCAGTGCGACTGGTCGATGCGCCCGCCCACCGGAAGTCTCTTTGTGCTTTCTAACGTTTCAGTTCTTTCCCCAAAAGAATCCAGATCTCTCCTAAGCTCTGACACAGATGCCTTTATCTCTTGCCTAAGAGATGAATAGTGAGCATCCATCTTTGATGATAATGCATTAATGGAATCCAGGATAGTAGAATCTGTATGTGATCCTTTAATGTTTAAATGCTGATCAGCTTCTTTTACATCTTTTGATGCCAACTGAGAATCTCTGGAATCTTCATCCGAAAAATCTTTGTCAATTTGGAACTTACTATTAAAATGATCTGCCACTGTACGCTTTGGGCCCTCCATGTGTTTTTGTTTTCTCCTGTTTGAGTGTGCCATATTTGTATTTTAGAAAATGTCTCGTCGTCTCCTAAAACAGATTGTTACAATTGACTCCGAACTTTACTCTCCCTTCTCTCTCTCTCTCTCTCTCTCTCTCTCTCACTTCCACGAAACTTTAGGAGAGTAAATATTTAAAGTTCCTTTGTTAGTATGTAGCCAGGGGAAACCACCCTTACCCCCTCATCTGAGGGTATTACACCCTAACACTTTGTGAGCTGAGTCAGTTAAGAAAAAACAGGCTTCCCAGTTATTATAGGACACCTCCTTTAAATGACAAGAGCAACTTGCCAGATATAAACATGCAGTTGTTTTTTTGTTTATAGAGCACCTTTTGATAGTGTTCTTTAATTTATCCACAGAATGTGTAAATTCCTTAGGCCTTAGCGATGCAAAGTTTTATACTACTCCCCTGGGGGTTTGTCTCCTGTCAACCAAGTGGGTAAAGGGATTATAGGATATGTCCCACTAGTAGCCACTAATGGGAAAGGGTGAGGAGTCAGTATCGCTCAAAATGCAATATTCAGACTTGTTTATCAGCTTCTCAGGTGCTTATACAGTTCTAGGCACTCAGATTATTAAGTAAGTACAAATATTTAATATCACGGCTATCCAGTTATAATATGCAAAACAAAATGGCTAAGAGCTGCTCCACTTATTGCAGGTTAGGAAAACGAGTGTCCAGATACAGGGAGTTACCTTATCACTTGTAACATGTAAATGCTACGCAGTGACAATTCCCAATACTGACTGTAATATGGCGATTCGCACCAATTTTACTTTTCACTCCCTGAGATGTCACTGAAACTCTGCTCCCTTATGAAGCATGGGGAGGGAGCTGGTGGGAACCGCTACACTACAGACATTTTTTGTGAGAAAAGTGGAAGAGAGGGGGGAGGGAATTCATATAAAAATGATCTAAGGGATCTGGGAGGGGTGGGGGGTTGGTCTTTTGGGGGGAAGCTACACTACAGAAAAATAAAAAAAAATTTTTTTTTTGTAAACTGGGTACTAACAGCTGCCAGTACCCAAGATGGCTCCCAATAAGGTAGATGGGAGGGTTAGAGAGCTGTTTGGGGGGGGGGGGGATCAGGGAGGTTTGGGGCTAACGGGGGGATCCTACACATCAGCATATGTAAATATGCTAAAAAATCTATTTAAAAAAAAAAAAGATACCTTATTTTAGTACTGTGGGGTGGGGGAGGGAAGAGAGCTGTTTGGGAGGGGTCAGGTGGGAGGCTGCTCTCTACACTAAAGCTAAAATTAGCCCTGCAAGCTTCCTACAAGCTACCTAATTAACCCCTTCACTGCTAGACATAATACACGTGTGATGCGCAGCGGCATTTAGCATCCTTCTAATTACCAAAAAGCAACTCCAAAGCCATATATGTCTTCTATTTCTGAATAAAGGGGATCCCAGAGAAGCATTTACAACCATTTGTGCCATAATTGCACAAGCTGTTTGTAAATAATTTCAGTGAGAAATCTAAAATTGTGAAAAATGTAAAAAAAAATTTTTTATTTGATCGCATTTGGCGGTGAAATGGTGGCATGAAATATACCAAGATGGGCCTAGATCAATACTTGGGGTTGTCTACTACACTACACTAAAGCTAAAATTAACCCTAGAAGCTCCCTACATGCTCCCTAATTAACCTAAAAAAATACACGTTTGGTGCGCAGTGGTATTTAGCGGCCTTCTAATTACCAAAAAGCCATAATTGCTCAAGTTGTTTGTAAATAATTTCAGTGAGAAACCTAAAGTTTGTGAAAAAGTGAACGATTTTTTTTATTTGATCGCATTTGGCGGTGAAATAGTGGCATGAAATATACCAAAATGGGCCTAGATCAATACTTTGGGATGTCTTCTAAAAAAAATATATATACATGTCAAGGGATATTCAGGGATTCCTGAAAGATATCAGTGTTCCAATGTAATTACAGTCAAACACAAACACCGCAAAAATGTAAAAATAACCTTGGTCCCAAACGGACAGAAAATGGAAAAGTGCTGTGGTCATTAAGGGGTTAATATGATATTTGTTTTTACGACTGCACACTCAATGTTTTAAGGGCTAATTAATGTAATCAAGTAATCTTAATATTGAATTTATGTGTCTATCTTATTTTAGTGCTTCTCTTTTTATTATCTTATTTATATATTTTAACTGTTATATATAGGAACAGTTTAAGAGAAGTTTGACTTTATACCTATCCTTACCCCTGTATGTGCCTTTTTTTTTACACTATCTAACCTTTATTCAATCACTTTTTTCTTGTAGAGGCAGTCATTGTCTATTTCTGCACTGGATATTCTGCACAGTCTGCAAATCTTTACTCTTTCCAGTCAAAGTGTGCATGAACAGGAAATGTCAGTGAAGACACCAATGTTCAATCTACAAATAAAAAGGTAGCTACATTATACCTTATACATTTTCCTTAAAGTGACAGTAAACACCAGAATTTTTGTTGTTTAAAAAGGTAGATAATCCCTTTATTACCCATTCCCCAATTTTGCATAGCCAACACTGTAATAGAAATACACTTTTTACCTCTGTGATTACATTGTATCTATGCCTCTGTCTGCAAACTGCCCCCTTATTTCAGTTCTTTTGACAGACTTGCATTTTTAGCCAATCAGTGCTTGCTCTTAGGAGCTTCACGTGCCGGAGCTCAATGTTATCTATATGAAACACATGAACTAACGACCTCTAGTGGTGAAAAACTGTCAAAATGCTTTCCGATTAGAGGCAGTCTTCAAAGTCTAAGAAATTAGCACATGAACCTCCTAGATTTAGCTTTCAACTAAGAATACCAAGAGAACAAAGCAAAATTGGTAATAAAAGTAAATTGTAAAGTTGTTTAAAATCACATGCCCTATTTAAATCATGAAATTTTTTTTTTTTTTTACTTTACTGTCCCTTTAAGCTTTAGTTAATCATATCCAAGAGCAAACTGATTTGTTGCAGATGAACAGCAGAGGAGTGTCTACTGACATCTGTTATCTTGTTGCTTATTTTGCAGCACCACTTGAAAATAATGGGAAATATGTGTTAAGGTTCAATAGGGATTTGTGGCTTGAAAGCCCAGTGCTGATCTATACACTATATAATTAATTGTAATTAAAATAAAAAATATAACACTTTATTAAACATATATGCAAGACATAACAATTACTAAAATTGGGAATGAAAGAGGATGGGTATGTCACGACCACCTCTTCTAGTATCTGTTATCCCAACACTAAACATTAAAATTTAAAGGGCCAGGGTACCAGAGGGAATCGTCTTGATCATCTTAATTGTATTAGTGAATTATATGGAGAGAGAGGGAATAGCACACCATTCATTCAAGCAGCATGCATTTCTATACACTTAGCCAATTTCTAGCTGATTCTCTCATTCTTGTTATCAAGTCAAAGGCATTCATTCATATTCGCATGTATAAATATAAATTGTCTCCAAACATAGGTAAAACAATGATTCTGTGGAATCCTCTTATAGGTAGCCTGTATTATCAAGATATGTTTGTATTACACATACATCAAGTATCCTTTCAGTGCACAAAGTTACCTATTAAGTATACATTGAAACAAACATAGAGTAACTAAGTAGCACTTTGTTACACAAACACACGCTGCATTCACAATGACCCCCTCTGGCCCCACCCACTGATGCAATGGTATAACCCTGTAGAGGGTACAATAAATTAAAACAAGACAGGGAAGGCAGACTGAGATAGAAAGTTCACAGGACCCTGCTTCCTATAGAACTTACAATCTAAGGTGTAATATTTTTTTGTGATAATTTTTTTTTTTAAATAATTTAAAAAATAAAAAATAGCTAAAATGGGAAATTTAAAAGTAAGCTATCATTAATATTAATAGGGGTATAAATCAGGGACCTACTTTGAAATGTTTTTTTTTTTTTTTTTTTTTTTTTTAATAATTTTTATTGAGGTATTGAACAGTAAGAGCAAAACAGGAAATACGTCCAGATACAAATTATACTAGGAAAAAGCATCTTTACAATTCTCATACAGAAAATAAGTTTGGTCTAAAACATTAAAGCAGTAATATTACTATGATAAGTATCATGTCTGCTAGGTACATGTAAATAAGGGCTTTAACCAAACACAATAACAAATTTACCAATAAGAAAATTATTTCTGGCAAAGATTATAAAAAAGTGTCTGAAATGTGAATCATAATGTATGATATATATGTTTGAGAGTGGATAAAAAAGACTTGAGTGTGGAAGAAATGGGTATCTGGAACATATGTGTAACCTCTTTTTCATTACCTTTGGCGTGGTGAAAATAAGGATGGTTCCCAAATCACTATGGGCGTTATAAAGTAAACTGTTCTGAGTGAATTGGAGTGAAATGGGGGTTAGTATGATGGTTTTATTTGGGGGAAGGGAAAGTCAGCGGGCAAGAGCTGCTTTGTATTAAAGGACGGGGGGGGGGGGGGGAGCGCGGCCAGGAATTATTAATGGTATTATAATGATGAGGTGTATTAACTTATAGGTTTCACTTGGGGGCAGTATAAAGCTAATGAAATGTACAAGTAGAGGGTTAGCACAGATTTAAGAGACATACTTTGAGTAACCTTAGAATATAGAGTATGAACAAAAATGTAATCTTTTATCAAATCCATCAGTTACATAACCTCTATATATAGAAAGATGAGTTATTGCCTGGGAAATAGTAGCGCCAGGTACATTGATGGAGTGCGGTCTGCCAGTATCTCAATACCTCAAGAACTGGATCATACAGGATGTAAAGCTGTCCAAATAGTTAGGGCCACTAAGATAACAAAGCTATGTAAGGTGAGGGGACTGTATATCTTGCAAACAAGAAGATTAAATTGTACTAATGATAAAGCAATATATATATAAGACTCCAAGACGAAACTGTAACAACAGATCCAAAATGGCAGGTTACCCAGGTGAACTCCCTTAGTATTGCAAATAGTATAGTATTGAAGGGTCTCTACTCATTCTTAGGGGGCAAGGGGAAAGATGATCACACTTTGAGAAAATTAAAGGTATCAATAACAGTCTAGTGGATAAGCATAACACATTTAGATAAAAACTATTTCAGTCCCGGTGACATGTATTCCAATTAATAGTGCGTAAAATAAGATATAACTGTTCAGTGTATGTTCGCAACAATAAAGGTGCTAGAGGGTGTAGTATGGAATATTAATGAGCAGATGAAAATTAGTGTCTGCAAGGATGTGTTAGTGGGGAAGTAGACCTAAAAACCAAACAGGGCAGCGCAAGTTAGACCTCAATATCTCTAAACCACATTCTCAAAGCCATAAATAGGACTACCTTTGTCAGCAGGTACAAATACCAAAATATGGGGTAGACGTAGACATCCACAGATATAAATGGAGATGATAGTACCCTAATCTCACCTGTAATCTTATCTAATATGGGAGTGGATTTATCATTAAGTGTTAAGTAGTATGTAATATCAGATTTGAAGTGTTGCCTGTATATTTACTTAATGGGGTCTACTAGAACATTAGACATCAAACAGGCTTAGAAATAAGTCTAAGCACAATCACCAGGTTAATGAGTATGTACTCCCAAAGAGAAAAATGATATTCCTGTGTTTTCAACCACATTTCTAGAACATTATAAAGCAACACATATTTAGGGTTAGAACTTTCCTCTAATAAAAGGGGGAAAAAAAAAACAAAAAAAACTGTGAGCTGAATATTTGGAGAACTAGTTTGTCAACAGCAAAAAAGAACACCATGAACAAACCGTAATGTCTATGCAAAGGTGTAAAAGGTTACATGTTTCCACTATATTAATAAGCTGCAAAGCTATATTAAACATGAGATTCCATAAGGATAACATAAATGGGAAAACAAAAGTGGTTAGTTCTTTTTGTCCTGGGGATATGTAGCAGCTGACTTAGGATCCAAATTAGTTTGGTATAGTAAACTCAAAGATCTGCGCCCCTTAGTTTAAGTAGGTAGGTGCCGTAAAGAAAAAGGAGCATTGTAAGGGCATTTGATACAGTCTCTGTCACTGTCATTCCCAGTAGCAGTTCAAAATTTTAGCCGATACCTCCTGCCGGGGAGGAGATTAGGTAAGAACCCACTTGGAGGCCAGCAAGATGCAAAGTGTAGGAACCTCGATCCGTCCACTATAAGGTAGAAAGCGGTGCTTATGGTCTTATGACCTATTCCTCCCATGAAGCCCTCCACGCTCACCTGAATAGTAGAGGACTCTGTTAGGGCTACGCGCATCCGGTTTAAGGCAGCAGAACCACAGTGAACAATGGCGGATGTGCTGCTGGATGAAGATAGTGTGACGAGCATGTCAGCCTCGAGCCCCGCCCGACCGGCCGATTCAGAACAAGGCCCGGGGCGATGTCCATGAAAGGATCCGTGCTAGGAAGTGTGCCACCGTGAGAGTCCTTGCTGGCATGCAACTCCGCCACTTCAAATGGGCTGCCATGTGGAGGAGGACGTGGAGGGATCTCTTATAGGCAGGTAACTGAGCTAGGTAAAGTTCTACGAACGCACTCTGGGGTGTCTGCAGCGTCCTCCTGATCAAGGGATATACATTGGAGAAGTATACTAAAGTATGCATCCATACGGGTCTCCAGAGCTGCAAGTGCGTCTATGATCTCCATGTCCACCCTTTTTAGTTTCAGGTCTGAGAGCTTGTCTTATAAAGTGGCAGAGTTGTTATACACCTTGGAGGAGTAAAAGCTGGGTGGCTCGAGTAATCCTTAGAGAGGGATCGAGACCATAAGCGGAGGCCTCTGTCTGCGTTCCATATTGAGGAGATCAGTTTCTGGAGGTTTCACTGATATAATTGACATCGTTATGATCAGCTAGTAATATAATAGTTGGATCTTATATTTTTAAAGTTGGATGGCAAGGTATCAGATAGATATTCGATTTATTAGTATAAAGAGGCCTGGAGCTTCATCTTTTGTGACTTGTCTTGGCCAAATCCTGGCCACGCCCCCTACTTTGAAATGTTTTGACCCTCATTATGGATGAACCCTACTTATACAGGGAGTGCAGAATTATTAGGCAAGTTGTATTTTTGAGGATTAATTTTATTATTGAACAACAACCATGTTCTCAATGAACCCAAAAAACTCATTAATATCAAAGCTGAATAGTTTTGGAAGTAGTTTTTAGTTTGTTTTTAGTTATAGCTATTTTAGGGGGATATCTGTGTGTGCAGGTGACTATTACTGTGCATAATTATTAGGCAACTTAACAAAAAACAAATATATACCCATTTCAATTATTTATTTTTACCAGTGAAACCAATATAACATCTCAACATTCACAAATATACATTTCTGACATTCAAAAACAAAACAAAAACAAATCAGTGACTAATATAGCCACCTTTCTTTGCAAGGACACTCAAAAGCCTGCCATCCATGGATTCTGTCAGTGTTTTGATCTGTTCACCATCAACATTGCGTGCAGCAGCAACCACAGCCTCCCAGACACTGTTCAGAGAGGTGTACTGTTTTCCCTCCTTGTAAATCTCACATTTGATGATGGACCACAGGTTCTCAATGGGGTTCAGATCAGGTGAACAAGGAGGCCATGTCATTAGATTTTCTTCTTTTATACCCTTTCTTGCCAGCCACGCTGTGGAGTACTTGGACGCGTGTGATGGAGCATTGTCCTGCATGAAAATCATGTTTTTCTTGAAGGATGCAGACTTCTTCCTGTACCACTGCTTGAAGAAGGTGTCTTCCAGAAACTGGCAGTAGGACTGGGAGTTGAGCTTGACTCCATCCTCAACCCGAAAAGGCCCCACAAGCTCATCTTTGATGATACCAGCCCAAACCAGTACTCCACCTCCACCTTGCTGGCGTCTGAGTCGGACTGGAGCTCTCTGCCCTTTACCAATCCAGCCACGGGCCCATCCATCTGGCCCATCAAGACTCACTCTCATTTCATCAGTCCATAAAACCTTAGAAAAATCAGTCTTGAGATATTTCTTGGCCCAGTCTTGACGTTTCAGCTTGTGTGTCTTGTTCAGTGGTGGTCGTCTTTCAGCCTTTCTTACCTTGGCCATGTCTCTGAGTATTGCACACCTTGTGCTTTTGGGCACTCCAGTGATGTGGCAGCTCTGAAATATGGCCAAACTGGTGGCAAGTGGCATCTTGGCAGCTGCACGCTTGACTTTTCTCAGTTCATGGGCAGTTATATTGCGCCTTGGTTTTTCCACACGCTTCTTGCGACCCTGTTGACTATTTTGAATGAAACGTTTGATTGTTCGATGATCACGCTTCAGAAGCTTTGCAATTTTAAGAGTGCTGCATCCCTCTGCAAGATATCTCACTATTTTTGACTTTTCTGAGCCTGTCAAGTCCTTCTTTTGACCCATTTTGCCAAAGGAAAGGAAGTTGCCTAATAATTATGCACACCTGATATAGGGTGTTGATGTCATTAGACCACACCCCTTCTCATTACAGAGATGCACATCACCTAATATGCTTAATTGGTAGTAGGCTTTCCAAGCCTATACAGCTTGGAGTAAGACAACATGCATAAAGAGGATGATGTGGTCAAAATACTCATTTGCCTAATAATTCTGCACTCCCTGTACATTCTAAGTGCTTTCTATTTAAAAAAAAAAATATTTAAAATGAGCAGTTTAACAAATATTTTTAGAATACACACTAACCCAGGACATGAACTAGATGTAGCAATTAGAAGCACAATGGGCCAAATTACAAGTGGTGCTCTAATTGCACTCAAAGTAAAATTTTAACACAGCCGGGTTAGCGCATGTATTACAAGTATAAAGTAAAAAGTCCAATGCGTGCTAACGTCAGGACTTCAGTTTTTGTGTCTGCGTTAACTTCATCTCCTCTTAGGCTGCAATGGGGCACACTGTACAATGTTAAACCTGGATATAGTTATGAATATTTTACATTCCAATGTTCACATAAAATACATTTTTTAAATATATATATATATATATAGTAGAATAGAACTGGGTCCAACGGACGGCCTCCGTTGTTAAATGTGATCCAAGAACAGCCGGCACACAGGAATTTTTCAAAGATCCGATTTATTAAGCAAAAGAGAAACTGGTTTCTCTTTTGCTTAATAAATCGGATCTTTGAAAAATTCCTGTGTGCCGGCTGTTCTTGGATCACATTTAACAACGGAGGCCGTCCGTTGGACCCAGTTCTATTCTACTGTGTGTATTTTGCCCTGCCGAGCACCTGGTGGATGTTTATTTGGCGAGTGCCGTTTCCCACAATCGATATATATATATATATATATATATATATATATATATATATATATATATATATATATATATATATATATACATGCAGTATACATACACAGTACTGTGCAAAAGTCTTAGGCCATTATTAGATTTGTTGTTTTAGCAATGGTATATTGGACATATATAATTATTTCTCAGTCTCTTTATTTGGATCTTGAAAATACAGGATATTTGTATGCAGTATTAAAAAACAGAATCATGGGTTGTCGTTTGGCTTTTATTATTTTTTGTTATTATTAATAAAAGTGTGATTATTTTTGCATTTCACGTCTGTCCGATTCCTGGTACCCTGACACCGAAGACGTTTGATCAGGAATGGTCTTTGTGGAAGGGCAGCAGCCAAGAAACCACTTTTTCGGAAGTGGAATAGGGGTAAAAGGCTAAGATATGCTAAAGCTCACAAATATTGGAATGAAGATCAGTGGAAAGATCCAAATCCAAGTTTAAAATATTTGTGTCCAATTTTTGATAATATGTGAGAAGAGTTGGAGAGATGTAAGAATGAGTGCTTGCAGCCTTCTCTGAAACATGGTGGAGGGTCTGTCCTGGTTTGGGGCTACATTTCTGTCAGTGGTGTTGGCAATATAGTCCGAATTGATGGGATCATGAATGCTGAAAAGTACAGATAGGTTTTAATTAATCATGCCATTCCTTCTGGAAAGCACCTGATTGGGAATGGTTTTATTTTTCAGCATGATAATGATCCCAAGCACACTGCTAATGCAGTGAAATCATTTTTGAAGAGAAAAACAGCTGATAAAACACTGACAGTCTTGGACGGCCTCCACAGAGTCCAGACCTGAATAATATAGAGGCGGTATGGGATCACCTGGACAGAGAAAGAAATAAAAGACAAAATAAATCTAAAGAAGAACTCTGGGAAGGGCTGAAAGAAGCTTGGTAAAATATACCAGAAGATTACTTCCGAAAACTTCAGGACAGTCTCCCCAAAAGATGTGCTTAGTGCCAAGGGAGGGCACGCTAAGTGCTGACTTTTGAAGAAGCCATTTTGTGTACATATTTCCTGTATTTTATGTTTGTATTTTAATAAAGAGACTGAAAAATAAATATGGATGGGCATTAAAACTTTGCTAAAACAACAAATCTTATGGTGGCCTAAGAATTTTGCACAGTACTGTATATTTAATTTGTTTTGTAAAATATGCTGTGTAAATGTATACATATATGTATGTATGTCTGTTTGTGTGTGTGTAGATATATATATACACACACACACACACACACATACAGGTGAGTATATGTATAGAAATATCTATTTAAAAATACTAATAACATTTTCTTCTAAGTGAAGAACATTGGAATGTAAAATGTTTTATTAAAACACATTTTAATATATTATAATTGAATAAAAGTGAATTTTCATGTTTCAAGGTATTTGACTTGAAAGGACTCAAAAGTGTAATATAAATCTATACGGATACCAATAGCAATGTATACTTATTAGGAATTGATATTTAAAGTGAATTTCAGGTTTACAAAAAAATTAAACACTCTATCCCATTGCTGCACACTCACATGAACTCCATACATATTCACTCACATAAATACACATGAATATACACACACACATACAAACACACACATATATATATATATATATATATATATATATATATGCACATATATTTATATATATATATATATATATATATATATATACACATACATACACACAGTATCTCACAAAAGTGAGTACACCCCTCACATTTTTGTAAATATTTGATTATATCTTTTCATGTGACAACACTGAATAAATGACACTGCTACAATGTAAAGTAGTGAGTGTACAGCCTGTATAACAGTGTAAATTTGCGGTCCCCTCAATATAACTCAACACACAGCCATTAATGTCTAAACTGTTGGCAACAAAAGGGAGTTGTCCAAAGTGGAAATGTCCA
The DNA here is from genome assembly GCF_027579735.1 of Bombina bombina. Classification (NCBI taxonomy): domain Eukaryota; kingdom Metazoa; phylum Chordata; class Amphibia; order Anura; family Bombinatoridae; genus Bombina; species Bombina bombina. Next base: position 834,222,004 of record NC_069499.1, read on the forward strand.
AAATGGGCCCAATTAGCCATTTTCCCTCCCCGGTGTCATGTGACTCGTCAGTGTTACAATGTCTCAGGTGTGAATGGGGAGCAGGTGTGTTAAATTTGGTGTTATCATTCTCACACTCTTTCATACTGGTCACTGGAGGTTCAACATGGCACCTCATAGCAAAGAACTCTGTGAGGATCTGAAAAAAAGAATTATTGCTCTACATAAAGATGGTCTAGGCTATAAGAAGATTGCCAAGACCCTGAAACTGAGCTGCAGCACGGTGGGCAAGACCATACAGCTGTTTCACAGGACAGGTTCCACTCAGAACAGGCCTTGCCATGGTCGACCAAAGAAGTTGAGTGCACATGCTCAGCGTCATATCCAGATGTTGTCTTTGGGAAATAGACATATGAGTGCTGCTAGCATTGCTGCAGAGGTTGAAGGGGTGGGAGGACAGCCTGTTAGTGCTCAGACCATATGCCGCACACTACATCAAATTGGTCTGCATGGCTGTCATCCCAGAAGGAAGCCTCTTCTAAAGATGATGCACAAGAAAGCCCGCAAACAGTTTGCTGAAGACAAGCAGACTAAGGACATGGATTACTGGAACCATGTCCTGCGGTCCGATGAGACCAAGATAAACTGATTTGGTTCAGATGGTGTCAAGCGTGTGTGGCGGCAACCAGGTGAGGAGTACAAAAACAAGTGTGTCTTACCTACAGTCAAGCATGGTGGTGGGAGTGTCATGGTTTGGGCCTGCATAAGTGCTGCTGGCACTGTGGAGCTACAGTTCATTAAGGGAACCATGAATGCCAACATGTACTGTGACATACTGAAGCAGAGCATGATCCCTTCCCTTCGGAGACTGGGCCACAGGGCAGTATTCAAACATAACGACCCCAAACACACCTCCAAGACGACCACTGCCTTGCTAAAGAAGCTGAGGGTATAGGTGATGGATTGGCCAAGCATGTCTCCAGACCTAAACCCTATTGAGCATCTGTGGGGCATCCTCAAATGGAAGGTGGGGGAGTGCAAGGTCTCTAACATCCACCAGCTCTGTGATGTCGTCATGGGGGAGTGGAAGAGGACTCTAGTGGCAACTTGTGAAGCTCTGGTGAACTCCATGCCTAAGAGGATTAAGGCAGTGCTGGAAAATAAGGATGGCCACACAAAATATTGACACTTTTGGTCCAATTTGGACATTTCCACTTTAATGTGTAACATTAATGGCTGTGTGTTGAGTTATTTTGAGGGGACAGCAAATTGACACTGTTATACAGACTGTACACTCACTACTTTGCATTGTTGCAAAGTGTCATTTCTTCAGTGTTGTCACATGAAAAGATATAATAAAATATTTACAAAAATTTGAGGGGTGTACTCACTTTTGTGAGATACTGTATATTAGCCCTATACAGTCAAATACCTTGCCATATACCATATCCCTATGAACCTTTATAAAAAAAATGTATTAATATTTATATAATATTTTTTTATCAGAATGTGCATATATTAGTATAAATTTATTTTAATATGTTAGTTATGCATTTGAACCTTAATTTTTTTTATTATTTTTTTTTTAACCATTACACGTTATGCTTTTGCTTTTTTATTTTATTAGGGGGCTTAGATTAGGTGTAATTAGTTAAAATTTCTTGTAAAAAATTTTTATTTTCTGTGATTTAGAGTTTTTTTTGTACTTTAGTTAATTTTAGTTATTTAATTGTAGGTAATTGTACTTAATTAATTTAAATTTATTTAATTGTAGTATAGTGTTAGGTGTAATTGTAACTTAGGTCAGGATTTATTTTACAGGTAAATTTGTAGTTATTTTAACTAGGTAGCTATTAAATAGTTAATAACTATTTAATAGCTATTGTACCTAGTTAAAATAAATACTAACTTGCCTGTAAAATAAAAATAAACCCTAAGATAGATACAAATGTAACTATTAGTTATATTGTAGCTATCTTAGGGTTTATTTTATAGGTAAGTATTTAGTTTTAAATAGGAATAATTTAGTTAATAATAGTAATTTTATTTAGATGTATTTAAATTATATTTAAGCTATGGGGGTGTTAGGGTTAGACTTAGGTTTAGGCGTTAATTCATTTAATATAGTGGCGGCGGTGTAGGGGGGGGTAGATTAAGGGTTAATCTATGTAATGTAGGTGGCGGCTGTGTAGGGGGGGCCGGATAGGGGTTAATAAATTAAATGTAGGTGGTGGAGGGCTCCGGTGCGGCAGTTTAGGGGTTAAACAATTAATTTATTTGAGGTGGAGTCCTGGATCGGCAGGATAGGGGTTAATAACTTTATGTAGGGGGCGGCAGATTATGGGTTAATAGGTATAATGTAGGTGGCGGTGGGGTCCGGGAGCGGCGGTTTAGGGGTTAATAAATTATAGTTGCGGCAGGGTCCAGGAGTGGCGGTTTAGGGGTTAATACATTTATTATAGTTGCGGCGGGGTCCGGGAGCAGCGGTTTAGGGGTTAATAAATTTATTATAGTTGTGGCGGGGTCCGGGAGTGGCGGTGGTGTTGGGGCGGCGGTTTAGGGGTTAATAAGTATAATGTAGGTGGTGGCGGTGTAGGGGGGCAGATTAGGGGTGTTTATACTCATGGGTACATGTTAGGGTGTTAGGTGCAGACACTTCCCATAGGAATCAATTGGATATCGGGCAGCAGCGAACATGAGCTCTCGCTGCTGTCAGACCACCATTGATTCCTATGGGATCCGCTGCCTCCAGGGCAACGGATTGAACACCAGGTACGCTGGGCCGGAATAGTGGCGAGCGTACCTGGTTGTTCTTTGATAACTTCCAAAAGTAGTCAGATTGTGCCGAACTTGCGTTCGGAACATTTAGAGCGACATAACCATCGATCTGTGTCGGACTGAGTCCGGCGGATTGTATGTTATGTCACTAGATTCTACTTTTGCCGGTCTATAGGGCTTGATAACTAAGGTGAATCAGCCTCGACACAAATACGCTGCGGAATTCCAGCGTATTTGTGGTTGACGGCTTGATAAATAGAGGCCTATATCTGCACATTTAAGCTAGGACATGCTACATATGCATATTTCGCATAAACGAGACATTTTCTAAAAGAGAAAGAAATGGTTACATTGCATCCTATATCTGCCCATTTAAGCTAGGACATGCTACATATCTGGAGGTAAAATTAGACATTTGCGGAAAGAGACAATTAAATGGTTAAATCGCATCCTATATCTGCACATTTAAGCTAGGACATGCTACATATGCGTATTTCGCATAAACGAGGCATTTTCTAAAAGTGAAAGAAATGGTTACATTGCCCCTATATCTGCCCATTTAAGCTAGGACATGCTACATATCTGTTTGGAGCTAAAACTAGACACTTGCTGAAAGACAATTACATGGTTAAATTGCATCCTAGAGCTGCACATTTAAGCTAGGACATGCTACATATCTGGAGGTAAAACTAGACATTTGCTGAAAGAGAAAATTACATGGTTAAAGCGCATCCTATAGCTGCACATTTTGCACATTACACAAACACAACTGTTTTTTAAGATTACAGTGGCAATTGTCTAACTAATTAACCATGTTGTGCACAAGTACTCACCAACGAGCCACCCATGGGAAAACTGTCTGCCCTCAAACTGCCGCCACAGGGATGACTATCTGAGGATGCGGGCATCATGACAAGCCCCTTCGAAATTCGCACACACCTGCATAATCCGCATCCGTGCGTCGCAAACAAACTGCACGTTGAGACTATAGAAGTGTTTGCGATTTTGGAAGCGCAAGTCATCGGCTGGAGCATGCAGCGCAATGTGGGTGCAATCTATTGCTCCCAAGACATTGGGCATTCGAGCTATTGCATAGAATTCCCTCTTCAGGTGCCTCCAATCAACATTATTTTGAGGGAATCCTATGTAATGCTTACTGACTTGTACCACGGCGTCTATAAAGTTGTCAAAAACCACAGAGAAGATACCCTGAGACAGCCCATGCATGTACCCCTCTCCGGATTGAAAACTTCCAGAGGCCAGGACGTGTATGCAACTTAGCATCTTGGTGATGCCAGGAACTGCAGTCCGCATACGTCTACGTGACTCCATATAAGGTTTAAGTACATTGTAAAGGCTAATGAGCTGTTCACGATTGAGCCTATACTTGTCATAAACCTTGAAGTCGCTCATGTTATCCAAGGTGGGCCTCACCCTGTGAACAGGAGGACCTCTAACCAGACAAGCCCTTTGTCTCTCTTGGAGATGCCGAGCCCGTCTGATTCTATTGTACACCACTCGTGCAACAGCACTAGCAGCAACTAACTGTGGATCATCCATATTTGCCAAGCTAAGCAGCACAAAGCCAAACAGCAGAGCAAACACACAAGGAGTTAGGGTATTTATAGTGCAAAATGTCCAATGGTAGCATGTTCGTAATGATTGCTGATTGTATACACTTGATTGTATGTGAGTGGCGTGAATGCTTTCAAAGTGGGCATTTTTTTAGGTGTTTGCTGAAATTTTGATTCCCCCCAATGAATCGTAATGTGAAAGTGTAAAATATAACATATACAGTGCATCTTCGTAATGTTTGATCATATGCGTAATAAATATGCGATCTTATAGTAAAAAGCACATGTCCACACTAACATGAATGAAAGTGCATACTTGTGTATAATGTGCATAGACAGGGCATAGAATCTGATTGATCAATGTTGCTCCAATATTGTTTAAAAACGAGAAAGTAACTGCTATCTGTAATATTCTATATATGTGATTGGCAAGATGTCAATATTTTACGTGTCCCATTGAAATCGCTATAATAATGAAGATCTTCCAACCCTCTTGTTTACGTATATGTAATATTGTAGTATTGAGTGAGAAACTTCTGAAAGGGTCGGTACAGTCCCAATGCTGTAATCTGTATGGTTGAAGCTTATAATGACGTCATCATATTAGCAACCTGCCGGTCTAGTTAGCAAATCTTCGTTCTGTTGTTGTATTTTACAACTTTGTTATTGTGTATATATAAATGTGTGATGCATGTTATGTACATATACGTATGTATTGTGATTCTCTCCCACATATGCTGACTTATATAAAGCAGTATAGCATTGTTGTCCCTTCCAAAAAAGTGACAGCTCTAATATGTTCTAATGATATGTTCTTATTGTACGTAATTCCTAATGGTATATTATGAGTGAATCGTGATGATAAAGGAACACTAAATCCATAATTGATGTTTCGTGATTCCGAGAAAGAATCCAATGTTAAGCAACCTTCCAATGTAGTTGTATGATGTAAATGTATTCATTGTTTATATGTGTTTTGGGGCCAAAATATCAATGCACATGCATGAGTGAATGTTCAAAGTCATGTATGTGCATCCATTAATGATCATGTGTTGAGTCTAGATATGCTGTTCATCCAAGCATATGAGTTGAATAAATTAAATGTTATAATAGAGGTAAATGAGACGTGTTTACAATTGGCTACTGTTTGTGAATAATGAAATGTAAAAATTAATTTTCTGTCCATTTAATTATGATGTAATTTTTAAAACCGATTTCGTTTTGGTGATTTGTAGTTGATGTAATGTGATTTCCTTTAAGATTTTGATGTTGTTGTGAATTTCACACAAGTAAAAGCCATAACTACATAGGGAAATAGTAATTTCTTGATCTATTTGTCATAATGGGACTAACGCAAGAAAGAATGAGTTATTACCACAATTGTAACGCTGGTATTACGAGTTTTCAAGTCTACGCATTTTGCGTGCGTTAGGTAAATCTGCCTGTCGCGTGCACAAGCACGTCTTCCCCATAGAAGTCAATGGAGGAGAAAAATTTGAAGAGAAATAAAATCCAACACTTGTTTTGAGCGTAAAGTGAGTGACGTCATGTTCTGGTGTGAAAAAGTAGCTAAATCGTGTTTATTTCCTTATAAAAATCTGTTTTGTGTAGGTAATGTGCTGTATATTGTTTGTATGTATCAATTTGTGTATGTATGTGATAATATTTGTAGTTAGATGTAGCTATATGAGTGTATGTTCCCGTCTGTCTATCTAAGTCAATGTAAAATGGATTTGTGTGCCTTTTTTTTTTTTTTCAAACACCCGAGATCTCATAAATTTGATCCGTTCTATTTTGACATGAAAATTTAAAATCGAAAAAATAAATATTGTGCAGTGTTTGTATGAGTGTAAGCGTACTTTGTGTAATGTTTTTGAAGTGATTTGTGGATGTTTTTGTTAGCGGTATATGATTAACTGCTAGGTCTGGGTTTACGTTATGGATTTGAGCGGAGATGGTGATTTTTGTTGCGTTACTGAAACTCATAATACCAGCGGTAGGGAAAAAGCAGCGCTATGAGGCTTTTTCACGCATAACGCACAACTTGTAATCTAGCGGAATGTTTGCAATATAGCCAGCCACAGAGACGTTATTATTAATTATTGTACTTCTATATTTTACACCCAATTAAAAAGGTAGGCTATGTAACTACTATGGTGTTGTAGAGATCCTATAGCAAACTCCCAGGTACTCATGTTGCCTCCACTGCAATAACAAGGGGATACACTGTACTGTGATATATGTAATACTGATAGTATACTAGTAAGAGTATAGGCAACATAAATGCACTGTGTGCATTATAGCCATCCACTGAAAAATGGTTAATTGTTCTACTCTTATATCTTTTACAACCAAATGAAAAATAATGCTATGTAACAACTATAGTACTTTAAAGAGCCTATAGCAAACTGCCAGGAGCCCTCAGTGCCCCCCCCCCCTGCAATTACAAAAAAAGTTTGATGAAAAAACTAATTCTGCACACAAGGTTTAAATTTTAAACTTTTTTTTTCTCCAACAAAAGCAGGAGACTTATCTACCAGTCCCTGCTGTGCTCACACTGATATATATGAAAGTGATTAAAGATGACTGATGTTCCCCTAGACTACCACCTCCTTATCCTAAGTTGAAAAGTGGATTTGACAAGCCTGTTTCTGGTACTCACATCAACCATTCAGTAATGCTCTGTCAGGATTGGACAGTGGAAGTTGTACACAGGAATGGTTAGACCCCCTGTACATCGCTGCAAACAAATTAGCTGATTTGTCAAACTATCTTAGCTCCTCCCCCCTTTCCTGTGTTCTCTGTTCCTTTTTTTGGTGCAGAAAGTAGCAAATAAAAATGAAATGAATGCAACTAATAAGCAGGGAAAATTATGTTACTCTGTCATTTTACCCCGCAAATGGCATTTAGATGGCATTCAGCTCTTCTGCTGCCCAAAAAAAACCCTAATTGAAAAAACAAAAAAGCAAAAAACAAAACAAACAACTGTAACTCCAAAGTTGGTACTCACCATTGATGATGGGCGGCACTCCATCTTCATCCCTGCGGTGCTCCATCTTCTTCCATCTTCAACCCGGAAAACGCTTTCATCCTATTGGCTGATTTGAATTTGTAGATTAAAATCAGCCAATAGGAATGCAAGGCTACCCCTATATAAAAGGGGTGTCTTGCATTCACTATTCAGTGTGTGGCTGGAGACCGTATGAAGAAGACCTCCCTGTTGAAGGTCTGAAGAGGTACAAATTAAACAATACTGTCAGGGTTTTTTCCCTGCTATGTTTGCCATGTGCTGCTGGCAGCCATTTTACTCACCTCTCTTGCTGACTCTGGTGCATACTGTGTGATGCTGCTAATTTCCTGCACTTCCTTTTATGACCAGACTGGTGTACATCATCAGTGTGAGACAGGATGCAGACTCAGAATTGTAATGTCATCACTTTTTATTTAACTCTGTTCAGTATGCTTTGCCCTTGCGTTGTCTCAGACCTGTTTGTGAGAGCTCCTGTGTATTACCTGGCTGTCTGACGTCCCTCCTGGTTCCTGATCCCTGGCTTGTTCCTGACTTTGCTGTTCTCCTTGTTCCTGATTCCGGCTCGTCTGACTATTCGGTTTGGCTCCTGACTCGGCTCGTCTGACTACCAGCTCTGGTTTTGATTCCTGGCTTGTTATTTGACTTGTGGACTTTTTAATATTTTTTTGCTATTAATAAAGGTGTGATTATTTTTGCACTTCTCATCTCAGTCTGATTCCTGGCACCCTGACAAATAAATTTCCACAGTACCAAAGTAAAACTACACAAGCTCCTCCTATAAGCAAGATCTCTTAACCAGATCATATCTCAAAATAGATACCAAAAGTGTGCAGGAAGAGGAGCGCTAAAAAAGCTAACGGCTAGATTTAGAGTTTTGTCGGTAACGACCCGCGTATCTAACGCTGGCTTTTTTCTGGCCGCACCTTTAAAATAACTCTGGTATTGAGAGTCCACAGAATGGCTGCGTTAGGCTCCAAAAAAGGAGCGTAGAGCATATTTAACGCCACTGCAACTCTCGATACCAGAGTTGCTTACGGATGCGGCCAGCCTCAAAAACGTGCTCGTGCAATGGGGCTGTTTGAGCTGAAAAAAAAAACTAACACCTGCAAAAAAGCCGCGTTCAGCTCCTAACGCAGCCCCATTGTTTCCTATGGGGAAACACTTCCTACGTCTGCACCTAACACTCTAACATGTACCCCGAGTCTAAACACCCCTAACCTTACACTTATTAACCCCTAATATGCCGCCCCCGCTATCGCTGACCCCTGCATATTATTATTAACCCCTAATCTGCCGCTCCGTACACCGCCGCAACCTACGTTATCCCTATGTACCCCTAATCTGCTGTCCCTAACACCGCCGACCCCTATATTATATTTATTAACCCCTAATCTGCCGCCCACAATGTCGCCTCCACCTGCCTACACTTATTAACCCCTAATCTGCCGAGCGGACCGCACCGCTATTATTATAAAGTTATTAACCCCTAATCCACCTCACTAACCCTATAATAAATAGTATTAACCCCTAATCTGCCCTCCCTAACATCGCCGACACCTAACTTCAAACATTAACCCCTAATCTGCCGACTGGAGCTCACCGCTATTCTAATAAATGTATTAACCCCTAAAGCTAAGTCTAACCCTAACACTAACACCCCCCTAAATTAAATATAATTTACATCTAACAAAATTAATTAACTCTTATTAAATAAATTATTCCTATTTAAAGCTAAATACTTACCTGTAAAATAAATCCTAATATAGCTACAATATAAATTATATTTATATTATAGCTATTTTAGGATTTATATTTATTTTACAGGTAACTTTGTATTTATTTTAACCAGGTACAATAGCTATTAAATAGTTAAGAACTATTTAATAGCTAAAATAGTTAAAATAATTACAAAATTACCTGTAAAATAAATCCTAACCTAAGTTACAATTAAACCTAACACTACACTATCAATAAATAAATTAAATAAAATACCTATAATTATCTACAATTAAACCTAACACTACACTATCAATAAATAAATTAAATACAATTCCTACAAATAAATACAATGAAATAAACTAACTAAAGTACAAAAAATAAAAAAGAACTAAGTTACAAAAAATAAAAAAATATTTACAAACATTAGAAAAATATTACAATAATTTTAAACTAATTACACCTACTCTAAGCCCCCTAATAAAATAACAAAGCCCCCCAAAATAAAAAAAAATGCCCTACCCTATTCTAAATTACTAAAGTTCAAAGCTCTTTTACCTTACCAGCCCTGAACAGGGCCCTTTGCAGGGCATGCCCCAAGAAATTCAGCTCTTTTGCCTGTAAAAAAAAACATACAATACCCCCTCCCCAACATTACAACCCACCACCCGCATACCCCTAATCTAACCCAAACCCCCCTTAAATAAACCTAACACTAAGCCCCTGAAGATCTTCCTACCTTATCTTCACCATACCAGGTTCACCGATCGATCCAGAAGAGCTCCTCCGATGTCCTGATCCAAGCCCAAGCGGGGGGCTGAAGAGGTCCATGATCCGGCTGAAGTCATCATCCAAGCGGGAGCTGAAGAGGTCCATGATCCGGCTGAAGTCTTCATCCAAGCGGGAGCTGAAGAGGTCCATGATCCGGCTGAAGTCTTCTATCAACGGCATCTTCAATCTTCTTTCTTCGGGAGCCATCATCTTCCATCCGACGCGGAACATCCTCTTCTCCCGACGCCTACTCGCCGAATGACGGTTCCTTTAAATGACGTCATCCAAGATGGCGTCCCTCGAATTCCGATTGGCTGATAGGATTCTATCAGCCAATCGGAATTAAGGTAGGAATATTCTGATTGGCTGATGGAATCAGCCAATCAGAATCAAGTTCAATCCGATTGGCTGATCCAATCAGCCAATCAGATTGAACTTGATTCTGATTGGCTGATTCCATCAGCCAATCAGAATATTCCTACCTTAATTCCGATTGGCTGATAGAATTCTATCAGCCAATCGGAATTCGAGGGACGCCATCTTGGATGATGTCATTTAAAGGAACCGTCATTCGGCGAGCAGGCGTCGGGAGAAGAGGATGTTCCGCGTCGGATGGAAGATGATGGCTCCCGAAGAAAGAAGATTGAAGATGCCGTTGATAGAAGACTTCAGCCGGATCATGGACCTCTTCAGCTCCCGCTTGGATGAAGACTTCAGCCGGATCATGGACCTCTTCAGCTCCCGCTTGGATGATGACTTCAGCCGGATCATGGACCTCTTCAGCCCCCCGCTTGGGCTTGGATCAGGACATCGGAGGAGCTCTTCTGGATCGATCTGTGAACCTGGTATGGTGAAGATAAGGTAGGAAGATCTTCAGGGGCTTAGTGTTAGGTTTATTTAAGGGGGGTTTGGGCTAGATTAGGGGTATGTGGGTGGTGGGTTGTAATGTTGGGGAGGGGGTATTGTATGTTTTTTTTTTACAGGCAAAAGAGCTGAATTTCTTGGGGCATGCCCCGCAAAGGGCCCTGTTCAGGGCTGGTAAGGTAAAAGAGCTTTGAACTTTAGTAATTTAGAATAGGGTAGGGCATTTTTTTTATTTTGGGGGGCTTTGTTATTTTATTAGGGGGCTTAGAGTAGGTGTAATTAGTTTAAAATTGTTGTAATATTTTTCTAATGTTTGTAAATATTTTTTTATTTTTTGTAACTTAGTTCTTTTTTATTTTTTGTACTTTAGTTAGTTTATTTCATTGTATTTATTTGTAGGAATTGTATTTAATTTATTTATTGATAGTGTAGTGTTAGGTTTAATTGTAGATAATTATAGGTATTTTATTTAATTTATTTATTGATAGTGTAGTGTTAGGTTTAATTGTAACTTAGGTTAGGATTTATTTTACAGGTAATTTTGTAATTATTTTAACTATTTTAGCTATTAAATAGTTCTTAACTATTTAATAGCTATTGTACCTGGTTAAAATAAATACAAAGTTACCTGTAAAATAAATATAAATCCTAAAATAGCTATAATATAATTATAATTTATATTGTAGCTATATTAGGATTTATTTTACAGGTAAGTATTTAGCTTTAAATAGGAATAATTTATTTAAGAAGAGTTCATTAATTTCGTTAGATTAAAATTATATTTAATTTAGGGGGGTGTTAGTGTTAGGGTTAGACTTAGCTTTAGGGGTCAATACATTTATTAGAATAGCGGTGAGCTCCAGTCGGCAGATTAGGGGTTAATAATTGAAGTTTGGTGTCGGCGATGTTAGGGAGGGCAGATTAGGGGTTAATACTATTTATTATAGGGTTATTGAGGCGGGAGTGAGGCGGATTAGGGGTTAATAACTTTATTATAGTAGCGGTGCGGTCCGCTCGGCAGATTAGGTGTTAATAAGTGTAGGCAGGTGGAGGCGACGTTGAGGGGGGCAGATTAGGGGTTAATAAATATAATATAGGGGTCGGCGGTGTTAGGGGCAGCAGATTAGGGGTACATAAGTATAACGTAGGTGGCGGTCGGCAGATTAGGGGTTAAAATTTAATCGAGTGGCGGCGATGTGGGGGGGGGGCTCGGTTTAGGGGTACATAGGTAGTTTATGGGTGTTAGTGTACTTTAGAGTACAGTAGTTAAGAGCTTTATGAACCGGCGTTAGCCCAGAAAGCTCTTAACTACTGACTTTTTTCTGCGGCTGGAGTTTTGTCGTTAGAATTCTAACGCTCACTTCAGCCACGACTCTAAATACCGGAGTTAGAAAGATCCCATTGAAAAGATAGGATACGCAATTGACGTAAGGGGATCTGCGGTATGGAAAAGTCGTGGCTGAAAAGTGAGCGTTAGACCCTTTTTTGAATGACTCCAAATACCGGCGGTAGCCTAAAACCAGCGTTAGGAGCCTCTAACGCTGGTTTTCACGGCTACCGCCAAACTCCAAATCTAGGCCTAAGATAGCTAAAAAAAGATAAAGGTAGGAAATATAGGTTTATAAAAAGGATTTATTACATTAAAAACGATTAAAAGATATACAAAATATAATGGCAGTTGAATTTGCACATATTACCCCTCACATGGATTGATAAAAAGATATGCTGATAAAATTCAGTATTTCGTATAACAATAGCACTAATAACAATAATATAAACAATTGTGACCATTGCGTCTGTGTATTATGCTGAGGCACGCATACAAGATCTGCGTTCTTTACATAACATTAGTGGAACTGGAAAAGTGTCCTAAAAAGTCCAATATAATCCAAGAAAAAGTAATTACAAAAAATCTCCTGTTGTGCAGAGGACTAATATTCCAAAACAGTGTTCCAAAATGAATTGTTCCAAAAGATATGTCTTCTAAAAATATGTGTTACAAAATGTGTCCAAAAAAATATCCAATATAATATACAGTAAAAAATCTTCAATGTGATTCGAATAGGTGATATGCTTACCAAAATTGGAACCTGAGCCGTTTAAACCAGAGATGTCTACAAGTTTTGGTCTTCAACAAGACCTTTCTCAAGACCAGTCTGGAGAAAGGTCTTGTTGAAGACCGAAACGCGTAGACATCTCTGGTTTAAACGGCTCAGGTTCCTATTTTGGTAAGCATATCACCTATTCGATATCGATATTGTTAGCGATATTGCACTATGTCTATCTTTTATAGGAGATCGTCCTTCACTTTTTAGAAGATTACTACATACCACATTGAAGATTTTCACTGTATATTATATTGGATTGTTTCTGTTTTTAATTTTTAAATGTATTTTTATTCATCTAATTTCTCTTACATTGGTGTATCCAGTCCACGGATTCATCCTTACTTGTGGGATATTCTCAATCCCTACAGGAAGTGGCAAAGAGAGCACACAGCAGAGCTGCCTATATTGGCTCCCCTCAGGCTCCGCCCCCCCAGTCATTCTCTTTGCTGCTCTAATAAGTAGCATCTCCACGGGAGTGTAAAGGGAATGTGGTGTTAGTTTGTAGTTTTTTATTTCTTCAATCAAAAGTTAGTTATTTTAAAATAGTGCCGGTTTGTACTATTTACTCTGAGGCAGAAAATGATGAAGATTCTGCTGAGAGGAAAATGATTTTAGCACCTTGTAACTAAAATCCATTGCTGTTCCCACGCAGGACTGTTGAGTACAGGAAAACTTCAGTTGGGGGGAACAGTTTGCAGGCTTAACTGCTTTAAGGTATGTTTCAGTCATTTTTTCTAGTCAAGACTTAGTAATGCTAGAAGACTGACAGAATCCCCATGTGGGAAAGGTAAGCCATATTCTGAGACTTAGTATAGAAGGAAGGCTTATTTGTAAGGGCTCAAAACACTGGTGGACACTGTTAAGGGGCAATCGATTATTTTTTAAGATAATCTGACATTATACAAGTTTTATATTGCATTTAAAACACTTTTTGGGGTTTTATTCCGCATGGCATATATTTAGACACCTATTTTGGCTTGGGAAGGCCCCACAAACTCCTGAGGGAAGATTGAGGGGGCCTAAATTTCGCGCTTCAGTTGCGCAGTTGATTTTACAAACAGCTTCATGCAGATACATGTGAAGGGTCCAAAGATTACTTGAGGACTTCAGAGAGGTTTATTTTCGATCAAAACTAATCCCCAAGGAAGGTAGGACACAGCAAAGGCTGTGGCATGGTTAATTTGCTCTGGTTTGGGCGGTAGGGGGTTAATTGACTTGAAATTTACTGTGCAATCATTTCAAAGCATTAGGATCATATGGTGAAATTTTCATAAAGATTGGATGATTTTTGGAGGTTTAGTAAAAAAGTATGCGCTTTTTATTATTTAAAGGCACAGTACTGTTTTTTCAAAAAATTTATTTTACTGTATTTGAGTGCTGTCTAAGTCTGTTTAACATGTCTGAGCCTACAGATAGACTTTGTTTTGTGTGTTTAAAAGCCATGGCGGTCCCCCCTTTTACATTTGTGTTTAAAGTGTGCTAACATATCCAAACATTTTAAAGACCATGCAGTGACACTTAAAAATGTGGCCCAAGATGATTCTTTAACGGAAGGTAATGAGGATAGCCCTCCTTCCTCTCCCCATGTGTCGACACCAGTTACGCCCGCGCAAGCGATGCCTAGTACCTCTAGCGCATTGGCCCCTATTACATTGCAACAATTAGCAATAATTCCCTTGCAGCATTTCTATCCAAACTGCCTGTTTTTCCTAAAAAGCATGATAGCTCAGTTTTAAGAACAGAGGATGAGCAATCAGAAGTTTTGGATAATTTATCTGTTGTACCCTCACAACCCTCTGACGTGGCGGTGAGGGATGTACTGTCTGAGGGAGAAATTTGTGACGCAGGTAAAATTTCTCAGCGGGCAGAATCAGATTTCTTAGCGTTTAAATTTAAGCTGGAACACCTCCGCATACTTCTTAAGGAGGTTTTAGCTACGCTGGTTGATTGTGACCCTATGGTGGTCCCAGAAAAATTGTGTAAAATGGACAAGTTTTTAGAAGTCCCAGTATACACTGATGCGTTTCCGATCCCTAAGAGGGTGGCGGATATTGTGACTAGGGAGTGGGAGAGACCAGGCGTACCTTTTGTTCCCCCCCCTATCTTTAAGAAAATGTTCCCCATAACTGACCCCAGGCGGGACGCGTGGCAGGCGGTCCCTAAGGTAGAGGGAGCAGTTTCAACACTAGCTAAGCGCACAACTATACCAATAGAAGACAGTTGTGTTTTCAAAGATCCTATGGATAACAAATTAGAAGGGTTACTAAAGAAAATATTTGTTCAACAAGGTATCCTCCTTCAACCAATTGCCTGCATTATTCCTGTAACTACTGCAGCGGCTTTTTGGTTGAGGCGCTGGAGGAGTCGCTTCAGAGGGAGACTTCATATGACGAAGTCATGGATAGAATTCATGCTCTAAAGTTGGTTAATTCTTTCATTACAGATGCCGCTTTACAATTAACTAAATTAGCGGCGAAAAATTCTGGTTTTGCCATTGTGGCGCGAAGAGCGCTCTGGCTCAAATCATGGTCGGCTGACGTGTCGTCCAAAACAAAAATTACTTAATATCAGGAAAGGGCCATGCCCTTCCACAAGATAGATCTTTTACGGCTAATTTGCGCTCCTTTCGCAACTTCAGGAGCGGACCTGATTCAACCTCTGCAACCGCAAAGCAAGAGGGTAACGTTTCCCAGCCCAAAGCAACATAAAAGCCTTTGTAGGGCTGGAACAAGGGTAAACAGGCCAAGAAGCCTGCTGCTGCTACCAAGACAGCATGAAAGGGTAGCCCCGCTCCGGGACCGGATCTAGTAGGGGGCAGACTTTCTCTCTTGCTCACGCTTAGGCAAGAGATGTTCCAGATCCCTGGGCATTAGAAATTGTTGCTCAAGGGTATCTTCTAGAATTCGAAGACTCTCCCCCAAGGGGAAGGTTCCACATTTCTCGTTTGTCTTCAGACCAGACAAAGAAACAGGCGTTCTTACGCTGTGTAGAAGATCTTCTAAAGATGGGAGTGATACACCCAGTTCCAACTGCAGAGCAAGGACTGGGTTTTTACTCAAACCTGTTTGTAGTTCCCAAAAAGGAAGGAACTTTCAGGCCAATCCTGGATTTAAAAATTCTAAACAAATTCCTCAGAGTTCCATCATTCAAAATGGAAACTATTCGGACAATCTTACCATTGATCCAGGAAGATCAATATATGTCTACCGTGGATTTAAAGGATGCGTACCTACATATTCCTATCCACAAAGATCACCATCAGTTCCTAAGGTTCGCCTTTCTGGACAAGAATTTTCACAAAGGTGCTAGGGTCCATTCTAGCGGTACTAAGACCGCGGGGCATTGCAGTAGCACCTTATCTGGACGACATATTAATTCTGGCGTCGTCTTTTCAAAGAGTCAAGGCTCATACAGAAATAGTTCTGGCCTTTCTAAGGTCTCACGGGTAGAAGGTGAATGTCGAAAAAAGTTCTCTGCCCCCGCTCACAAGGGTTCCCTTCCTGGGAACGCTAATAGACTCGGTAGAGATGAAAATATTTCTGACGGAGTTCAGGAAGTTAAAACTTTTAACTACTTGCCAAGTTCTTCATTCTGTTCCTCGGCCTTCTGTGGCTCAGTGCATGGAGGTAATCGGGGTAATGGTTGCGGCAATGGACGTTGTTCCCTTTGCCAGAATTCATCTCAGACCACTGCAGCTGTGCATGCTCAAACTGTGGAATGGGGATTATGCAGATTGTCTCCTTAGATACAAATGGACGAGAAAACCAGAGATTATCTTCTCTGGTGGTTGTCTCAGGATCACCTGTCTCAGGGAATGTGCTTCCGCAGACCAGAGTGGATTATTGTCAGGACCGATTCCAGTCTGTTAGGCTGGGGTGCGGTCTGGGACTCCCTGAAAGCTCAGGGCCTATGGTCTCGGGAAGGGTCTCTTCTCCCGATAAACATTTTGGAACTGAGAGCGATATTCAACATGCTCCAGGCATAGCCTCAACTAGCGGAGGCCAGGTTCATCAGGTTTCAGTCGGACAACATCACGACTGTAGCGTACATCAATCATCAGGGAGGAACAAAGCGTTCCCTAGCGATGAAGGAAGTATCCAAGATCATCAAATGGGCGGAGGATCACTCCTGCCACCTATCTGCGATTCACATCCCAGGAATAGACAACTGGGAGGCGGATTTTCTGAGTCGTCAGACCTTTCACCCGGGGGAGTGGGAACTCCACCCGGAGGTTTTTGCTCAGCTAACTCAGCTTTGGGGCATTCCAGAGTTGGATCTGATGGCGTCCCGTCAGAACACCAAACTTTCTCTTTACGGATCCAGGTCCAGGGACCCCAAGGCGGCATTGATAGATGCTCTAGTAGCGCCTTGGTCCTTCAATATGTCTTATGTTTTTCCACCGTTTCCCCTTCTCCCTCGTCTGGTAGCCAGAATCAAACAGGAGAAGGCTTCGGTAATTTTGATAGCGCCTGCGTGGCCACGCAGGACTTGGTATGCAGACCTAGTGGACATGTCATCTGTTCCACCATGGACACTGCCATCGAGGCAGGATCTTCTAATTCAAGGTCCATTCAAGCATCCAAATCTAGTTCTCTGCAGCTGACTGCTTGGAGATTGAACGCTTAATTCTATCTAAGCGTGGGTTCTCTGGATCAGTTATAGATATTTTGATCCAGGCTAGAAAACCTGTCACCAGGAACATTTACCATAAGATATGGCGGAAATATCTTTGTTGGTGTGAATCCAAGGGTTACTCGTGGAGTAAGATTAGGATTCCTAGGATTTTTTCATTTCTCCAAGAAGGATTGGAGAAAGGATTGTCAGCTAGTTCCTTAAAGGGACAGATATCTGCTCTATCTATTCTGTTTCACAGGCGTCTGGCGGAAGTACCAGACGTTCAAGCGTTTGCATAGGCTTTAGTCAGAATCAAGCCTGTCTATAAACCTGTGGCTCCTCCATGGAGTCTAAATTTAGTTCCTTCTGTCCTTCAAGGGGTTCCGTTTGAACCTTTACATTCCATAGATATTAAGTGGTTATCTTGGAAAGTTTTGTTTTTGGTAACTATTTCTTCTGCTCGAACAGTTACAGAATTATCTGCTTTGCAGTGTAATTCACCCTATCTGGTGTTTCATGCAGATAAGGTTGTTTTGCGTACAAAGCCTGGTTTCCTTCCGAAAGTGGTTTCTAATAAGAATATTAACCAGGAAATCATTGTTCCTTCTCTGTGTCCTAATTCAGTTTCTAGAAGGAATGGCTGTTACACAATCTTGATGTGGAACGGCTGTTACACAATCTTGATGTGGTTCGTGCTTTGAAATCTTTAGTTGCTTTTAAATAGAATTTTAGACACACGTCATCCTTGTTTGTTGTCTATTCTGGTAAGAGGAGAGGTCAAAAAACTATCGCTTCCTCTCTTTCCTTTTGGCTGAAAAGCATTATCTGATTGACTTATGAGACTGCTGGACAGCAGCCTCCTGAACGAATTACAGCTCTTTCCATCAGAGCTGTGGCTTCCACAGGGGCTTTCAAGAATTAGGCTTCTGTTGAACAGATTTGTAAAGCAGCGACTTGGTCTTCACTGCATACTTTTACCAAATTTTACAATTTGATACTTTTGCTTCTTCGGAGGCTATTTTTTTGGGAGAAAGGTTTTGCAAGTAGTGGTGCCTTCCGTTTAGGTTACCTGACTTGTTCCCTCCCTTCATCCGTGTCCTAAAGCTTTGGTATTGGTTCCCACAAGTAAGGATAAATCCGTGGACTGGATACACCAATGTAAGAGAAAACAGAATTTATGCTTACCTGATAAATTTCTTTCTCTTACGGTGTATCCAGTCCACGGCCCGCCCTGGCAATTAAGTCAGGTTCAAATTTATTTTTTGTAAAACTACAGTCACCACTGCACACTATGGTTCTCCTTTTTCTCCTAAATGTTGGTCGAATGACTGGGGGGCGGAGCCTGAGGGGAGCTATATAGGCAGCTCTGTTGTGTGCTCTCTTTGCCACTTCCTGTAGGGATTGAGAATATCCCACAAGTAAGGATGAATCCGTGGACTGGATACACCGTAAGAGAGAGAAATTTATCAGGTAAGCATAAATTCTGTTTTTATTCATTTTTTGGTGTACACCTATTTTCTAATTTTTTTGGACACATAATCTCATTTAATTTTTTGGACACATAATCCACTTATATTTTTGATTTGGATATTTTTTTGGACACATTTTGTAACACATTTTTTTGTAACACATATTTTGGAACAATTAATTTTGGAACACTGTTTTGGAACAGTGTTCCAAAATTAATTGTTCCAAAATATGTGTTACAAAAAAATGTGTTACAAAATGTGTCCAAAAAAATATCCAAATCAAAAATATAAGTGGATTATGTGTCCAAAAAATTAAATGAGATTATGTGTCCAAAAAAATTAGAAAATAGGTGTACACCAAAAAATCTCTGCGCAACAGGAGATTTTTTGCAATTACTTTATCTTGGATTATATTGGACTTTATAGGACACTTTTCCAGTTCCACTAATGGTATATAAAGAACGCAGATCGTGCATGCGTGTCTCAGCATAATACATAGACGCACTGGTCACAATTGTTTATATTATTGTTGTTAGTGCTTTTGTTATAAGCAATACTGCATTTTATCAGCATATCTTTTTATCTTACTTTATACCAGTTCCACTTCTCCATTGCTATCCCCCTTAGCATGTAAGCCTAAGAGTCCAGCTGTTTGTAGATCACCTTCTTAAGAGCTGACTACAACAGTGCAACTCTTGGCAGGGCCCTCTACCCATTTGATCCCTATAATTGTTTTGTTGTACTCCCCCTTTGTTTATAGCGCTGCAGAATCTGTTGGCGCTCTACAAATAACCGATAATAATAATAATAATTATCAATCCATGTGAGGGGTAATATGTGCAAATTCAATTGCCATTATATTTTGTATATCTTTTAATCATTTTTAATGTAATAAATCCTATATTTCCTACCTTTAGCTTTTTTTAGCTATCTTAGCTTTTTTAGCGCTCCTCTTCCTGCACACTTTTGAATTCGGCCAGTAGTCTTCTTATACCGGTGTCGAGCCGGAATGATAGGGAATATCCCAGAGCAGAGAAAGTTGAGGTAAGTGGCACTCACCACAGGCAGGGTAGTCTTCGGCGGCAACAGGCAGGGAGTCAGAGCAGTCCAAGGGTAAACCACTAGGATGGTCAGGCAGGCAGGGTTTAGCAATGGTAAAGCAGTCCAAGGGTAAACCACTAGAACGGTCAGGCAGGCAGGGTTTTGCAACGGTAAAGCAGTCCAGGGTATACCAAAAGAATGGTCAGACAGGCAGGGTTTGGCAACGGAGAGGAAATCCAGAACAATAAGGGTTAATCAAGCAGAGTGGTCAGACAAGCAGAGATCAGCAGCAGTATATCGATCTAGCAATTAAGGGGTTAACATGCAGAATGGTCAGGCAAGCAGAGTTCAGCAGCAGTATATCAATCCAGCAATATAGCAACATAAACAACAAGGAAAACATAAATTAGCACCTATACTTGGGCACAGGTGAATGTAAGTGAATTACTTACATAGCTGCAGGGTTCACACCACAGGAGGAATACAGACCGGCATCAGGAAGGAGGGAGTGTGCGGTGATGACATCAACGCCGCACGCAGACAGGAGCCGACTCCCCCCTAGGCAACGAGCAGCAAGGGCCGCGTCCCTAGTAACAGCTAGAGTGGCTCGGCGCGACAATAGTATAAACTGCACCACAGTAGAAGTCTTCTGAAAACATTCAACAATCCTTCACAATTGGGATAATGGGGCGGCCATACAAATAAGGCTGCTTACTCCTGTAAATTGCCGGCAAAGACAACAGGCAAATATTTTTTATCTATGAAGTTTTGGTAATAAATAACTTGCACCAGGTTGAAAATAATCTGTACTTTAAACTATTACTGAAGTTTTGACGGCAATGTATCTCCTAAGTAAGCACAAGCATACTCCTAATGATCCAAGATCCATAAGAAATTTCTATCATTTCTGTCAGTAGCAAAAAGCACCATGATTTATATAAAGAATCAGATCTAGACTGTTCTGATCTTTCTTCTAATGGCAAACATATCAAATGATCAGGATAATAATACTGATCAAGACTACTGACTCTTCATCCTTTATCTTTATGGTTAAATTTGTGCACTCCTTTTATTGGAGGTTTTACAAATCTTGGTATTCAAGATCCTACAAAAGTTTAAATCTGTCAAACTTTCGGCTAGGTTACGAGTTTTGCGGTAAGGTGAAAAAGCAGCGTTAACAGGTCCTAATGCTGCTTTTTTACGCCTGCTGTTATTACGAGTCTTGCAGGTTTAGGGGCACCACACACTTTTTTGGCCTTACCGCAAACCAACTTACGTAAATTTTGTAAAGGCTTTTTTTAATGGGACTTGCATAACGCCGGTATTACGAGTTTGTCTAACTACTAAAGTCAGTAGTTATGAGTTTTATGCTACAAAGCTGTAGCATAAAACTCATAACTAAAGTTCTAAAAAGTACACTAACACCCATAAACTACCTATTAACCCCTAAACCGAGGCCCTCCCGCATCGCAAACACTAAAATTAAATTATTAACCCCTAATCAGACGCTCCGGACATAGCCGCCACTATCATAAACATATTAACCCCTAAACTGCCGCACTCCCGCCTCGCAAACACTAGTTAAATATTATTAACCCCTAATCTGCTGCTCCGGACATTGCCGCCACCTACATTATACCTATTAACCCCTAATCTGCTGCCCCCAACATCGCCGCCACCTACATTATACTTATTAACCCCTAATCTGCCGTCCCCGTCACGATTCTAAATTTATTAACCCTTTAAACCTAAGTCTGACCCTAACCCCCCCTAACTTAAATATAATTAAATTAAATCTAAATAAAATTCATATCATTACCTAAATTATTCCTATTTAAAACTAAATACTTACCTATAAAATAAACCATAAGCTAGCTACAATATAACTAATAGTTTAGGGTTTATTTTTTATTTTACAGGCAAGTTTGTATTTATTTTAACTAGGTAGAATAGGTACTAAATAGTTATTAACTATTTACTAACTACCTAGCTAAAATAAATACAAATTTACCTGTAAAATAAAACCTAACCTAAGTTACACTAACAAAAAAGGGGGTGGGATAGCGCTTATTCAGCTGCGAGTCTTGAAAAATAGAGTTGGTATATATATTCCCAAGATTCTCTATATGTTCTTATATAATCTTGATATGGTCCCTAATTAGGGTTCTCATACTTTTGGAATCTTATAATATCTAACTAAGTGTTAGTTGTGGATTCTGGTTATAAAGGTTTGTTTGTCTTAGTCCTATAATCTTACTTACTGTTTGTGGTAAATAGTGATTTGAAATGGTTTATTTATCTTAAAACGTACCAGTGAAAAATAAACTTAAAAAATGAGAGTAAAAATGAAATTAGAGAACTTGTTCTAGAGTTTCTGGTAAAAAAATAGATTTATTCCTGCACAGAGAAAGTACTAGCAATAATTTATATACAATATAGAATATAACAGATTGATGCCGGCATCTAGATATATATTTAAAACATCATTTCAAATTTATACACATGTGGTACAATTACCAACTATCTGGTGTATTTTTGCTCCAGTTGTAATTAAGTAAAAACTTACAATTGTGACGTTACGTTTAAAACAGTTTGTTACTTTGTTTCACAGGGATGTATCACGTGATCGTGTCTGTGTCTCTCTCATGATTTATATTATTATAATGTTGCAAACAGGGTTTTTTGGTTGTATAATTAACTCTATATCTGTTTTATAGTGTAATTGCGGACATATAGTAATTGCAAATCTTTAAGATTGGTTACAACTTTGTTTTACAAACATAATTTTCACAGTGGTATGTGATCTTATTCACAGATTTTGCTACGATTCCCTTATGACAGTGCTCTGTGTTAAAATGTCTATTACTTAGGGTAACCTTGATACAATGTCCGTGTCCAGAAATCCTCAGTCCAAATGTATGACCGGCCAGTCAGTTGGTTGTGGAATAACTTTGTTTCTTCTCCTGAGCTGTGTTGCTCTTGGTTTTGTATCCGGGTCAAATTGTAATCCTTGAGGTTTTTTCGAAAGCGTGTTATTATAATTTCCTTCGTATCGATATTACCCTTAGCTTGTGATTAAGGCTGGAGCAGTTACTGGGTCCTGGGGCAGGAATTATACATATGGAGTCTACTCCTATTTTAGGATACAGCTCGATGTACCTGCCCTAGCCAGCACAAACACCAAAATGCCTTTCACCAGCTGGGTTACAGTTTCAGTGAATATCGGATATCTGTAAGCAATCTCTACGCGTTTCAGCCTGGGGCCTTTATCAAGATGCTTGTGTGCTGTTCAGTCCGATTTTAAATAGCGTGTTCATCCTCCTGATTGGATCCTATTTTTGACCAATAGGTGTGTGTTTTGTTTATATTCCTCCTCCTTGAAAATTGTTTCTTTGTTTTCTTATTGTAACAGTGTTAGAGGATAATCTTACATATGTGCATATTATTTGTTATAGTATTCCACTGTGGTAGTTGCGATACATTTGTTCAAAAAGAAAGAGAAAGTTGTAATACACCAATTATGATTACGGAAAATATATATAGAGTGTTGTTACGAAACTCATTTAATTTTACTCCGTATTTTATTTTCATATTTATGTGTTTTGCATGAAAAATATATGTTTCTTAGTGGTATAATTGTATTGCGTGTATTTTCTTATATTTTAATCATTTAGTGGTGATGTTTTGTTTAATAGATTGTGATTTGAACTTATGCTTATTTTTCGTGAATAGCGTGAAGGAATATATCCTAACTATAACTATAGCCCTTAAGGAAAAAGTGTGCTTCCTATTACAATCCCAACATAGTGTAACTAGATTAATTTTAACATATGTGTAGTATTTAATCTCTCTTCCTTAAGGGCTATAGTTATAGTTAGGATATATTCCTTCACGCTATTCACGAAAAATAAGCATAAGTTAAAATCACAATCTATTAAACAAAACATCACCACTAAATGATTAAAATATAAGAAAATACACGCATAGTCTATGAATAAGCGTCCAAGAGGGACGCGAAACTAGTCAGACAGCAAACAGTGTCTCTCACACACTCCTGCCATTGTCTTTTTCTGCGTGTAATCCAGCGTTTGTAGCTGGGAATTTTTTAACTTGTTTTCTCAATAAAGGACATATTTTTTATCATATGGAAACCTCGTTGCAGTGCCTGCTTTCTACTTCTACCTTGCATTTCAAATCACTATTTACCACAAACAGTAAGTAAGATTATAGGACTAAGACAAACAAACCTTTATAACCAGAATCCACAACTAACACTTAGTTAGATATTATAAGATTCCAAAAGTATGAGAACCCTAATTAGGGACCCATATCAAGATTATATAAGAACATATAGAGAATCTTGGGAATATATATACCAACTCTATTTTTCAAGACTCGCAGCTGAATAAGCCCTATCCCACCCCCCTTTTTTGTTTCTGTTTTCTATTAAGGTGATATCTTTTCGAGGTTACATCACCTTTGGGATAAGCCAAGAGTCTGAGTGTAGAATCTCTGTATTACTCTCTCACTAACACCTAACCTTACACTACAATTAAATAACTTACCTAAATTAAATACAATTAAATCAATTAAATACAATTAGCTAAATTACAAAAAAATCCACTAAATTACAGAAAATAAAAAACAAATTACAAGATATTTAAACTAATTACACCTAATCTAATAGCCCTATCAAAATAAAGAAAGCCCGCCAAAATAAAAAAAAAACATAGCTTAAACTAAACTCTCAATAGCCCTTAAAAGGGCCTTTTGCGGGGCATTGCCCCAAAGAAATCAGCTCTTTTACCTGAAAAATAAATACAAACAACCCCCCCAACAGTAAAACCCACCACCCACCCACACAGCCAACCCCCCAAATAAAACCCTAACTAAAAAAATCTAAGCAATTTTTTACAGACTGTGAATGACAGCATGAACAAGAACAAAATAAAACCCACCCAATACAACCTTAAAAGTGTCTACCTCCACACTGCCTTGAATGCAACCGATCCCGTCTGATCTCGGAAGTTAAGCAGGGCCAGGCCTGGTCAGTACCTGGATGGGAGACCGCCTGGGAAAACCAGGTGCGGTAGGCTTTTTTTTATTTTTAAAGCAGTGAAGCATGCTTCATATTTATTGATAGTAGCAATATTCTTTGAAACAACTGTATCTTGCAATTACTTAAAATCAGATGTCCATTGTATTAAAGATAATTATCTTTTGTAAAGACAGGCAGGCAGAAAGAGGGGCAGGATCTTCCGAGATCAGACGGGATCGAGTGCATTCAAGGCAGTGTGGAGATAGACGCTTAGCGCTTCTTCCCAACGTGTTTTAACTCTTCAATTTTTTTACAGACTGTGAATGACAGCATGAGCAAGAACAAAATAAAACCCACCCAATACAACCTTAAAAAATCCTAACTAACCCCCGAAGATTCACTTACCGGGAGAAGTCTTCACCCAAGCGGCAAGATGTCCTCAACGAAGCCGGCAGAAGTCCGGAGCGGCAGATTAGGGGTTAATAAGTATAATGTAGGTGGTGGCGATGTTGGGGGTGGCAGATTAGGGGTTAATAAGTGTAAGATTAGGGGTGTTTAGACTCGGGGTTCATGTTAGGGTGTTAGGTGTAAACATAAAATGTGTTTCCCCATAGGAATCAATGGGGCTGCATTACTGTGTTTTACGCTGCTTTTTTTGCAGGTGTTAGACTTTTTCTCAGCCGGCTCTCCCCATTGATGTCTATGGGGAAATCGTGCACAAGCACGTATAACCAGCTCACCGCTCACTTAAGCAGCGCTGGTATTGGAGTACAGTGTGGAGCTCAATTTTGCTCTACGCTCACTTCTTGTCTGTTAACCCGTAATAACAGCGCTGCAGGGAAGTGAGTTTTTTTTTTCTTTTTGCCACAAGGCTAAACAATCTATAAAAAATCATTTCTAATGAAATGGTCTAAGCCTGAAACTCCTTTTAATCCGCTTACCAAGTATAAAATAATATTTATTTTGTCTTCAGACAATGTTGATCTATCACTAATGCAGATGGTGCTATTTCTATGTTGGCTAAACATACAATTCCCTAGAAAATAGCACATATTTTAGACATCAAAAGGACAGGAAGTTAGACTTTTCATTAAGCAGGTTTTATGTTTAATCTAGCTGTAGGTACTGCTTGTGTAGCTGCAGCTGCCACTTCTGAAGGATCTGCAGACATGGTTTCTAAAGAAATATTTTATTTGGCCCTGGACTAGATGCTATAATTTCCACTGCTACCGGTGGCAAAGGGGCTTCTTATTTAGGATAGAAGTCCTAAGGAAAATATAAACCTATTGGACATTTTTTTTCCCTTTCATCAGTCAAGGAACAAAAGATCCTCATCCATCTCTCAAGAGTACACGTTTTCCAGAACTCTCTGTAAACCGAAATCAAACTGGATCAACGCAGATCAAAAGGCCCTCTTCCTCCTCTAAATAAGCATGAAGGTTCGACCCCTCAACTGGATTGCGTTCATCTCTTTCACAAGGTTTAATCAATTGAGGATCCATGGGTTATAAACATAATATCCCAGGGATAGAGAATAGGTTTCTAGTCAAGACTTCCTCGGTGAAGGTGTCTTCCATCTCATGTCCCCTATAACCCAGAAAAGGCTTTTTTCCAATGTGTTCAGGATCTGTAACTTATGGTGTGATTGGCCAGTTATTGGCAGATTTGGAAGGAGGTCAGTGTTTTCATTCCTATCTTTTTATTGTACAAAAAAAAAAGAGAGAATGTTCACACATATCTAGCCCTTTAAAACCCATTTTACCACTCATCCAACAGAGCCAATTTATGTCAACAATAGATTTAAGGGACACATACCTACATATCCATATTCTCTTGGATCTTGTTTAGTTTCTCAGATTTGCTTTTCAAGATCAGCACCCAGAATATTTTCAAGGGTCTTGGAAGCTCGGATGTCAGTGATCAGAGCTCAGGGTATTTCAATAGCCCCTTACCTGGATGATAGTTTGGTTTAGGTTTCATCTTAACTTTGCAATTTCTCATACCAACATGCTACTGTTTTTTTCTTCAAAGTTTTCCAGAGTTATTTTCTAGTCAGACAATGTCATGGTTGTGACATATATTAATCATCAAGGGAGAACTCACAGTTCTCTAGTAATGAAAGAGGGTTTTTTTTTTTTGACTGACAGAATGCAGCCTTTGCACAATTTCTGAAATTCATTTTTAAGGGTTGAACAATTGGGAAGCAGATTTCCTCAGTAGACAATCTCTTCATTCCGAAGAATGGTCTCTGCATTAGGAGTTTTTTTTAATCAGACAGTGAGTAGATTTTATGGCCTCCCACTTAAATCTCAAGTTTCCCAGATATTTGCCAAATCCAGAGATCCACAAGCAGAACTAGTAGATGCTCTAGCATTCCCTTGGTTATTTTTTCTACCAGTTGTACTTCTTCCAAAGGTTGTAACTCGACTCAAGCATGAGCTCTGCTCAGTAATTCTGATTGCCCCAGCTT
This sequence comes from Bombina bombina, assembly GCF_027579735.1. Lineage (NCBI taxonomy): Eukaryota > Metazoa > Chordata > Amphibia > Anura > Bombinatoridae > Bombina > Bombina bombina. The sequence goes on from NC_069499.1 coordinate 834,249,457, forward strand.
GGCCCTGAAGCCAGATGTCCAGTTTTCCTCCTTAGACGCTTCCTTTGCTTCAAGATCTTTTTGCAGGGTCCTTTTTTCTTCAAAATCTAAGAACTCAGCTTGAAAATTGAATGCTTAATTTTCAAATACAGAGAATTTCAGATGCTGTTATTAACTCTTTTTTTCAAGCTAGAAAGCCAGTTCACTAGAAGAATTCTTGTTTTTTTCTACAAGAGTTGAATAAGAGTCTGTGGGCCAAATTTCAGCATTTTCATTTGTTTGCTAAACCAATCACTCCTTCTTTGAACCTTAACTTGGTTTTGAAGGTTTTTACAAGCTACTTCTTTTGAACCCATGCACAATTTAGACATTCAGCTTCTGTCTTGGAAGGTATTGTTTATTTTACAAATTTGCTTCTGCCAGAAGAGCTTCTGAATTTTCTTCTTTGTGTGAGTCTCGTTATCCTTTTTTCATCGGGATAAGGAGGTACTTTTGTACTCTCTGTAAAATGTCCTTCCTAAAGTAATGTCTCAGGAAAACATCAATCAATCAAGAGATTGCAGTTCCTTCTCTGTGTCCCAAAAAAATACAATCTAAAGAAAGACTCTTATACAATTTTGACATATTAAGGGCAAGATTACATTTCGCGCATTATGAATTTTCCGTGTGATATGTTTTTTTTGCAATCAATTTCTATAGCACAGCTATTAAAAGGCTTCAAAAATCGCAACTGCGCGCACGCATTCATTTATTATGCAATAATCCTTTCCACACTCGAAGAGCTGTAGCTAACAGTTTTGCACAACATAAAAGTTTCATGAAACACTTCAAAAATATATTACAGTTATTAAAAATGATTAGATAAAAAAAGCAGACAAAGGGATTTTACATTGACATACATACACATACATAGAGAAACATGGATTTATATGTATAGATATGTTTAACAATGGAGATAAAGAAAAATATTTTACGTTGCAATCTTATGAACATTAAACAATGAGGGATTTTCAAAGAGATATTTCAAATAGATCTCAATATATATATATATATATATATATATATATATACATACACACAGGTATATATATCCATATACATATCTTGCTATAAATAGATATCAGTCCAAAAATCATCACATATATAGAGAAATATTTATTTAGAAATAAATAGAACATATTCTGTTATGAAAACATTTTTGCAAAAATAAATATTCACATTTTCATGTACACTTTTCAAGGAGAATACGTCACGGGCTTTGCGGAACACATTAGGGTTTTAGTGTTTTTTTTTTCTATTTGTCCTCTCCTTTGACTTCTATGCTGAATACGTGAATCCTCATGCAATTTGGATGTTTTGATTACACAGGCTTAACACGCATGCAAAATAAGTTATTTTGCAACTTTCTCCTTTATTTGCTATAGATTAGACTATGATAAACAGGGAAGTAGGAGGGATTGAAAGCTCTTGGTATGTTGGGTATCTTTGCTTCCTCCTACTTAAATCTCAAGTGTAATGGCTCGTGGACTCACACCACCATGAAAGAATCTAATTTATCAGGTAAGCATAAATTTAGTTTTTGACTTTTACTGCCCCTTTAATGTATGTAAGTCTACCATCTGCCCAAGGTAGTAAGAAAGTTATAGGTTGCTTGATATGTCCCTGTAAGCAGTGAGATTTTCTTAGATTTGCCTGCTAATGACATGTTGGAGCCTGCAGTTGCAGAACGCATGGATCCATGTTGCCTTACAAGTTTGTATTAATTGTGTTTATATACTGTATGTCTGAAAATAACTACTACAAAAGTAGTTTCTTTGTTAATTTGTTGGTCAGTCAAGATGAAATACCTCTTGTTGTGTCCTCACAACAAGAGACTCACTTGGGCCTATGTGAGCAAGATGCTTGAAAGAACCTTTGGCTTAGTGTTATGTAATATTAAGAATATATATCTGAAATGTTCTGACAATGCAAATAATTAAATAACTTTCTACAGAATAGCTGCTTATTTAAGAGCAAAGTGTGGAGCTATAAGTGTGCAGACTATTTCCACTTTAAGTTTTGCCAGTTCTTTCCAATCTCATGAAAAAAAGTTAATATAGCAGGTATAATTGTAGTGATAACAAATGAATTAGTAGACCTATGTTATATTCGTGGCTTGGGGGAAAGTTTGCTAATTCTCAATTGCCCCCTAAGTACCAAAATCTAATGTCTTAATGATTTAAGATGTTTTATAGGCTCATGTAGAAAAAAATAATTATCATCTTCCTCTTGTATCTTCAGTGTGAACTGCTCAAACCTTGGTCATATGGTTTTGTCCTTCCCCGAAAAGACACAAGAAAAAGTGCCTCATGTTATCTTTCCCATCCAGTCTTCTCTGCAGTCTGTTGTTCAGCAGTATTTTAATGTTAACATTCAGGTGAGTAGACTTAAAAGTGTAACAAATTTGCCTAAATGAACAAGTAGTGCATTAAGCTTAGAAGACAATGTGGTTAAGAATGCGGTTTAGAACTGAAAACAAAATTGCCACCTTTGTTGGGGATATTTATATACGTAATGAAGTAGGGCAAGCTTCTCTAAGGAAGCTAGAAGTAAACAGAATTTCTTTCATGTAATTGGCAAGAGTCCATGAGCTAGTGACGTATGGGATATACAATCCTACCAGGAGGGGCAAAGTTTCCCAAACCTCAAAATGCCTCACCACACCCACAATTCAGTTTTACCAACTTTGCCTCCTATGGAGGTGGTGAAGTAAGTTTGTGCTAAGATTTCTACGTTGATATGCACTTCTCAGCATTTTTGAAGCCTGATTCCTCTCAGAGTACTGTGAATGTCAGAGGGATGTGAAGGGAGTATCACCTATTGAATGCAATGGATTTCCTCACAGGGATCTGTTTCATAGGTTCTCTTTTATCGGTCGTAGAGATTAATCTCCTACCTCCCTTTTCAGATCGACAATATACTCTCATATTCCATTACCTCTACTGATAACCGTTTCAGTACTGGTTTGGCTATCTGCTATATGTGGATGGGTGTCTTTTGCTAAGTAAGTTTTCATTTACTTAAGACACTCTCAGCTATGGTTTGGCACTTTATGTATTTATATAAAGTTCTAAATATATGTATTGTACAGTACTTATATTTGCCATGATTCAGGTTTCAGTATATTTCCTTTTGCAGACTGCCAGTTTCATATCTGTGAAATGCATTTTTTTAGGAAAATGTATTTCTTACCTGGGGTATAGTCTTTTTTACAATTGAATGTCATTTTAAATTCGCGGGCAGAATTAGGCTCGCGAGGGCGCAAAATGCCAAACTATATTGCGTCATTTTTGGAGCAAGATTTTTTGGGCGCGAAATTACGTTCGATGACGCAAATGCGTCATTTCCGGCATCTTTGTCGACGCTGAGTCCTTTCACAAGGTTGCGTCTTCAATGACGCGAGTGTGTCATTTCCAGATGTTGTTAGCGCCAAAAAAAAATTCAGTTTGTTTGTGCGTCATTCTTGGCGCCAAATATTTTCATAAGTTAAACCCCATTTCCTATATGCCTCTTGCCTTTTTTCTCTATCAGGGGGCTATGCTGTTGCATTTTTTTCCCATTCCTGAAACTGCCATATAAGGAAATTGATGATTTTGCTTTATATGTTGTTTTTTCTCTTTCATTTTGCAAGATGTCTCAAACTGTTCCTGTCTCAGAAAACACTGACTGATATCAGTTCTACCAAAGCTAAGTACATTTATTGTAATGTTATGGAGATTATATCTCCAGCTGTGGTTTGTAATAAGTTATCATGATAAACTTTTACATGCAGAGAATATGTCCATCAGTAATAATGCATTGCCTGTTGCTATTCTTTTAACATCTAACGTACAAGATATACCTGTGAGTTTATAAGAATATTTTTCTGATTCTATTTAGAAGGCTTTGTCTGCCATCCCGCCTTCTAATAATGTAAAGGTCTTTTTTAAACTTCTCATAAAGTTGATGAAATTTCAAATGACCGACAACATATTGAATTATCCTTCTCTGATGAGGATCTATCTGATTCAGAAGATCCTTCATTAGATATTGACACTAACAAATCTACTTATTTATTTAAAATGGAGTACATTCGTTCTTTGTTGAAGAAGTGTTGATTATATTGGATATTGAGGAGACTAGTCCTCTTGATTTTAAAGCTAGTAAACATTTAAATTCTGTTTTTAAACCTCCCGTGGTTATTTCAGAGGTTTTCCCAGTTCCTGATGCTATTTCTGATATGATTTCTAAGGAATGGAAGAGGCCTGGTACTTCTTTTATTCCTTCTTTAAGGTTTAAAAAATTGTATCCTTTGCCAGCAGTTAGATTGGAGTTTTGGGAAAAGATCCCCAAAGTTGATGGGGCTATCTCTACTCTTGCTAAACGTACTACTATTCCTATGGAAAATAGTATTTATTTTAAAGATCCTTCAGATAGGAAACTTGTATCTTATCTAAGGAAAGTTATTTAATTTTCAGGTCCTTTTCTTAGGCCTGCAATTTCTTTGGCTGATGTTGCACCTGCTTCACCTTTTTGGTTGGAAACTTTAGCGCAACAAGTATAGGATCGTGATTTGTCTAGCATTGTTAACTTGATTCAACATGCTAATAATTTCATTTGTGATGCCATTTTTTTATATTATCAAAATTGATGTTAAATCTATGTCTTTAGCTATTTTAGCTAGAAGAGCTTTGTGGCTTAAATCTTGGAATGCTGATATGATTTCTAAGTCCAGATTTCTATTTCTTTCCTTCCAAGGTAATACATTATTTGGTTCACAGTTGGATTCAATACTGTTACTGTGGGGAAGGGAGTTTTTTTTGCCTCAAGATTAAGTTCTAAGGGTAAATCTTAAGCTTCTAATAAGGAACATAAACCTAACTCTTCCCCAAGGAATATGTTTCCAATTGGAAGCCTTCTTCAAATTGGAATAAATTCAAGCCATTTAAGAGATCAAAGCCAGCCCTGGTAGGGGGCAGATTAAGATTTTTCTAAGTTGTTTGGATCAATTCGGTCCAAAATCCTTAGATTCAGAATATTGTTTCTCAGGGATACAGAATAGGATTCAGAGTAAGACCGCCTGTGAGAAGTTTTTTTTTTCTCTCACACATTCCAGCAATCTCAGTAAAGGCTCAGACTTTCCTGAAGTGTGTTTCAGACCTGGAGTTATCTGGGGTAATCATGCCAGTTCCGTTTCAGGAATGGGGTCTGGGGTTTTATTCAAAACTATTCATTGTCCCAAAGAAAGAAAATTCATTCAGACCAGTTTTGGATGTAAAAATTTTGAATTGACATGTAAGAGTACCATCTTTCAGAATGGTGACTATAAGGTCTATTCTGCCTTTCGTTCAGCAAGGGCATTCTATGCCCACAATAGACTTACAGGATGCATATCTTCATATTCTGTTTCATCCAGATTATTATAAGTTTCTGAGATTCTCTTTTTTAGACAAGCATTACCAATTTGTTGCTCTAGGAATCTTTTCAAAGGTTCTCTGTGTTTCCTTATTTGGACGATATCTTGGTACTTGCTCAGTCTTTACATTATGCAGAATCTCATACGAATCAACTTCTGTTGTTTCTTCAAAGACATGGTTGGAGGATCAATTTACCAGAAAGTTCCTTAATTCCTCAGACAAGGGTCACCTTTTTAGGTTTCCAGATAGATTGTGTCCATGTCTCTGTCTCTAACAGACAAGAGACAATTAAAATTGCGTTCAGCTTGTCGGAACCTTCAGTCTCTATTATTTCCTTCAGTAGCTATGTGCATGGAAGTTTTAGGTCTCATGACTGCAGCATCGGACTCTATTCCCTTTGCTCGTTTTCATATGAGACCTCTCCAGATTTGTATGCTGAATCAGTGGTGCAGGGATTATACTAGGATATCACAATTAATATCCTTAAATCCCAATATTCAACTATCTCTGACTTGGTGGTTAGATCACCATCGTATAGTTCTAGGGGTCTCTTTGGTTCGTCCAACCTGGACTGTGATCACAATAGATGCAAGTCTTTTCAGGTTGGGGAGCTGTTTGGGGATCTCTGACAGCACAAGGGGTTTGGAAATCTCAAGAGGCGAGATTACCAATAAATATTTGGAACTCCGTGCAATTTTCAGGGCTCTTCAGGCTTGGCCTCTGTTGAAGAGAAGACCATTCAATTGCTTTAAAGACAGACAATATCACAGCTGTGGCATATGTCAATCATCAGGGTGGGACTCACAGTCCCCTAGCTATGAAAGAAGTATCTCTAATACTTTTTTGGGCGAAATACAACTCTTTTCTAATTTCTGTGGTACATATTCCAGGTGTAGACAATTGGGAAGCGGATTATTTCAACCGTCAGACTTTACATCCAGGAGAGTGGTCTCTCCATCCAGATGTGTTTTCTCAGATTGTTCAGATGTGGGGTCTTTCAGAAATAGATCTGATGGCTTCTCATCTAAACAAGAAAACTTCCCAGGTACCTGTCCAGGTCCAGGGATCTTCAGGCGGAAGCAGTGGATGCTTTGACACTTTCTTGGTGCTACCAGCCTGCTTATATTTTCCAACCTCTAGTTCTTCTTCCAAGAGTGATATCCATAATCATAATGGAACAGTCATTTGTATTGCTGGTAGTTCCAGCATGGCCTCACAGGTTTTGATATGCGGATCTTGTTCGGACCTCTTCCATTAAGGTCAAATTTTCTGTCTCAAGGTCCGTTTTTCCATCAGGTTTTCAAATCATTAAATTTGAAGGTATGGAAATTAAACGATTAGTGCTTAGTCATAGAGGTTTCTCTGACTCAGTGATTAATACTATGTTACAGGCTCGTAAATCTATTTTTAGAAAGATTTATTATCCAGTTTGGAAGACTTATTTGCATGGTGTTCTTCTCATAAGTTCACTTGGCATTCTTTCAGAATTCCTAGATTTTTACAGTTTCTTCAGGATGGTTTAAATAAAGGTTTTGTCTGCAAGTCCCTTGAAGGGACAAATCTCTGCTCTTTCTGCCTCATTTCACAGAAAGATTGATAAGCTTCCTGATATTCACTGTTTTGTACAGGCTTTGGTTTCTATCAAACCTGTCATTAAATCAATCCCTCCTCCTTGGAGTCTTATTTTGGTTTTGAAGGCTTTACAGCCTCCTCCATTTGAGCCTATGCTCTCTTTGGACATTAAAATACTTTCTTGGAAAGTGTTGTTCCTTTTGGCCATCTCTTCTGCTAGAAGAGTTTCTGAATTATCTGCTCTTTCTTGTGAATCTCCTTTTCTGATTTTTTTCATCAGGTTAAGGCGGTTTTGCAGACTTCATTTAAATTCTTACCTAAGGTTATGAATTCTAACAACATTAATAGAGAAATTGTTGTCCCTTCCTTGTGTCCTAATCCTAAAAATTCTTTGGAGAAATCCTTACATTCTTTGGATGTGGTAAGAGCTTTGAAATATTATGTTGAAGCTACTAAAGATTTCAGGAAGACTTCTAGTCTATTTGTTATCTTTTCTGGTTCTAGGAAATGTCAGAAGGCTTCTGCAATTTCCTTGGCTTCGTGGTTAAAGCATTTGATTCATTCAGCTTATTTGGGGTCGAGTCAAGCCCCGCCTCAGAGAATTACAGCTCATTCTACTTGATTAGTCTCCACTTCGTGGGCTTTTAAGAATGAAGCTTCAGTTGTTCAGATTTGCAAAGCAGTAACCTGTTCTTCTTTGCATACATTTACTAGATTCTACCGTTTTGATGTATCCGCTTCTTCAGAAGCAGTTTTTTGGTAGAAAAGTTTTTCAGGCAGCTGATTCAGTTTGATTCTTCTGCTTATGTTTTAAAGGGACAGTCTAGGCCAAAATAAACTTTCATGATTCAGATAGAGCATGTAATTTTAAACAATTTTCCAATTTACTTTTATCACCAATTTTGCTTTGTTCTCTTGGTATTCTTAGTTGAAAACTTAACCTAGGAGGTTCATATGCTAATTTCTTAGACCTTGAAGGCCAGCTCTTTTCAGAATGCATTTTAACAGTTTTTCACCACTAGAGGGTGTTAGTTCACGTATTTCATATAGATAACACTGTGCTTGTGCACGTGAAGTTATCTGGGAGCAGGCACTGATTGGCTAAACTACAAATCTGTCAAAAGAACTGAAATAAAGGGGCAGTTTGCAGAGGCTTAGATACACAGTTATAATAATAAAGTATATTATTATAACTGTGTTGTTATGCAAAACTGGGGAATGGGTAATAAAGGGATTATCCCTCTTTTAAAACAATACAAATTCTGGTGTAGACTGTCCCTTTAAGTTTTTTCCTTTCATTTTATGAGAATTAACTTAGATTTTGGGTTGTGGATTATTTTTTTCAGCGAAAAATGGCTGTTTTTATTTTTATCCCTCCCTCTCTAGTGACTCTTGCGTGGAGTTCCACATCTTGGGTATTGCTATCCCATATGTCACTACCTCATGGACTCTTGCCAATTACATGAAAGAAAACATAATTTATGTAAGAACTTACCTGATAAATTAATTTCTTTCATATTGGTAAGAGTCCATGAGGCCCACCCTTTTTTGTGGTGGTTATGATTTTTTGTATAAAGCACAATTATTTCCAAATTTCTTTGTTGATGCTTTTTACTCCTTTCTTTGTCACCCGCTTCTTGGCTATTCATTAAACTGAATTGTGGGTGTGGTGAGGGGTGTATTTATAGGCATTTTGAGGTTTGGGAAACTTTGTCCCTCCTGGTAAGATTGTATATCCCATACGTCACTAGCTCATGGACTCTTGCCAATATGAAAGAAATTAATTTATCAGGTTAGTTCTTACATAAATTATGTTTTTTTTTTCCAAATACTCGTACAGCTTTGCCACAAATCCTTCCTTTTATTATATGATCATAATGTGGCCGGTGAGGTAGCTCAATTGGTAAATGCCCTGACTACAAAAAAAGCCTGTTTAATCCTTTCCTACCAGGGTTAAAGTGTCTACATCGGAACAACTGTTCTGATGTAAACAAATTAAAATCATGCGATCGTGCACACAATCGTGAGATTTCAATTATTGGATCGGGTCTGGGGGGCGTCCCTATAACCGCAATCAAATCTGAGAAGCACAGTAGGCTTCAGGACAGCCGTTGGCTATGACGTTCTATTCCGTCATAACGGCTTTAAAGCCCAGTGTAATTATGACGTAATAGAACGGCATAACGGCGTTAAAAGGTTAAAAGATTATTATTATTATTATTATTATTGGGATAGAGAGCATAGGGCTCGGGCTTTATAAGTGTGGGTGATGTAAAAATTACATTGGTCATTACAAATATTGGCATTGATATTTCATCTTTCCAACTACGTGACTTTGTTACTCTCTGGTAGAAAATGTTGGTCAGTGGTATTGTTATAAAGACCGGTCCCTACATAGTTTAAAATGGTTAGAAGGTATTAGATTAGGTACATTTATGATATATAGTAACTGTGTTACAACTAATTTCTAGCATGACTTCTGCTAGTCTTAACACAGCTCACAGCCCCTGGTCTATTTTGTTTCAAAATATTTTTAATCTATGTATATTGTTTGAGTTTTTTGTGTGTTTTTTTCTTTCTTTAGATTTAAATAGATTTATTTAACACATGAGTATCCTTTTTTTTTTTTTTACAATACATATGAAATACACTCTTTAAAGCGACACTGAACCCAATTTTTTTCTTTCGTGATTCAGATAGAGCATGCAATTTTAAGCAACTTTCTAATTTACTCCTATTATCGATTTTCTTCGTTCTCTTGCTATCTTTATTTGAAAAAGAAGGCATCTAAGCTAAGGAGCCAGCCAATTTTTGGTTGTTTATTGGTGGGGGAATTTATCCACCAATCAGCAAGAACAACCCAGGTTGTTCACCAAAAATGGGCCGGCATCTAAACTTACTTAATAGGAGTAAATTAGAAAGTTGCTTAAAATTGCATGCTCTATCTGAATCACGAAAGAAAAAAATGTGGGTTCAGTGTCCCTTTAACAAAAAATACTATTCCTTGCTTTTTATGATATTTATTTAACCCTTTGTAATATGACTGAAAAATTGATCTTTATTGTTCATGTAAATACAACTATTTATCGGCTAGATTACAAGTTTTGCGTTATGGTGAAAAAGCAGCTTTATGACTCTTTTTCACTACCGCTGGTATTACGAGTATATATCTGTAACGCACACTTTTTTGGCTGTAACGCAACGTAACTACCGCAGCTTTCAAAAAGTCCTTTTTCAATAAGACTTCCATAGTGCTGGTATTCGAGTTTGCCTGTCCAGCCAAAAAGTGAGCGGTACAGCCTATAACTACAAGATCCATACCGTAAACTGAAAGTCAGTAGTTATGGGTTTTGCGCTACAAAGCTGTAGCATAAAACTCATAACTAAAGTGTTACAAAGTACACTAACACCCATAAACTACTTATTAACCCCTAAACCCAGGCCCTCCCGCATCGCAAATACTATAATAAAATTATTAACCCCTAATCTGCCGCTCCGGACATCACCTCCACTATAATAAACATATTAACCCCTAAACCGCCGCACTTCCGCATCGCTAAAACTAGTTAAATATTATTAACCCCTAATCTGCTGCCCCAAAATAGCTGCCACTATACTAAAGTTATTAACCCCTAAACCTAACCCTAAGTCTAACCCTAACACCCACTAACTTTAATATATAATAAATGATTGGAACAGCCAATAGAATGCAAGCTCAATCCTATTGGCTGATTGGATCAGTCAATAGGATTGAAGCTCAATCCTATTGGTTGATTGCGTCAGCCAATAGGATTTTTTCAACTTTAATTCCGATTGGCTGATAGAATTCTATCAGCCAATCGGAATTCAAGGGACACCATCTTGGATGACGTCCCTTTAAGGAACCTTCATTCTTCGATAGCTTTCGAAAGAAGAGGATGCTCTGCACCGGATGTCTTGAAGATGGAGCCGCTCCGCGTCGGAAGGATGAAGATAGAAGATGCCGTCTGGAGGACCACTTCTTGCCGCTTGGATGAAGACTTCTCCCGGCTTCGTTGAGGATTTCTTGGCGCTTGGATGAAGACTTCTCGCGGCTTCGTTGAGGATGAATGTCCGGTCTTCAAAAACTGTAAGTGGATCTTCGGGGTTAGTGTTAGGTTTTTTTAAGGGTTTATTGGGTGGGTTTTATTTTTAGATTAGGGTTTGGGCTGAAAAAGAGCTAAATGCCCTTTTAAGAGCAATGCCCATCCAAATGCCCTTTTCAGGGCAATGGGGAGCTTAGGTTTATTTAGATAGGATTTTATTTGGGGGGTTTGGTTGTGTGGGTGGGGGTTTACTGTTGGGGGGTTGTTTGTATTTTTTGTTACAGGTAAAAGAGCCTATTTCTCCAACATAGGTGTGTCCGGTCCACGGCGTCATCCTTACTTGTGGGATATTCTCTTCCCCAACAGGAAATGGCAAAGAGCCCAGCAAAGCTGGTCACATGATCCCTCCTAGGCTCCGCCTTCCCCAGTCATTCTCTTTGCCGTTGCACAGGCAACATCTCCACGGAGATGGCTCAGAGTTTTTTGGTGTTTAAATGTAGTTTTTATTCTTCTATCAAGAGTTTGTTATTTTAAAATAGTGCTGGTATGTACTATTTACTCTGAAACAGAAAAGAGATGAAGATTTCTGTTTGTAAGAGGAAAATGATTTTAGCAACCGTTACTAAAATCGATGGCTGTTTCCACACAGGACTGTTGAGAGGAATTAACTTCAGTTGGGGGAAACAGTGAGCAGACTTTGGCTGCTTGAGGTATGACACATTTCTAACAAGACTTGTTAATGCTGGAAGCTGTCATTTTCCCTATGGGATCCGGTAAGCCATTTTCTTAATTTTCAATATAAGAATAAAAGGGCTTCACAAGGGCTTTAAAGACTGGTAGACATTTTTCTGGGCCAAAACGATTACTTTATAAGCATATTTATTGGTTTATAACTTTGGAGAGTTATTTTAATCTTGGGAATTTTATTAAAAAAAACGGCAGGCACTGTATTGGACACCTTTTTCACTGGGGGCCTTTTCTAGTCATAGGCAGAGCCTCATTTTCGCACCACTAATGCGCAGTTGTTTTTGAGAAGCAAGGCATGCAGATGCATGTGTGAGGAGCTCAGATCCACTGAAAAAGCTTATTGAAGGCGTCATTTGGTATCGTATTCCCCTCTGGGCTTGGTTGGGTCTCAGCAAAGCAGATACCAGGGACTGTATAGGGGTTAAATGTAAAAACGGCTCCGGTTCCGTTATTTTAAGAGTTAAAGCTTTCAAATTTGGTGTGCAATACTTTTAAGGCTTTATGACACTGTGGTGAAATTTTGGTGAATTTTGAACATTTCCTTCATACTTTTGCGTATATTCAGTAAAAAAGTGTGTTCAGTTTAAAATTTAAAGAGACAGTAACGGTTTTATTTTAAAACGTTTTTTGTGCTTTGTTATCAAGTTTATGCCTATTAACATGTCTGAACTATCAGATAGACGATGTTCTGTATGTTCGGAAGCCAAGGTTCCTCTCCATTTAAATATATGTGATGAATGTGACAAACAAAGTAGGGACAATGATGCCACTGATAATAATGTTGCCCAAAATGATTCCTTAAGTGAGGGGAGTAAGCATGGTACTGCATCATCTCCTTCTATGTCTACACCAGTCTTGCCCACTCAGGAGGTCCCTAGTGAATCTAGTGCGCCAATCCTCCTTACTATGCAACAATTAACGGCTGTAATGGATAATTCTATTAAAAACATTTTAGCCAAAATGCCCACTTATCAGCGAAAGCGTGACTGCTCTGTTTTAGATACTGAAGAGCATGAGGACGCTGATGATAATGGTTCTGACATGCCCTTACACCAGTCTGAAGGGGCCAGGGAGGTTTTGTCTGAGGGAGAAATTTCAGATTCAGGAAAAATTTCTCAACAAGCTGAACCTGACGTTATTACATTTAAATTTAAATTGGAACATCTCCGCGCTCTGCTTAAGGAGGTGTTATCTACTCTGGATGATTGTGACAATTTGGTCATTCCAGAGAAATTATGTAAGATGGACAGGTTCCTAGAGGTCCCGGTGCCCCCCGAAGCTTTTCCTATACCTAAGCGGGTGGCGGACATTGTAAATAAAGAATGGGAAAGGCCCGGCATACCTTTTGTCCCTCCCCCTATATTTAAGATATTATTTCCTATGGTCGACCCCAGGAAGGACTTATGGCAGACAGTCCCCAAGGTCGAGGGGGCGGTTTCTACTCTAAACAAACGCACCACTATCCCTATAGAAGATAGTTGTGCTTTCAAAGATCCTATGGATAAAAAATTAGAGGGTTTGCTTAAAAAGATGTTTGTTCAGCAAGGTTACCTTCTACAACCAATTTCATGCATTGTTCCTGTCACTACAGCAGCGTGTTTCTGGTTCGAGGAACTAGAAAAGTCGCTCAATCAAGCATCCTCTTATGAGGAGGTTATGGACAGAGTTCAAGCACTTAAGTTGGCTAACTCTTTTACCTTAGACGCCACTTTGCAATTAGCTAGATTAGCGGCGAAAAATTCAGGTTTTGCTATTGTGGCGCGCAGAGCGCTTTGGCTGAAGTCTTGGTCAGCGGATGTGTCCTCCAAGAACAGATTGCTTAACATCCCTTTCAAGGGGAAAACGCTGTTTGGCCCTGACTTGAAAGAGATTATTTCAGACATCACTGGGGGAAAGGGCCACGCCCTTCCTCAGGATAGGTCTTTTAAGGCTAAAAATAAAACAAATTTTCGTCCCTTTCGCAGAAACGGACCAGCCTCAAATTCTACATCCTCTAAGCAAGAGGGTAATTCTTCTCAAACCAAGCCAGCCTGGAGACCGATGCAAGGCTGGAACAAAGGTAAGCAGGCCAAGAAGCCCGCTACCGCTACCAAGACAGCATGAGATGCTGGCCCCCGATCCGGGACCGGATCTGGTGGGGGGCAGACTCTCTCTCTTCGCTCAGGCTTGGGCAAGAGATGTTCAGGATCCTTGGGCGCTAGAAATAATTTCTCAAGGTTATCTCCTGGAATTCAAGGAACTACCCCCAAGGGGAAGGTTCCACAGGTCTCAATTGTCTTCAGACCAAATAAAAAGACAGGCATTCTTACATTGTGTAGAAGACCTGTTAAAAATGGGAGTGATTCATCCTGTTCCATTAGGAGAACAAGGGATGGGGTTTTACTCCAATCTGTTCATAGTTCCCAAAAAAGAGGGAACATTCAGGCCAATTTTGGATCTCAAGATCCTAAACAAATTTCTCAAGGTCCCATCGTTCAAGATGGAAACCATTCGGACAATTCTTCCTACCATCCAGGAAGGTCAATTCATGACCACGGTGGATTTAAAGGATGCGTATCTACATATTCCTATCCACAAGGAACATCATCGGTTCCTAAGATTCGCCTTTCTGGACAAGCATTACCAGTTTGTGGCACTTCCATTCGGACTAGCCACTGCTCCAAGAATTTTCACAAAGGTACTAGGGTCCCTTCTAGCGGTGCTAAGGCCAAGGGGCATTGCAGTAGTACCCTACTTGGACGACATACTGATTCAAGCGTCGTCTCTACCACAAGCAAAGGCTCATACGGACATTGTCCTAGCCTTTCTCAGATCTCACGGGTGGAAAGTGAACGTAGAAAAAAGTTCTCTATTCCCGTCAACAAGAGTTCCCTTCTTGGGAACAATAATAGACTCCTTGGAAATGAAGATTTTTCTGACAGAAGCCAGAAAATCAAAACTTCTAAGCTCTTGTCAAGTACTTCATTCTGTTCTTCTTCCTTCCATAGCGCAGTGCATGGAAGTAATAGGTTTGATGGTTGCGGCAATGGACATAGTTCCTTTTGCGCGAATTCATCTAAGACCATTACAACTGTGCATGCTCAGACAGTGGAATGGGGATTATACAGATTTGTCCCCGACGATTCAAGTAGATCAGAGGACCAGAGATTCACTCCGTTGGTGGCTGACCCTGGACAACCTGTCCCAAGGGATGAGCTTCAGAAGACCAGAGTGGGTCATTGTAACGACCGACGCCAGCCTGGTGGGCTGGGGCGCGGTCTGGAAACACCTGAAGGCTCAGGGTCTATGGTCTCGGGAATAATCTCTTCTCCCGATAAACATTCTGGAACTGAGAGCGATATTCAATGCTCTCAAGGCTTGGCCTCAACTAGCAAAGGCCAAATTCATAAGGTTTCAATCAGACAACATGACGACTGTTGCATATATCAACCATCAAGGGGGAACAAGGAGTTCCCTGGCGATGGAAGAAGTGACCAAAGTAATTCAATGGGCGGAGCTTCACTCCTGCCACTTGTCTGCAATCCACATCCCAGGAGTGGAAAATTGGGAAGCGGATTTTCTGAGTCGTCAGACATTTCATCCGGGGGAGTGGGAACTCCATCCGGAAATCTTTGCCCAAATAACTCAATTATGGGGCATTCCAGACATGGATCTGATGGCGTCTCGTCAGAACTTCAAGGTTCCTTGCTACGGGTCCAGATCCAGGGATCCAAAGGCGACTCTAGTAGATGCACTAGTAGCGCCCTGGACCTTCAACCTAGCTTATGTGTTCCCACCGTTTCCTCTCATTCCCAGGCTGGTAGCCAGGATCAATCAAGAGAGGGCTTCGGTGATCTTGATAGCTCCTGCGTGGCCACGCAGAACTTGGTATGCAGACCTGGTGAATATGTCATCGGCTCCACCATGGAAGCTACCTTTGAGACGGGACCTTCTTGTTCAAGGTCCGTTCGAACATCCGAATCTGGCATCACTCCAACTGACTGCTTGGAGATTGAACGCTTGATTTTATCAAAGCGTGGGTTCTCAGATTCTGTCATTGATACTCTTATTCAGGCTAGAAAGCCTGTAACTAGGAAAATTTACCATAAAGTATGGAAGAAATATATCTGTTGGTGCGAATCGAAAGGATTCCCATGGAACAGGGTAAAAATTCCTAAGGTTCTATCCTTTCTACAAGAGGGTTTGGAGAAAGGATTATCTGCAAGTTCTTTGAAGGGACAGATTTCTGCTTTATCTGTTTTACTTCACAAGAAGCTGGCGGCTGTGCCAGATGTTCAGGCTTTTGTTCAGGCTCTGGTTAGAATCAAGCCTGTTTACAAACCTTTGACTCCTCCTTGGAGTCTCAATTTAGTTCTTTCAGTTCTTCAAGGGGTTCCGTTTGAACCCTTACATTCCGTAGATATTAAGTTATTATCTTGGAAAGTTTTGTTTTTGGTTGCAATTTCTTCTGCTAGAAGAGTTTCAGAGTTATCTGCTCTGCAGTGTTCTCCTCCTTATCTGGTGTTCCATGCAGATAAGGTGGTTTTGCGTACTAAACCTGGTTTTCTTCCGAAAGTTGTTTCTAACAAAAATATTAACCAGGAGATAGTTGTGCCTTCTTTGTGTCCGAATCCAGTTTCAAAGAAGGAACGTTTGTTGCACAATTTGGATGTAGTTCGTGCTCTAAAATTCTATTTAGAGGCTACAAAGGATTTCAGACAAACATCTTCCTTGTTTGTTGTTTATTCTGGTAAAAGGAGAGGTCAAAAAGCAACTTCTACCTCTCTCTCTTTTTGGCTTAAAAGCATCATCAGATTGGCTTATGAGACTGCCGGACGGCAGCCTCCTGATAGAATCACAGCTCATTCCACTAGGGCTGTGGCTTCCACATGGGCCTTCAAGAACGAGGCTTCTGTTGATTAGATATGTGAGGCAGCGACTTGGTCTTCACTGCACACTTTTACCAAATTTTACAAATTTGATACTTTTGCTTCTTCTGAGGCTATTTTTGGGAGAAAGGTTTTGCAAACCGTGGTGCCTTCCATCTAGGTGACCTGATTTGCTCCCTCCCATCATCCGTGTCCTAAAGCTTTGGTATTGGTTCCCACAAGTAAGGATGACGCCGTGGACCGGACACACCTATGTTGGAGAAAACAGAATTTATGTTTACCTGATAAATTACTTTCTCCAACGGTGTGTCCGGTCCACGGCCCGCCCTGGTTTTTTAATCAGGTCTGATGATTTAATTTCTCTAACTACAGTCACCACGGTATCATATGATTTCTCCTATGCAAATATTCCTCCTTTACGTCGGTCGAATGACTGGGGAAGGCGGAGCCTAGGAGGGATCATGTGACCAGCTTTGCTGGGCTCTTTGCCATTTCCTGTTGGGGAAGAGAATATCCCACAAGTAAGGATGACGCCGTGCACCGGACACACCGTTGGAGAAAGTAATTTATCAGGTAAACATAAATTCTGTTTTCTTTGGGGCAATGCCCCTCAAAAGGCTCTTTTTAGGGCTATTGGCAGTTTAGTTTAGGCTAGGTTTTTTTTGTATTTTTTTTTGTGATAAGGCTATTAGATTAGGTGTAATTAGTTTAAATATTTGATCATTTCTTTTTTATTTTGTGTAATTTAGTGTTTGTTTGTTTTTGTAATTTAGTTAATTGTATTTAATTAACGTAATGGATTTAATTGTAGTGTAAGGTTAGGTGTTAGTGTAAGACAGGTTAGGTTTTATTTTACAGGTAAATTTGTATTTATTTTAACTAGGTAGCTAGTAAATAGTTAATAACTAATTACTTACTAACTAGTCTACCTAGTTAAAATAAATACAAACTTGTCTGTGAAATAAGAATAAAACCTAAGCTAGATACAATGTAACTATTAGTTATATTGTAGCTAGCTTAGGTTTTATTTTACAGGTAAGTATTTATTTAGTTAATGATAGTAATTTTTATTTAGATTTATTTTAATTATGTTAAAGTTAGGGGTGTTAGGGTTAGACTTAGGGTTAGGTTTAGGGGTTAATAACTTTAGTATAGTGACGGCGATGTTGGGGGTGGCAAATTAGGGGTTAATAAGTGTAGGTAGGTAGCAATGACATTGGGGCGGCAGATTAGGGGTTAATAAGTGTAGGTAGGTGGCGGCGACATTGGGGGCGGCAGATTAGGGGTTAATAAGTATAATGTAGGTGGTGGCGATGTCGGGGCGGCAGATTAGGGGTTAATAAGTGTAATGTAGGTGGCGGCAGCAGATTAGGGGTGTTTAGACTCGGGGTTTATGTTAGGGTGTTAGGTGTACGCATAAATTTTCTTTCCCCCTAGGAATCAATGGGGCTGCGTTATGGAGCTTTACGCTCCTTTATTGCAGGTGTTAGGCTTTTTTTAGCCTGCTCTCCCCATTGATGTCTATGGGGAAATCGTGCACGAGCACGTAAAACCAGCTAAAAGCAGCGCTTGTATTTGGGTGCGGTATTGCTTGCTAACGCCAGGTTTTTGCAAACCTGTAATAGCAGCGCTATAGGGAGGTGAGCGGTGACAATAACTTGCAAGTTAGTACTGAGCCGCGCAAAACTCGTAATCTAGCCGTAAATTATTTCCATTTTTTTTTTATTATTATTTTTATTGTGGAAGAATAAAAATTACATTAAGGCATGCACATTCTGATGTTGATAAACCACTTATTTCAGCTTCAATATTACCTGAGTGTTCAGTTTCTAAAAAAAATAGGTATACAAAACAATAACTGGAATGTGCTCACTCACTGTCGAGGAGTCAAATCTCTACCTTCATAACAGAATAGTCATGGAAAGTGATGTTTAATCATCCCTGGGTAGGAAGTACAATATGTGCTCATTGGTGTATTTCAAGGGTGTGGATATGAAGTCCAAAGCAACAACAAGGAGAGGCTAAGGATCACAGTGAAGAGCCCAATTTTAATTGAAATACATTTGTATTCGTTTTCCATTGGACACATTACATAACATAACATACGGTTAAAGATTAACAAGATTATACAAAGATATCAATGGTATATATCTTAAGAGTTACTTTTACTATCTCCCGTTAACCAAATTATAAGGGCTCTATTCCATCTCACCCCTACATGTCCAATAACTTAGGTTAATACATAATAATCGTAACATACAAAACTCACAAAAACCTCCCATATCCCCCCTCCCCCCCCCAGGTGTTTCCAAGAACTACAGCTAACTCCAGGATGAATCAATGCTCCTATAACAGAGGATTGCTAAATAACTTGTCTCTATGTAAATATTCAGATGTCAGGTGTCTGGGATTCTCTACTATGCCCCTCTCGTGTCCGCCGCAGCCCCTACTCCCCTCCTATCGGTTCTTGCCTGAGGACCTATAAGCAACTATCCTTTCTCAAAATCCAGTAGAACTATACTTTTTGAAACTGCTCACTAGTTCCCCGAGACCATGCCGCTAATTCTGACATTGTATAGGTGTCTCTTATTTTATCCACTACCTCTCCCCAACTAGGCACCCCACCTTCCAATGTCTGGCTATACATATTCGTAAACATGTACTAAGGGTCTTAATGAAAGTGTTGGTCGCTGAATTGAATGTTCTTATCTTTTCGTTCAGTAGCGCCTGGGCTATCGAAAGTGTAATGTGTTTGTCTAGTATGTTGCTGAGTAACTCCGATAGCTTCAACCACAGTGGTTGCACTTTCGCACAGTCCC
Organism: Bombina bombina; assembly: GCF_027579735.1. Taxonomy (NCBI): domain Eukaryota; kingdom Metazoa; phylum Chordata; class Amphibia; order Anura; family Bombinatoridae; genus Bombina; species Bombina bombina. The sequence goes on from NC_069499.1 coordinate 834,268,941, forward strand.
ACCCCATATGCCTATATGTCCCTCTCTCCCTACATCCTCTATAACAAGTCCCTGCACTTTCTGAAGTAAAGTGTGTTGTCTGCTCAGGAGTAAGGTACCATCTGAAAGCAACTTTCAAACAGTTTTCTTTCATATCAGCAGTCCCTTACCAGCTTCTAATAGGACTTCATCCGACTCTCCCTTTTCCCTTGTCTCACCAATGTCTGTCTCCCATCTATCCATCATGGGAGACTTAGAGACAGTTGAAGTAGTATATATATTTGTGAAATCACATGTTTCCCTCTAAAGAGGATTTTGCATATCCTTTCCATTAGGGTCGGCTATTGGCTAGGACCGTAAATATTTAGTTATAACCGACGAGATCTGTAGGTAGAGAAACCAATGTTATGTGTATGGTTGGACTTTGTATTTAATCTGATTGAATGTAAGTATTGTGTTTTTATCTAAAAAGTCCGCCACCCTATATAATCCCTTATTTTCCCATTTCCCCACAAGCTTCCTGAGCTCTCGGGGTAACAAAAACTTCACGGGCATTAACAAGGAATGAGTAGGGTACAATCTCAATGTTTTGGTGAGCTTGTTCCACAGATGTATTGTCTCGCACGTTATAGGTGATCTATATGTCAATGCTTTTGTTTTCAATGTGGGGTCCCACAGAATATCTGCCAGATTTTCACAACCAGCTATATAGGCCTCTATTCGTGGCCAAGTGACTTCCTTCAAATTTTTTTCTAAAATAGTGGATTGCGCTAACCTAGAGGCATAATAATAGTCCGCCAAATTTGGAACTCCCACCCCCCCCCCCACCTGCCTGTGTTGCTTTAACACCTGTGCTGCAATTCTTGCTTTCCCATCCCCTCTTAGAAAGCGTAACAAGTCCGCCTGTAAGGCGTGTAAGTCTGTCATGGGGACCGCAATCGGCAAAGCTCTAAAAAGGTACATGATCCTGGGGAGAACATTCATTTTTATAGCCGACAGTCTCCCATACCACGAGAACCTACCCTTTTTCCAATTATTAAGGTCTTTCCTGATAGCTTTAAAAAGGGGGACGTAATTTAGTTGGTATAAATCTGAGAAACTCTCATTTAATTTCACCCCCATATAGGTGATGTGAACTTTCGCCCATGTAATATTAAAATTCAATTCAACCGGTTTTTTTGTATGAAGGGGAAGGGAGATCGGAAGGGCACTTGTCTAGGTTAACTTTATATCCCAAAATCTCTGAAAACTTCCCTAGGATGTCATATAGGTTAGGTAAAGAAATTAGGGGTTTGGTCAGCGTCAATAAGACATCATCGGCAAACAACGTCAGTTTATAGTCCCCACCCGCCAGACGTACACCCGCTATCTCCCCTGATTGTCTGATGAACGCCGCCAATGGTTCAATGCAAATGGCAAATAAGAGCGGCGAAAGCGGACACCCCTGACGAGTTCCATTTAAAATATCTATGGACCAAGAGAAGTATCCCGCGGCACCCACCACCGCCGTTGGATTTGAGTATATCGTTGTAAGAGCCTTTATAAAAGTCCCCCGAAATCCCATTTTATCTAGAACCCTAAACATGTAATTCCAGTCTACCCTATCAAACGCCTTTTCCGCGTCAAGTGATAGTAGCAATGCTGGCGTCTCAGTTCTCATTAAGTAGTCTACTAGGGTCACTATTCTCCGCACATTATCTGGGGCCTCCCGCTCTTTGACAAATCCCACCTGGTCTTGATGGACCAGGGAGGGAAGAATCAATTTCAATCTATTTGCCATAATTTTTGTGAAGATTTTAAGATCAGAATTTATCAACGAAATAGGCCTATAATTTTGGCAAAATTTAGAGTTCTTTCCTACTTTAGGTATTACCACGATCTTAGCTTGTAGCATTTTTTTAGGGAGCTCCCCTACTGCCAGAATTTCATTACAAAATGTTAGTAGATGAGCTAACAAATCTTTCCCGAACAATTTTTAATATTCCCATGTAAGGCCATCTGGGCCTGCTGCTTTCCCTGACTTCAAATCTTTGATGACCTTTAAGATTTCTATGGCCGTAACTTTTGCATTAAGTTGTGTAAGATCAGAATCCTGGATTACTTGTAAATTAGCTTGTCGTAAAAAACTATCTTTCTCTTGTAAGGTGTATCCAGTCCACGGATCATCCATTACTTGTGGGATATTCTCCTTCCCAACAGGAAGTTGCAAGAGGATCACCCACAGCAGAGCTGCTATATAGCTCCTCCCCTAACTGCCATATCCAGTCATTCTCTTGCAACTCTCAACAAGCATGGAAGTAGTAAGAGAGAAGTGGTGTAACGTAGTTGTCTTTTTTCTTCAATCAAAAGTTTATTATTTTAAATGGTACCGGAGTTGTACTATTTTGTCCCAGGCAGAAAATAGAAGAAGAATCTGCCTGTGATTTCTATGATCTTAGCAGGTTGTAACTAAGATCCATTGCTGTTCTCACACATGACTGAAGAGAGAGGTAACTTCAGCGGGGGAATGGCGTGCAGGTTATCCTGCCATGAGGTATGAGCAGATAAAATTTTTTCTAGAAGATGTGAATGCTAGAAAATGCTGCTGATACCAGATTTATATAAGGTAAGCCTGAATACAGTGATTTAATAGCGACTGGTATCATGCTTACTTTCTGAGGTAATACCCTTATAGATTTGCAATATAAAACGTTTGCTGGCATGTTTAAACGTTTTTATATATACTTTGGTGATAAAACTTTATTGGGGCCTAGTTTTTTTCCACATGGCTGGCTTAAATTTGCCTAGAAACAGTTTCCTGAGGCTTTCCACTGTGTTACTATGAGTGGGAGGGGCCTAATTTAGCGCTTTTTTGCGCAGTAACTTTTACAGACTGAGACATCCAGCTTTCTCCAGGAGTTCCCTTAATGCTATAGGACCTCTCTCAAGGTCTCTTAGGCTTTCCAAAATTGTTTGTTGGGGAAGGTAGGCCCACAGCAAGGCTGTGGCAGTTTGGTGTAACTGTTAAAAAAACGTCTATATCGTTTTTTTGATCCGTTTTTTGAACTAAGGGGTTAATCATCCATTTGCAAGTGAGTGCAATGCTCTGTTAGCTTATTATACACACTGTAAAAATGTCGTTTGATTTACAGCTTTTTTTCACTGTTTTTCAAATTCTGACAAAATTTGTTTCTCTTAAAGGCACAGTACCGTTTTTATTTTTTGCTTGTTAACTTGATTTAAAGTGTTTTCCAAGCTTGCTGGTCTCATTGCTAGTCTGTTTAAACATGTCTGACATAGAGGAAACTCCTTGTTCATTATGTTTAGAAGCCATGGTGGAACCCCCTATTAGAATGTGTACCAGATGTACTGATTTCACTTTAAGTAATAAAGATCATATTCTGTCTTTAAAAAATTTTTTCACCAGAGGAATCTGACGAGGGGGAAGTTATGCCGACTAACTCGCCCCACGTGTCAGACCCTTTGACTCCCGCTCAAGGGACTCACGCTCTAATGGCGCCAAGTACATCTAGTGCGCCCATAGCGTTTACTTTACAAGACATGGTGGCGGTCATGGATAATTCCCTGTCAGCAGTATTATCCAGACTACCTGGGTTTAGAGGAAAGCGAGACAGCTCTGGAGTTAGAAGAAATACAGAGCATACTGCCGCTTTAAGAGCTATGTCTGATACTCCCTCACAATATACAGAAGCTGAAGAAGGAGAGCTTCTTTCTGTGGGTGATGTTTCTGACTCAGGGAAAAAGATTCAACCTGATTCTGATATGTCTACATTTAAATTTAAGCTTGAACACCTCCGCGTGTTGCTCAGGGAGGTTTTAGCTGCTCTGAATGACTGTGATACAATTGCAGTGCCAGAAAAATTGTGTAGATTGGACAAATACTATGCAGTGCCGGTGTGCACTGATGTTTTTCCAATACCTAAAAGGTTTACAGAAATTATTACTAAGGAATGGGATAGACCAGGTGTGCCGTTCTCTCCCCCTCCTATTTTTAAGAAAATGTTTCCAATATATGCCACCACATGGGACTTATGGCAGACAGTCCCTAAGGTGGAGGGAGCAGTTTCTACCCTAGCTAAGCGTACTACTATCCCTGTCAAGGACAGTTGTGCTTTCTCAGATCCAATGGATAAAAAGTTAGAGGGTTACCTTAAAAAAATGTTTATTCAACAAGGTTTTATTCTGCAGCCCCTTGCATGCATTGCCCCAGTCACTGCTGCTGCGGCTTTCTGTTTTGAGTCTCTGGAAGAGGCTTTACAGGTAGAGACCCCATTGGATGACATACTTGACAAGCTTAGAGCACTTAAGCTAGCCAATTCTTTTGTTTCTGATGCCATTGTTCATTTGACTAAACTAACGGCTAAGAATTCTGGTTTTGCTATTCAAGCACGCAGGGCACTATTGCTTAAATCATGGTCAGCTGACGTTACTTCAAAGTCTAAGCTGCTTAACATTCCCTTCAAGGGGCAAACCCTATTCGGGCCTGGTTTAAAGGAGATCATTTCTGATATCACTGGAGGAAAAGGTCATGCCCTTCCTCAGGATAGGTCCAAATCAAGGGCCAAACAGACTAATTTCCGTGCCTTTCGAAACTTCAAGGCGAGTACGGCATCAACTTCCTCTAATGCAAAACAAGAGGGAACTTTTGCCCAGTCCAAGTCGGTCTGGAGACCTAACCAAACCTGGAACAAAGGTAAGCAGGCCAAAAAGCCTGCTGCTGCCCCTAAGTCAGCATGAAGTATCAGCCCCCTATCCGGTAACGGATCTAGTAGGGGGCAGACTTTCGCTCTTCGCCCAGGCTTGGGCAAGAGATGTCCAGGATCCCTGGGCGTTGGAAATTGTATCCCAGGGATATCTTCTGGACTTCAAAGCTTCTCCTCCAAAAGGGAGATTTCACCTATCGCAATTATCTGCAAACCAGATAAAGAGAGAGGCATTCTTACACTGTGTTCAAGACCTCCTAGTTATGGGAGTGATCCATCCTGTTCCACAGGACGAACAAGGACAGGGATTTTACTCAAATCTGTTTGTGGTTCCCAAAAAAGAGGGAACCTTCAGACCAATTTTAGATCTCAAGATTTTAAACAAATTCCTCAGAGTTCCATCATTCAAGATGAAGACTATTCGTACCATCCTACCTATGATCCAGGAGGGTCAATACATGACTACAGTGGATTTAAATTATGCTTATCTTCACATTCCGATACACAAAGATCATCATCGGTTTCTCAGGTTTGCCTTCCTGAACAGGCATTACCAGTTTGTAGCTCTTCCCTTTGGGTTAGCTACAGCCCCAAGAATCTTTACAAAGGTTCTGGGGTCACTTCTGGCGGTTCTAAGACCGCGGGGCATAGCAGTGGCCCCTTATTTAGACGACATTCTGATACAGGCGTCAAATTACCAAATTGCCAAGTCTCATACGGACATAGTTCTGGCATTTCTGAGGTCGCATGGGTGGAAGGTGAACGAGGAAAAGAGTTTTCTATCCCCTCTCACAAGAGTCTCCTTTCTGGGAACTCTAATAGATTCTGTAGAAATGAGGATTTACCTGACAGAGCCCAGGTTATCAAAACTTCTAAATTCCTGCCGTGTTCTTTATTCCACTTCTCGCCCTTCGGTGGCTCAGTGTATGGAAGTAATCGGCTTAATGGTACCGGCAATGGTTATAGTGCCGTTTGCACGTCTACATCTCAGACCGCTGCAACTATGCATGCTCAGTCAGTGGAATGGGGATTACACAGATTTGTCCCCTCTACTAAATCTGGATCAAGAGACCAGGGATTCTCTTCTCTAGTGGCTATCTCGGGTCCATCTGTCCAAGGGAATGACCTTTCGCAGGCCAGATTGGACAATTGTAATGACAGATGCCAGCCTTCTAGGCTGGGGGGCAGTCTGGAACTCTCTGAAGGCTCAGGGATCGTGGACTCAGGAGGAGACACTCCTTCCAATAAACATTCTGGAACTGAGAGCGATATTCAATGCTCTTCAGGCTTGGCCTCAGCTAGCGAGAATGAGGTTCATCAGATTTCAGTCGGAGAACATCACGACTGTGGCTTACATCAACCATCAAGGGGGAACAAGGAGTTCCCTAGCGATGTTAGAAGTCTCAAAGATAATTCGCTGGGCAGAGATTCACTCTTGCCACCTATCAGCTATCCATATCCCAGGTGTAGAGAACTGGGAGGCGGATTTTCTAAGTCGACAGACTTTTCATCCGAGGGAGTAGGAACTCCATCCGGAGGTGTTTGCACAATTGATTCATCGTTGGGGCAAACCAGAACTGGATCTTATGGCGTCTCGCCAGAATGCCAAGCTTCCTTGTTACGGATCCAGGTCCAGGGACCCCAAGGCAACACTGATAGATGCTCTAGCAGCGCCTTGGTCCTTCAACCTGGCTTATGTGTTTCCACCGTTTCCTCTGCTCCCTCGTCTGATTGCCAAAATCAAGCAGGAGAGAGCATCGGTGATCTTGATAGCGCCTGCGTGGCCACACAGGACTTGGTATGCAGATCTGGTGGACATGTCATCCTTCCCACCATGGACTCTGCCGTTGAGACAGGACCTTCTACTTCAAGGTCCTTTCAACCATCCAAATCTAATTTCCCTGAGGCTGACTGCCTGGAGATTGAACGCTTGATTTTATCAAAGCGTGGTTTCTCCGAGTCAGTCATTGATACCTTAATTCAGGCACGAAAGCCTGTCACCAGGAAAATCTATCATAAGATATGGCGTAAATATCTTTATTGGTGTGAATCCAAGGGCTACTCCTGGAGTAAGGTCAGGATTCCCAGGATATTATCTTTTCTCCAAGAAGGTTTGAAGAAAGGATTGTCAGCTAGTTCCTTAAAGGGACAGATTTCTGCGCTGTCTATTCTTTTGCACAAGCGTCTGGCGGATGTTCCAGACGTGCAGGCATTTTGTCAGGCTTTAGTTAGAATCAAGCCTGTGTTTAAACCTGTTGCTCCACCTTGGAGCTTAAATTTGGTTCTTAAAGTTCTTCAGGGGGTTCCGTTTGAACCTCTTCATTCCATAGATATCAAACTTTTATCTTGGAAAGTTATTTTTTTGGTAGCTATTTCCTCGGCTCGTAGAGTTTCCGAGTTATCTGCCTTACAATGTGATTCTCCTTATCTGATCTTCCATGCAGATAAGGTAGTTCTGCGTACCAAACCCGGGTTTTTACCTAAGGTGGTATCTAATAAGAATATCAATCAGGAGATTGTTGTTCCATCATTGTGTCCTAATCCTTCTTCAAAGAAGGAACGTCTATTACACAATCTTGACGTGGTTTGTGCTTTAAAGTATTATTTACAAGCTACTAAAGATTTTCGTCAAACATCTGCTTTGTTTGTTGTCTACTCTGGACAGAGGAGAGGTCAAAAGGCTTCGGCAACCTCTCTTTCGTTTTGGCTAAGAAGTATAATCCGCTTAGCTTATGAGATTGTTGGCCAGCAGCCTCCTGAAAGGATTACAGCTCATTCTACTAGAGCTGTGGCTTCCACATGGGCCTTTAAAAACGAGGCTTCTGTTGAACAGATTTGCAAGGCGGCGACTTGGTCTTCGCTTCATACCTTTTCAAAATTCTATAAATTTGATACTTTTGCTTCTTCGGAGGCTATTTTTGGGAGAAAGGTTTTACAGGCAGTGGTACCTTCCGTTTAAGTACCTGCCTTGTCCCTCCCTTCATCCGTGTACTTTAGCTTTGGTATTGGTATCCCACAAGTAATGGATGATCCGTGGACTGGATACACCTTACAAGAGAAAACATAATTTATGCTTACCTGATAAATTTATTTATCTTGTGGTGTATCCAGTCCACGGCCCACCCTGTCATTTTAAGGCAGGTATTTTTTATTTTTAAACGACAGTCACCACTGCACCCTATGGTTTCTCCTTTCTCTGCTTGTCTTCGGTCGAATGACTGGATATGGCAGTTAGGGGAGGAGCTATATAGCAGCTCTGCTGTGGGTGATCCTCTTGCAACTTCCTGTTGGGAAGGAGAATATCCCACAAGTAATGGATGATCCGTGGACTGGATACACCACAAGAGAAATACATTTATCAGGTAAGCATAAATTATGTTATCTGTGTAGTGAGATCCCCAGGAGCCACCTTTCCCCCATCATAGAACTCATAATATTGGTCGAAAGTTTCAGTTATCTCCTGACGGTTTGAAGTGGAAGCACCATTAGGCCTCTGTATGGAAGGGATAGCAAATAATTTAGTTCTTTCCCTCAGTTTAAACACCAGATATTTGTCCGGCTTGTTTGCATAAACATAATAGTGAGCCCTCAATTTCAAAGCCGCCCGGATAGAGAACTCATTTAAAATTTTAGTTAACTCCTGTCTTTTGGATTGTAGAGTCTTATATACCCTAATTGATGAGGTACGTCTATGCTCCCTCTCAAGTATCTCAACCTCCCTCTGAAGGGTATAAACTAACTGTGTCGATTTTTTCATCAGTATCGCCTTCTCTTTAATAAATAGGCCTCTCACAAAGGGTTTATGTGCCGCCCACGTGACTAAAGGGTTGCTTGTGGTCCCCACGTTTATTTGCCAATATTCCCTCAATGCTTTGGTAACTCTTTCATGTATCTCCGGATTCCTAAAAAGTGTTAGATTGTATGTCCATGAGCTTTGTCGTGTGAAGTTTATCAGACCCGAGAGCTCTAAAGTTACCAGTGAGTGGTCTGACCAAACGCACGGCTGTGTGTTCGATGCTACCAAATTAGGGGTCAATATTTGGCTCACGTATATGTAATCTAATGTTGAGTACGATTGATGTGCCAGTGAGTAGTACGTGTAGTCATGCTTGGAGTTACCCACAGCCGTCCAAGAGTCTATGAGGTTGTGTGCTCCTAATGATTCTCTAATGGACTTGATAATAGCATTATGTCTGTGTTGTTTACTTGTCGTCCCTTTGTGCCCCCCCTGAGAAAGAGGTCATAGAAACATTAAAATTCCCAGCTAAGATAATTCTATCTTGTGACCACTGGGTGAGATGATGCGAAATTTGCAGAAAAAAATGTATTCTGTGTTTCATTAGGTGCGTATATGTTACACAGTGTGATTTTGGTATTTTGAATCGTGCCCTGAACGATCAAAAACCTACCTTCCCTATCCCTAGTTACCTTTTCCAGTAGAAAATCTAATGATTTATGCAATAATATCGTCACCCCCCTTTTTTTGTGTCCGTAGTAGAGTGAAAGTGATGGGAAAATTGATGGGAGCAATATTTTGGTATTGTCTGGGAAATAAAATGAGTTTCCTGAAGGAAAATAATGTTCGCTTTTAGTTTCAGATAGTGTGTCATGGCCGTGCGTCTCTTGTTATCTGTATTGAGTCCCCTAACATAATGGGAAATTAGTCTTAGATTATGTGACATCGTCATTTCTCTCCAAACCTTTCACTGTCCCCCATGTAGTTAGTACATCAAGAAGACCTCCAATACTGTGGAACACACCTCTTGCTTCCTTACTCCCAGACACCCGTATCACCTCCTCACCTCTTTTCCTCTCCCGCTCTATTATCACATACCCATAAGGAAACACCTGGTATAGAAAAAAACATATTAAATAACAGTAAAAAACAAAATTAAGAACAATAACTGTTTTGGTCCTTTTAGGACTCCACCACATATTATACCTAAGTGCAGTTACAATCCTATCTTAGTTATTGTGGCAAGATATGTAGCTAAAATATACAAAAAAAACAAACAGAAACATTAATAGAACAGATACAACCCACCCTCTTCATTGCAGTGAATAAATTAGCAACATTTAAAAAAAATAAAATGATCTTCATTCCTCCCTCCCGGGGAACATATGCTGCTCAGCACTACCAGTTGCCATATATTTCAACTAGCGTGACATCATAGTTTTCGATTATGGCCCAATGTTCAAGGTCCAAAATGGTGATCAACCTATCCCCTACCCTCCCCCAACAAAATGTATAACTCCCCAACATACATCTTCAAGAAGAAAAGACCCCATGAAGTAAATCTAGCTTTACTATACTCCTCTGTTCATTGTCCGGCTTCTAAATGGACCTTGGGTATTCACAGAAAGTTCTACCCCTTCAAGTGGGGTATACCCAACAAAAAATTTGTATCCTTCATTTTCATCTCCTGTTTATAATACCCAAACGCCTCAAGTCTTTCGTTTCTTTTCTGGTATCTTGGTCCATTGCCTCTGACGGGTTTTGCTCCCCTGACTTAGGTGTTCTGAGGGTTCCCCCTGCTTCTGGAATCTCTCGAAGTTCCTTAATAAAGAATGACTTATTCTCCCACGTTATGTGGAGGGCAAAGGGGAACCCCCACCTGTATTGGACCTGGTTTTTCCTTAGTAAGGAGGTTAGAGGACGGAGAGAGCCCCTTCTTTGCAATGTCCTCAAGCACAGGTCCTGGAAGATTTGGATAACATTACCCTGGTACTTGAATGTTGGATTCCTCCTAGTTGCCGCAAGTATTTCCTCCCTTTCTTGAAAGCGTAGCATCTTAATGATGACATCTCTGGGAGGTTCCTCCCCCTTAGGCTTAGGCCTGAGTGCCCGATGCGACCTTTCCATCTGAAATTTCTCCTCCCCAGCAGAGCCAGTGATGGAATGAAAGAGGCTGAGTAAATATGTATTCAGCTCCTTAGGGCCAATTGATTCTGGGACTCCTTTCAGTCGCAAATTAGATCTGCGACTCCGATTTACCAAATCTTCCAGCTTGTCGTATATGTCATCTATTTTTGCTTGCTGGGAGGTGACCTTTTCCGTCACTTCATTTAAACCTTCCACCAAAGAATCTCCACTTTCTTCCAGGGTATTTATTCGTGATCCTAGATCTACTACCTCCTGTTTCAGATCTGCTATGCTATTGGTCACAGAATTTTGCAAGCTTTCCATCTTCTCTAAAAGCTTCTCAAAGTTTGCATTTATGTCCTGCTTGGAGACCAGATGTTCCAGATCAGCCTTAGTAATGGGCCTTGTATCTACTGACCCCTCTGTGGTATGCTCATCCATATCCCTCTCTTCATCAGATTGCTGTGCTTGCATATCAGAGGATTTATCCCCTTTTGCAGGTTTAAAAAAGAGACTAGAGGCCGTTAGCTTATTCAGAGGGTTCACCTTTGTATTCTTTCTGGCAGCCGTTTTGGCGCACCACTGGTGTAAAAAAGAATAAAAATAAAGCTTTTTAGCCCTATCACCGATATTGCAAGTCAAACTTCCCTCTCTATCCTCCAACATGCCAGGAGAAACAAATAGTGTGTATATATCCCTTTAAGTATATATGTGAAATCTGCATTACCAGGGAGAAAGTTGCTGTTTATCAGGGAAAGCTGAAAATTGTTTAAACCATAATTTCCTTCACAGTCTCAAATATATAAGGGTCTGCAAAACTGTTTATATAGAATGTGGGATCTGCTTCCTCCTCCTCACCTTCATTACTTATGCAAGCATTCTCAAAGTCTATTTTTCTTGCACTTTTCAGTGAATCCCACAAGACCACATATATGGTAGTGCAAGCAGCCTGTGCTCCTATAGTTATCTCCCATAGAGATTCATCACGCTGTTCTCTCTGAACGCATGCAGTTTAAACATGCCCATGTAACACTTCACATTCACTGCATTTAAATAACTACAATCTGCAGAACTTGTAAAAGTGTTCTAAGCCTCTTTTCCCAGCTCTTGCATCTCATCACTATGTGCAGTATATAGATCCTCTGGGTCACTATTTGCAAATGTCCCTTTATGTCCCTCTAGCTGGGTGTCTCTTAAGCTTTATATGGCTGTTCTATATATTTATTCCGCTGACCCCGCTGTGCAAGTCTGAATTAACTAGGCCGCTATTGCGCCGTAGCTTAGGAGCTGCAGGAGCTGCGCCCACTAATTTTTCCTCCACCTTAGTCCTCTGCCGGTTATTTATGGCTCTCTATTGTTTAGCCCTTTTACTGAGCTTTTGAGTCTCTTACCACTTCAGTCGTATTTTGTAGTCGCTGCAGCCGTTTCTCAAGAAAGTTTCTCCACGTGGGCTGTTAAAATGGCGACCGGCTATATCTGCACAGGCCCCCACCGGACCTCTCTCAGTATCAGTAAAGTAAATGCTCCGGTGCCTGCAGACTAACGTCTAAATGATCTGCACCGCATACGATCACATCCTGTGTCTCTGTTATGTCTCTAACACGGTCTTCTTGCCTTTAGTCTCCTTCTCCTGCACGGAGCTCTCCACTTAAGCAGCCATTCTCTTGCTGCTCCAAACTCCGCCCGAAGAGCCCAATTTTAAAAGAGAGGAGTAAAGGGAAAGATTTGGGGAGAGAAGTTAAGATACAGGAAATGTGGGGTAGAATCTCCGAGACCCATGTTCACCATGTCCTGTCATGGTCAACCCTGTTTGAGTGTTTCCATTATTCCACCAGTCCCTGTCAAATAAATGCCTAACCCTGGGGGCTCTGTGTGGATTCCTCCCAGTAGGATTTAACCTCTAGGAAATAACTATATTCTTCTAGGGCTAGTAGTTCTGCGACTCTGTCTGTCCATATCTTTTTATTAGGGGTAGTCTGTGTTTTCCAGCTACATGCTATTAAAGATTTGCAGGGAAACTTTGTTAAATCATTAAGCAAGGGGGTAAGTGTTCTTCAAAATAGACTATTTGCCACATGGGGACTTATTAGTCTGCATTGCCACCACATATGTATGTAATTCCCTCTTTCACCACATCCCCCTCCAGTACACACCATTTGCACCTGGATAGATTTTGTTGAGTCGGGTGGGGGGAGGTACCAGTACAACAACACTTTGAAATTTAGTTCTAGCATCTGCAGGGATGTTGAGGAACTCTTTGTATATCTAGAAATCCTCTCCCAGTCCTTTCTATTTAACAGGTTTCCTTTATCCTCGTGCCAGCAGGTAGTATATGTAGGTAGCCGAGCATTGTGTTGAGACTGTAAAAGCTTATTTGATACTACTGGGATTGTTAATCATCTCCTCTTTGGAGCAGAGTTTTTCAAATATGGTCAGGTCTCTGGTCTATTGTATGTGTTAAGGTTATTGATGTAGTGGGAGAGTAGTGAATATTTAAACCAGCTTGCAAACCTGCCGCCGGCTACTTTGGTGAGGTTGTATCTATCTATGAGTTTACCATTGATAAAGTTGGCTAAAGGGGTTGTATAATCCCCTTCCGATAGCCTCCGATATCCACTATCCAAACCCGTACTAATTCAGCGTTCAAGGGAAAAGAGGGGATCGTGTGGTGATGTATCTATTGTGGAGTAGAATTAGTGTCCCAGGAATCAAAAGTGTGTTTTGTATATTTAAGTGTGAACATTAAGGTGGTCTAAGGTCTTTAGGGACCCAGCATATCGCTCCTACTTTAGGTTCCCTAAGGATGTGAGAATCCATGGATATCCAAGCTTTAAATTTGCTAGCTCCATACCAATCTAGTATCCTTTGGAGGGTGGTTCCTTTGATACAAGGAAGGCCTAGGCCACCATTCGATGTTGGTCCATACATATTTCCTTTGCAGACAAAGGAGTTGATGAGACTTTGAAGTTGCTTTATATACCAGTTTGGTATGGGGATTAGAAGTGCTTGAAGGATGTATAAAATCCTGGGTAACGTGGTTATTTTAATGCATTGTATTTGCCCCCACAAGGAGATTGGTTTTGTCGACCATGTTTCCAAATCCCGTTGTGTGTTATGTAAAAGATTAATGTAGTTTTTTTCAATTAACAGTGATTGGTTTGGGGACAGATTTATAACAAGGTATTTATGGGTCTTATTTTGTAATTTAAGGGGGCATGTGGATTAGATTTTGGGATAAAGTAATATTTAGAATTTCAGATTTTTGTGATTTTATTATAAAACTAGAGAATCGTTCAAATGCTTCCAGTTCTTTAAGGATTTCAGGGATATATTGATATGGTAAGGAGACTGTAAATAGCACATTGTCTGCGTATTACACTATTTTGAAGTTATGTAGACTAATTTTAATACCTTCTATTTTGTGATTTTATTTAATATGGGAAGTTACGACCTAAAAAATAAGATGGGCATTCCATTTGCCTTGACTTTGAAGCTAAAGATGTGGGTGATCATTTTAGGGACAAATCCAAAGTTTTTTAATGTTTTGTGTAGGAAATGCTTTCTCCGTATCGGTCACAAATGGAATATTATTATACTTGGCATAAGACATCAAAGTTAAGGCTCTAATTGTGTTGTCTCTAGCTTGCCGACCTGATCTCTGTGGACTATCTCAGTGAGTACAGTCGTTTTTCTGGTATCTTTCCTAGGATTTTTATGTCTGTGTTTAAGAGTGAGATAGGTTGGTAACTGCCTGGATCTGTGGGAGGTTTCTTTGGTTTAGGTATAACTGAGATGTGTGCTGTGAGCATTTCAAATGGGAAGACATGGTTATCATCTATTGTTTGGAAAAGTTTTAACAGGTGAAGTGCTAATATGCTCTTGAAAGTTTTATAGTACTTATTAGTAAAGCCGTCAGGGCCAGGGCTTTTCACCGATGGGAGGTCTGTGATGGCTGATAATATCTTGGTTAACATTATAGGGGTTTCCAGTTCTGTCTGTAGATGGTAGTATTTTGACTAGGCGTGCATCATTAATATATTGTGTCATGATTTGTTTGATTCTAGATTGTATAGGTGGGGATAATATTCTCTTAAGTGATAAGCTATTAGCTATCATGAATATTTGAATCATCTGGACTTGTTATATTATGGATATGTGATTTACATAGTAACATAGTAGATGAGGTGGAAAAAAGACTGAAGTCCATCGAGTTCAACCTATACAAATCTAAAATACTTACAAAAAGTTCCAGTTAAACTTAAATAATCCCACTAAAAGTTGACCCATTTAATCCTAGCAATCATATCTATGAATTTTGTTTATAGACAGAATGTATCCAAATAATTTTTAAATGTATCTAGGGTATTGGCATTCACTACCCCCTTTGGCAATGAGTTCCACAATTTTATTACTCTTACAGTGAAATTAAATCTCCTTTCCTCCAACCTTAAATTTTGACCTCTTGTCACAAACAATGTTCTTGGAATCAACAGAGCTTCTGCCATCTCTGTATATGGGCCTTGAATATATTTATATAAAGTAATCATGCCACCTCTCAAGTGCCTTTCTTCTAAAGAAAACAGACCCAGTTTGGCTAGCCTCTCCTCATAGCTTATATTCTTCAATCCCCTTCTTAGCTTTGTGGCCCTTCTCTGAATGTTTTCTAGTTCTACAATATCTTTTTTTGCGATCGGTCCCCAGAACTGCACTCCATACTCAAGGTGAGGTCTTACCAGGGCTTTATATAGTGACAGAATTATGCTTCCCTCCCTTGAATCAATGCTTCTTTTAATACATGCTAGAATCTTATTAGCCCTTGAAGCCGCTGCCCTACATTGTGCACCCATCTTTAGCTTTTTATCTATTACTACTCCCAAATACCTTTCCTCCTTCTGTTTGGCTAAGTCTTGTACCATTTAAATAATACGTTGCCTGCTTATTTTTACTTCCAAAATGTAGAACCTTGCATTTTCCTGTATTAAATTTAATTTTCCATGAAAACGAAAAGTATCAATCAATGGTTCCTCTCTTGTGTATACTGAAGAAAAAAACGAGTTTAGTACCTCAGCCTTCTCCCTGTCACTGTTAATCATGCTACCCTCCACACATTTTAATGTACCTATATTGTCTGTCTGTGCCTTCAAGATTCTAGATAAAAGAGGGTCTTGCTCTACTTCCCTCATAAAAGTAGGTATTTTTCAAATAGAGTGCTTTTCTTTGGGCTTCCTTAGTCAGTTGTAGAAAAGTTCACTCCAGCCTTGAAAATTAAGTAAAACAGAACTTTATTGCTTCATGGTCCAAAGTACAAATACTTTGTACCATGTATTTGTATTTGTACTTTAGACCATGAAGAAATAAAGGTCTGTTTTACTTCATTTTCAAGGCTGGAGTGAACTTTTCTACATTTGTCTTGCATTGAGGGGTTGGCTGACCCTTTACTCCATGCCTACTCTTTTGGTTGCTGTTCCCTGCTTTGTTTGTGTTCACTTCCTTAGTCAGGATCAGGTTGAATTCCTGTCTAACCATGTTAAGTTGTGAGAATATGGTGTCATTTGGGGTGTTTTTATGTAGAAGTTCCAACTGGCCTAGGCGTGCGACTAACATATGGATAGTGTAATCATATGTTCTCTTTATGTAGGCTTTGTGTTTAATGCATTCCCCTCTTATTACAGCTTTGTGGGCCTCGCGTACGCTACAAGGGGAAGTGTCTACATTAATGTGGAAATATTATTTTAACGACTTAGTGATTGCTTCTAAAGTAGAAGGATAGTGTAACAGTGACTCATCCATTTTCCAGATAAATGGGGTGATAGGCCTCTCCAGCCATTCAAGTTGTATATTAATCATAGAGTGATCTGACCAGGCCATTGGCAGGATGTCTGAGTCCTTTAGAAGTGACAGTTGGTTTTGTTCAACTAATAAGTAGTCAATTGGCATGTACAAGGACCAGGTGTGTGAATAGAAAGTATAGTTGTGCTGGGATGGGTCCTGGACACACCAGGCATCAACCAGGCATAGTTGTACACTGTGTGTGTGTGTTAAGGGGTCTGGACTGGGCTTGTGAGGTGTGTGAAGATGAGTCAAGTACTGGGTCTTATGTAATAATCAGGTCTCCACCCAGAACTAGGGTCCCTTTTTTGGATTCTGTTACGAGAGAAAGGAGCCATTTGAAGAATTGTGACCTGTGTTTATTTGGGGCATAAGCGCTGACCAATGTGATCGGTCTGTGGAACAGTAATCCCACGATGATCAGGATTCTGTCTTCTGTATCTGTTATTTTGTTCTATAGCTGAAAATTTAGATGTTTGTGTACAATTATACCCACCCGTTCTTTTTAACATTGATTTAAAGAAACCCTACTGGGAAGTCTCTAAAGGTAAATCTGGGTTCTGCTGTTTTTAGGAAGTGGGTTTCCTGTAAGAAAATATTCAAACACTTTTTTTTGGCAACCATCTCAGTGCTCCTGAAGCTTCGTTGGTGAATTGAGGCCTTTGACATTTTGGAACACTACAGTTAGTCATGAGTGTGTGTATAGGTTTTAGATATGTTGTGAATAGGAATAGGACATGTTAGAATAGGACATGAGAAAAAAGTGAGGTAGAGTCAGAGTTTAGGAAGATGGAGTTCCGGTTAGGGACACTATAGCGAGCGAGCAAAAGAGATAGATTAACTATAACATTACATAACCAAAAACAATTGGCTAGATTAAAAGTGTTGCGGTACGGCTTTTAACGCTGAAAAAATGTCCATTCCAACATAATGGACAGGAATGCATATTACAAGTTGTGGCGGTATAGCTATACTGCAAGCATTTTAGCCTGTAACGCAACGTCCATTCCGCATTAAAAAAATGAAATACTTGCTTTACAGCCTATACCGACACAATCCATATCGCGATCTGAGAGCAGTAGCTATGGATTTTGTGTAACAAAAATGTTTCACAAAACTCATAACTAAAGTGTTACAAAGTACACTAACACCCATAAACTACCTATTAACCCCTAAACTGCCAACCTCCCGCAGCGCAAAATCTATTTAGAATTTATTAACCCCTAATCTGCCGCCCACCCACATTGCGACTATTAAATAGTTATTAACCCCTAATCTGCCGCCCACCCACATCGCCAACACTATTGAAATATATTAACCCCTAAACCACCGCTCCCTGACATCAGAGACACTAATAAAAGTTATTAGCCCCTAATCCGCCACTCCTTGACACCTAAATAAATCTATTAACCCCTAAACCGCCGGCCTCCCACATAGCCAACACTATAAAAAAGTATTAACCCCTAAGCCACCAGCCCCCCACATCGTAACTACTAAACCTATTAACCCCTAGACCACCGCCCCCCCCACATTGCAAAACACTAAATTGAACTATTAACTCCTAAACCTAACACCCCCCTAACTTTAAATTAAAATTACAATATAACTATCTTTAAATAAATAAAAAATTACCTGTGAAATAAAAATAAACCTAACATTAAACTATAAATTAAACTAACGTTAGTATTCTAATAAAATAAAAAATACTACCAATTAAAAACCTAAATTACAAATTTTAAAAACCTAACACTACAAAAAAAATTAAAAAATCTAAAATTACAAAAAATAATTACGAAAATCAAAAAACACTAAGCTTACAAAAACTAATAAACTAAATTATCTAAAATAAAAACAAGTACACCTAATCTAATAGCCCTATAAAAATAAAAAGCCCCACAAAAATAAAAACACCCCCTAACCTACAATAATCTACCAATAGCCCTTAAAAGGGCATTTTGTAGGGTATTGCCCTACGTTAACTAACTCTTTTACCTGTAAAAAAATACAAAGTCCCCCAACAGTAAAACCCACCACCCAACCAACCCCCCAAAATAAAAAATCCTAAACTACCCATTGCCCCTAAAGGGGCATTTGTAGGGGCATTGCCCTTAAAATGGCATTCAGCTCTTTTTTACTGCCCTTAAAAGGGCACTCAGCTCTTGTGACGGACAGATAGCTCAGCATGCTAAGGCCCTGTGGCTGAGCTCTGTAGCAACCCAAGGGTTGCAGGTTCGATCCCCGGCGAGGTCCACTCAGCCTTTCATCCTTCTGAGGTCGATAAAATGAGCAGCGCCTTGAGACCCTTACGGGTGATTAGCCACACTTTACAAGTACCCAATACATACATACATACATCCCTAATCTTAAAAAAAAAAAACACCCCAAAAAAAAATAACACTAACCCCAGAATATCTACTCACGGTTCCTGAAGTCCGGACATCCATCTTCATCCAGGCGGCGACACCTTCATCCATCTCGGGGATGTCTATTTGCATCCCGGAGGTGCAGAGTGGAGCTACCCTGGAAGTGGATGCCATCCTGCACATAGCATCCTCTTCATATGGTCACCGTCGTACACTGAAGTTGAATACAAGGTAGCCGTTTCAAAATGGCCTACCTTGCATTCCTATTGGCTGATTTGATTCTTCAAATTCAAATCAGCCAATAGGATGAGAGCTTCTGAAATTCTATTGGCTGTTCAAAACAGCCAATAGGATGAGAGCTACTGAAATCCTATTGGCTGATTTGAACATTGATATTGAAAATATCAAGAGTTTAGAAGAAAAGCAGGTAACCTGTCATGATGCCAGTGTGAAGGGGGTAGGCAATTTCTGCTGTTGCCATGCTCCTGTGGGTTCAGAGAGTAATATGTAAATAGGGAGTTTAGTGTGGGGTTGTTTCAGACTTTAGTCTAGAAATGTCCGCTTGTGTAAAGGCATATAATATCAGGTGGGGTCAGTTGTAATATTTGCTGATGGAAGTAGATGGTTCCTCCTTTTCTTTTGCCACTGCAGACCATTTTTGGTGCTGGGTTTTAGGTTATGTTTTCCTTTGGTTGTGAAATGTTCAAGAGCATGCAGAACTGTTCCAGGTCTTCAGGATCTTTGTAGGTGACTATTTTATCACCTTTTGCTACTCTGATGGAGAATGGGAACCCCCATCATTATGGGATTTCCAGGTCTGTTAGGTGAAGCATCAGATAACGGGGTTCATTTTTATTTAGCTAGGGTTATGCAGCTGATGTCCAAATAGATCTAGAACATTACACCTTCTATTGTTAGAGGGGCATTTTTCCTTGCTGCTTGTAAAATCTTCTCTTTGTCAGTGAATTTATGGCACCTGAGGACGACATCCCTGGGAGGCCTTGAAGCCAGTGGCCTGGGGCATAATACTCTATTGGCTCTATCTAAGTCGATGGTTGCTTCCCTCTCACCCCCTCAGAGGAAATGAAACAGTTTTTGCAGATAAGTTTAGAGTTGTGCTGGGAGAATAGTTTCTGGGATTCCTCTGATATGTAATTGTACAATTGTGGTGTTCTGTTGCTGTAGTGTCAGTGCCTTTAAGTCTGAGGACTTAGAGGTTTCTTCCATCTGTTCCTCAAGTTGGAGGACTCTGTGGCCTAGCTCACTGATATATTTTTTTAACATCTGCCAGCTCATCTTTGATGAGCTGGCTAACCTGGGACATGAAAGATGAAAAATCTGCTTTTGTTGGTAGGGAAGGGAGGCCCATCCTTGTGATAGGAGTGTTTTCTCCAGGTTGTGAAGGATTAAGCTTTACTAGATTTTACTCAGATCCTGATGATGGATGTGTGATGTCTGTAGGAGTTTCAAAGGGCTTAAAATAAACATAAATGTTCCCTCCATTTTGGTGTAAGCCTTTGTTTTTTTCTGTTTTAGCTTCCTTCTTTGATGCCATAGCAGTTGCCGGAGTGTAATGAGTATATATAAAAATGTAGATGCTCCCAGCAATGGCATGGCTGGGATTATATCAGTTCTAAAAACAGCTTGTAGGATTTTGACAAGGCTCTACGCTGGTGGTGAGTTTAGTGTGGCGGCGGCGGTGTAGCTTATATAATGTGGGGCAGTGGCTAATTGCAGGTGTCTCTGGCGGTATATATATTGTGTATACTAGCCGCGTGTTTGAAGTGTGTGTACCCAGGTGGTGTTGAGTAGCACTGGGCCATCACCTACACGTATTTCTTTGGCCCGCTGTTGATCCGCTCTGAGGCTTATCTAGCTGTATACCCAAGATGTGCTGTAGGGTTGTATGCGTCCGAGATAGTGTTGTGACAAAATCTCGCTGCGACTTCTATCAGTGTAATACCACTCCATAAGGCGTGTGAATATCGGCACTAACTCCTGGTCTTTGGCGGTCAGTTACTGCCGCTCTTGAAGGGTTGTCTGGTCCACCTGTATAGCTAATGTCCTATATGGACATTGTGGCACTTTTTAAAGTCACGGAGCTCTACACCAATGCGGCCATACAAGCCCCCCCCCCCCCCAAGTTAAGTAGGTTTAATGCCATTTTGTCCATACCTGCACGGGTGAAACTACAGGGGGTGCAGAGGTCGCAATTGTGACTGGGCCCCCAAGGGTGGGGGCCCAGCTTTAAAAAAGAAAAAAAAAATTACAATAAAAAAACGTTGATCTGCCACTGCCTGCATTGATATCATGTGAGTGTGACATGATGCTTCACTAGTGTCTCTGACTACAGGGGTTATTGTTTCTGTTTTACCTATTGGTGTTTATGTGTGTATGCATGTATGTGACTGTCTGTGTATTTATGCATGTATGTGTGTGTTTGTGTGTATGTTTGTGGAACCAGCAAATTATAGACCTTGTTACTACAGCATGAGGGGGCGGGGGGTAAACAGTGTCAGTCTATACAGTACCACTATATACAGTACGGGGGGGCTGGAGCATGTCACAGACTACTGTGGTCACTTTATAAAGTACTGGGGCGGGTAGATTACAGACTGTGTCACTGACTCACTATATACAGTACTGGTGGGTTAAACAGTGTCACTATATACAGTAATAGTGGGTCAGACCATCTCACAAACTGTGGGCACAGGGTACCTCCTTTTGCAGACATGTCATCTGATTACCATTTTTTTTCTGTGTTAAATGTAAAAAAAAAAAAGAAAAAGATATGTATCAAATTCACTTTTTTTAGGGGTGGGGGGCCCTTCTTAGATTCTTGCACCTGGGGTCTGGGGTTTCTAGTTACGCCTCTGCATACCTGCTAACTCAGAATGTACTATGTTATGTGGTTCTTTGACTTCTCACATTTACTGATGGTCTGGTTTTCTGTTTTCTTATTGTACTGCTGAAAATACCTGCTTGCCTATACTACTTAGCTCATATGACAAGCCTTGACTTCAGTGTTACACATAAAATATATATTTTTCCACTTAAAATTGAACTTTTACTAGTTATAGTTAGAAAAGGCAGCATAAATAGAAATTGTATCTAGCGTGCCAGAAAAATAGTTAAAAACACAACTCTATAACTGTGACGTGTATAAAGTACTTCAATGTTGCTGATTTTAGGTAGTTTATCACATATGAGTAGGAGGGGAAAAGTAGGAACTATGTCCTGTATTGCCCTATATTAGGGTAGATAAGCCACTTTTTTACACTAAATATGCTATAAATCCCTTCCCCATCCTTCCCACAATATGTCCCAAATGTTACAACTAATGTTACAACAACAAATAAAATTATCAATTAGTGAATAGTCTGAAATTAACAGAGTGCAGTTAAAATGAACACGAAGCCCCTGACGCGGTCGCTTTTCACATATACGCTTCCTCAGAGGGGTCTTCTGAAAGAACTGCCCCTTCTTTACCTAATGTTATCTGAGCTTACCACAAATTTAATTTAATGGTCCCCTTAACTGAGTACTGGCTACACAAATGTATTCATATAGGTATGTTCCCTATGAGCAATGACTATTCTCTCTTGGCATAAAGAATTTTACTTAATTTATAAGTAGACCTCCTCTTGAAGATATGGGTCACCCATAAGTGTATAGTTTATGTGCATCGTTTATGCTTTAATGTACTTTTGTCAGCTTGTCATTCTTTGCACTGTTAGAACTATAAAAACTTCTATTCTCATTATTTTACTACCATAATAATTTAACACTCGTTTTGCCTCTTGGGTTAAAGTGTTTCCACCCTGATTGATTAAATTTTTAGGTTAAATACTTTTAGAATGCACTACATGCTTTAGGTACTAGTTTTTGACAATATTTGTTCTATGTTTATTTAGTTCATGGTAATTATGTTTAGGTATGATTAATTGCATTGAGTTAATATACGGTTAAGTTTCACCTATTTTGTTCAGCTATATTATGAGATTTCATGTTCTATAAGATATATACAATTCTATATGTTTTGTCACTTGTGCAACTAGACCATATTAGCTTACAGACACAAAAGCAGCCTACATTTCTACGATTATTTTTGCTTTTTCTCCCTTTCTTACTATTTGCAGAGGAGACAAAAAATACAGGTTGTTCAAAAGTATCTTCGTGAGGATTGTTGATACTTAATATATTATCATGATATTGGTATGTTTAAGTGACTTGACTATATTTATCTAATGTTCCTTTAAGATTATTCATCAACTTGAGTATATTGGATGCATGTATAATTTTGTGACAAATGTCTTTGATTTGCTTGATTTGTATTGATTCTTAAACCTTAAAATATAGGTAATAGCATTTGAAGCACTGGTAATATTTAATGCAGAAGAGAGGTGCCCTATTAAGCATTAACATTAGTTTGAAAAATAAGTAAACCAATACATTTAGTTTCCTTAATAAACAAACTACAACATTCCTTATTAAGAGCAAAAAAAACAACAACAAAAAAAACACCACCATAAGGATTTGTATTTCCAGCTGTCCAGTCTTGATTAAAGAGACAGTAAATACTTTTTGAGATTTTGATGTATAATGTTTAATTAATACTTAACTCCTCATTGTGGATTTTCCAGTTCTGAAAACTAAAAGCGCACATGGCAGGCTTCATACGCCTAACCTGGATATATATTTGTTCCTAATATGCAGTTTCCTATCATATCTTTTTCCCTGTAGCTAAACAATGAATACTAAATTTCCCTTTCCATTCTAATGATCCATGTGTTCCAGTTCATTACCCCATCTGGAAAAACAGATTGTTAAAAGGAATTTTATAAAATATATATGGGAATCTAAATAGCAGTATATTGAATAAGGAGATGGGCCAGTAGGATGGACCCAGTGACATGTAGTTAGCTCCAAAGAAATAAACAGAGGCTAAAAGAAAGAATCCATATAAAAGGTAATAAAGTTCAGGGCAGCAATTATTGAAGAGATATCAAAAACAAAATAAGTCCTTGATGGAGGTGCGCCTATGGTGACGAATGTAGCAAACAATCCGATATAAGGCTGCTCTTCTGTAGCGTGCGTAGACGGTTAGGAAATCTGTAGTGGGGAAACAGGAAGGCGCCAATAGGGTGATAACGTATAGACCCAGACAGGTGAGTATAAGGAGAGAAAAGGTACTCACAAGCAGGGCGGCACTTGAACGTGCCTAACCAAGCGGGCCGGGACCACAGCGTCGCCCGGGAGACTCACAACGGCAACAACACCAATCCTCGAGCCGGACCAAGTTCCGTGTGGCCAATCAGGAACGCTGGATGATGACACACCTCTTTAAAGTAACTTTGCTGGAGTTTGCTCCTTCCTCTTTCCAGCTTGTTGGCTTGTGTGAATCAAACTCTCGGTATTCGGGAGAGCCTTACACAGTTTGTTCCTGTCTCCTACCCTCTATGCCTGTGTTCAGTATCGGCATACGAAGAGGGAGGTGTGTCATCATCCAGCGTTCCTGATTGGCCACACGGAACTTGGTCCGGCTCGAGGATTGGTGTTGTTGCCGTTGTGAGTCTCCCGGGCGACGCTGTGGTCCCGGCCCGCTTGGTTAGGCACGTTCAAGTGCCGCCCTGCTTGTGAGTACCTTTTCTCTCCTTATACTCACCTGTCTGGGTCTATACGTTATCACCCTATTGGCGCCTTCCTGTTTCCCCACTACAATTATTGAAGAGCATTGCATTTAAACACACACATTTTAGCATAGTTTCAGATTAATACTCCTGGAGAGGGTACCTTTCTCTGATTGACTTTGTTTTCTTTTACAGATGATGAGTTTTTCTCAAAGCCCATTTATTTCAACATCTGCACTCAATGTAACTGGTGTTGTCGCTGGCTTGAGTCTTTACTCTGGTGTACAGGAGCTGAATGTGCAAAATTTGTCTGATAACTTCCAGGTCTGTGTTTTGTACCACATGTTGCCAGTTTTGGCTTTTAACTTATTTTAACTTTTTTTTTTATTTGATAAGGCTTTCGGTCTCTAACTATTCAGATATTGAAAAGCCTATGATAGAAAAACCGGGAACAGAAACTTTCCATTATGATATTATGCCTGTTATATTTATTACGGATTCAACTCTATTATTTGACCATTATGTTAATTGATGCAGATGAGCCATTTTTTTAATTTATTTATTTTTTTAGCAAAAATGACATTACAAGTAAAGTTTGCCACAACTCTATATAAACAGGTATAGGAACAGCTCCTATACCCTAATGGAAATATATACACTTCAGTTAGTATAGATATATAGGTACAACAATACAGCCATATTCATATAATGGCAGATAAACCCAGGGATAGAAAGGCAGGTACAACTGAAACCTCCATTTATAAGTTTATAACATCCTCCTAAAATATTGATAGGCCGCTCTTGGACCTATAGTATATGTAACAACTAGAAACGCTGGAGGTAAACTAGACTGAACTATAATGATATAGAGTCACTTTTGGGCCTGGTGACTTAATACACTTAATGTAAAGTGGTTTATGATATATAAATAAGAGACATTAGAGTTTAAAGTAGACAAAAAAACTGCTAGGTAATAATCCCAGATAATAAACTGGGAATTTTTCTTAAATTTGAGATAAATTAGCAACTGATATTTTAAATGATACCAACAATGGGAGTATATTCATATATCTTAATGTACAAGAATATAATGATTCATTTGCTTTTAAGCAATCAATTCTACAGATGTACCCACACTAGCTAAGTTACAATGCTGATGCAACTGATAGCGACTTCTCAGCAAGTATTACATGTTATGAAATGACTAAGGCGTTATGAGTATTGTTGCTTCAAACTATTATTCAGAGACCCTCCAACCCTCGCCAGCTAAGGGAAGGAAGGTAGGGTTTTTTATGATCTATTAAAACATATAAAATATAAGAACCTATGGCCTAGATTTCGAGTTTGGCGGTAGCCGTGAAAACCAGCGTTAGAGGCTCCTAACGCTGGTTTTAGGCTACCTCCGGTATTTGGAGTCACTCAAAATAGGGTCTAACGCTCACTTTTCAGCCGCGACTTTTCCATACCGCAGATCCCCTTACGTCAATTGCGTATCCTATCTTTTCAATGGGATTTTTCTAACTCCGGTATTTAGAGTCGTGTCTGAAGTGAGCGTTAGAAATCTAACGACAAAACTCCAGCCGCAGAAAAAAGTCAGTAGTTAAGAGCTTTCTGGGCTAACGCCGGTTCATAAAGCTCTTAACTACTGTACTCTAAAGTACACTAACACCCATAA
The DNA here is from genome assembly GCF_027579735.1 of Bombina bombina. Taxonomy (NCBI): domain Eukaryota; kingdom Metazoa; phylum Chordata; class Amphibia; order Anura; family Bombinatoridae; genus Bombina; species Bombina bombina. The sequence goes on from NC_069499.1 coordinate 834,294,983, forward strand.
ACTACCTATGTACCCCTAAACCGAGGTCCGCCCACATCGCCGCAACTCGATTACATTTTTTTAACCCCTAATCTGCCGACCGCCACCTACGTTATCCTTATGTACCCCTAATCTGCTGCCCCTAACACCGCCGACCCCTATATTATATTTATTAACCCCTAATCTGCCCCCACAACGTCGCCGCCAGCTACCTACACTTATTAACCCCTAATCTGCCGTCCGCACGCCGCCGCCAGCTACATTATCCCTAGGTACCCCTAATCTGCTGCCCTAACATCGCCGACCCCTATATTATATTTATTAACCCCTAACCTGCCCCCCACAACGTCGCCGCCACCTACCTACAATAATTAACCCCTAATCTGCCGACCGCAAAGAGCCGCCAGCTACATTATAGCTATGTACCCCTAATCTGCTGCCCCTAACACCGCCGACCCCTATATTATATTTATTAACCCCTAACCTGCCCTCCCTAACATCGCCGACACCTAACTTCAATTATTAACCCCTAATCTGCCGACCGAATCTCGCCGCTATTCTAATAAATGCATTAACCCCTAAAGCTAAGTCTAACCCTAACACTAACACCCCCCTAAATTAAATATAATTTACATCTAACGAAATTAATTAACTCTTATTAAATAAATTATTCCTAATTAAAGCTAAATACTTACCTGTAAAATAAATCCTAATATAGCTACAACATAAATTATAATTATATTATAGCTATTTTAGGATTAATATTTATTTTACAGGTAACTTTGTATTTATTTTAACCAGGTACAATAGCTATTAAATAGTTAAGAACTATTTAATAGCTAAAATAGTTAAAATAATTACAAATTTACCTGTAAAATAAATTAACCTAAGTTACAATTAAACCTAACACTACACTATCAATAAATTAATTAAATAAAATACCTACAATTACCTACAATTAAACCTAACACTACACTATCAATAAATAAATTAAATACAATACCTACAAATAACTACAATGAAATAAACTAACTAAAGTACAAAAAATAAAAAAGAACTAAGTTACAAAAAATAAAAAAATATTTACAAACATAAGAAAAATATTACAACAATTTTAAACTAATTACACCTACTCTAAGCCCCCTAATAAAATAACAAAGCCCCCCAAAATAAAAAAATGCCCTACCCTATTCTAAATTACTAAAGTTCAAAGCTCTTTTACCTTACCAGCCCTGAACAGGGCCCTTTGCGGGGCATGCCCCAAGAAGTTCAGCTCTTTTGCCTGTAAAAAAAAACATACAATACCCCCCCAAAATTACAACCCACATACCCCTAATCTAACCCAAACCCCCCTTAAATAAACCTAACACTAAGCCCCTGAAGATCATCCTACCTTGTCTTCACCATACCAGGTTCACCGATCCGTCCTGGCTCCGATATCTTCATCCAACCCAAGAGGGGGCTAGACATCCATCATCCGATGGCTGAAGAGGGTCCAAAGTCTTCATCCTATCCGGGAAGAAGAGTAGATCCGGACCGGCAACCATCTTCTTCCAAGCGGCATCTTCTATCATCATCCGATGAGGACCGGCTCCATCCTGAAGACCTCCACCGCGGACCCATCTTCATCCGGCGACGTCCAACTGAAGAATGACGGTTCCTTTAAGGGACGTCATCCAAGATGGCTTCCCTCGAATTCCGATTGGCTGATTGGCTGATTCCATCAGCCAATCAGAATATCCCTACCTTAATTCCGATTGGCTGATAGAATCCTATCAGCCAATCGGAATTCGAGGGACGCCATCTTGGATGACGTCATTTAAAGGAACCGTCATTCGTCGTTCAGTCGTCGGCCAGGATGGATGTTCCGCGTCGGAGGTCTTCAGGATCCTGCCGCTCCGCTCCGGATGGATGACGATAGAAGATCCCGCTTGGATGAAGACTTCAATCGGATGGAAGACCTCTTCTGCCCCGCTTGGATGAAGACTTCTACCGGATGGAGGACCTCTTCTTGCTCCGCTTGGATCAAGACTTCGGACCCTCTTCTGGACCGATCGCTGAACCCGGTGAGGTGAAGACAAGGTAGGGAGATCTTCAGGGGCTTAGTGTTAGGTTTATTTAAGGGGGGTTTGGGTTAGATTAGGGGTATGTGGGTGGTGGGTTGTAATGTTGGGGGGGGGGTATTGTATGTTTTTTTTTACAGGCAAAAGAGCTGAACTTCTTGGGGCATGCCCCGCAAAGGGCCCTGTTCAGGGCTGGTAAGGTAAAAGAGCTTTGAACTTTAGTAATCTAGAATAGGGTAGGGCATTTTTTTATTTTGGGGGGGCTTTGTTATTTTATTAGGGGGCTTAGAGTAGGTGTAATTAGTTTAAAATTGTTGTAATATTTTTCTTATGTTTGTAAATATTTTTTTATTTTTTGTAACTTATTTCTTTTTTATTTTTTGTACTTTAGTTAGTTTATTTCATTGTAGTTATTTGTAGGTATTGTATTTAATTAATTTATTGATAGTGTAGTGTTAGGTTTAATTGTAACTTAGGTTAGGATTTATTTTACAGGTAAATTTGTAATTATTTTAACTATTTTAGCTATTAAATAGTTCTTAACTATTTAATAGCTATTGTACCTGGTTAAAATAAATACAAAGTTACCTGTAAAATAAATATTAATCCTAAAATAGCTATAATATAATTATAATTTATATTGTAGCTATATTAGGATTTATTTTACTGGTAAGTATTTAGCTTTAAATAGGAATAATTTATTTAATAAGAGTTAATTAATTTCGTTAGATTAAAATTATATTTAATTTAGGGGGGTGTTAGTGTTAGACTTAGCTTTAGGGGTTAATACATTTATTAGAATAGCGGTGAGCTCAAATCGGCAGATTAGGGGTTAATAATTGAAGTTAGGTGTCGGCGATGTTAGGGAGGGCAGATTAGGGGTTAATACTATTTATTATAGGGTTAGTGAGGCGGATTAGGGGTTAATAACTTTATAATAATAGCGGTGCGGTCCGCTCGGCAGATTAGGGGTTAATAAGTGTAGGCAGGTGGAGGCGACGTTGTGGGGGGCAGATTAGGGGTTAATAAATATAATATAGGGGTCGGCGATGTTAGGGCAGCAGATTAGGGGTACATAGGGATAATGTAAGTAGCGGCGGTTTACGAAGCGGCAGATTAGGGGTTAATAATAATATGCAGGGGTCAGCGATAGCGGGGGCGGCAGATTAGGGGTTAATAAGTGTAAGGTTAGGGGTGTTTAGACTCGGGGTACATGTTAGAGTGTTAGGTGCAGACGTAGGAAGTGTTTCCCCATAGGAAACAATGGTGCTGCGTTAGGAGCTGAACGCGGCTTTTTTGCAGGTGTTAGGTTTTTTTTCAGCTCAAACAGCACCATTGTTTCCTATGGGGGAATCGTGCACGAGCACGTTTTTGAGGCTGGCCGATTGCGTAAGCAACTCTGGTATCGAGAGTTGAAGTTGCGTTAAATATGCTCTACGCTCCTTTTTTGGAGCCTAACGCAGCCTTTATGTGGACTCTCAATACCAGAGTTATTTTTATGGTGCGGCCAGAAAAAAAGCCAGCGTTAGCTTTTCGGGTCGTTACCGACAAAACTCTAAATCTAGCCGTAAGGTAGCAGAATTGCCATCGGTCATGGTAGTAATGAGAAATTGTGGGTTACACAAAATTAACATATAGCCAATATGCGGCATTAATATATAACTTGATAATAGTATAGTACGAATAACAAACAGAGTACATTCTTATGCCACATAAAATAGACTACTGATATTAGAGCATTGTATAATATATATCTAATTCCTAGAGTGTAGCCATATATTCAAATGGATATATGGAGATCCAGAGTGGACTTGGCAGTACTACAGAAATTGCAATATTAGGACATTAGGATAGTGGGAATTGAGGCTTACAATTATCATGAGGTTGTATAATGAAATAGGAAATAGCATAATCTAAGTAGAGCTGAACAGACTAGGCTAAGGGGCATCCAATAAGGCATACAGTGCTCCGAAAATAATCTCATAAACTATTCCATGTCACTCAAATATTCTTTAAGCAACCCCCAGGCCTCAGCATTAATAAGACAAGTATAACTAAGTACTAGATATAAAAGGAGTAAAGAGTTCCCCATTTGTGTCCAATTTGAGTTTAGATTGTTCATGCCTGCAAAGAATTAACACCTTACATCCACATGCAAAAATCCCTAAGTCGAGTATAGGTGTATAGGGATTTGGCCCCAACCAGTGATCAGGTATTACACCGGAGCTCACCCTATGCCTTTTCTGAGGACTATCTTCAACAAGAGTCCTCCATAGATGTCATCGCAGATGGTGAACCGAGTCATCCCTCTCCAACATTGATCAACAGGGACACTCTTGCTCTGGGACTTTGTAGCCTCCTCAACATAAAGTATCTTAGCGTATGTCAGCCCTAGACCGCTGGAGTCGGTTGCATCCCCCCGGCCATAGGACAAAGCTAAGGCATGCACATCCGCGCCTCTCCTGAAATATGGGCTAGAGAAAGGTAAGTAATAGAGCTCTGTTTCCGGGCTTTGTAGGAACATTTCACTGAGATCCCTGGTCGTGTTGTTTCCTGAAGACTGGCTGGCAGAGTGATGCATTACCTTAGAGGCATCTAGCCCTTTGCGGTTAGCTGGAGCGGCCTTGTAAACAAACTCAGGGTAAATTCCCGAAGGCTGTTGCGGTGACGTCATCGTTATGGCTGCCTCCCGACTTGTGTTTATTATGGTAGCAGTAAGGTCCGCCATGTAATCATCCATTTTAGATGCAAATCGTAGCAGCAATGCCTGTATGAGTTTACACTGCTCCTCCATGTTAAATGTTAGTTTTTCTATGTTATCAAGTAGTCTGATAAGGACTGAATTATCTCACTCCCGGGAGGTAGGGAAGGGGCTTGACTTCTCGGCACTAGGCCGCCAGCTAAGATTATGATAGTCCAGAACTGGGCTCAGTACACATGTATTATGCAGCAAGTATATCAATAACTTCAGAAAAGCTTCCTCTATCAAATGATCAAATGTGTTACATCCAGAGCTCAATAGGAATCCGAATAAACTGCTAGATAATGAGATCGCATTAGGAGCTTCAGAGAATGTGGTCTGGTATGGCCGCCGTCCGGACACCCAGGTGAGCCATTTTTAATGTTAATGTAATCACAACCGGCCTTTTTTTATTAGAACAGTTTGTAGCTCAGCTCCACTGTCAGGTGCAGGCCAAAAAGGGTGCTGTAATCCCTTTAGTCACAATAAATCCACAGAAGAAGGCAGCACCTTGCAGTATAAAAATATCTTTATTTCCACATGCTGGAATAAAACAGTGACGTTTCGGGTGGGACACCCTTAATCATACAAAGCTAAAACACACTGTTCAAACCTTATAAAGGCCTACCTATGCACAGGTGTTCAATTAACATTTCTCAACACTTCCACCTAGTGGTTACTCATTTAATTACATCTATGTTAGAACTTAATGTTCTCATTTCACCTTGGTGCAAGATAGAATTAAAATCAATACAAAAAATATATACATATGCAAAACAATGACATATACAGATACAAATGTACTTTCAACCAAATAAATTATTGCTAAACAAATTATTGAAAATTATTAAAAAACAATTTGTTGAAAAACACTTGCAGCAAATTTGGTGAAAAACAGTTGCAGCAAATCAGATGAAAAACAATTGCAGCAAATTTGACATTTCATGGCTCAAAATGATTACAAAGATAGTTGCAAAAATGATTATAAAAATGATTATAAAAATAGAGTATAATCCAATTCTTTATTTAAACCCAAAGGTTGCATTGCATTGAGTTTGTAAATCCAAAATGCCTCCTTCTTTTTTAGCATCAACTCTCTATTACCACCCCGTCTGGGACATGGCATTGCATCAATGATTTGAAAACGGACCTAACTAATATTGTGGCCACATTGGATAAAATGTCCTGACACTGGTGCCTCTAGATTTCCACATCTGATATTGCTTTTGTGTTGTACTATCCTATCACGGACACAACGTGTCGTCTCGCCAATGTAAATTTTTCCACATGGACATTTTATGAGATAGATAGCAAAAGCAGTATCACATGTGTAAAAACCTCTTATCAAGAATTTCTTACCAGTGAGAGGGTGTACAAATTGAGGGCCTTTGATCATTGAATTGCAGTTGCCACATCCCAGACATGGATAACACCCATAGTTTTTATCAGATATATAGCTTTGCTGTTTTTTATTTGCACTTCCAATATCTGTATGTATAAGCTCATCTCTGAGATTTCTCCTTCTTCTATAGGCTGGCATGGGGGGTACTGCAAATTCAGCAACACCTGGATGGTAACCCTGTAGGATACGCCAGTGTTTTTTTAGTACACTCATAATTTCACTACCGTGGTTATTGTGATCCATAACCATTACCATACGTTTATCTTCCTTTTTTGGTGTTTGATCTTTTTTAGATTGTACTTTAACTAATTCATTCTGAACCAACGCTGTAGGATAACCCCTATTCTCAAATTTCTTTGCCATATTATGTAATCTCTTTTGCAATCTATCTTCTTCTGATACAATGCGTTGTACCCTTAGGAACTGACTCCTAGGTAATGACCTAACTGTGCTTCTAGGATGGAAACTTTGATAGTGTAACAAGCCATTCTTATCAGTAGGTTTTACATATAAGTCTGTACAGACCTTACCATCTTTTAGATATACTGTGGTGTCTAAGAAGTCAACCTGTATTTCACTTGCATTGAGACAAAATTTTATAGAATCAGTGCTACAATTGAGCTCAGCGACAAATTCCTCCAGGGTTCCAATGTCGCCACACCACACACCGAATACATCATCTATGTACCGCCACCAGGCCACTGCATATTGTAGAAATAATCTATTCTCATAGACAAATGTTTCCTCGTACATATTCATGAATATATTCGCGTATGTGGGGGCGACATTGGAACCCATGGCTGTTCCCTGAAGCTGGAGAAAAAATGTATCCTGAAACAAGAAATAATTCTGGTAAAGAACAACTCTCAATAGATTTTCAAAAAACATCTTCTGTGATGGAGAATACTTATTAACTGTGTGGAGTACCTTCATGACTGCTGAAATACCGCTCTCATGTTTTATTGCAGTATATAAACTGCTCACATCTAATGTGAATAGTATGTATTTGTTGCCATATAGATCTAAATTATGTACTTTGTCCAAGAAATCCCCAGTGTCCTTGTTATATGAATTGCCAAGGTGCACAAGCGGCTGAAATATTCTATCCAAAAAGATAGCTATGTTAGAGAAAACTGAACATATGCCGGCCACAATTGGCCTACCTGGTGGATTCTCAAGTCGCTTGTGCACCTTTGGCAAAGTGTAAAAAACTGGGATGCAAGGGTGAACTATGATCAAGAAATCAGCAAGATCTTTAGATATTATACCCATTTTTAAAGCTCTATTCACCTTAGACACAATCTCCTTTTGGACAATTATGGTAGGATCATATGGTAATTCTTTGTATACATCTTGTTTAGACAACTGATTTTTAATCTCTGTAATATACATACTAGTATTCATGACCGTAATCGCACCGCCCTTGTCTGCCATTTTTATCGTTACTGCTTTGTTACTTTTTAACAAGTTGATAGCCTCTCTTTCTTTTTTAGATATATTATTACTGCAATGTTCTCCAGCAATCTTTTTATATACTTTTTCTAGATCTTTTTTGACTAGCTCCATATACGTATTGACACTATGGTTAACATTCACTGGAATAAATTTGCTTTTGTTTCTGAGGCCAAAACTACTCAATGTTAACCCAGTGTTACCATCCTTATCAGTAATTGGAGAATTTTTATTTGCAAAAAAACTTTTCAGTTTGATAGATCGAAAAAATCTAAACAGATCTTGCTCTAATCTAAATAGATCTAGATTTTGTGTGGGACTAAACGATAAACCTTTATTAAGGGCTAATGTTTGCTCACTAGACAGAACATAATCAGAGATGTTAATGATTAAATCACTTTTAGGCAGTTCATGGTTGGAATTATCACCGTCAGATATCAAACAGTCAGTTGGTCTCCTGTTACCTCCTTCTAATACCTCCGACCTCGACTCAATCTCCTCTGACCCCTCCGGAATGGTTGCGATCCAGTCGCCATACCTCTTGCGGCCCTTGTGTTTGCGGCCACCCCTGTGGCCTCTCCTTCCGACTCTTCGGTTAAAAAACCAACTGAAGAATCTGTGTCGCTTCCCAACGCAGCTGCACCTTGCTGCCTGTGTCTCGGACGCCACCGCTGACGGAATTCCCCAGCTTGTGGGCGGTAACTTGGCTCCCGGTCATGTGACCATCGATAAACCAATCCGGATTCATAATCCTCGATGTCCCTCTGAAATTTCGTTCTTTTCCGATCCTCCAATATTTTACGATACTCTGCTTCTCCTTGCTCCACATTCTTTACCAGAGTATTGTATGCTTCTAGTGTCAGTGATTCACTCAGCTCCTCCCTCAGTCTTGACACCTCCAATTTTTGTTTAGAAATTTCTTTGTGCAAGAACTCCACGGTCAGTATCATGAGATCGTAGGAGCATTTATTTAATATGCTGACAAATAGCTTACAATATTCTTCATTGCTGGTCATTAGAGTTGGTCGGGCATTCATCCGAAGTCCTCTGGGTATCCTCTTTACCTTGCAGTATTCAGCCAATGTTACTGCATGCAAATCTAGAGCTGTACATTTCTTGGTCTGTTTCTCCAGTAATTTGCCATTAATCTCAGTCGCTGAGGTTTTTAAAAAGTCACTTGAGCCTTTAACCAGATTCATAACCCTGGCTGCATGTAAAACCTACTGATAAGAATGGCTTGTTACACTATCAAAGTTTCCATCCTAGAAGCACAGTTAGGTCATTACCTAGGAGTCAGTTCCTAAGGGTACAACGCATTGTATCAGAAGAAGATAGATTGCAAAAGAGATTACATAATATGGCAAAGAAATTTGAGAATAGGGGTTATCCTACAGCGTTGGTTCAGAATGAATTAGTTAAAGTACAATCTAAAAAAGATCAAACACCAAAAAAGGAAGATAAACGTATGGTAATGGTTATGGATCACAATAACCACGGTAGTGAAATTATGAGTGTACTAAAAAAACACTGGCGTATCCTACAGGGTTGCCATCCAGGTGTTGCTGAATTTGCAGTACCCCCCATGCCAGCCTATAGAAGAAGGAGAAATCTCAGAGATGAGCTTATACATACAGATATTGGAAGTGCAAATAAAAAACAGCAAAGCTATATATCTGATAAAAACTATGGGTGTTATCCATGTCTGGGATGTGGCAACTGCAATTCAATGATCAAAGGCCCTCAATTTGTACACCCTCTCACTGGTAAGAAATTCTTGATAAGAGGTTTTTACACATGTGATACTGCTTTTGCTATCTATCTCATAAAATGTCCATGTGGAAAAATTTACATTGGCGAGACGACACGTTGTGTCCGTGATAGGATAGTACAACACAAAAGCAATATCAGATGTGGAAATCTAGAGGCACCAGTGTCAGGACATTTTATCCAATGTGGCCACAATATTAGTTAGGTCCGTTTTAAAATCATTGATGCAATGCCACGTCCCAGACGGGGTGGTAATAGAGAGTTAATGCTAAAAAAGAAGGAGGCATTTTGGATTTACAAACTCAATGCAATGCAACCTTTGGGTTTAAATAAAGAATTGGATTATACTCTATTTTTATAATCATTTTTATAATCATTTTTGCAACTATCTTTGTAATCATTTTGAGCCATGAAATGTCAAATTTGCTGCAATTGTTTTTCATCTGATTTGCTGCAACTGTTTTTCACCAAATTTGCTGCAAGTGTTTTTCAACAAATTGTTTTTTAATAATTTTCAATAATTTGTTTAGCAATAATTTATTTGGTTGAAAGTACATTTGTATCTGTATATGTCATTGTTTTGCATATGTATATATTTTTTGTATTGATTTTAATTCTATCTTGCACCAAGGTGAAATGAGAACATTAAGTTCTAACATAGATGTAATTAAATGAGTAACCACTAGGTGGAAGTGTTGAGAAATGTTAATTGAACACCTGTGCATAGGTAGGCCTTTATAAGGTTTGAACAGTGTGTTTTAGCTTTGTATGATTAAGGGTGTCCCACCCGAAACGTCACTGTTTTATTCCAGCATGTGGAAATAAAGATATTTTTATACTGCAAGGTGCTGCCTTCTTCTGTGGATTTATTGTGACTAAAGGGATTACAGCACCCTTTTTGGCCTGCACCTGACAGTGGAGCTGAGCTACAAACTGTTCTAGTACTACTATTGCTGATTGCTGTTAGTAGCTGCGTGCACCCTGTCGAAATATGTCTACCAAAGATACCACAGAAACAACTGGATTATCGATGTTTGGCTATACAGATACCGATGCAGCCAGGGTTATGACTCTGGTTAAAGGCTCAAGTGACTTTTTAAAAACCTCAGCGACTGAGATTAATGGCAAATTACTGGAGAAACAGACCAAGAAATGTACAGCTCTAGATTTGCATGCAGTAACATTGGCTGAATACTGCAAGGTAAAGAGGATACCCAGAGGACTTCGGATGAATGCCCGACCAACTCTAATGACCAGCAATGAAGAATATTGTAAGCTATTTGTCAGCATATTAAATAAATGCTCCTACGATCTCATGATACTGACCGTGGAGTTCTTGCACAAAGAAATTTCTAAACAAAAATTGGAGGTGTCAAGACTGAGGGAGGAGCTGAGTGAATCACTGACACTAGAAGCATACAATACTCTGGTAAAGAATGTGGAGCAAGGAGAAGCAGAGTATCGTAAAATATTGGAGGATCGGAAAAGAACGAAATTTCAGAGGGACATCGAGGATTATGAATCCGGATTGGTTTATCGATGGTCACATGACCGGGAGCCAAGTTACCGCCCACAAGCCGGGGAATTCCGTCAGCGGTGGCGTCCGAGACACAGGCAGCAAGGTGCAGCTGCGTTGGGAAGCGACACAGATTCTTCAGTTGGTTTTTTAACCGAAGAGTCGGAAGGAGAGGCCACAGGGGTGGCCGCAAACACAAGGGCCGCAAGAGGTATGGCGACTGGATCGCAACCATTCCGGAGGGGTCAGAGGAGATTGAGTCGAGGTCGGAGGTATTAGAAGGAGGTAACAGGAGACCAACTGACTGTTTGATATCTGACGGTGATAATTCCAACCATGAACTGCCTAAAAGTGATTTAATCATTAACATCTCTGATTATGTTCTGTCTAGTGAGCAAACATTAGCCCTTAATAAAGGTTTATCGTTTAGTCCCACACAAAATCTAGATCTATTTAGATTAGAGCAAGATCTGTTTAGATTTTTTCAATCTATCAAACTGAAAAGTTTTTTTGCAAATAAAAATTCTCCAATTACTGATAAGGATGGTAACACTGGGTTAACATTGAGTAGTTTTGGCCTCAGAAACAAAAGCAAATTTATTCCAGTGAATGTTAACCATAGTGTCAATACGTATATGGAGCTAGTCAAAAAAGATCTAGAAAAAGTATATAAAAAGATTGCTGGAGAACATTGCAGTAATAATATATCTAAAAAAGAAAGAGAGGCTATCAACTTGTTAAAAAGTAACAAAGCAGTAACGATAAAAATGGCAGACAAGGGCGGTGCGATTACTGTCATGAATACTAGTATGTATATTACAGAGATTAAAAATCAGTTGTCTAAACAAGATGTATACAAAGAATTACCATATGATCCTACCATAATTGTCCAAAAGGAGATTGTGTCTATGGTGAATAGAGCTTTAAAAATGGGTATAATATCTAAAGATCTTGCTGATTTCTTGATCATAGTTCACCCTTGCATCCCAGTTTTTTACACTTTGCCAAAGGTGCACAAGCGACTTGAGAATCCACCAGGTAGGCCAATTGTGGCCGGCATATGTTCAGTTTTCTCTAACATAGCTATCTTTTTGGATAGAATATTTCAGCCGCTTGTGCACCTTGGCAATTCATATATCAAGGACACTGGGGATTTCTTGGACAAAGTACATAATTTAGATCTATATGGCAACAAATACATACTATTCACATTAGATGTGAGCAGTTTATATACTGCAATAAAACATGAGAGCGGTATTTCAGCAGTCATGAAGGTACTCCACACAGTTAATAAGTATTCTCCATCACAGAAGATGTTTTTTGAAAATCTATTGAGAGTTGTTCTTTACCAGAATTATTTCTTGTTTCAGGATACATTTTTTCTCCAGCTTCAGGGAACAGCCATGGGTTCCAATGTCGCCCCCACATACGCGAATATATTCATGAATATGTACGAGGAAACATTTGTCTATGAGAATAGATTATTTCTACAATATGCAGTGGCCTGGTGGCGGTACATAGATGATGTATTCGGTGTGTGGTGTGGCGACATTGGAACCCTGGAGGAATTTGTCGCTGAGCTCAATTGTAGCACTGATTCTATAAAATTTTGTCTCAATGCAAGTGAAATACAGGTTGACTTCTTAGACACCACAGTATATCTAAAAGATGGTAAGGTCTGTACAGACTTATATGTAAAACCTACTGATAAGAATGGCTTGTTACACTATCAAAGTTTCCATCCTAGAAGCACAGTTAGGTCATTACCTAGGAGTCAGTTCCTAAGGGTACAACGCATTGTATCAGAAGAAGATAGATTGCAAAAGAGATTACATAATATGGCAAAGAAATTTGAGAATAGGGGTTATCCTACAGCGTTGGTTCAGAATGAATTAGTTAAAGTACAATCTAAAAAAGATCAAACACCAAAAAAGGAAGATAAACGTATGGTAATGGTTATGGATCACAATAACCACGGTAGTGAAATTATGAGTGTACTAAAAAAACACTGGCGTATCCTACAGGGTTGCCATCCAGGTGTTGCTGAATTTGCAGTACCCCCCATGCCAGCCTATAGAAGAAGGAGAAATCTCAGAGATGAGCTTATACATACAGATATTGGAAGTGCAAATAAAAAACAGCAAAGCTATATATCTGATAAAAACTATGGGTGTTATCCATGTCTGGGATGTGGCAACTGCAATTCAATGATCAAAGGCCCTCAATTTGTACACCCTCTCACTGGTAAGAAATTCTTGATACACATGTGATACTGCTTTTGCTATCTATCTCATAAAATGTCCATGTGGAAAAATTTACATTGGCGAGACGACACGTTGTGTCCGTGATAGGATAGTACAACACAAAAGCAATATCAGATGTGGAAATCTAGAGGCACCAGTGTCAGGACATTTTATCCAATGTGGCCACAATATTAGTCAGGTCCGTTTTAAAATCATTGATGCAATGCCACGTCCCAGACGGGGTGGTAATAGAGAGTTAATGCTAAAAAAGAAGGAGGCATTTTGGATTTACAAACTCAATGCAATGCAACCTTTGGGTTTAAATAAAGAATTGGATTATACTCTATTTTTATAATCATTTTTATAATCATTTTTGCAACTATCTTTGTAATCATTTTGAGCCATGAAATGTCAAATTTGCTGCAATTGTTTTTCATCTGATTTGCTGCAACTGTTTTTCACCAAATTTGCTGCAAGTGTTTTTCAACAAATTGTTTTTTAATAATTTTCAATAATTTGTTTAGCAATAATTTATTTGGTTGAAAGTACATTTGTATCTGTATATGTCATTGTTTTGCATATGTATATATTTTTTGTATTGATTTTAATTCTATCTTGCACCAAGGTGAAATGAGAACATTAAGTTCTAACATAGATGTAATTAAATGAGTAACCACTAGGTGGAAGTGTTGAGAAATGTTAATTGAACACCTGTGCATAGGTAGGCCTTTATAAGGTTTGAACAGTGTGTTTTAGCTTTGTATGATTAAGGGTGTCCCACCCGAAACGTCACTGTTTTATTCCAGCATGTGGAAATAAAACATAATTTATGTAAGAACTTACCTGATAAATTCATTTCTTTCATATTAGCAAGAGTCCATGAGCTAGTGACGTATGGGATATACATTCCTACCAGGAGGGGCAAAGTTTCCCAAACCTCAAAATGCCTATAAATACACCCCTCACCACACCCACAATTCAGTTTAACGAATAGCCAAGAAGTGGGGTGATAAAAAAGTGCGAAAGCATATAAAATAAGGAATTGGAATAATTGTGCTTTATACAAAATCATAACCACCACAAAAAAGGGCGGGCCTCATGGACTCTTGCTAATATGAAAGAAATGAATTTATCAGGTAAGTTCTTACATAAATTATGTTTTCTTTCATGTAATTAGCAAGAGTCCATGAGCTAGTGACGTATGGGATAATGACTACCCAAGATGTGGATCTTTCCACACAAGAGTCACTAGAGAGGGAGGGATAAAATAAAGACAGCCAATTCCTGCTGAAAATAATCCACACCCAAAATAAAGTTTAACGAAAAACATAAGCAGAAGATTCAAACTGAAACCGCTGCCTGAAGTACTTTTCTACCAAAAACTGCTTCAGAAGAAGAAAATACATCAAAATGGTAGAATTTAGTAAAAGTATGCAAAGAGGACCAAGTTGCTGCTTTGCAGATCTGGTCAACCGAAGCTTCATTCCTAAACGCCCAGGAAGTAGAAACTGACCTAGTAGAATGAGCTGTAATTCTCTGAGGCGGAGTTTTACCCGACTCAACATAGGCAAGATGAATTAAAGATTACAACCAAGATGCCAAAGAAATGGCAGAAGCTTTCTGGCCTTTTCTAGAACCGGAAAAGATAACAAATAGACTAGAAGTCTTACGAAAAGATTTCGTAGCTTCAACATAATATTTCAAAGCTCTAACAACATCCAAAGAATGCAACGATTTCTCCTTAGAATTCTTAGGATTAGGACATAATGAAGGAACCACAATTTCTCTACTAATGTTGTTGGAATTCACAACTTTAGGTAAAAATTCAAAAGAAGTTCGCAACACCGCCTTATCCTGATGAAAAATCAGAAAAGGAGACTCACAAGAAAGAGTAGATAATTCAGAAACTCTTCTGGCAGAAGAGATGGCCAAAAGGAACAAAACTTTCCAAGAAAGTAATTTAATGTCCAATGAATGCATAGGTTCAAACGGAGGAGCTTGAAGAGCTCCCAGAACCAAATTCAAACTCCAAGGAGGAGAAATTGACTTAATGACAGGTTTTATACGAACCAAAGCTTGTACAAAACAATGAATATCAGGAAGAATAGCAATCTTTCTGTGAAAAAGAACAGAAAGAGCAGAGATTTGTCCTTTCAAAGAACTTGCGGACAAACCCTTATCTAAACCATCCTGAAGAAACTGTAAAATTCTCGGTATTCTAAAAGAATGCCAGGAAAAATGATGAGAAAGACACCAAGAAATATAAGTCTTCCAGACTCTATAATATATCTCTCGAGATACAGATTTACGAGCCTGTAACATAGTATTAATCACAGAGTCAGAGAAACCTCTTTGACCAAGAATCAAGCGTTCAATCTCCATACCTTTAAATTTAAGGATTTCAGATCCTGATGGAAAAAAGGACCTTGTGACAGAAGGTCTTGTCTTAACGGAAGAGTCCACGGTTGGCAAGAGGCCATCCGGACAAGATCCGCATACCAAAACCTGTGAGGCCATGCCGGAGCTACCAGCAGAACAAACGAGCATTCCTTCAGAATCTTGGAGATTACTCTTGGAAGAAGAACTAGAGGCGGAAAGATATAGGCAGGATGATACTTCCAAGGAAGTGATAATGCATCCACTGCCTCCGCCTGAGGATCCCGGGATCTGGACAGATACCTGGGAAGTTTCTTGTTTAGATGGGACGCCATCAGATCTATTTCTGGAAGTTCCCACATTTGAACAATCTGAAGAAATACCTCTGGGTGAAGAGACCATTCGCCCGGATGCAACGTTTGGCGACTGAGATAATCCGCTTCCCAATTGTCTACACCTGGGATATGAACCGCAGAGATTAGACAGGAGCTGGATTCCGCCCAAACCAAAATTCGAGATACTTCTTTCATAGCCAGAGGACTGTGAGTCCCTCCTTGATGATTGATGTATGCCACAGTTGTGACATTGTCTGTCTGAAAACAAATGAACGATTCTCTCTTCAGAAGAGGGCAAAACTGAAGAGCTCTGAAAATTGCACGGAGTTCCAAAATATTGATCGGTAATCTCACCTCCTGAGATTCCCAAACTTCTTGTGCCGTCAGAGATCCCCACACAGCTCCCCAACCTGTGAGACTTGCATCTGTTGAAATTACAGTCCAAGTCGGAAGCACAAAAGAAGCCCCCTGAATTAAACGATGGTGATCTGTCCACCATGTTAGAGAGTGTCGAACAATCGGTTTTAAAGATATTAATTGAGATATCTTTGTGTAATCCTTGCACCATTGATTCAGCATACAGAGCTGAAGAGGTCGCATGTGAAAACGAGCAAAGGGGATCGCGTCCGATGCAGCAGTCATAAGACCTAGAATTTCCATGCATAAGGCTACCGAAGGGAATGATTGTGACTGAAGGTTTCGACAAGCTGCAATCAACTTTAGACGTCTCTTGTCTGTTAAAGACAGAGTCATGGACACTGAATCCATCTGGAAACCCAGAAAGGTTACCCTTGTCTGAGGAATCAAAGAACTTTTTGGTAAATTGATCCTCCAACCATGATCTTGAAGAAACAACACAAGTCGATTCGTATGAGATTCTGCTAAATGTAAAGACTGAGCAAGTACCAAGATATCGTCCAAATAAGGAAATACCACAATACCCTGTTCTCTGATTACAGACAGCAGGGCACCGAGAACCTTTGTAAAAATTCTTGGAGCTGTAGCTAGGCCAAACGGCAGAGCCACAAACTGGTAATGCTTGTCCAGAAACGAGAATCTCAGGAACTGATAATGATCTGGATGAATCGGAATATGCAGATATGCATCCTGTAAATCTATTGTGGACATATAATTCCCTTGCTGAACAAAAGGTAAGATAGTCCTTACAGTTACCATCTTGAATGTTGGTATCCTTACATAATGATTCAATATTTTTAGATCCAGAACTGGTCTGAAAGAATTCTCCTTCTTTGGTACAATGAAGAGATTTGAATAAAACCCCATCCCCTGTTCCGGAACTGGAACTGGCATAATTACTCCAGTCAACTCTAGATCTGAAACACATTTCAGAAATGCTTGAGCTTTTACTGGATTTACTGGGACACGGGAAAGAAAATATCTCTTTGCAGGAGGTCTCAACTTGAAACCAATTCTGTACCCTTCTGAAACAATGCTCTGAATCCAAAGATTGTGAACAGAATTGATCCAAATTTCCTTGAAAAAACGTAACCTGCCCCCTACCAGCTGAGCTGGAATGAGGGCCGTACCTTCATGTGGACTTAGAAGCAGGCTTTGCCTTTCTAGCTGGCTTGGATTTATTCCAGACTGGAGATGGTCTCCAAACTGAAACTGCTCCTGAGGATGAAGGATCAGGCTTTTGTTCTTTGTTGAAACGAAAGGAACGAAAACGATTATTAGCCCTGTTTTTACCTTTAGATTTTTTATCCTGTGGTAAAAAAGTTCCTTTCCCACCAGTAACAGTTGAAATAATGGAATCCAACTGAGAACCAAATAATTTGTTACCCTGGAAAGAAATGGAAAGTAAAGTTGATTTAGAAGCCATATCAGCATTCCAAGTTTTAAGCCATAAAGCTCTTCTAGCTAAAATAGCTAGAGACATAAACCTGACATCAACTCTGATAATATCAAAAATGGCATCACAGATAAAATTATTAGCATGCTGAAGAAGAATAATAATATCATGAGAATCACGATGTGTTACTTGTTGCGCTAAAGTTTCCAACCAAAAAGTTGAAGCTGCAGCAACATCAGCCAAAGATATAGCAGGTCTAAGAAGATTACCTGAACACAGATAAGCTTTTCTTAGAAAGGATTCAATTTTCCTATCTAGAGGATCCTTAAACGAAGTACCATCTGACGTAGGAATAGTAGTACGTTTAGCAAGGGTAGAAATAGCCCCATCAACTTTAGGGATCTTGTCCCAAAATTCTAATCTGTCAGACGGCACAGGATATAATTGCTTAAAACGTTTAGAAGGAGTAAATGAATTACCCAAATTATCCCATTCTTTGGAAATTACTGCAGAAATAGCATTAGGAACAGGAAAAACTTCTGGAATAACCACAGGAGCTTTAAATACCTTATCTAAACGTTTAGAATTAGTATCAAGAGGACCAGAATCCTCTATTTCTAAAGCAATTAGTACTTCTTTAAGTAAAGAACGAATAAATTCCATTTTAAATAAATATGAAGATTTATCAGCATCAACCTCTGAGACAGAATCCTCTGAACCAGAGGAATCATCAGAATCAGAATGATGATGTTCATTTAAAAATTCATCTGTAGAGAGAGAAGTTTTAAAAGATTTTTTACGTTTACTAGAAGGAGAAATAACAGACATAGCCTTCTTTATGGATTCAGAAACAAAATCTCTTATTATCAGGAACATTCTGCACCTTAGATGTTGAAGGAACTGCAACAGGCAATGGTACTTTACTAAAGGAAATATTATCTGCTTTAACAAGTTTGTCATGACAATCAATACAAACAACAGCTGGAGGAATAGCTACCAAAAGTTTACAGCAGATACACTTAGCTTTGGTAGATTCAGCACTTGACAGCGATTTTCCTGTAGTATCTTCTGACTCAGATGCAACGTGAGACATCTTGCAATATGTAAGAGAAAAAACAACATATATATAAAGCAAAATTGATCAAATTCCTTAAATGACAGTTTCAGGAATGGGAAAAAATGCCAAAGAACAAGCTTCTAGCAACCAGAAGCAATAAAAAATGAGACTTAAATAATGTGGAGACAAAAACGACGCCCATATTTTTTCGCGCCAAATAAGACGCCCACATTATTTGGCGCCTAAATGCTTTTTGGCGCCAAAAATGATGCCACATCCGGAACGCCGACATTTTTGGCGCAAAATAACGTCAAAAAATGACGCAACTTCCGGCGACACGTATGACGCCGGAAACGGAAATAGAATTTTTGCGCCAAAAAAGTCCGCGCCAAGAATGACGCAATAAAATGAAGCATTTTCAGCCCCCGCGAGCCTAACAGCCCACAGGGAAAAAGTCAAATTTTAAGGTAAGAAAAATGTTAAATTAAAATGCATTATCCCAAATATGAAACTGACTGTCTGAAAATAAGGAAAGTTGAACATTCTGAGTCAAGGCAAATAAATGTTTGAATACATATATTTAGAACTTTATAAACAAAGTGCCCAACCATAGCTAGGAGTGTCACAGAAAATAAGACTTACTTACCCCAGGACACTCATCTACATATAGCAGATAGCCAAACCAGTACTGAAACGAGAATCAGCAGAGGTAATGGTATATATAAGAGTATATCGTCGATCTGAAAAGGGAGGTAAGAGATGAATCTCTACGACCGATAACAGAGAACCTATGAAATAGACCCCGTAGAAGGAGATCACTGCATTCAAATAGGCAATACTCTCCTCACATCCCTTTGACATTCACTGCACGCTGAGAGGAAAACCGGGCTCCAACTTGCTGCGGAGCGCATATCAACGTAGAATCTAGCACAAACTTACTTCACCACCTCCATCGGAGGCAAAGTTTGTAAAACTGAATTGTGGGTGTGGTGAGGGGTGTATTTATAGGCATTTTGAGGTTTGGGAAACTTTGCCCCTCCTGGTAGGAATGTATATCCCATACGTCACTAGCTCATGGACTCTTGCTAATTACATGAAAGAAAGATATTTTTATACTGCAAGGTGCTGCCTTCTTCTGTGGATTTATTTTGGCCTGTTTTTATTATTTATAGCCAGCACTTTTCTCATTATTGGTTTGGTGAAAATGGTCCTATACTTAAAGGGATATGAGACCATTTTTTTTCCTTTCATGATTCAGATAGAGCATGCAATTTTAATCAACTTTCTAATTTACTCCTATTATCAATTTTTCTGCATTCTTTTGGTATCTTTTTTTAAAAGGCAGGAATGTAAGCTTAGAAGCCAGACCATTTTTGGTTCAGCACCCTGGGTAGTGCTTGGTGGCTACATTTAGCGCTACCCAGGTGCCGGTTTCTAATCTTACATTCCTGCTTTTTAAATAAAGATAACAAGAGAACAAAGACAAATTGATAGTAAATAGAAAATTGCTTAAAGGGACAGTCAACACCAGAATTTTTGTTGTTTAAAAAGAAAGATAATCCCTTTATTACCCATTGCCCAGTTTTGCATATCCAACACAGTTATAATAATACACGTTTTACCTCTGTAATTATCTTGTATCTAAGCCTCTGCTGACTGCACCCTTATTTCAGTTCTTTTGACAAACATGCAGTTTAGCCAATCAATGCTCACTCCTAGGTCACTTTACATCCATGAGCTCAATGTTATCTATATGAAACATGTGAATTAATGCCCTCTAGTGGTCAAAATGTATTCATATTAGAGGCAGTCTTCAAGGTCTAAGAAATTAGCATATGAACCTCCTAGGTTTAGCTTTCAATTTAGAATACCAAGAGAACAAAGCAAAATTGGTGATAAAAGTAAATTGGGAAGTTGTTTAAAATTGCATGCCCTATTTAAAGGGCCACTGTAAGTAAATATTTTCTATGCCTGTTACTAACTAACTACCCCAAATACGCTTTTTATCAATAGCATTTCATTAACATATCTCTACCGTATATCAGAAATCTTGTCTGCAAATTTAATTGTTTTCCAAACCCACTCCGTAGATATCCTTTGCTCTGTACCAATCCGTTTACAATACCTAGGTTTCAAAATGGCGCTTTAAACACAATTTCATTGGTTTAAGTATTTTGAACACACAGTGCTGAAAATAGTGGGCAGGATAACGTGACTTCATCGGGGAATAAAAGATATAACTTTTATAACGTTATGAAACTTCGTTTTGGAGAAAATATAGGTCAGTAGGTTTTAATTAATGTTTATTAACTTTAATATGTTAGTTGTTTGGCTTAAAAATTATAACAGAAAGTAATCCTTTAAATCATGAAAGTTTTTTTTGGACTTGACTGTCCCTTTAATATCGCATGCCTTATCTGAATCATGAATGGAAAAATATGGATATTTCATATCCCTTTAACATGTGCTAGTCCTGTCTGTTCTGATCATGATCCAAATACTTAGACAAAGTGGGTAGGGGTGCCCTTAAATGAAAATATACTAATATAAGATAGTATTATTATAATAGTTCACAATGGGATAAATTATATGTAGGTGATCAAAGAGTACATGGATACAAAATTGGATCACCAATAGCCCTAAAAATACTTCGTTTGTTGACCATGGACACATACTAAAAAGGGATATGGCTCTTCTCCTGTGATAACTCATCTGTAAATGCAAGCAGAAACTTAGGTGCCACATTGACAAAACTTTGCTTGGCCGAGTGATCAAATGGAAGATACAAAAAATGCACTTACCATTTAAATAGCACCAGGTAGAAAGGTGCTCAAAAAGCAACAGTCGTCCAGCAGACTAAGCCTCCCATCAATCCCTGGCAATGGATCAATCTTCCTTCCAACTGCAATTAACTGGTGAGGAATAAGCTCCAAGGCAAGTAGATAAAAAAAATTTAATCAGGCTTGAAACAACTTTCTGAGCTGAGAAACATGACAGTGTAATGCCATTTATTTTGAGGGGTTTATTTAATATTTTTTTTTATCTACGTGCTACTTGCATTTGGAGCCTGTTCCTCACCAGTTATTGCAGTTGAATGGAAGATTGATGTTTCAGTGCCGGGGATCGACTCTGCGTCTGCTGAGCGATTGTTAGAATCCAGCCTGCTTTTTGAGCACTTTCTATCTGGTGCTATTTAAATCGTGAGTTTGTTTAATGTATCTTCTATTTGATCACTCTGACGAAACTGTGCTTGGCCATGTGGCGCCTCTGTTTGTGCCTGCATTCATTGATACTTAATAATTCTTGACACATTTTCAGAGCCAATTCTTTCTTATAGAATGCAACATCTAGGCTTTATAAAGCCCCAGACAACACTTTTCCAAATATTACCAAGTACCCCAAAACATTTTCAAATGTAACATTGATTTTGCACATTTGCAAAATACACTGACCTTGCTCCTGCCATATTAGATGACTTAAAAAAGCAATGTCACAAGCACTACCTGCTCAATCAATTAAAAGTAAAAAATGAATAATAAGTACTTTTACACTACCACAAAATAGCAAAGCCATAATACCAACACACATGGCCATATTGTCTCTTTTAAAATACTGTAAAAAATACATGGTAATACATATCTCATACAGGTCATAAAACCCCTGAGGCTGGCATTTTGTTTCTCTTAAATCATGTCCATTTGTTTTTAAGATATCGCAAAAAAAAGGGAATCATATATTGATTCTGTTTTATTTTCTGAGGTAACAATTATATTCTTTAGAGATATTATCAGCAGAAGCATCACGATATTCAGAAAATGTAATCCATCAAAAACAATCACAGGATTGTGATCAACCATAATGGGCCAGATTACAGATGGAGCGCTAATTAGCACTCCTGCTCGAGTGTTGGGTTGTGCTCGTATTATAAGTTGAAAGTAAACCAAATGAGCGCAAAAAGCCGAACTTATATCAATTGGGTTCCTCCTGGTATATCCGATTTCAGTCAGACAATATCACGACCGTGACATACCATGGCCTACCCATGGATCAACCATCAGGGTGGCACTTGAAGCTCTTTGATGATGCAGGAAGTGTCTCAGATCCTACAGTGGGTGGAGAGACATCAAAGTCAGGTCTCAGCTATCCACATTCCTGAGCAGGCAGAATCTTCACTCATGGGAGTGGTCTCCGAGTCAGGAGGGTTTTTTGGAGATATCCTGCAGATAGGGTGTTCCAGATATAGATCTGATGGCTTCCCTCTTAAGTACCACGCTCCTGAGGTAATGATCAAGGTGGAGAGATCCTGGCGGATACTCTATTGGTTCCATGGAAATTCAACCTGGTTTATCTGTTCCCTCCGATTGTTCTTCTGCTCCGGGTGGTCTGGATCAAACAGGACAGAATCCCAAATATTCTGATAGCACCTGTATAGCCATGCAGGACTTGGTACGCAGATCTTGTGATATTATCGTCTGCTCCTCCCTGGCAGTTGCCTCTTTTTCAGGATCTGCTGACTCAAGGACCGTTCTTTTACCAAAATCTAGATACTCTGAGGCTGACTACCTGGAGATTGAACGGTTGATTTTGGTTCAGAGACGCTTCTCTGAGAATGTGATTGATACTCTTAAGAAGGCTCGCAAGCCAGTCAACAGACACATACTACAAGGTCTGGAGAACTTATCTTCACTAGTGTGACCAGCGAGGTTTTTCTTAGCGCAGAGTGAAGACTCCGCATATCCTTTAGTTTCTCCAGGAGGATCTGGAGAAAGGCCTGTCGGATAGTTCTATCAAAGGTCAGATGTCTGTCCTTTTGGTTTTGTTTCACAAGAAGTTGGTTAGTTTGCCAGATGTTCATTCAAACTTTAGCCCGAATTAGACCTGTTTTCAAACCTGTTGCTCCTCAGTGTAGTTTAAATTTAGTTCTGTTGATATCAAGTTGCTCATTTGGACAGTGGTATTTTATTGTCTGTTTTCTCTGCTTACAGAGTGTCAGAGCTTTCAGCTTTGATGTGTGATCCTCCATATCTGGAGGACTCAACCAGACTTCTTACCTAAGGTGGTGAATACTGGTAACATCAATCAGGAAATTGTGGTTCCTTATCTTTGTCCCAACCCGTCTTCCTCTTAGGAGAGACTATTGCACTATTTGGATGTGGTCAGAGCATTGAAATTCTACCTTCATGCTACTCAGGAGTTTCATCAGTCGTCTTCCTTGTTTATCATCATGTATACCAGTAAACGCAAGGGGCAAAAGGCCTGAGCTGTTATCATTTCCTTTTGGCTGAGAAGTTTGATCAATACTGCCTACAGGGAAGCAGGCCAGGAGCCTCCTTTGAGAATCACGGCCCATTCTACTTGTGCAGTGTCTACTACTTGGGCTTTCAAAAATGAGGTGTCAGTTGAGCTGATCTGTAAGGCTGCAATGTGGTCTTCTCTACACACTTTCATAAAATTCTATAACTTTGATGTTTTTGCTTCGGCGGGAGCATCTTTTGGGAGAAAGGTTCGACAAGCGAAAGTGCCTGGTTCTTAGGACTGCATGCCTTATTTCTCCCTCCCGACCATTAATTTGCATCCACAGCTTGGGTATTGGTTTCCCACAGGTAATGAATGTTGTTGTGGACTCTTGAAGGAAAACTAAAATTATGCTTACCTGATAATTTAATTTCCTTCTTGGCAGTGAGTGTCCACGACCCCGCTCGATTGCTATTTGTTTATAGTGGCAGTCGGTTTTCTTTGCACCTCTGTACCCCTTGTATCTCTCTTCACTTTTCCTTATGTTTGGCTCAACTACTGGAGAGAAGGGGAAGTGGGAAGGATATTTATAGCCTTTGTTTTGGGGTGGCTTTGCCTCCTCCTGGTGGCCAAGAATAGTATTCCCACAGGTAATGAATGTTGTTGTGGATTCTCACTGCCAAGAAAGAAATGAAATTATCAGTTAAGCATCATTTTAGTTTTTTTCCCCCCAGTTTACATGCCTAAAGGATACAGACAATTTTGACATTTTTGCTAATTATTGGTTTCACCTTAAAGGGATACTGAACCAATTTTTTTCTTTCGTCATTCAGATAGAGCATGCAATTTTGAGCAACTTTCTAATTTACTCCTATGTCACTCATCCAAAAACATTACACAAAAGTATATATTTGTAGAAACTAGTTAACCTAAGGTACTTATCTAAAGGCATTTTGACACTTTATATTTAACCATTTTATTGCCAATCTCTTTCATATCATTTAGTTATACTTTATTTTCTTGTGTTTTTTTTCCACACATACTCATTGAAGTGTATTTTTGACATGTATTATATAGACATGATATTTTCTAACATAGTAAATGATAGGGATGCAAACCGTCCGAAAATGACTCCCCCTTAGAAATAATGAAAACATCTGGTTATATAGACAAATGGGGTAGGCTGTGAGGGAGGAGGGATGTGATGCAGCTTCTGCCCTTAGTGCGCTTCCAGCGCATCTTGTATTTATACCAGGAGCTTGTGTTCGGACAAAATAGAGAACTGTGTCACTTCCTTTGAATGCGCATGCGTGCCGCGTCTTAAATTCCGGCCCGCACATGTCAGGGCTTCAGTCAAATTCCTGAACTCTGTTTCACATATATGCGCGTGATTTTTAACAATTACTATACCGCACCACGCTACACCAGGGTACTTGGAAATCGTGCAACGTATATATATATTTTTCTGATTGGGAAGGCAAAGGGTGGATTTCTGGACTTAGTGAAACGGCCCCTTCTGCTTAGTTTTACAATAGTCATGGCATTTCCATACAAAATATAGGACATTTCTCGTCCATGGTTTTTAATATTTGATGCTGCATTCATTTTTATAAAAATGTGACATGTTTCTATAACACTCAGTTAAGTCAGTATGAATGAGGAGTGACATATTTATTGCACAAATTGGCAATATTGTTTTAAAAAAAAATTAATGAAGTGTGTCATACTTCCTCAAAAATGAATGAGGTGTCATATTTGATGCAAAAAGTGGAAGGGTGTTATAAAGAAATTAAGGGTGTCATATTGTAATTTGTATGTTAAAAAAAATCTATGAGGAGATGCTATACTGACTCAAGAAATGAATTAGGGGTGTCATATTGTAATTTGTATGATAAAAAAA
Organism: Bombina bombina; assembly: GCF_027579735.1. NCBI lineage: Eukaryota > Metazoa > Chordata > Amphibia > Anura > Bombinatoridae > Bombina > Bombina bombina. The sequence goes on from NC_069499.1 coordinate 834,320,861, forward strand.
ATGAGGGGGTGCCATACTGACTAAAGAAATTAATTATGGGTGTCATGTTTGTAGAAAATTAATGAAGTGTGTTATACTACCTTAAAAATGAATGAGGTGTCATATTTGTTGCAAAAAGTGAAAGGGTGGTATAATTAAGAAATTAATTAGCGGTGTCATATTGTTTGTTAAAAAAATCAATGAGGGGGTGTCATACTGATTTAAGAAATGAATGAGTGGTGTAATAGTGACTTAATAAATGCATGAGGGTGTCATATATTGATTGTAAATACGGACTTAAGAACAAGGGCTATCATATCAAATGTAAATGCAAAAACAAATGAAGGTAGCATATTTAATGCAAACAAATGAATGAGTGGTGTCATACTGGCCTAAATAAATGAGTGGTATTATATTGCTTAAGAAATATGTCACATTTTTATAAAAATGAATGAAGCATCACATGATAAAAACCATGGATGAGAAATACCATATATCTTGTTTGTAACTTAGGGAATGCCATGGCTATTGTAAAACCAAGCAAAAGGGGCCGTTTCACTAAGCCCAGAGTCTAGTCTTTGCATCCCAATCAGAAAAAAATATTGCATGATGCCCAAGTGTCCCTGTGTAGCGTGAAGTGGTATAGCAATCATTAAAAATCACACACGTGTGTTATATCCAGTACCAGTTATGTGTAGAAGACGAGGTTGGCTGTAGCTCTGAACGATCATGACGATAATTATTAAATGACAAAAGTAATGTCACATAATGATCAACAAAGAACAATTGGATATATTTAGGTCCGCTGTCTAGCATAAAAATAAAAAAAGACAGCATTCTAAACTGAGGCGAGGGAGTTTACATAGTTTAGCAGACACAAGCAAGTGCTACTAACAGACCAGCTGGGTAACTTAGGATGCTTGCCATTCTGCACCATGAGGTACAGTAAATTAAATATCTAGCACAGCTGTGCTAGTGCCAAACAAACAAGGCAATTAAAGAATACCTTTAACTATTTTAAAATCATTTTGGAAAAAAAAGTCATTTTCGGTTTTCGGCCAAGGGCATCCTGAATTTTCGGTTTCGGTCCACAATATTCATTTCGGTGCATCCCTAGTAAATGAGGTTGAAAAAACACTGAAGTCCATAGAGTTAAACTTACACAAATCTAATATACTTACAAAAAGCTCCAATTGAGCTTAAATTAATCACATTAAAAAGGTGACCCATTTAACACAAGCTATCATATCCCTGACTTCTGCTTCTAGCCAGAAATGTATCTAAACCAGTTTTAAATTTATCTAAGGTTCTGTCATTCAGTATGCCTTCTCTGGTAATGAGTTCCACAATTGTATTGCTTTTACAGTGAAATTTTTTTTTATTTATTTAAGAACTTACCTGATAAATTCATTTCTTTCATATTGGCAAGAGTCCATGAGCTAGTGACGTATGGGATATACAATCCTACCAGGAGGGGCAAAGTTTCCCAAACCTCAAAATGCCTATAAATACACCCCTCACCACACCCACAATTCAGTTTAACGAATAGCCAAGTAGTGGGGTGATAGAAAAAGGAGTAAAAAGCATTAAAAAAAAGAACTGGAAATAATTGTGCTTTATACAAAAAATCATTACCACCATAAAAAGGGTGGGTCTCATGGACTCTTGCCAATATGAAAGAAATTAATTTATCAGGTAAGTTCTTACATAAATTATGTTTTCTTTCATGTAATTGGCAAGAGTCCATGAGCTAGTGACGTATGGGATAGCAATACCCAAGATGTGGAACTCCACAGAAAAGTCACTTGAGAGGGAGGGATAAAAAATAAAAACAGCCATTTTCCGCTGAAAAAATTGAATCCACACCCAAAAGAATACGTTTTTCTCATAAATGCAAAGAAAAAAAACTTAAAACATAAGCAGATGAATCAAACTGAAACAGCTGCCTGGAGAACTTTTCTACCAAAAACTGCTTCCGAAGAAGCAAATACATCAAAACGGTAGAATTTAGTAAATGTATACAAAGAAGACCAAGTTACTGCTTTGCAAATCTGATCAATTGAAGCTTCATTTTTAAAAGCCCACAAAGTGGAGACTGATCTAGTAGAATGAGCTGTGATTCTCTGAGGCGGGGCCTGACCCAACTCTAAATAATGTAACATGAAACACAGCACTCACTGCACAGCACTTTTTATTGTGCAAACAGGGATACAAAAAAGCAACGTTTCAGGCCCACAATTGGCCCTTTCTCAAGCTTGACCATAGATCAGTGAACAAACATTTAAATAGCCATAATGGCGCCAAATATTGTGATTAAAAGTGATACAATGTTGCCTCTAGTGACGAGCAATAATATAACATACAAATGTGTATTAAAGTGCATTTTGATGGCTGACAATATCGCCACCTAGTGAATAATCATCATATTGTCTGGCAAATATATATTCTTCATATCATGTGTGAAAAATTCATATATTAAACATTAAAAATAATAGGTGTTAATCAATTTATCAATATATAAATGACAAAAATTTATATTAATAAGAATTTAAAAATGCATTGAAAATTCAATTAATCATTGTTTTGATAACCACAATATATTAAATTAAAAACATATATATGTCAAGTGTATCTAACTACAGATGGATGAATTGTTTTTATTTTAATTTTATTTTATTTTATCAGTTAATTTGATTTTGTAATATCTTAATTCTCTATCCATCAGTAGACCGACACACCTGCATATTGGTCAAAATTGGATATTCAACATTATGTACATACATTCACGAACTCTCAGAGACATCAAATCTCATGTCCATATGTGTATATGAGTGCACATACATATATATATGATTTTAGCAATACAATACTATAGAGAGAGACTTTTTATATATCATTCCATTTTATTGAATTACCAAAAGGCAGTCCAATTGCATTCCCTATTTAAGCCTCTCGGCCATAAAGTGCATAATTCATTTATCCAGAATGTTTCTCTCCTAGTAAGTATATTTTCCTTATCACCCCCTCTTCTAGGTGTATTAATCTTTTCAATGATTTGGAAACGCAGTTGACTTATTCTGTGGCCTGCCTCTAAAAAGTGACCAGCCACTGGAGCATCCTTCTTTCCACAACGAATATTCGACTTGTGCTCAGAGATTCTTTCTCGTGCCTCCCTGGTCGATTGACCAATGTACATCAAGGAACACGGACATTTAATTGCGTAAATAATATACTCTGACCTACAAGTCAAATATTCATTTATAGAATCCTTCTTACCCGTATAGGGGTGACAAAAAGTGTCACCCTTAATCATAGAATTGCAATTAATGCAAGATAGACATGGGTAACATCCCTTTCGTTTTTGACCAGTTATTGTGCTCTGTATTTTTTTCTTAGCCCCAATATCAGCTCTCACTAATTTATCTTTAATGTTAGGGCCACGTTTATAAGCCAACATATGTGGTATTGAAAAGGCCCCTATACCTGGGTGACATTTGGATAGAATATGCCAATACTTTCCAATGATTCTATTAATTTGATTGCTCCTTGTATTGTACTGAGATATAAATTTAATCCTCTCCAGATTTTTAGAACCATTTTTGTTCTTATTTTTTCTCACTGTTTTAGATCCACTTCGGATTATACTCACATCTTGTTTTATGTCTTTAATTAATGACTTAGGATAACCCCTTGAGACAAATTTATCTGACATTTCCTCCAGACGAACCTCCTTAATGGCAGGATCTGACACGATCCTATCAACCCTAAGAAGTTGACTTTAACCGTTTTGAAACACTTGCACCGCTATGACTACTGAAATGGCAAATACTACGAAGGGATCTAATACTTTTGGTTATTCAACAGAGGATGCACAGATGGTATTCTCCTCAGTATTTGGATCAAGTGATTTCTTGAATGTACCCCCTAAAGAGAGATCGAGTAAAAAGCTTGAAAAAGATAGTGTCAAACAGATGGTATTGCAGCTACATGCTGTAACTTTGACAGAATATTTTAAACTGCAACGCATCCCAAGGGGCTTACATATGTCTACTAGACTCACTTTGTTTTCGGATAAGCCGGAATATTGTGCTCGCTTTGAAAGCATTTTAAACAAGTGCTCCTTTGATTTAATCACCTGGACGATGGAATTTGCACAAAGGGAAATTGCTGCTTTTAAAGATGAAGTGGAGAAATCGAAAGTTGCACTTCAACAGAGTTTACCATTGGAAGAATATAAAACCTTGGTGGAGAAAATTTCTAAGTCTGTAGGTGATTATAAGAAATCATTAGAGGAGAAGAAGCGTACAAAATTCTCCCGCGATGAGCAAGACTACTTACAAGGCAATGTCTACAGGTGGGCACAGCGGATGGAAATGGGTGGAGTCCCAAGGATCCGCTTTCCACGACAGAGGCGCGACAAGCGGCGCACACCGGATGACACCCAAAGTGAGTCAGAAACATCAGCATGTTTTTTAACAGAGGAGTCGGATGGCGACGCCGGAGGGGCGGTAGGAAACACCGTAAGCATTTTTCCCCCCGTACAGAGCGTGAAAAAGGCCAAGCAGACTCGCTGGAACAGCCGTGGAAGGGGCCGACAGATGCAATAAGAACTGCACAAGATGTGGTGAGTGAGTCGTTTGACTCCACAGTAAAGCAAGCGAAAACGGAGAAAAAAATTATTTATAATGGGGACACTAAGAAAATACACATGAATACTCACTGCGATATTGTTGATAATATGAAAATTATGGACATTTATGTTCAAGATGGACAATTAATTGAGAAAGTCTCTGATGTGTCACTTAAAGATAGTGTTATCACAAGAAATGATGGTATTGTACATAACATCTCAGGGATAGATTTTTCTGACAGAGAATTGTTTTTCCTGAATAAGGGTTTATCATATTGCCCAGTGAATAAAGGTAATTTGTTTCAAATCAAACAAGAGCTACATAGATTTTTTAGATCTATCAAGTTAAGAGTATTCTTTGATAAGAACGCTGATATTGGTGACACTGCTGTTTTTACTGGAGATAAGGATATATTAAGTTGCAAATCGGTTGGTTTGAAAAAAGTCAGTAGTTTTAACCCCAGTGTTACTGATAACAGTGTTAATACCTTCTTTGAGTTGGTTCTTGGTGAAGTGGAGAAGCTGTTTCTGAAACCAGATTATGTTTTCAATAAGAATAAAGCTAAATTTGATGCAGACTTGGCTTCACTGAGAGCAATCCGTGAAAAGAAAGGGTTAACAATTAAGGGTGCAGATAAGGGTGGTGCCCTAGTTTTGATGAAACAGGAGACATATGTGGATGAGATTATGCAACAACTAAATGATGGGTCAGTATATGTTGAAATCGGTTTTGATCCGACATATAAAATACAGAATGAAATTCTTAATATTCTATCTAATGCGGTAAGGAGTGGTCTAATTTCTAAAGATTTGAGTGAATATTTACAAATTAAACATCCAATAAGACCTGTAATATATTGCTTACCTAAGATCCATAAAGATAAAGACCTACCACCAGGCAGACCCATTGTGGCCGGTACAGGATCCATATTTTCTAATATCTCTATCTTTTTAGACAAGATCTTACAGCCCTATGTGGTCAAGTCATCTTCATATATCAAGGATACTTATGATTTTTTGAGCAAATTAGAAAACCTTGATTTACCATATCAGAAAGTTATTTTATTTACCTTAGATGTATCTAGCTTGTACACATCAATTAAGCACACAAGTGGAATAGCTGCTGTAGTTAAGATGCTATCTAATGATAAAAAATACAGTTTAGCTCAGATACAATTTTTTGTAGATTTACTGGAGGTTATCTTATATGCCAATTATTTTTTGTTTAAGGACACTTTTTATTTCCAAAGGAAGGGGACAGCCATGGGGTCCAATGTCGCCCCTACATATGCCAACATATTTATGATTAATTTTGAAGAATTATTTGTTTATGAACATCATTTATTTAAACAATATGGTGCCACTTGGTGGCATTTCATTGATGATGTGTTTGGCATATGGTATGGCGACATTGGATCCCTATTGGCATTTGTAGAAGATCTTAATTGTTCAGTTAATGGCATTAAATTCACTTTAACATATGATGAATGCTCAATCCAGTTTTTGGATACTAGAGTCTATAAAGGTGAGGATGGCTTGAAAATTGATATTTATTCCAAGCCTACGGATAAAAATAATACCTTGTGGTTTGAGAGTTTCCACCCACCCTCTACCTTTAAGGCTGTCCCAAAGAGTCAACTTCTTAGGGTTGATAGGATTGTGTCAGATCCTGCCATTAAGGAGGTTCGTCTGGAGGAAATGTCAGATAAATTTGTCTCAAGGGGTTATCCTAAGTCATTAATTAAAGACATAAAACAAGATGTGAGTATAATCAGAAGTGGATCTAAAACAGTGAGAAAAAATAAGAACAAAAATGGTTCTAAAAATCTGGAGAGGATTAAATTTATATCTCAGTACAATACAAGGAGCAATCAAATTAATAGAATCATTCGAAAGTATTGGCATATTCTATCCAAATGTCATCCAGGTATAGGGGCCTTTTCAATACCACCTATGTTGGCTTATAAACGTGGCCCTAACATTAAAGATAAATTAGTGAGAGCTGATATTGGGGCTAAGAAAAAAATACAGAGCACAATAACTGGTCAAAAACGAAAGGGATGTTACCCATGTCTATCTTGCATTAATTGCAATTCTATGATTAAGGGTGACACTTTTTGTCACCCCTATACGGGTAAGAAGGATTCTATAAATGAATATTTGACTTGTAGGTCAGAGTATATTATTTACGCAATTAAATGTCCGTGTTCCTTGATGTACATTGGTCAATCGACCAGGGAGGCACGAGAAAGAATCTCTGAGCACAAGTCGAATATTCGTTGTGGAAAGAAGGATGCTCCAGTGGCTGGTCACTTTTTAGAGGCAGGCCACAGAATAAGTCAACTGAGTTTCCAAATCATTGAAAAGATTAATACACCTAGAAGAGGGGGTGATAAGGAAAATATACTTACTAGGAGAGAAACATTCTGGATAAATGAATTATGCACTTTATGGCCGAGAGGCTTAAATAGGGAATGCAATTGGACTGCCTTTTGGTAATTCAATAAAATGGAATGATATATATATAGTATTGTATTGCTAAAATCATATATATATATGTATGTGCGCTCATATACACATATGGACATGAGATTTGATGTCTCTGAGAGTTTGTGAATGTATGTACATAATGTTGAATATCCAATTTTGACCAATATGCAGGTGTGTCGGTCTACTGATGGATAGAGAATTAAGATATTACAAAATGAAATTAACTGATAAAATAAAATAAAATTAAAATAAAAACAATTCATCCATCTGTAGTTAGATACACTTGACATATATATGTTTTTAATTTAATATATTGTGGTTATCAAAACAATGATTAATTGAATTTTCAATGCATTTTTAAATTCTTATTAATATAAATTGTTGTCATTTATATATTGATAAATTGATTAACACCTATTATTTTTAATGTTTAATATATTAATTTTTCACACATGATATGAAGAATATATATTTGCCAGACAATATGATGATTATTCACTAGGTGGCGATATTGTCAGCCATCAAAATGCACTTTAATACACATTTGTATGTTATATTATTGCTCGTCACTAGAGGGCAACATTGTATCACTTTTAATCACAATATTTGGCGCCATTATGGCTATTTAAATGTTTGTTCACTGATCTATGGTCAAGCTTGAGAAAGGGCCAATTGTGGGCCTGAAACGTTGCTTTTTTGTATCCCTGTTTGCACAATAAAAAGTCTTTTTGCACCAGCTGGAACATTTTTATTTCTTCTTTTCTCCAACTCCAAATAAGCCTGATGAATCAAAAGCTTTAACCAAGATGCCAAGGAAATGGCAGAAGCTTTCTGACCTTTCCTAGAACCAGAAAAGACAACAAATAGACTATAAGTCTTCCTGAAATCTTTAGTAGCTTTAACATAATATTTCAAAGCTCTTACAACATCCAGAGATGACTACCAGCTCTGGCTTTGAATCCTGGCTTGTTATTTGACTTGTGGACTTTTTATTATTTCTTTGTTATTAATAAAGGTGTGATTATTTTTGCACTTCTCATCTCAGTCTGATTCCTGGCACCCTGAGATTACACAAGGGCTATGAATCCTGATGGTGCTAATTAATCCACCTTTACCTACCATCATTTGCAGGATGGATGAACAGGATCACTGCTTGGATCAATTTGCACTAGCCCTGCAAACCCTGCTGACTCGCACTGCACATTTGGACCAAAGTGTCCCGCAAGTTATGGCTGCTCCTGTTTCCGCTACTGCACCTAGTTCTACCAGGAGCATGTCCGGATCTGCAACTCTACCTCAGCGATATGGAGGTGATCCTATTCAGTGCAGAGGGTTTTTGAACCAGGTGGGCATTTACTTTGAGATGTTACCTCAGGCATTTCCCTCTGACAGAGCTAAGGTGGGATTTCTCATCTCGTTACTCTCTGACACAGCTCTTGCCTGGGCTAATCCCTTGTGGGAGACTAATAAACCTGTGATTTCAAATTACCCTGAATTTGTGCCCTCCTTTCGAAGGTTTTTTGATTTCTCGCTCCTCGTCTGCTGCTAAACGACTCATGTCCATTCAGCAAGGTACGAGATCTGTTGCTCAGTACACCATTGAGTTCCGTACACTTGCCGCAGAGGTAGGTTGGAACAATGAAGCCCTTGTTGCTGCTCAAGGCATTGGTATCTATTTTAATCCTAATTGACATCAGACTAAGTGAGAGGAGCGCTTGCAGAAGCCTCCTGTTATGTTGTCTCCTACGTGTTCGTTCCCACCCATGCCTCCCTCTCCTCCCATGCCTTCTGGTCCCGAGTCACCAGGTACTGCTGAGCCGATGCAGTTGGGATTCACGCATCTCTCCGCAGCGGAGAGGGCCTTTAGGAGGAGGGAGGGGCTCTGCCCCTATTGTTGGTTACAGGGCCACCTTTTAAAGTCTTGTCCTACACGGCCGGGAAACTCTCACACCTAAGGTCCTGTTGGGGGCAGACCTTGGGTGGTTTATCCTCGTCCCTGGAACCGCTAAAGAAGAAACCTTTGGTCACGGTTGTCCTTTCTTGGGTGGACTCCTCCATAGTCACCCAGGCTCTTGTTGACTCCGTTGCTGCAGGCTATTTCATTGACAGTGCTTTTGTATCAAAGCACTCCATTCCTGTATTGTCTCGGTCCGTTCCCCTTGCTATTGAGGCCATTGATGGCAGGCCCCTTCAGCCCGCACACGTTACTCACGAAATTGCTCCGTTATCCATGGCTGTTGGGGCTCTCCATTTTGAAACCCTCCAGTTCCAGGTGATAAACTCTCCACATTTTCCGGTTGTTCTGGGTTATCCCTGGCTCCAAAAGCACAATCCCAGTCTCGACTGGCACAGGTCTGAAATTTTGTCATGGTCCCCGCAATGTATCTCCACTTGTCTTCGGAAACCAGTCAAAGTCTTGTGCACTTCTTCAGTATCTCAATTGCCAGAGGAGTACCGAGAGTTCCTAGACGTTTTTACAAGGTGCGTGCCGGTACGTTGCCTCCTCACCGGTCTTACGATTGTGCCATAGACCTACAACCCGGAGCCATTCCTCCTCGGAGCCGGGTTTACCCTCTGTCTGTTGCAGAGAATTGTGCTATGGAGGAGTATGTTGCTGATGCTCTGTCGCGGGGGATCATCCGCAAATCCTGCTCTCCTGCAGGGGCTGGCTTCTTCTTCGTGAAGAAAAAGGGTGGCGAGTTAAGATCATGCATCGATTATAGGGGTCTTAATCGTCTTACCATTAAGAATGCTTACCCTATTCCGCTCATTACGGAACTCTTTGACCGCCTCAAGGGAGCTACGGTCTTTTCTATACTTCATTTGAGAGGATCATACAATCTTGTTAGGATTAAGGAGGGTCATGAATGGAAAACCGCATTTAACACCAGGAGCGGACATTATGAGTATCTTGTAATGCCCTTTGGCCTATGTAATGCTCCAGCTGTTTTCCAGGAATTTATTAATGATGTCCTACGAGATATGTTGCAACAGTGTGTGGTGGTGTACATAGATGATATCCTTATACACTCACCCACTCTTGAGGTGCATCATTCTGATGTTACATGGGTACTTCAGAGATTACATGAGAATGGCCTGTTTTGTAAACTCGAGAAATGTGAGTTCCATCAGACTCAAGTAACCTTTCTAGGTTATGTAATCTCTGTTGCAGGGTTCTCCATGGATCCTGACAAATTGTCTGCAGTCCTGCAGTGGCCTCGCCCAGTTGGTCTTCGCTGTATTCAACATTTTTTGGGCTTTGCCAATTACTATAGGAAGTTTATTAATAACTTTTCTTCCTTGGTCAAACCTATCACTGACATGACCCGTAAGGAGAATGATCCACTCCATTGGACACCTACTGCCAATAAGGCTTTTGAGAGTCTTAAGACTGCCTTTGCTGCCACTCCAGTTCTGGCTCATCCTAACCCTGTCCTGCCTTTCATTCTTGAGGTCATTGCATCTGAGACTGGAGTAGGTGCCCTCTTGTCTCAACGTCCTATGCCTGACGGTTCCTTGCATCTGTGCGGTTTCTTCACTAAGAAATTGTCTCCGGCGGAGTGCAATTATGAAATTGGCGACAGGGAATTACTGGCCATAATTTTGGCACTCCAGGAATGGAGGCACCTTCTTGAGGGTACTAGCGTACCAGTGCTCATTCTTACTGAACACAAGAATTTGGCTTATCTATCCAAAGCAAAATGTTTGTTGCCCCGACAGGCCAGATGGGCGCTATTTTTGTCTCAGTTTAGGGCTGATGCCCTCTCTCGACAATTTTCACCTCTGTCCAAGGAGGAGTCTGAACCTTTTCCAGTTATATCTCCTGACCATACTTTGGCTACCATACGTACTAATTTGACTTCTCCCTTTGGGGAGGAGATCCTGGCTGCACAAACCAATGCACCTCCTGAGAAACCTAGTGGTAAGTGTTTTGTTCCTGAGAATCTTCAAACTAAACTATTGCACACTTACCACTATCCTAAAGCCACAGGTCACCCGGGCAAGAACCAAATGATTTGGTCAGTCACTCGACAATTCTGGTGGCCAGGTCTTCACTTTGATATTGCGGCGTATGTTGCCTCCTGCTCAGTCTGTGCACAGAATAAGACTCCTTGACATCTTCCTGTGGGTCTTCTTCAACCTATTGCTAATGGTGAGCGTCCTTGGACACATCTTTCCATGGACTTCATTGTCGAGCTCCCTGTTTCCAATGGCAATACTGTTATCCTAATGGTGGTTGACCGTTTTTCTAAAATGTCACATTGCATTCTTTTGAAGAAGCTGCCTACTGCTCAGGAACTTGCTTCACTTTTTGCCCAGGAGGTCTTCCATTTACATGGGTTACCCAAGGAGATCTCGGATCGGGGTAGCCAGTTTGTCTCCAGATTTTGGCATTCTTTTTGTGCTCAAATGGGGATCCAGCTTTCATTCTCCTCGGCATATCACCCTCAATCCACTGTGGCTGCAGAACAGTCCAATCAATCTCTGGAAGAGTTCCTCTGTTGCTATGTCTCAGACCACCACAATAATTGGTCTGAACTGTTGCCTTGGGCAGAGTTCGCTCATAATAGTGCTATTAATGCTTCCTCCCAGTTATCCCCGTTCATGGCGAATTATGGGTTCCAACCATCCTTGTTGCCCAATTAATTCATGTCTCAGGGTATTCTGGCTTTGGAGGGGCATCTCCGGCAACTCCGTTCCACATGGGTGCAGATTCAGGTTTGCCTTCATCGTTCTATGCAGCGCCAAAAGTTCCAGGCTGATCAAAGGCGTCTGCCCGCACTTTCCTACCAGGTTGGTGAGAGGGTTTGGCTGTCCTCCCGCAACTTGCACCTTCGTGTGCCTTCCAATAAACTGGCTCCCCGTTATGTTGGTCCTTTTCGAATACTCCGACGAGTCAATCCTGTGGCCTACGCTCTTGACCTTCTCCAATGTTTTTCATGTCTCCCTCTTGAAACCATTGGTTTGTAATCGGTTTACCACTGTGTTGCCTCGTCCTATCTCTGTTGACAACCATGAAGAATATGAGGTCAGCAGCATTATTGACTCTCATATGTCCAGGGGCCGTGTACAGTATTTGGTTCATTGGAGGGGCTACGGTCCGGAGAAGCGTTCATGGGTTCCCTCCTCTGATGTTCATGCTCCCGCCCTCCTCCGTGCCTTCCATGCCCATTTCCCCAATAAGCCTTTTGTCCTCCCACGGGGGAGGGGTCGTTGAGGGGAGGGTACTGTTAGGGTTTTTCCCTGCTTTGTTTGCCATGTGCTGCTGGCAGCCATTTTACTTACCTCTTACTGAATCTGGTACAGAGTGTCTGATGCTGCTCATTTCCTGCACTCTCTCTTATGGCCAGAATGGTGTACATCATCCGTGTGAGACAGGTTGCAGTCTCAGTATTGTGATGTCATCACTTATTATTTAAAGGTCCTCTGTTCAGTATGCTTTGCCCTTGCGTTGTCTCAGACCTGTTTGGGAATTCCTGTGTATTACCTGGCTGTCTGACGTCCCTCCTGTTTCCTGACTCGGCTCATCTGACTACTCGCTTTGGCTCCTGACTCGGCTTGTCTGACTACCAGCTCTGACTTTGTCTCCTGGCTTGTTATTTGACTTATTTGACTTGTGGACTTTTTATTATTTCTTTGTTATTAATAAAGGTTTGATTATTTTTGCACTTCTCGTCTCAGTCTAATTCCTGGCACCCTGACAGATATGCATCCTGTAAGTCTATCGTGGACATATAATGACCTTGTTGAACAAAAGGCAGAATAGTCCTTATAGTCACCATTTTGAAAGTTGGCACTCTTACAAAACGATTCAAAATTTTCAGATCCAGAACTGGCCTGAATTAATTTTCTTTCTTTGGGACAATGAACAGATTTGAATAAAACCGCAGACCCTGTTCCTGGAACGGAACTGGTATGATTACCCCTGAAAACTCTAGATCTGAAACACACTTCAGAAAAGCTTGAGCCTTCACTGGATTTACTGGGACGAGAGAAAAAATCTTCTCACAGGAGGTCTTATTCTGAATCCTATTCGATACCCTTGAAAGACAATACTCTGAATCCATTGATTTTGGACAGAATCTGCCCAAATATCTTGGAAAAAAATTAATTAATCTGCCCCCTACCAGCTGAGCTGGACTCAGGGCCGCACCTTCATACAGACTTGGGGGCTGGCTTTGGTTTCTTAAACGGCTTAGATTTATTCCAACTTGAAGAAGGTTTCCAATTGGAACCAGATTCTTTGGGGGAAGGATTGGCTTTCTGTTCCTTATTCTGTTGAAAAGAACAAAAACGATTAGAAGTGTTATATTTACCCTTAGATCTCGTATCCTGAGGTAAACAAAACTCCCTTCCCCCAGTGACAGTTGAAATAATCGAATACAACTGAGAACCAAACAAATTGTTACCTTGGAGAGAAAGAGTCAGCATTCCAATATTTGAGCCACAAAGCTCTTCTTGCTAAAATAGCTAAAGACATAGATCTAACATCAATTTTGATGATATCAAAAATGGCATCACAAATAAAAAGATTAGCATGTTGAAGCAATCTTCCATAGGGATAGTAGTACGTTTAGCAAGAGTAGAAAATAGCGCCAAAACTCCAATCTAACTGCTGGCAAAGTATACAATTTTTTAAACCTTGAAGAAGGAATAAAAGAAGTACCAGGCCTATTCCATTCCTTTGAAATCATATCAGAAATAGCATCAGGAACTGGAAAAACCTCTGGAGTAACCACAGGAGGTTTATAAACAGAATTTAAACGTTTACTAGTTTTAGTATCAAGAGGACTAGTTTCCTCAATATCTAAAGTTATCAACACTTCTTTTAACAAGTAACGAATATACTCCATCTTAAAAAGATAAGATTTGTCAGTGTCAATATCTGAGGTAGGATCTTCTGAATAAGATAGATCCTCATCAGAGGAGGATAATTCAGTATGTTGTCGGTCATTTGAAATTTCATCAACTTTATGAGAAGTTATAAAAGACCTTTTACGTTTATTAGAAGGCGGAATAGCAGACAAAGCCTTCTGAATCACATCAGCAATAAAATCTTTTATATTCACAGGGATATCATGTACATTAGATGTTGAAGGAACGACAGGCATTGTACTAGTACTGATGGATACATTCTCCACATGTAAAATCTTATCATGACAACTATTACATACCACAGCTGGAGATATAATCTCCGCTAATTTACAACAGATACACTTATCTTTGGTAGAACTGTTATCAGGCAGCAGAAATCCAACAGTGGTTTCTGAGACAGGATCAGATTGAGACATCTTGCAAATGTAAGAGAAAAAACAATATATAAAGCAAAATTATCAATTTCCTTATATGGCAGTTTCAGGAATGGAAAAAAAAAAGCAAACAGCATAGCCCTCTGAGCATAGAAAAAGGCAAAGAGCATATAGGAAGTGGGGTTCAAATAAATCATTTATTTGGTGCCAAGTATGACGCACAATGCAAAATGAAATTTTTTGGTGCCAACAACATCCGGAAATGATGCAACTCGCGTCATGGCAGACTCAACCTTGTGCACAGAAACCTGGCGTCAACTAAGATGCCGGAAATGATGAACTTGCGTCACCGAATGTACCTTCGCGGCAAAAAATTCTTGCGCCAAGAATGACGCATTAAATATCAGCATTTTGCGACCTCGCGAGCCTAATTTTGCCCCAGGTAAGAAAAAATAACTTCCTAAATATATTTTACCAATTTTGAAACTGATAGTCTGCAAAAGGAAATATACATAAACCTGATTCATGGCAAATATAAGTACAATACATATATTTAGAACTTTAAATACATACGGGTAGATTACAAGTTTTGTCAGTAAAGCTGTGCGGTGCTAACGAGCAGTTTCTGCTCACCGCTCACCTACAGACAACGCTGGTATTACAGTTTTTTTAAATATCAGCCAATAGGATTTTTTCCAGCTTAATTCCGATTGGCTAATAGAATTCTATAAGTCAATCGGAATTGAAGGGACGCCATCTTGGATGACGTCACTTAAAGGTACTGTCATTTAGTCGTCGGATCAAGAAAGAAGAAGATGCTCCGCGTCGGATGTCTTGAAGATGGACCCGCTCCGCTCCGGATGGATGAAGATAGAAGATGCCATCTGGATGAAGACTTCTGCCCGTCTGGAGGACCTCTTCTTCCCGGCTTGGATGAGGACTTCTGCCCGTCTGGAGGACCACTTCGCCCAGCTTTGTTGAGGACTTCGGCCCGGTTCGGTGAAGACTTCTCAAGGTAAGTTGATCTTCAAGGGGTTAGTGTTAGGTTTTATTTTGGGGGGATTGGGTGGGTTTTAGAGTAGGATTGGGTGTGTGGGTGGTGGGTTTTAATGTTGGGGGGTATTGTATTCTTTTTTACAGGTAAAAGAGCTGATTACTTTGAGACAATGCCCCGCAAAAAGCTCTTTTAAGGGCTATTTGTAATTTAGTATAGGGTAGGGATTTTTAATTTATTAGGGGGATTAGATTAGGTGTAATTAGTTTAAATTTTTTTTTAATTATTTGATTATTTTCTGTAATTTAGTGGGGGGGGGTTTCGTACTTTAGTTTATTTTATTTAATTGTAATTAATTGTAGTTAATTTAGGGAATTAATTTAATTATAGTGTAGTGTAGTTGTAACTTAGGTTAGGTTTTATTTTACATGTAAATTTGTCTTTATTTTAACTAGGTAGTTATTAAATAGTTAATAACTATTTAATAACTATTGTACCTAGTTAAAATAAATACAAAGTTGCCTGTAAAATAAAAATAAACCCTAAGCTAGATACAATTTAACTATTAGTTATGTTGTAGCTAGCTAAGGGTTTATTTTAAAGGTAAGTATTTAGTTTTAAATAGGAATAATTTATTTAATTGTAGTTATTTTATTTAGATTTATTAAAATTAGTTAGACTTAGGTTTAGGGGTTAATAAATTTAATATAGTGGTGGCGACTTTGTGGGCGGCAGATTAGGGGTTAATAAATGTAGGTAGGTGTCGGCGATGTTAGGGACGGCAGATTAGGGGTTAATAATATTTAACTAGTGTTTGCGAGGCGGGAGTGCGGTGGTTTAGGGGTTAATACATTTATTATAGTGGCGGCGATGTCCGGTTCGGCAGATTAGGGTTTATCAATTTTATTTTAGTGTTTGCGATGTGGGGGGGCCTTGGTTTAGGGGTTAATAGGTAGTTTATGGGTGTTAGTGTACTTTTTAGCACTTTAGTTAAGAGTTTTATACTACGGCGTTAGCCCATAAAACTCAACTACTGACTTTCAAATGCGGTAGGGATCTTGGAGGTAGAGGGTGTACCGCTCACTTTGAGGAAGACTCGTAATACCGGCGTTCGGAAAATCCCATTGAAAAGATAGGATACGCAATGACGGTATTTTCGAGTCCCGAAAAAAAAACGTGAGCGGTACACCTGTACCTGCAAGACTCGTAATACCAGCGGGCGTTAAAAAGCAGCGTTGGGACCTCTCAACGCTGCTTTTTAACCCTAACACAAGACTCGTAATCTAGGCGATAAAGTGCCAAACCATAGCTGAGGGTGTCTTAAAGGGGCAATGAACCCACATTTTTTCTTTCGTGATTCAGATAGAGCATGCAATTTTAAACAACGTTCTAATTTGCTCCTATTATCAATTTTTCTTCGTTCTCTTGCTTTCTTTATTTGAAAAAGAAGGCATTTAATCTATTTTTTGGTTCAGACCCATGGAAAGCACTTGTTTATTGGTAGGTGAATTTACCCACCAATCAGCAAGAACAACACAGTGTGTTCACCAAAAATGGGCCAGCATCTAAACTTACATTCTTGCATTTCAAATAAAGATACCAAGAGAATGAAAATAATTTGATAATAGGAGTAAATTAGAAAGTTGCTTAAAATTGCATGCTCTATCTGAATCACGATAGAAATTTTTTTGGGTTCAGTGTCCCTTTAAGTAATAAAAACATACTTACCGAAAGACACCCATCCACATATAGCAGATAGCAAAACCAGTACTGAAACAGTAACAGTAGAGGTCATAGAATATGAGAGTATAACGTCGATCTGAAAAGGGAGGTAGGAGATCAATCTCTACGACCGATAACAGAGAACCTTTGAAAAGATTTCCTGTGAGGAAAACCATAAAATCAATAGGCATCCCTCTGACATTCACTGTACTCTGAGAGGAATCGGGCTTCAAAATGCTGAGAAGCGCATATCACAGAAGAAAATCAAGCACAAACTTACTTCACCACCTCCATAGGGAGGCAAAGTTTGTAAAACTGAATTATGGGTGTGATGAGGTTTTGTATTTATAGGCATTTTGAGGTTTCGTAAACTTTGCCCCTCCTGGTAGGATTGTATAACCCATACGTCACTAGCTCATGGACTCTTGTCAATTACATGAAAGAAAACATTTCCGTTGCTGGAGATTACATTTCCTTTCCTCCAGCCTTAAATTGTGTCCTCTTGCAACACACAATTTTCTTGGAATAAACAGAGTTTCCGTCATCTCTGTATATGGGCCTTGAATATATTTATACAAAGTAATCATGTCACCTCTCAAGCATCTTTTTTCTAGAGAAAAGAGACCAAGTTTGACTAGCCTCTCGTCATAGCTTAAATTCAACATTCCTCTTATTAGCTTTGTGGCCCTTCTCTGAACTTTTTATAAGTCTGCAATTTCTTTTTTTTAGATCGGTCCCCAGAACTGCACTCCATACTCAAGACGAGGTCTTACTAGGGATTTACAGGTGAAACTCGAAAAATTAGAATATCGTGCAAAAGTTCATTTATTTCATTTATTTTTTAATGCAACTTAAAAGGTGAAACTAATATATGAGATAGACTCATTACATGCAAAGCAAAATAGTTCAAGCCGTGATTTGTCATAATTGTGATGATTATGGCTTACAGCTCATGAAAACCCCAAATCCACAATCTCAGAAAATTTGAATATTACATGCAATCAATAAAACAAGGATTGTACATAGAACAATATCGGACCTCTGAAAAGTATAAGCATGCATACTGTATGTACTCAGTACTTGGTTTGGGCCCCTTTTGCAGCAATTACTGCCTCAAAGCGGCGTGGCATGGAAGCTATCAGCCTGTGGCACTGCTGGGGTGTTATGGAAGACCAGGATACTTCAATAGCGGCCTTCAGCTCTTCTGCATTGTTCGGTCTCATGTCTCTCATCTTTCTCTTGGCATTGCCCCATAGATTCTTTATGGGGTTCAGGTCAGACGAGTTTGCTGGCCAATCAAGCACAGTAATCCCATGGTCATTGAACCAGGTGTTGGTGCTCTTGGCAGTGTGGGCAGGTGCCAAGTCCTGCTGGAAAATGAAGTCAGCATCCCCATAGAGCTCGTCTGTGGAAGGAAGCATGAAGTGCTCCAAAATCTCCTGGTAGACGGCTGTGTGAAGCACAGTGGATAAACACCAGCAGATGACATGGCTCCCCAAATCAAAACAGACTGTGGAAACGTCACACTGGACTTCAAGCATCTTGCAGTGTGTGCCTCTCCATTCTTCCTCCATACTCTGGGTCCTTGGTTTTCCAAATGAACCACTGAGCAACAGACCAGGTCTGTTTTTCTTTAGAAATGCAAACAAACAGCTCGGGCTATGCAATTCAGTATGAGGATCAAAAGCACAAAATGATGTAAAGTAAGCAGCACAATGTATCTATGCGTGCTAGCTAAAACAATGTATCGCTTTATCCAATTGTGAAACAATTATGGTAAACCTGTGTTGAACTGTGGCAATTGAATACAAGAACCGTTAACCCCTTACATTCGCAAGACTCATCTTTGTAAACAAAACTTAAGCCAGATAATTCTAGCAAATATGAAAACGTGTAACAAACTCACTTAATTCTGAGAATGATATCCGATGTCAGATGAGATCCAGGAAAACGGAACTGTTATATCCACTTTCAGTAGTGCAATTTGTTGCAGCAGTTACAGATACTGCCTGTGTTCATAGCAGCATCCCGGCTTGTTCCACAGGTGTTGGGAAGGGCTCCCCTGCTAAGCCCTCGTTTGTAGTAATGAGTAAACAGAATTTTTTTTCCAACACCTCTGAGTGAAAAAATAAAGCCCAATAATCGAAAAAACAGTAAGGCTGATGAAATAAGTGTTAAAACTTCACCTTTTATTGAAAATTCCGTGAGTAAAAAGACAAAGGCACAGCACACAGACTAGACTACCGCTGACGCGTTTCCTGCCCTATTGGGCACTTCATCAGAGCTACCTAACAGGTGTGTAAGGACTCCTTAAAAACAGGATATGAGCCCTACACACCTGCTGCATAATTAATTATAACAACAAAAAATTGTATTGTGAAATAAACATCCGATCAAACGTGAAATATAATAATAAACATTATGCATAACAAATAAACTTGAAAATATCGATCATAAACAAAAAAAAAAAATATATACATTATTACATACTAAGACATATGCTTTCATATAAAATTGTATCATTTAGTAAGCACATTAAAAACGATAGTACAATTCTGATTGTGGGCGATAACGATTCTTACTATAACTTAATACATGAATATCTGTCAAATACTTCCCAGTTTACTGTGGTTGGTATACACATATTGAGAACAATTGATATGAAAATATAAGAATATAAAAAGGGATTTGATATTCTAATAAACCTTAGTTAAAGCAGGATGTAAAATATATTCATGTATTGAGAAAAACACGGAGAGCAAAAGCAGTTACATGTGCCAACGTGTATTATATTATATAAAAGTCAAATGCCACAGAGTATAAACACATTGCAAAGACATAAAACTGCCTGCTTACCGTGAAACCAAACATGGATGATATATTACTATGCATTTGTATGATCTAGGCTATTTAGATCTATTATAAAATCCAGATCCTAGATGTATATATAGAAAAAAAAATAAATGAATATTGAAACAATGAGGGCATTAAAAAACAAGAAGATATAATACTAAGGATACATGATTCCATAATCTACGTATTATCAATAAACAATTTGATGTCACTTATTTTATTAATACCAAAAGGAGCACCAGTTTTCAAGGTATGTATCCAATAGACTTCTCGTTTACTGAGTGCTGCATATCTATTCCCACCTCTGGGTCCTAGTTTAACCACCTCAATCCCTTGAAATGTAAAACCAGCTGAACTAATTCCATGTGAAGCAAAGTGCTTAGCCACAGGGGTTTTAGGAATTTCTGCCTCCAGAGAGAGTAAGTGCTCTCTTATACGATCTTTGAGCATTCTTGATGTTAACCCTGTATATTGAAAATTACAGGACCTACAGGTCAAAAGATATATGACAAAAGTGGAAGTGCAAGAAATATGCTCTTTAATCTTGAATGTTTGACCTGTACAAGTAGAGGTAAAAGTATCCCCACATGTGACATATCCGCAACTCTTACAAGGTCTAACATTGCATTTATAGAAACCTGGTTTCGATGTTAACCAACTTGTCGACTGTATAGAATGTGAGCTCTTCTTGCTAAAATCCTTTCTAACCATATCACCTATGGTTTTAGCTTTGCGAGAGATAAAATTACATTTGCTAGAGATGTGTTTTAGATCTGAATCCCTATCTAAAATAGGTAATCTATTCCTAATAATATTACTGATGTTATCAAATTGTCTGCTGTAAGATGTAATAAAATTTACACCATCTTTTATTCCGATATCTTTAACCTTATCTTTCAATAAACTATTTCTATCAAAGTTACTCACTTGTTCCGATATCTTCAACAAACTTTGTTCATCATAGCCTCTCTCTTTTAGTCTAACAGTCAGATCTGCTGCATGTTTCTTATAACTCTCTATATTGCTACAGTTCCTCCGTAATCTGATATATTGACCCTTTGGTATCCCCTTTTTTAAATGAAATGGATGGCAAGAGTCTGCTCTGAGAATAGTATTCCCCGAGATCTCTTTCCTAAAGACCTCAGTGACAATGCCCTCCATACTGTGACTAAGTCTAACATCCAAAAATGGTATGCCATCCTTGGAATGACTAAATGTAAATTTTAGGTTAGCATCATTCTGATTTAAATATTCCACAAATTCATCTAGGATTTTATTGTCTCCACTCCATAATAAAAGCATATCATCTATAAAACGTGTATAATAGGTGATATGCTTTTTAAAAGGATTTGCAACATTGAATAATTTTTTATCCTCAAATTCAGCTAAATAGAGATTAGCATACGACGGGGCAAATTTAGCCCCCATCGCAGTGCCTCTCTGCTGTAAAAAATACATGCCATCAAAAATAAAATAATTATGATGTAGCAAGAAACTGGTTACTTGTAACATAAAGTCAATTAGGCCTGAATCATAATTCGAGTATTTTGACAGCATAGCTTTCATAGCCAATAAGCCTTGATCATGTGGTATACATGAATACAAAGATACAGCGTCTATTGTTACAAAGTTACAATCTGTATCACATTTGCATTCATGTAGAGACCTGATCAGGTGTTTGGTGTCACGTAAGAAACCTGGCAAAGACTGGACAACTGGCTGTAATTGTGCATCCAACCATTCCCCCAACCTTTCCCCCAGAGAGCCAATGGCAGATATAATAGGTCTCCCTGGGGGATTGGTTAAGCTTTTATGTACTTTTGGTAGGAACTTGAAAATTGGGATTCTAGGGTGTTCTACAAATAATGTATCACAGACACTGTTGGTGAAAATATTTCTTTCTTTACCATCATCTAACAAAGAAGAAAGTTCCCTTTGAAATTTAGCTGTAGGATTAAAGGTTAATTTTTTATAAGTATCAGTGTCATTCAGCTGTCTCATAGCTTCCTTAAGATACTGTTCCTTATTTAAAACGACAATTGAACCTCCCTTATCAGAATCCACTACCACTAGATCTTTATTATTGGTTATTTTTTTTAAAGCATTCCATTCCTTCTTATTTAAGTTTCTATGTTTGTTTGAACTACTTTTTAAATTCTTCTCAGCTAGTTCTGTTAAATCCTGCTCCACTATGGCATGAAAAACCTCTATGAGGTCTGTACGAGAATTAACTGGATAAAAGGTACTTTTTTTTAAATTTTTAACTACCTGTTGTTTGGTTTTATTTGTCTCATTCTCATTATCCATATTAAGATCACATAATGAAGCAATATCACATAATTCTGAGAAATTACATTTTTCATTCAAAGACATAGCTACTGGAGGATCTGGTGGACTCTCATCATTGCCCAATGTTGGGTCCTTGCTAAAATGTTTCTTTAATGTTATCTTACGGACAAATTTGTTCAAATCCATGATGGTGTCAAAAAGATTAAAGTCTTGTGTTGGTGAAAAGCCCAAGCCTTTAGATAATACCATTTTCTCAAACTCATTTAATGAGTGGTCCGAGAGGTTAATGATCTTTAGTTCTTGTAATTTTTGTTCTTCTTGAATTTCTGACGGCTTGGATACCTTGGTACCTGCGATGGAATAGGCACTTTGCTCATGTCTTCTGTTGGTAATGATGTTACTTCCCCGTTTTTTGGCCGTGCTCCCATCTCTTCTTCAGATCTTGATTTTGTTTTAATGGGTGTAGATGTCAACTTAGGTGTACTAGGAGCCACACTATTTGTGCTCTCACTATGTGAGTCCATGGTATCCAAACTTGTAAAAGTGACCTTTTTGTTCTTTCCCTTATCCTTTTTGCCATTCTTCTTTTTACCACTATTACTGGATTTGTTATTGGAATTTCTATTTGTGGTGTTCCAATTATAAACAACTTCTAGATCATAATCCTTACAATCTCTGCCATACTTCTTATATTTATTGGTGGATAATTCTTCTGCAGTCTTATCCACAGTTTCCTTCAGTTGTTCTTCAAATGGTATGTATTTCGAGTCCTCCTTGAATGCATCTAGCTGTGATTGCAGCTGATCCAGTTCTCCCAGTATAGTATCCCTTTGTTCTCTTTTAAAAGTAACTAATTTTTCCATCAGGATAATGGAGCAATCTGAGAGAGCTTGGTTCCATTCCATCATGAATATTGGAAACTCTTTATGAAATGCCGGAAATTTTTTTAGTCTCAGTCCTCTGGGAATTTTCTTCTCTTTGATATACAGACTTAAAAATTCAATGTCCCACCACAATTTTAACTCTTTAATGTGCAATTTTTCTTTTTTTGAAAACAAAGATCCCAAGTCTACTTTAAAATCAATATCTGGTGCTGTGCCTTTAAATAAGTTGTCAAACAGCCTTTTTCTGTTATTTTCATCCTGGGCAGCCATATCTTATTGGACAATGTAACAATATCCAGGAATAAGAGTATACAGGTAACAATTGTTTCAGTTTAGAGCCTGAAGTCAGTTGAATCACAGTCCCTGCAGGTGTATATCAAAATTAGAAATGCAAACAAACAGCTCGGGCTATGCAATTCAGTATGAGGATCAAAAGCACAAAATGATGTAAAGTAAGCAGCACAATGTATCTATGCGTGCTAGCTAAAACAATGTATCGCTTTATCCAATTGTGAAACAATTAAGGTAAACCTGTGTTGAACTGTGGCAATTGAATACAAGAACCGTTAACCCCTTACATTCGCAAGACTCATCTTTGTAAACAAAACTTAAGCCAGATAATTCTAGCAAATATGAAAACGTGTAACAAACTCACTTAATTCTGAGAATGATATCCGATGTCAGATGAGATCCAGGAAAACGGAACTGTTATATCCACTTTCAGTAGTGCAATTTGTTGCAGCAGTTACAGATACTGCCTGTGTTCATAGCAGCATCCCGGCTTGTTCCACAGGTGTTGGGAAGGGCTCCCCTGCTAAGCCCTCGTTTGTAGTAATGAGTAAACAGAATTTTTTTTCCAACACCTCTGAGTGAAAAAATAAAGATTTTATAATAGATCTAAATAGCCTAGATCATACAAATGCATAGTAATATATCATCCATGTTTGGTTTCACGGTAAGCAGGCAGTTTTATGTCTTTGCAATGTGTTTATACTCTGTGGCATTTGACTTTTATATAATATAATACACGTTGGCACATGTAACTGCTTTTGCTCTCCGTGTTTTTCTCAATACATGAATATATTTTACATCCTGCTTTAACTAAGGTTTATTAGAATATCAAATCCCTTTTTATATTCTTATATTTTCATATCAATTGTTCTCAATATGTGTATACCAACCACAGTAAACTGGGAAGTATTTGACAGATATTCATGTATTAAGTTATAGTAAGAATCGTTATCGCCCACAATCAGAATTGTACTATCGTTTTTAATGTGCTTACTAAATGATACAATTTTATATGAAAGCATATGTCTTAGTATGTAATAATGTATATATTTTTTTTTTTGTTTATGATCGATATTTTCAAGTTTATTTGTTATGCATAATGTTTATTATTATATTTCACGTTTGATCGGATGTTTATTTCACAATACAATTTTTTGTTGTTATAATTAATTATGCAGCAGGTGTGTAGGGCTCATATCCTGTTTTTAAGGAGTCCTTACACACCTGTTAGGTAGCTCTGATGAAGTGCCCAATAGGGCAGGAAACGCGTCAGCGGTAGTCTAGTCTGTGTGCTGTGCCTTTGTCTTTTTACTCACGGAATTTTCAATAAAAGGTGAAGTTTTAACACTTATTTCATCAGCCTTACTGTTTTTTCGATTATTGGGCTTTATTTTTTCACTCAGAGGTGTTGGAAAAAAAATTCTGTTTACTCATTACTACAAACGAGGGCTTAGCAGGGGAGCCCTTCCCAACACCTGTGGAACAAGCCGGGATGCTGCTATGAACACAGGCAGTATCTGTAACTGCTGCAACAAATTGCACTACTGAAAGTGGATATAACAGTTCCGTTTTCCTGGATCTCATCTGACATCGGATATCATTCTCAGAATTAAGTGAGTTTGTTACACGTTTTCATATTTGCTAGAATTATCTGGCTTAAGTTTTGTTTACAAAGATGAGTCTTGCGAATGTAAGGGGTTAACGGTTCTTGTATTCAATTGCCACAGTTCAACACAGGTTTACCATAATTGTTTCACAATTGGATAAAGCGATACATTGTTTTAGCTAGCACGCATAGATACATTGTGCTGCTTACTTTACATCATTTTGTGCTTTTGATCCTCATACTGAATTGCATAGCCCGAGCTGTTTGTTTGCATTTCTAATTTTGATATACACCTGCAGGGACTGTGATTCAACTGACTTCAGGCTCTAAACTGAAACAATTGTTACCTGTATACTCTTATTCCTGGATATTGTTACATTGTCCAATAAGATATGGCTGCCCAGGATGAAAATAACAGAAAAAGGCTGTTTGACAACTTATTTAAAGGCACAGCACCAGATATTGATTTTAAAGTAGACTTGGGATCTTTGTTTTCAAAAAAAGAAAAATTGCACATTAAAGAGTTAAAATTGTGGTGGGACATTGAATTTTTAAGTCTGTATATCAAAGAGAAGAAAATTCCCAGAGGACTGAGACTAAAAAAATTTCCGGCATTTCATAAAGAGTTTCCAATATTCATGATGGAATGGAACCAAGCTCTCTCAGATTGCTCCATTATCCTGATGGAAAAATTAGTTACTTTTAAAAGAGAACAAAGGGATACTATACTGGGAGAACTGGATCAGCTGCAATCACAGCTAGATGCATTCAAGGAGGACTCGAAATACATACCATTTGAAGAACAACTGAAGGAAACTGTGGATAAGACTGCAGAAGAATTATCCACCAATAAATATAAGAAGTATGGCAGAGATTGTAAGGATTATGATCTAGAAGTTGTTTATAATTGGAACACCACAAATAGAAATTCCAATAACAAATCCAGTAATAGTGGTAAAAAGAAGAATGGCAAAAAGGATAAGGGAAAGAACAAAAAGGTCACTTTTACAAGTTTGGATACCATGGACTCACATAGTGAGAGCACAAATAGTGTGGCTCCTAGTACACCTAAGTTGACATCTACACCCATTAAAACAAAATCAAGATCTGAAGAAGAGATGGGAGCACGGCCAAAAAACGGGGAAGTAACATCATTACCAACAGAAGACATGAGCAAAGTGCCTATTCCATCGCAGGTACCAAGGTATCCAAGCCGTCAGAAATTCAAGAAGAACAAAAATTACAAGAACTAAAGATCATTAACCTCTCGGACCACTCATTAAATGAGTTTGAGAAAATGGTATTATCTAAAGGCTTGGGCTTTTCACCAACACAAGACTTTAATCTTTTTGACACCATCATGGATTTGAACAAATTTGTCCGTAAGATAACATTAAAGAAACATTTTAGCAAGGACCCAACATTGGGCAATGATGAGAGTCCACCAGATCCTCCAGTAGCTATGTCTTTGAATGAAAAATGTAATTTCTCAGAATTATGTGATATTGCTTCATTATGTGATCTTAATATGGATAATGAGAATGAGACAAATAAAACCAAACAACAGGTAGTTAAAAATTTAAAAAAAAGTACCTTTTATCCAGTTAATTCTCGTACAGACCTCATAGAGGTTTTTCATGCCATAGTGGAGCAGGATTTAACAGAACTAGCTGAGAAGAATTTAAAAAGTAGTTCAAACAAACATAGAAACTTAAATAAGAAGGAATGGAATGCTTTAAAAAAAATAACCAATAATAAAGATCTAGTGGTAGTGGATTCTGATAAGGGAGGTTCAATTGTCGTTTTAAATAAGGAACAGTATCTTAAGGAAGCTATGAGACAGCTGAATGACACTGATACTTATAAAAAATTAACCTTTAATCCTACAGCTAAATTTCAAAGGGAACTTTCTTCTTTGTTAGATGATGGTAAAGAAAGAAATATTTTCACCAACAGTGTCTGTGATACATTATTTGTAGAACACCCTAGAATCCCAATTTTCAAGTTCCTACCAAAAGTACATAAAAGCTTAACCAATCCCCCAGGGAGACCTATTATATCTGCCATTGGCTCTCTGGGGGAAAGGTTGGGGGAATGGTTGGATGCACAATTACAGCCAGTTGTCCAGTCTTTGCCAGGTTTCTTACGTGACACCAAACACCTGATCAGGTCTCTACATGAATGCAAATGTGATACAGATTGTAACTTTGTAACAATAGACGCTGTATCTTTGTATTCATGTATACCACATGATCAAGGCTTATTGGCTATGAAAGCTATGCTGTCAAAATACTCGAATTATGATTCAGGCCTAATTGACTTTATGTTACAAGTAACCAGTTTCTTGCTACATCATAATTATTTTATTTTTGATGGCATGTATTTTTTACAGCAGAGAGGCACTGCGATGGGGGCTAAATTTGCCCCGTCGTATGCTAATCTCTATTTAGCTGAATTTGAGGATAAAAAATTATTCAATGTTGCAAATCCTTTTAAAAAGCATATCACCTATTATACACGTTTTATAGATGATATGCTTTTATTATGGAGTGGAGACAATAAAATCCTAGATGAATTTGTGGAATATTTAAATCAGAATGATGCTAACCTAAAATTTACATTTAGTCATTCCAAGGATGGCATACCATTTTTGGATGTTAGACTTAGTCACAGTATGGAGGGCATTGTCACTGAGGTCTTTAGGAAAGAGATCTCGGGGAATACTATTCTCAGAGCAGACTCTTGCCATCCATTTCATTTAAAAAAGGGGATACCAAAGGGTCAATATATCAGATTACGGAGGAACTGTAGCAATATAGAGAGTTATAAGAAACATGCAGCAGATCTGACTGTTAGACTAAAAGAGAGAGGCTATGATGAACAAAGTTTGTTGAAGATATCGGAACAAGTGAGTAACTTTGATAGAAATAGTTTATTGAAAGATAAGGTTAAAGATATCGGAATAAAAGATGGTGTAAATTTTATTACATCTTACAGCAGACAATTTGATAACATCAGTAATATTATTAGGAATAGATTACCTATTTTAGATAGGGATTCAGATCTAAAACACATCTCTAGCAAATGTAATTTTATCTCTCGCAAAGCTAAAACCATAGGTGATATGGTTAGAAAGGATTTTAGCAAGAAGAGCTCACATTCTATACAGTCGACAAGTTGGTTAACATCGAAACCAGGTTTCTATAAATGCAATGTTAGACCTTGTAAGAGTTGCGGATATGTCACATGTGGGGATACTTTTACCTCTACTTGTACAGGTCAAACATTCAAGATTAAAGAGCATATTTCTTGCACTTCCACTTTTGTCATATATCTTTTGACCTGTAGGTCCTGTAATTTTCAATATACAGGGTTAACATCAAGAATGCTCAAAGATCGTATAAGAGAGCACTTACTCTCTCTGGAGGCAGAAATTCCTAAAACCCCTGTGGCTAAGCACTTTGCTTCACATGGAATTAGTTCAGCTGGTTTTACATTTCAAGGGATTGAGGTGGTTAAACTAGGACCCAGAGGTGGGAATAGATATGCAGCACTCAGTAAACGAGAAGTCTATTGGATACATACCTTGAAAACTGGTGCTCCTTTTGGTATTAATAAAATAAGTGACATCAAATTGTTTATTGATAATACGTAGATTATGGAATCATGTATCCTTAGTATTATATCTTCTTGTTTTTTAATGCCCTCATTGTTTCAATATTCATTTATTTTTTTTTCTATATATACATCTAGGATCTGGATTTTATAATAGATCTAAATAGCCTAGATCATACAAATGCATAGTAATATATCATCCATGTTTGGTTTCACGGTAAGCAGGCAGTTTTATGTCTTTGCAATGTGTTTATACTCTGTGGCATTTGACTTTTATATAATATAATACACGTTGGCACATGTAACTGCTTTTGCTCTCCGTGTTTTTCTCAATACATGAATATATTTTACATCCTGCTTTAACTAAGGTTTATTAGAATATCAAATCCCTTTTTATATTCTTATATTTTCATATCAATTGTTCTCAATATGTGTATACCAACCACAGTAAACTGGGAAGTATTTGACAGATATTCATGTATTAAGTTATAGTAAGAATCGTTATCGCCCACAATCAGAATTGTACTATCGTTTTTAATGTGCTTACTAAATGATACAATTTTATATGAAAGCATATGTCTTAGTATGTAATAATGTATATATTTTTTTTTTTTGTTTATGATCGATATTTTCAAGTTTATTTGTTATGCATAATGTTTATTATTATATTTCACGTTTGATCGGATGTTTATTTCACAATACAATTTTTTGTTGTTATAATTAATTATGCAGCAGGTGTGTAGGGCTCATATCCTGTTTTTAAGGAGTCCTTACACACCTGTTAGGTAGCTCTGATGAAGTGCCCAATAGGGCAGGAAACGCGTCAGCGGTAGTCTAGTCTGTGTGCTGTGCCTTTGTCTTTTTACTCACGGAATTTTCAATAAAAGGTGAAGTTTTAACACTTATTTCATCAGCCTTACTGTTTTTTCGATTATTGGGCTTTATTTTTTCACTCAGAGGTGTTGGAAAAAAAATTCTGTTTACTGTTTTTCTTTAGCCCAGGTAAGACGCTTCTGACGTTGTTTGTTGTTCAGGAGTGGCTTGACAAGAGGAATACGAAATTTTAAGCCAATGTACAGGATCCGTCTGTATGTGGTTGCTCTTGATGCACTGACTCCAGCCTCAGTCCACTCCTTGTGAAAGTCCCCAACACTTTTGAATGGCCTTTTCCTGACAATCCTCTCCAGGATGCGGTTATCCCTGCTGCTTGTGCACCTTTTTCTTCCACACTTTTCCCTTCCACATAACTTTCTATTAATGTGCTTTGATACAGCACTTTGGGAACATCCAACTTCTTTTGCAATTACCTTTTGAGGCTTTCCCTTCTTATGGAGGGTGTCAATGATGGTTTTCTGCACAACTGTCAGGTCAGCAGTCTTTCCCATGATTGTGATTCCTACTGAACCAGACTGAGAGACCATTTAAAGGCTCAGGAACCCTTTTCAGGTGTTATGGCTTAATTAGCTGATTAGAGTGGGACACTTTGAGCCTAGAATATTGCACCTTTTCACAATATTCTAATTTTCTGAGATTGTGGATTTAGGGTTTTCATGAGCTGTAAGCCGTAATCATCACAATTATGACAAATCACGGCTTAGACTATCTTGCTTTGCATGTAATCTATCTCATATATCAGTTTCACCTTTTAAGTTGCATTAGTGAAATAAATGAACTTTTGCACCATATTCAAATTTTTCGAGTTTCACCTGTATATAGTGACAGAATAATGCTTTCTTCCCTTGCATCTATGCCTTTTTTAAAACAGCTTATTAGCCTTAGAAGCCGCTGCTCTGCATTGTGCGCTGATCTTTAGCTTGTTATTTTTTTTTTAGATTAGGGCTTTGGGCTTTTTTAAAGGAGCTGAATGCCCTTTTAAGGGTAATGCCCATACAAATGCCCCTTTAGGGGCAAAGGGTAGCTTAGGTTTTTTTTAGAGTTCGTTTTTTTTTATTTTGGGGGGTTGGTTGGGTGGTGGGTTTTACTGTTGGGGGGACATTGTTTTTTTTTCAGGTAAAAGAGCTGTTTAACTTAGGGCAATGCCTATTGGTAGTTTATTGTAGGCTAGGGGGTGTTTTTATTTTGGGGGCTTTTTATTTTTATATGGCTATTAGATTAGATAGAATTGTTTTTATTTTTGATAATTTTATTTATTAGTTTTTGTAAGCTTAGTGTTTGTTTTTCGGAATTTAGTGTTTATTATTTTTAGTTATTTTAGTTTTTTTAATTTTTTTTGTAGGGTTAGGTTTTTTTAAATTTGTAATTTAGATTTTTTAATTGGTAGTTTTTTTTATTTTTATTAGAAAAGTTATGTTAGGTTAATTTATAGTTTAAACTTAGTTTTTTTTTATTTCACAGGTAAGTTTTTTTATTTATTTTAAAATAGTTATATTGTAATTTTAATTTTAAGTTAGGGGGGTGTTAGGTTTAGGGCTTAACAGCTTTAATATAGTGTTGGCGAGCGGCTGATTAGGGGTTAATAGCTTTATTATAGTGTCGGCGATGTTGGGAAGCGGCGGAATAGGGGTTAATAACTTTATTATAGTGGCGGCGATGTCAGGGAGCGGCGGATTAGGGGTTAATAGCTTTTATTAGTGTTGGGGATGTCGGGAGTGGCAGATAAGGGATTAATACGTTTATTTAGGTGTCAGCGATGTCGGGGCAGCAGATTAGGGGTGTTTAGACTTAGGGTTTATGTTAGGGTGTTAGGTTTAAACATAACTTTTTTTCCCCATAGACATCAATGGGGCTGTGTTATGGAGATTTTTCATTCAGCGATCGCAGGTCTTAGGTTTTTATCTAACACTCTCTCCCCATTGATGTCTATGAGGGAAAGCGTGCATGAGCACATAAAGTCAGGCCTTGGGTTTTGTGCATTATGGAGCTTAACCCCAATATATTGCACGCACAAGGAAGCTTTTCAGTAACTCGTAACAGCAGCAGTATGGAGAGTGAAATAACGCAACCTTTTTGGCGTTAGTTTCGCATCCTGTTTAGCACAAAACTCGTAATCTATCCGAATTTCACCTATTCCCAGACTCTTAATTTTGTACATTAATCTCTCATGTGGCACTGTATCAAACGCCTTTGCAAAATCCAAGTATATCACAGCAACTTATTCCCCTTTATCTATATTTTTACTTACCTCTTCGTAGAATCTAATTAGATTAGTTTCTATTTTTCATAAAACCATGAGGATTTGGACTCATAATCTTGCTGACACAAATATATTCATCAATATAATCCCTTATAATCCTTTCAAGTATCTTCCCCACTGTTTCCTGTTACTGTAAAATCTGCATATATGCATTTTACGACAACTCTTGACTACATACTGAGCTGGTTCTTTGGCACTTATAGGATGGTATTTCAGTACTGTCCATAACAGATTCCAGACGTGTAATTTTGACAGATTTTTTTGTCTCATTTGGAGCACTTCAGAAGCCCAAGATCCAAAAAAGTCCTATCTTGGGATACCATTTTTAGCAGAAAGGCTACAAAAAGTGGGGTATAGTGAATCTGTCCATGTTGACATTTGAACCCCAATAGCTTTTGAATCTAGTGGAAGCGTGTCTTTCTTGTGTGTTTCTTCAACAAATTACAATTTCATTGTGAAATTTACAAATGTAATGTATCATATTACTGTAAAACCTGCATATTTGCAATTTAAAACTCCCTTTGAGTACAGCAGTGCCACCAGTGTACACCTTGACCTGGTTCTCAAGCACGTATAGGATGGCATTTCAGTGCTGCCCATTTCAGACTCGCGACATGTAATTTTGACAGATTGCTTTCCTGGGTCAATCTGTCAAAATTACTCGAGACATTATGGCATACAATTTTCAAAAGTAGACATCCAAGGCTACAGCATATGGGGTATAGTAAGTCTGTCCATGTTGACATTTCACCACCAACAGCTTATGAATCTAGTGGAAGAGTGTTTTTCTTGTGGTTTTTTTTTCCAGTCAAATCACATTTTCATTGTATAATATGTTAGATTACACTGAAACCCGCATTTTTCCATTTTACTCTTCCTGATTACAGCGTTACACCCAATGTACACCTTGATTTGTTTTTTGAGCAATTCAGTGCAGCCAATTTTTTTAGACACCAGACCTGTAATTTTTCCAGTTGTATTTAATTGGCCCATTTCTCATTTGTAGTTTTTCTGAAGCCCCTAGACCTAAATCAGGACCATCATGATATGCCCCCACTGAGCATAGTGTAATCATCTACAAGGCTATATACTCCTCATAAATATATATTACCGATATATTCCACCAAAAACACTTCCAAATAAATTGATTCAAATAGTATCCAAAGGGATGTAATATTTACTTAAACATTGTTGATTGTTACATTCAACTTACTAAGGGGCCTGAATTAAATTAGAAAGAATATAAACTACATGTATCAAATGGGGTTAATTCTTTTAAAAAATGTTAACAAAACCTAAAACTCAAAAAGGTAAAAAAAAATGTAAACCTTAAAATTATCCTAAATATTTAATAAATTCCAAATATGTTATTTTCATAAATTATAAAATTCAGCATAAACTCTCATATAAAAATACAGTGTTCAACCACAATATCAGTGTAATTTTATAACATATAACATTTAAAATGCATTTGTTTAACCTCTGTGATTTCACAGGTAAAAAAGTTTTAAAAAAACTTTTTATACTGCAGTATATTAAAAATGTGTTAAAAAATGTAGAAAAGCAACTTTTTGGGTGCCAAGTTCATTTGTTTGATTGTCCTGGAGCTTGCTTCAAAGAAACTTATAAGCCGCTATGACACCTTATGCTTGCCAACAGCCACTTGGGAAGTCACTTAGGAAGTTAAATATAATGGTTCGGTCTTACCGTAACTTCTTGTTTGTATAGGTTACAGATGGTAGATCCTGCTCTCATGTACCTTACTTGGTTGAAAAAAGTAACACTTTTCATTGATCCTTGTATGGGAGTCTTCTTGGATTCTGAGCTTCTCTGTTTGCAGACCCGCCAAATCGGGTAACATTTTTTTCTTTCACCCCGGGTGACGTCACCATACGTCACAATGTTCCGTTATTCAAAACTTTTTCAATTACACTTGCGCAAGTGATTTTGTGATAAGAAACACACCCTCACCGCTGTCTGTCCTTTAGGAAGGTTTGTAATTCTGCACTTAGTACAAATGTACGCAGACTTACTAACACCTGTATTGGTTACAGACACGGATCCTCTGGGTGTATACAGTCGGGTACTATTTAGCTCACAGCATCTACGCGTTTCACCCTCTGTTCCAGGTTTTATCAAGATGATGTTTGAGCTTCATTTCCTTTCTTATAAGCAACCTCCTTTGTTGTAATTGGTCTAATGTCTCCCATACATTTAAAGTGACGGTGATATTGTTATCTATAAACAGCGATAAAAATCCTTGATCCTGTAATAAGTTCATCGAATGACTAATCCCAAAAACATGTCTTATTATAATTCATTCGGAATTTAACATAGTTTCAAAATGACAGTGTGGCTTTGGCAATAATCTCATTATTGTTTGTCATGTATCGACAGAGTCACTAGTGTTGTGGCATATATACATTTCCATATTAACCATTTTAGTTCTTTACAAAAGGTGGCCAAGACATAGTTGTTATAGATCTTAAATTGATCAAGTTAAGTGATTTTTCTTAGAAGATTTATCTCAATTTAGACATTTTAATCAATGTAGTGTTATTTAATACTCATATTCCATATGAATATGAGTAAAGTTTTGAATAACAGAACATTGTGATGTATGGTGACGTCACTCGGGGTGAAAGAAAAAAACGTTACCCGATTTGGCGGGTTTGCAAAGAGAGAAGCTCAGAATCCAAGAAGACTCCAATACAAGGACAATCAAACAAATGAACTTGGCACCCAAAAAGTTGCTTTTCTACATTTTTTAACACATTTTTAATATACTGCAGTATAAAAAGTTTTTTTAAACCTCCTTTAGTACCTGTGAAATCACGGAGGTTAAGCAAATGCATTTTAAATGTTATATGTTATAAAATTACACTGATATTGTGGTTGAACACTGTATTTCTATATGAGCGTTTATGCTGAATTTTATAATTTATGTAAAGAACATATCTAATTTAATTCAGGCCCCTTAGTAAGTTGAATGTAACAATCAACAATCTTTAAGTAAATATTACATCCCTTTGGATGCTATTTGAATCAATTTATTTGGAAGTGTTTTTGGTGGAATATATCGGTTATATATATTTATGAGGAATATATAGTGATTTGAATGCCTTGTAGATGATCCTAATGCTGTTGTAGCACCCTCTTATTTTTAATAACAATAATCACTTATCGAGGAAGGAGATAAGTACTTTAGAGTGGCTTATATAGGACTAGTTCTGGTGATTGCGCTTACGTATATTTCTTCTCATAGTGTAATCCTTGACTTGGTTCTGGGGCAGTTATAGGGTGCAGATTCTGAAGCCTTAAATGAATAGGAGATTTGTGGGAAAGAAGCCTGTTTAAAATAAAATGGGCTGCATACATACAGGAGATAGCGCTGCAGAATCTGTTGGCGTTCTACAAATACCTGATAATCCTATATTATAAAAGACAAGAGTTTGTCTGAAGCCGTCATGCGCAGTTCAGACAAACTCTTGCCGCTGATCGCACGCGCACCCTTGGCCAGCTGTTGATACTTCGCACGCGCAGCTCACAAAACTGATTTGAGCACTTTCACCGCGAGCAGATGACCCCCCTTGCAGATGCACCCTCGCACTCATTTAGCCGCACGCGAACCCTAGCCGCCTATCACACCCTCGCACTCACTTAGCCGCACGCGCACCCACCCGACAGCAGCGCGAGGAAAAAAAATAAACTAAGGGGGACAGTTAGAGGAACGCTGCGGGGCAGCAGGATGTAAGGTTGATATAGAAAGGGTTAACGTTGGGGCAGTAAGGGGTACACTGGTGAAGGCAGTAGGCTGAAAGGTTGGCGCAGTGAGAGCTGCACTGTTGGAGGTCAGCAGACTGAGTGGCTGGGGCAGTAAGGGGAGCACTAGGGGCAGCATGCTAATAGGTTGTGGAATTAAAGCAGCAGGATGTGAGGCTTATATAGGAGGAGTATGGGGGGGGCATTATTCTGATCGCATGGGGCAGTAAGTGGAAAACTAGGGGCAACAGGCAGAGAGGATGGGGTAGAAAGTGGTACACAGACAGTAGGTAAAGAGGTTGGGGCAAAAAGGGGGGCAGCATTATAAGAGGCTGGGAGTCAGTACTGCATGCCCAGAGGTGAGAGAGAGAGAGAGAGAGAGAGAGAGGGAGAGAGAGAGGGAGAGAGAGAGGGAGAGAGAGAGGGAGAGAGAGAGGGAGAGAGAGGGAGAGAGGGAGAGGGAGAGAGAGAGGGAGAGTGGGAGACAGAGAGAGGGAGAGAGAGAGAGGGAGAGAGAGAGGGGGGAGAGAGACAGACAGAGAGAGAGAGAGAGAGAGAGAGAGAGAGAATTTAAATTAAATATAACACAACACGGCCCGTGTGAACGGGCTTTAGGACTAGTAATAATAATAAAAAAATGAAAAAGAATTATGAGGTTTTAGTACCTCAAAGATCAGCAGCCAAATGAAATTCTTTAAAACAGCTGCCAATTCAGAGTGTATGCAGTGAAGGGCAGTCAGGACAGTAGTAATTGTATATGTCATTTTACCCTTACTTGAGCAAACTCTGCTGCACCTTTCGGGTTTTGCCTTTTTTTTAGTTGAGGTTATTTTAAAAATAAAGTGCCCTGTCCTTACAGTACCAGATGAGGCAAAACACCACCTATTATCTGGAGCTGATACTGGAAGAAGCTACACATCTTTTCAGGGCTGTTTTTTTTTTAAACAAAATATGTGCTTATAGCAAGGTATGGCTGCAGTAACTTATTGACAAGATCAACAACCCACATGTGTTTATTAAATGGCTTAAAGGGACACTGAACCCAATTTTTTTCTTTCGTGATTCAGATAGAGCATAACATTTTAAGCAACTTTCGATATTACTCCTATTATCAAATTTTCTTCATTCTCCTGGTATCTTTATTTGAAATGCAAGAATGTAAGTTTAGATGCCGGCGCATTTTTGGTGAACAACCTGGGTTGTCCTTGCTGATTGGTGGATAAATTCACCCACCAATAAAAAAGTGCTGTCCAGAGGTCTGAACCAAAAAAACAGCTTAGATGCCTTCTTTTTCAAATAAAGATAGAAAGAGAACGAAGAAAAATTGATAATAGGAGTAAATTAGAAAGTTGCCTAAAATTGCATGCTCTATCTAAATCACGAAAGAAGAAATTTGAGTTCAGTGTCCCTTTAATGTGTGGTTTTCTTAGAACATCAGCTTTGCCACAGACAGTTACAGGGACAGTGCTCTAATCATGGATTGTTGTAATCATGAGCAAGTCCTTTTTGTCCCTAAATTTTACTGCCAGCAGCTCCTCCTGATGGACTGATGCAGGGGCCTCAGTGACACTGTCTGAAGTGAAATGTGGTCAAAATCTGATGCAGTGTCAGTGCAACCAGTGTCAGATGCCAGGATGGCATAGGCCTCATCAGTGGAGTACCTACGTTTCATTATAAATAACAGGAGTTAACTGTCCCTTTTAAATAAAACTCAAACTTAACACCCAAAAATAGTGTGCACAAAAAATATGAATAGAGGGTATCAAAAAAAAAAAAAAAAAAAAATATATATATATATATATATATTTATACTGCTTGATGCATGATGTTAACTTTACTTATACTTGTAGGCATTAGGGATGAGTAAAGAGAGCTTCCTACATGTAACCTATTATAGGCACAACTATTACTTTAGTAGTAGTTCAATAAATGGTCAAGTAACGCTCTATTTGAACCTTTTAATATGATTAAATAATATAGAATTTGTAGTGTAGTACATTTATTGTTTTTAATTGCACTGTGTGGTTTAATAAGTGATCGCAGTTGTGACACTTTAGTGACTCACAGACAGTGTTGTTGTTTGCAATGGCTGCCAGGGAACAGCTAAAAGTTTGTGCACAATTACAAATTTGTTGTTGATGATTGCCGGATCACCATCATAGTGTTGGAACATGTGCAGCATTGTTGTGGGTGTGTTGCCATGGTAACATGCTTGTTGATAACGTCAATAGACATCGACTGGAACTGCACGTGGGCCACTGAGATTGTTGCAAACTACAATTAATTAATTAACAGGTATTTGAGGGATTATAAGGGGGGTGTTTAGTGCACATTGATAGGTTGTTTTTGGCCTCCATGTGACTAAGGCTCAAGTCAGAGACAAAACGTTATGGCATAAGGCATTTTTATGTGACTGTAATAAAGGCTTTTTAAAAAGAATACTGAGTGTGTCTGATTGTGGATACCCTGTGAAGCCCTGGTTTTTAACACATTTCTGCTGGATATATTAAGCAGTGCACCTGGATGCTGATAAATGTTGGTGAAGTGCTGATCAGAGAAGGATTGTTTATATATATATATATTATATATAGACAGAAAGAGAAGGGATGGCGCTACCATGCAAATGCTATATGCATAAAAATCCTTATCCTTATTTATTTATATCCTTATTTCAGAATCTTTGTATTGGGATGTGGTTTATGGATTTAACGTGGCTGTGTGTTATTTTGTTATAAACCTGGATTTTTATGCTATATACCTCATAACATTAAGGATACTACATGTGAGTGATATAACCTCATTTTTAATCTGTTTGTTTTTATTTGTTATAAACGGTTTAACACTATGAACTACCTTTGGCTTTGTGTTTCTTTCATTTGAGATGCCCGTTTGAATACTTGGGAGGAGAGACACTCGGCTCTGAAAGTTTCTGGAATTGATTCTGCTGGAAATGTCTACTTAGACATCCTGATCCATACTCTGGGAGATGCCTTTAAGACCAATATGACTTTGCCTTACCTCATACAGATTGAGGGTTCTGGAAGTAAGTGCACATCTAAGTGGGGCTTGAACAAGATTTCCTGTCTTTGGGGATTGTGTTCTGTCAAGGACCTGTCTTTTACCATTTGCACCTTGGACTCTATGGGGTTTATTTAACAAGGGCCACATGTTTTTGTTTATTTACCAAAAGGGCCAAATGGCCCCTGTTCCCCTTGTTTCCGCGCAAGCCTTCATGTACCATTGGGCTGATTGACACCCCCTGTTAGCGGCAGGGGGCGGCATTGCACCAGAACTGGTAGTGCAATGATAAATGTCGACAGCATATGCTGTCGGCATTTATCGATGTGCGGCGGACATGGTTCGCTATAGCGGATCATGTCCGTCCGCACAATGATAAATGGACCCCTCAATTATTGTTCTTTTTTGGACTATTTGTATATATATGTATCTTATTATCGTTTATGCAATTGATAACATATATTTTTATTTCTTTTGTGTGATATTTGATATTTACATTTGCACATATATTCTATCAGCTTTTGTATGCATATAGCATTTGCATGGGAGCGCCATCCCTTCTCTTTCTGTCTATATCTCTATAGAGGGATTTGAGGTTCCCCTCTCTCTTTACTGGGGATATGCAGCTGTTTATGCACTTTAATTTATGCTCAGTGATTCCTACATAAATAGGTGGGATTTTCTCTTTTTTTAGGCACTCTTCTAAGAAGCTCTAGTGGGGCTTGTCAGTGATTTATTTCTCTGTCATTTTACTTGTTGTGATATATATATATATATATATATATATATATATATATATATATATATATATATATATATATATATATATATATATATATATATATTGTTGCACTATTATCCCTTGAATCCACCAGAATGACATTTAATAAATCCACTTTGGATATGCTCTGGATAATATCCTCTGCACTGTGTAATACTTGTAATAACCCCTAGTGTCACCTCTCTACACACTTGTACACTATTCACTTTTTACCAACAATCCCAGGTAAATGTGTAGTTCTACAGAAATATAGCCACTATTCTGTACTCATACTAATGCCAGCCAAAATGATTTTCCAGACACTCAGTTCTTTACCAGAGAGGGAGCTTTAATTAGAATTTGCCCATAATACAGAAAGGTTACAGAGACAGTTACATAAAAAGGTTTTCAGTCATACTCTCAAACACACAATGTGTCCTATCTATCAGTTTTTACAGGGTGGGTGTCTGTGTGTGTGTGTGTGTGCACTTACCAAAACCCTTTCTTCCTATCTAGAATGACTGTGTGGTTACATGTGTGTGTTTGTGTATGTGAGTGCATGTGTGTGTAGAGTGTCAGTGTGTGTGTATACCTACCAACCTTCCATCCCAACTGCCACTATCCCTCTCAGCTGTCATGTTTATATCCTGAGATCTTTCTTTAATTGGGACAAGAGTGAAGTACTTTGCATATGTAAAGACCTAGGGGCCTATTTATCAAAGGTCTTGCGGACCTGATCCGACAGTGCGGATCAGGTCCGCAAGACCTTGCTGAATGTGGAGAGCAATACGCTCTCACATTTAACATTGCACCAGCAGCTCACAAGAGCTGCTGGTGCAACGCCGCCCCCTGCTGACTCCCGGCCAATCGGCCGCCAGCAGGGAGGTGTCAATCAACCCGATCGTACTCGATCGGGTTCATTTCCGGCAATTCCTGTCCGCCTCATCAGAGCAGGTGGACAGGGTTAGGGAGCAGCGGTCTTTAGACCGTTCGGAGCTTGATAAATGGGCCCCCATGTCTTTGTTGTTAATTATATAGCTTCCCCTTTGTCTTACCATCTGTGTCAATAATCACATCCTTCCTTAGAATGTTACACATATACACAGACTACATTCTATATGAGTTATATGTGTGTATATATATATATATATATATATATATATCTCAAAATAAGAGTATTGAATTGAGCAATGATACTTTTTTATTAGACTAACTATACATTTATAAGATGACAAACTTTCAGAAAAGAGTGTCTTCCTTTTTCAAGTCTGACGCAATACTGACCAATTTGATGGAATTTACTGATTATATCTTAAAACACAGGCTAAAAAGACAAAGTGTTACAGAGGTCTGAATGCAGGGGGAGGAGGGGGTATCGTAAAGATTATGATGGGGGTTTAGGAGACAGGCAGATAGTGTCAGTAAAAGATAACAGGCAGGGGAAATATATGGTAATACACAAAGCATATACTGACATAAAGTTATATATCAACATAGAATCCATATGAATAAAGATGGGAAATTAGGTATACAGGAGAATATAAGATAGTCAAAAAAGGGGAATAATAATAATGACAAAAGTGTGGACATAGGTTTACCTGGCTGCATACCTATGCACAGAGAGTGTGGAATATACAATGTAATTGACTACAGTATATGAAAGTACATTACAAAATTTTGTCCAGAATTTAGCAAGTTGAAGTGCATTTTCATTTCTTTCATGTAATTGGCAAGAGTTCATGAGCTAGTGACGTATGGGATATACAATCCTACCAGGAGGGGCAAAGTTTCCCAAACCTCAAAATGCCTATAAATTCACACCTAACCACACCCACAATTCAGTTTTACAAACTTTGCCTCCCTATGGAGGTGGTGAAGTAACTTTGTGCTTGATTTTCTTCTGTGATATGCGCTTCTCAGCATTTTGAAGCCCGATTCCTCTCAGAGTACAGTGAATGTCAGAGGGATGTGAAGGGAGTATCACCTATTGAATTCTATGGTTTTCCTCGCGGGAAATCTTTTCATAGGATCTCTGTTATCGGTCGTAGAGATTCATCTCCTACCTCCCTTTTCAGATCGCCGATATACTCTCATATTCTATTACCTCTACTGATAACTGTTTCAGTACTGGTTTGGCTATCTGCTATATGTGGATGGGTGTCTTTCGTTAAGTATGTTTTCATTACTTAAAGGGACACTGAACCCAAAATTTTTCTTTCGTGATCAGATAGTGCATAACATTTTAAGCAACTTTCTAATTTACTCCTATTATCAAATTTTCTTCTTTCTCTTGGTATCTTTCTTTGAAATGCAAGAATGTAAGTTTAGATGCCGGCCTATTTTTGGTGAACAACCTGGGTTGTTCTTGCTGATTGGTGGATAAATTCATCCACCAATAAAAAAGTGCTGTCCAGAGGTCTAAACCAAAAAAAATGGCTATGGTTTGGCACTTTATGTATTATTGTAAAGTTCTAAATATATGTATTGTACTTATATTTGCCATGAGTCAGGTTTATGTATATTTCCTTTTGCAGACTATCAGTTTCAAAATTGGGAAAAACATATTTAGGAAGTTATTTATTCTTACCTGGAGTATAGTTTTTTCTTCTAAATTGACTGTTTTCATTTAATTTTCGCGGGCAAAATTAAGCTTGCAAGGCCGCAAAATGCTGATATTTATTGTGTCATTCTTGGCGCTAGAATTTTTTTGGAGCAAAGGTACATTCAGTGACGCAAATTCGTAATTTCCGGCATCTTAGTTGACGTCAGGTTTCCTTGCACAAGGTTGCGTCTGCCATAACGGGAGTTGCGTCATTTCCGTATGTTGTTAGCGACCTAAAATTTTATTTTCCGTTGTGCGTCATACTTGACACCAAATTATTTATTTATTTAAACCTCACTTCCTATATGCCCCTTGCCTTTTTCTATGCTCAGAGGGCTATGCTGTTTACATTGTTTTCCATTTCCTGAAGCCATATAAGGAAATTGATAATTTTGCTTTATATGTTGTTTTTTTCTCTTACATTTGCAAGATGTCTCAATCTGATACTGTCTCAGAAACCACTGTTGGATACCTGCTGCCTGATAACAGTTCTACCAAAGATACGTCTATCTGTTGTAAATTAGCAGAGATTATGAGGCCTATTTATCAAACCGTCAACCGCAAATACGCTGGAATTCTGCAGCGTAATTGTGGAGAGCCTAATTGCCCTTATTTATCAAAGCCTACAGACCGGCAAAAGTTGAAATCTGTGACGTTACATACTATCCGCCGGTCTCAGTCCGACCCAGATCAATGCTTACGTCATTACAGATGTTCCGAATGCAAATTCGGCACTATCTGACTACTTTTGCTATTTAACAAATATCTACCAGGTACGCTTGCCACTATTCCGGCCCAGCATACCTGCTTTTCAATCCGCCGCCCTGGAGGCGGCAGATGCCATAGGAATCAATGGGTGTCTGAAAGCAGTGAAAGCTTATGTTTGCTGCTGCCCGATATTCCATTGATTTCTATGGTATAATAAAAGTAACGTTTACACCTAACACCCTATCATAAGCCCAGAGTCTAAACACCCCTAATCTGCCGCCCCCTACACCTACATTATACTTATTAACCCCTAATCTGCCGCCTACATTATTTTATTAACCCCTAATCGGCCGCCCGACACCTACATTATACTTATTAACCCCTAATCTGCCGCTCCGACACCTACATAAATGTATTAACCCCTATGCCACCGCTCCCGGAGCCCACTGCAACTAAATAAAGTTATTAACCCCTAAACCCCTGGCCTCCCACATCACTACCACTTACTAAACCTTTTAACCCCTAAACCGCCAGCCCCCCACATCACTACCACTTACTAAACCTTTTAACCCCTAAACCGCCAGCCCCCCACATCACCATAAACCAAATTAAGCTATTAACCCCTAAACCTAACAATCCGCTAACTGTACATTAAATATTAACTCATCCCTATCTTATAATAAATTAAAACTTACCTTTAGATTTAAATTAAACTATATTAAACTATTAATTAATCTACCCTAACTATTATACTAAAATTACATTAAACTATATTAAACTATTCATTAATCTACCCTAACTATTATACTAAAATTACATTAAACTATATTAAACTATTAATTAACCTACCCTGTTATACTGAAATTACATTAAACTAACAATTAAATTAACTATATTATATATTTAAAAACCTAACCCTACTTAAATAATTTAAATCTACAATTAAAAATTTCAAAGTTACAAAAAACTAACAACTAAGTTACAAAAAATAACAAATACTAAGTTACAAAAAAAATAAACACTAAGTTTATCAAATATTTAAACTAATTACTTCTAATCTAAGAGCCCTATGAAAATAAAAAAGCCCCCCCAAAATAAAAAAAAACACCCTAGCCTACAATAAACTACCAATGGCCCTTAAAAGGGCCTTTTGCGGGGCATTGCCCCAAAGAAATCAGCTCTTTTACTTGTAAATAAAAAATACAAATACCCCCCCAACAGTGAAACCCACCAAACACACAGCCAATCCCCCAAATAAAAACCTTATCTAAAAAACCTAAGCTCCCCATTGCCCTGAATAGGGCATTTGTATGGGCTTTGCAGAAAGGTTTATCTAGGACTGCTCTGCTGATTGGTGACTGCATATACCTACCGATGATTGTCATTGACTCACCCATGTGTTTACTAAAAATATAGTAGTGTATTGATGCTCATTCAACACATTATACCCAGAGACTGAAGCACATTTGAGAATAGAAGATAATTGCACACAGGGTTAAAAATGTATGTGAAATTACATTAGAAATATATGCTCACAGTACTATATTTAAAGATCAACAATGTGGAAGTCATGACACGATACTGAGCATTTACATTAAGAAAAAATATCAGGACATCTAGAATAAGTAGA
Organism: Bombina bombina; assembly: GCF_027579735.1. Lineage (NCBI taxonomy): Eukaryota > Metazoa > Chordata > Amphibia > Anura > Bombinatoridae > Bombina > Bombina bombina. The sequence goes on from NC_069499.1 coordinate 834,365,098, forward strand.
CTTCTTATATATATTTATCATATGATAAAGGTCAATGCATATTGAATATTTTATTCAAATACAAAAGCGCATCTTAAGGAATTATATATGTAGAAAATTCAATACAACACATCAATTATTTAGTAAAGTGAAAATATTGTTGACAAACATATTAAACCAGATTGAGTATATTCATGGATTTGCACTTACCTCAAAATTTATTCTGCATGAAAAACATATTGCCTTCATTCGTTTCTTCAACGAGACAGCCATCCAAAGATATTTTTGTGTTCTTTATCAGCTATGGTTCAACAATGTACATGATTGACACAATCCATAATCCAATGTGGGTTACGTGGAAAATCAAATATTGTGGGAGAACGTAATCCAATCAGATGGATTTAACACCTTGGCATGTGACGTTTTAAGCAACATGGCGCATCCGAAATTGCGTAAACATATTATCCAATCAAAGGACGCATTTTACAGCTTTGCATGTGACGTCTTAAGCAACATGGAGCATCCGAGATTGCGTAAAAACATAATCCAATCAAAGGACACATTTTACAGATTTTCATGTGACGTCTTAAGCAACATGGCACATCCGAGATCGCGTAAAAACGTAATCCAATCATAGGACGCATTTTACAGATTTGCATGTGACGTCTTAAGCAATATGGGGCATCTGAGATCGCGTATCCAATCAAAGGATGCATTTTACAGATTTGCATGTCAATAAGAAACTTATTTATATTTTAAAAACTAGTATGTGCTATATTATTATCTATGAAGCGTGTTTGTTTCATGTAATGTAACGCTAGATAACATAATACTGTGATATATGAAATATAATCCATTGTTGGTAATAAGTATATATTTCATTAGAATAGGAAGATTATGAACTATTTATGAAGCAGCAGGATTTAAATGTACATGAAACCCACATTTTATGTTTCACGATTATGTAAGAGATTGCAATTTTAACAACCTTTAAAATTTAATTTTTTTTTTTTTTTTAAATTCTTTTTTATTGAGAGCCAACACATGAATACAACAATCAACAGTTCCAGACATTGTAAGTTACAGATACAGTAGGCATATTATCTATCTGGAGATACAATTGTTCAGAACATAACAGACACTTAATAGCTCAATACATGACAGCTAAAATAGCCCAGAAATTAATAACGATTTATATCCTGCTATCTACATATGCTTATCTCTCACATTTTGTATTTTCATCCCCAACTAATCCCCTAGCCCTCCCCCCAAACCACCATACATTAACCAAACAGTAACAAATAAAAACTAAGGGGTATAGAACTAACAGAAGATTCCTCCACACACCCCACAAGTTGAGTTACAAGGTAATAATATTAAAGAGCTGTAGCTGTGGGAGCCTTCAGTAAATGAATGGGGAGTACAGTGGGTATAAAATAAGATCAATGATGCTGAGTTAATGTGAATTAGACATAGAATAACATTATTATTTGATATGTTTAGTGACTGATATCGTGGCACAACTGAGCCATACAAAATGAGTGTGCTGTCTCCCTATACCAACTGCAGTTTAATTGGGCAAATTAATTAGCTGCCGTTAATTATGGCAATTACATTCTCATCTATGTAGGCAATGTCAGTAAATAATCAGGGAGATCACAGTGCAAGATCTGGCATCTCTGATACTTTTTGTGAGTTTACATTCATGGTGTTCTCTAGAAACTACCATCAGGCGTCAACAACCAAATATTGCCTCTATACACTGGAGAGCGCAGCGTGCACATCAGGCCCCAACATCACAATTCTCTCAGGATAAAATCCGACTGATATTGCATAGAAAAAGAGATAAATAAAAATAAACTGTACACGGAGCACTTCTGTTCAAGCAAGGGGGCGGAAAGAAGAAAGTACAGGTGCAGGCATAAAAGAACTAAACAGACAACACACAGACCCAAGAAAAGCAAAGTGACATCACATTGTTATACTCATCTGCCCATAACAAATCTTCTGGCAATTTGCGTGTGCTGCAAACAGGAGCACAATTTGTAAGCGTCAACAGTACACAAAACACAACATTTAAGTCGGCAATATCTGACCATGTCCGGTGCCATAACGTGGTGTATATAGAAGGCTGTAAGACATAAAGTTAAGGTCTATCCGACTCCTCTGCGAGTTATTCCATGATCGCATCCTAAGTTATCTTGATTCCTTGCAGTATCGATACATGCTGTTGCTGAGTGGTTTGCGTGCGATGCTGGCCGATATAATTTGAGCTGTTGTCGCACGTGTGCATAATGTGTAGCCTTCAAAAGCCTTGGCGGTGTGACGATCCAAGCTGTATCCCGCATAGGGGAGCACTGTAGATCAACTTTCTGTGAGGCCCCTAAGATGTTGTCTCCCGGTGTGGGCTGTGATCCATTGCGGGCGTCTGCAGTGTGCGGGGGAAGTCCGCTGTTGCCTGAGTTGGGTTGCAAGTTGTCTGACCACATGTTACCACGATGATTGTTATGTGCTGATAAGTGGGCAGGTGCTGTAGTAGGTGTCAAGGGAGTTATCCGTAGTGATGTCTTTCCCTCATTTACAGCATCAGATCCGATAGTTGCTTGCACTGCTTCATGTAGTCGTTCATAACTTATGAACAGACGTTCAAAAGTAGGTAAAAAGGTAGTACGCAGCTGCTTAACAATGTCTCTTGTTAGGTCCATGGCTCTGCAATCCCTTGTGGGTTTTATCTTCAGTAAATTGACCTCCAGGGAAGAAGTAGTTGACAGGCTTCTATCTGCTAAAAGTTCCCGGACACCTTATCTGTCAAGGGAAATGCAGATGGCATAGAAGAATGGTGAAATTGCAGTCATAAGAAGAGAATTTCTTCAGAGCTAAGAGAGCTCGCTGCCATCTTCTAGAGCCGCCCACCGGAAGTCCCCCCTAAAATTTAATTTTATTATTTAAATTTAATTATTTTTCGGGGCAGAGCTAGCCAGCAGCAGGAGCAGACGTGCGGATCAGTAGCTAAATGACCAAAAAAAGTATAATAAGATCAAGAAATTGCCTAAATCTGTGTTAAAAGGGGAGTCTTGGGTCTGTGGACTTGCTACTATCAAATATGGAGCTGATGGCATGTGGGAAGAACTGTAAGGAGTGAAATAATAGATAGAAGTGAATGCGATACTTTGACAGGCGCCATTTTGCCTAGCTGCATGACAAATACGGCGAGCTTCAGTCCAGAGATCCCGCAACATGAACCAGAGTCCTGTAAATAGAACATCTCTCAACCTACTATGACTGTTCCGGTTACCAGCAGCGCTGATTCGGTTATGGTGCCGACATTGGAGAGGTGGGAACGCAGTTTACAGGAACGGCTATCTACTTGCTTTGGAGCTTTCAGAAGCGATATTGAGACAATCTTAGCCTCCCTATACCAAAACCCCAAACTACCGGCTGCCTCTGGTTGTGGACCAAAAGAGAAATGGGCTCTTGCTCCGGACACTAAAAATGTCTCATCTGTTGTGCCCTTACCTACAATAGCAGAACCGGCTTCCATAACGGCTCTGCAATGGCGGTGAGTACCCTTCCGGAAGGATTCCCCTTTACAGCTGTTGGCGAGCCCTGCTGATCACGGGTGCTTGGTAATGACAGGCCGGGACTTGTGTTTAGTGGAGACCTCCAGAACAGCGAAGTGTATGCTCTCAGGGGATAGTGCATGGTCGGCTGAACATGGAGAAGAGGTGCTCAACAGAGTTGGAGACAACCTATCGCAACGACGTAGAAATATAACGGCCAAACTAAGATGTGGAGTGGGCTAACAGATTTAAGCTTGGCTAACAGCTACTCAAATCAGATCTGAGACATCAGTTAAATAGTCAGAGGCTCAGTCAACACGAGTTAACAAGTTATATATTTATGTGTTTTACCCTGTCCTGTTTCAATTACTCGTTTTTCTGCCATGCAGCTGAGTTACCAGTTACAAATGTTAATTATAATTATACTATGTTTATTCACTGTCCATAAGAACCAGGCTATGTTTTAATTTAGCCTAGGGACCTGCTTCTACAGTATGTCCCATAGGAGTAAGTTCACAGATGTGCTTGCTACTTTTAGTATACATACTGTCAATTATATTAGCTGGTGGGAAGGGGTTTCATTTTTTTTTTATTTCCTGGCAGGTCTTATGTACATGCTGTTTTGACCAACTAGAGTATATTATGCCTCCAGTTTAGTCCTTCTCTAGAGGTATGAACATGTATCAGTTCCTATAGTCCAGCTTTGGGTGATATGCAGACATTCTAATGAGTATATATAGAGGCCAACTGTTATCCATAAATATACTAGTGGAGCTGGAGCTACTCAACTTTGATATTTGTTATGCTATCCAACCTTATGTGTGGATTGTATGTAGATATGATGTGTTGTCTTTAGCATATTTTAATTTAAGATTACTTAACATTACAGGATAGCCCTAACTGCATATCACCAGTTTAAGTACAGTAGCTACTCAATCTCACTTGGCATAACCTACCAAAGCTATTTAGTTCTGTAAATATTATGCTGGTTATCATGCAACTGCCTCTTCTAATTCTAATATACAGAATGGTACATTTTTGATGTTTAGATTATATAGATTAGGACACTTTTCAGTGTTTTTTACCCCTATGCTGAAGATAGTGATCAAAGGAGACTATTGCTTAGTTTTGAAGAGTTAATTTCACAGAATTATTTAGATGCTACTAATGTACCTACCCAGTAATGTCCTGAGGAGAGAATACACTTCAACCTGGCAACAACTTATGGTGTGTATTAGAAGTGGTGGTAAACTCATTTGCCCTGCCGTCAGCGGCCGAGATGGTGGGATAGGTGGGCTATGGTCAGACACCCACTAGAAGCATTATCTTCTCTCCATATAAACAGACAACGTATTCATTTCCCCATATTACACTTTGCATTTCATATGAGTTATAATTGATCTATACTGGGAAATAGTCTCCTAGATGAGGTATACTTTTAATTAGTACTCTGAATAGACTTAGCAGCAACATTTCACGCAACATACCAGCTCCCTATATAGGTGGTTTAATTTATATCATATATACACTTGATCACATGACTTGTCTGGAATAGGCAATGCATTAAACGTTTCTATTTCTTTAGTACCCTAGGAGAAATTATACTAACAGAGTGGGTCATATCCAACACCCCTTTTCCGTCCTGTCCAGTGGTGACAACAGTTCCAGAGGGGAGATGCATTTTATATTCCTTCCCAGACCAGTCTAATGCTTATAAGGTCCTGATGAGACGATTTGTTTCACAGAGTATGTTATGTGGTTCAAATTACATGCCTAGCTTTTATATCTCCTTGTAACGACATGTATATTCTTTAATTAACCGACCTCATAAGGTTGTCTCTTGATTCCGCCCACTCCCACCCCTCCCTCCCTTTCCCTAAATCTGAGGGATAATTTAGAGATATATATGTCACCAGACTATACCATCATTTCCTTCTTTTCCCTTCTCCTCTTTCCCTTTTGTGCTACACCAATGA